>NC_058520.1:531511082-532136082 GCF_904849725.1 Hordeum vulgare subsp. vulgare | reverse complement strand
TCTTCTTCCCGACATCTGGCTTACCGGGTGCGGCAACGACTTTGCCGTCTTTCTTGAAGTTCTTCTTACCCTTGCCCTTCTTGAAACTAGTGGTCTTGTTGACCATCAACACTTGATGCTCTTTCTTGATTTCTACTTCTGCAGACTTGAGCATCGAGTACAACTCGAGAATGGTCTTCTCCATCCCTTGCATGTTGTAGTTCAGCACAAAACCTTTGTAGCTTGGTGGAAGAGACTGGAGGATTCTGTCAATTATAGCATCATCCGGAAGATCGACTCCAAGTGAAGTCAGACGACCGTGTAACCCAGACATTTTGAGTATGTGCTCACTGACAGAACTGTTCTCCTCCATCTTACAGCTAAAGAACTTTTCGGAGACTTCATATCTCTCGACACGGGCATGAGCTTGAAAAACTAGCTTCAGCTCTTGGAACATCTCATATGCACCGTGTTGCTCAAAACGCCTTTGGAGCCCCGTTTCTAAATTGTATAACATGCCACACCTAACCAGAGAGTAGTCATCACTCCGCGTTTGCCAGACGTTCAGAATGTCCTGGGCTGCTGGGGGAGCGGGAGGGTCACCTAGCGGCGCATCAAGGACATAAGCCTTTTTAGCTCCTTCAAGGATGAGCTTCAAGTTGCGAACCCAGTCCGCATAGTCGCTACCATCATCTTTCAGCTTGTTTTTCTCTAGGAATGCGTTGAAATTGAGCTTGACGTTGGCCATCTACAATATTTGTAAAGACAACTTTTAGACTAAGTTCATGACAATTAAGTTCATTTAATCAAATTAAGTATGAACTCCCACTTAAATCGACATCCCTCTAGTCATCTAAGTGATACATGATCCATGTTGACTAACCCGTGTCCGATCATCACGTGAGACGGACTAGTCACCATGGTGAGCAACTTCATGCTAATCGTATTCAACCATACGACTCATGTTCGACCTTTCGGTCTCTTGTATTCAAGGTCATGTCTGTACATGCTAAGCTCGTCGAGTCAACCTAGGTGTTTCGCGTGTGTAAATCTGGCTTACACCCGTTGTATGCGAACGTTAGAATCTATCACACCCGATCATCACGTGGTGCTTCGAGACAACGATCCTTCGCAACGGTGCACACTTAGGGGAATACGTTCTCAAAATTTTAAGAGGGATCATCTTATTATGCTACCGTCGTTCTAAGCAATAAGATGAAAAACATGATAAACATCACAATGCAATCATATAGTGACATGATATGGCCATTATCATCTTTGCTCTTTCGATCTCCATCTTCAAGCATCGCATGATCATCATCGTCACCGGCGTGACACCATGATCTCCATCATCATGATCTCCATCATCGTGTCTCCGTGAAGTCGTCACGCCAACTACTACTATCACTACTACTATAGCTAACCACTAGCAATGAAGTAAAAGTAGTAAGCACATGGCGTTGCATCTCATACAATAAATTAAGACAACTCCTATGGCTCCTGCCGGTTGTCATACTCATCGACATGCAAGTCGTGAAACCTATTACAATAACATGATCATCTCATACATCATACATGCAACATCACAACTTTGGCCATATCACATCACATGTCAAACCCTGCAAAAATAAGTTAGACATCCTCTAATTGTTGTTGCAAGTTTTACGTGGCTGATTTGGGTTTCTAGCAAGAATGCTTTCTTACCTACGTGACAGCCACAACGATCATATGCCAAAGAAATTTACCCTTCATAAGGACCCTTTTCATAAAATCCAATCCGACTAGAGTAGGAGAGACAGACACCCGCTAGCCACCTTTATGCACGGTGTGCATGTCTGTCGGTGGAAGTCTCACGTAAGCGTACGTGTAATGTCGGTCCGGGCCGCTTCATCCCACAATACCGCTGGAAAATAATAAGACTAGTAGAGGCAAGCAATTGACAAATCATCGCCCACAACCTTTTATGTTCTACTCGTGCATAGAATCTACGCATAGAAAACCTGGCTCGGATGCCACTGTTGGGGAACGTAGCACAAATTCAAAACATTTCCTACGCATATTCAGATCTTCCTATGGAGAGACCAGCAACGAGAGAGGGGTGAGTGCATCTTCATCCTTTGAAGATCTCTAAGCGGAATCGTTGCTAGAGCGCGGTTGATGGAGTCGTACTCGCGGCGATTCAGATCGCGGTGTGATTCCGATCTAGTGCCGGACTACGGCACCTCCGCGTTCAACACACGTGCAGCCCGGTGACGTATCCCGCACCGTGATCCAGCAAGGAGGAGGGAGAGGTTGGGGAAGATTTCCGGCAGCACGACGGCGTGGTGTCGATGGAGAGACGAGGTCTCCCTTCAGGGCTTCGCCAAGCACCGACAGAGAGGAGGAGAAAGAAGAGCAACGCTACGCCGAGGGAGAGGGAAAACTGTGTCTCAAAACAGCCCCAAACATCAACTATATATAGGGGAAGAGGGAGGGGCGCAGCCCTTAGGGTTCCCACCCCCAAGGGGTGCGGCAGCCCCCATCTGCGCCAGGAGGTGGCGGCTAGGAGGGGAGGAGGGGTGTGGCGCACCCCTGGTGGGCCTTAGGCCCACCTGGCTTAGGGTTTGCCCCCCTTCCCTCTCCCCTGCGCCTTGGGCCCCTGGTGGGAGGCGCACCAGCCCACTCTAGGCTGGTTCCCTTCCACCTTTTGGCCCATGTCACCTTTTGGGGCTGGTGGCCCCTCCCGGTGGACCTCCGGAACCCTTTCCGGTGGTCCCGGTACGCTACCGGTGATGCTCGAAACACTTCCGGTGTCCGAAACCATCCGTCCTATATATCAATCTTTACCTCCGGGCCATTCCGGAGCTCCTCGCGACGTCCGGGATCTCATCCGGGACTCCGAACAACTTTCGATAACCTCGTATAACAATTCCCTATAACCCTAGCATCATCGAACCTTAAGTGTGTAGACCCTACGGGTTCGGGAGACAGGTAGACATGATCGAGACACCTCTCCCGCCAATAACCATCAGCGGGGTCTGGATACCCATGGTGTCTCCCACTTTCTCCACTATGATCTCATCGGATGAACCACGATGTCAAGGATTCAATCAATCCCGTATACAATTCCCTTTGTCTGTCGGTATAGAACTTGCCCGAGATTCGATCGTCGGTATACCTATACCTTGTTCAATCTCGTTACTGGTAAGTCTCTTTTCTCGTTCCGTAGCACGTCATCGGGTGACTAACTCCTTAGTCACATTGAGCTCATGATGATGCTCTACCGAGTGGGCCCAGAGATACCTCTCCGTCACGCCGAGTGACAAATCCCGATCTCGATTCGTACCAACCCAACAAACACTTTCAGAGGTACCCGTAGTGCACCTTTATAGTCACCCAGTTACGTTGTGATGTTTGATACACCCAAAGCACTCCTACGGTATCCAGGAGTTGCACAATCTCACGGTCGAAGGAAAAGATACTTGACATTGGAAAAGCTTTAGCATACGAACAATACGATCTAGTGCTACGCTTAGGATTGGGTCTTGTCCATCACATCATTCTCCCAATGATGTGATCCCGTTATCAGTGACATCTAATGCCCATGACCAGGAAACCATGATCATCTATTGACTAACGAGCTAGCCAACTAGAGGCTTGCTAGGGACACATTGTGATCTATTTATTCACACATGTATTACTGTTTCCTGTTAATACAATTATAGCATGAACAATAGACGATTATCATGAACAAGGAAATATGATAATAACCATTTTATTATTGCCTCTAGGGCATATTTCCAACAATCTCCCACTTGCACTAGAGTCAATAATCTAGTTACATTGTGATGTATCGAACACCCATAGCATTGTGGTGTTTATCGTCTTTTGGGAGAGAGACGTCACTAGTGAACATCATGGAACTCTGGTCCATATTACCACCATTGTTTACACCTCCACCATTTACTATTTTTATTTACTTTTCCGTTCCAGTCACTATCGCTATTCCCGCTTGTGCTTTGATCCTTTGCAAACTACAAGGCTAGACAGATTGACAGCCTCTCTAAACTCGTTGGGAGCAAAGTTATTTGTTGTGTGTGCAGGTCCACGCCTTCTGCTAATGCCAGAGCAGCGGACACCTACTTGTTGATCATCGGAGTCCTCCTGGTTCGATAAACCTTATAGTCCCCGTGTAAGAAAAATCTGCTGCTGACTACATCTCCATCTTCCACTTGGGGTAACCAACAAGGGGCGAGAAGTATATCCATCAACTCATCATTAGTGAGCCGAACGATCTCCCGTCTGTCCCTCCGTGGGACCCCAATCATTTGGGTATCATAAGAAAGCGACTAGATCGCCCTTACCTTGGCGCGAGTGGGATCCGTCCCGTCTTGCCGATTGAATAGTCGGAGCTTTGGGTTCACGGCCATCCGAACCATTCAATCCCGTCTTCCCGAACGATATTCAATTACTACCGATTGCAAACATACCGGTATGTTCGAGCATTCCGGATTCGTCACTCTTCAATCCGTAGTGGTTTGCTCAGAGTCCGAATGACGCAGGCTACAACCTTAGTGTCCTCGAGACACCAAGGATGCCTAAGGGAGTCATTCACTCGGCCAGCAAAGCCTCAACCGATTCTGGGGCTACTCACAGGGTTGTACATTAGGTGTAGGCCTATGAACCTGCCTCCCAAGGCCCACCAAAGGCCCCGCACGGACATCAGTATCCTATGAGTCACCATTATAGTAATGACCTCACTTGGGTAAATGTGGCCTCACTCGGTTTACATAAGGTCATTCGGATCACCTTGCATCCGTCGGACACACCCCTACACTCGGACCACAACAAGGCGAGGACGTCGAAGAGGACACAATGGCTATGGACTTAAACTATCACATGAAGTGCAGTAAAGACGTGCGTTACCAGTAATGCATGAGTTATAGCTCCCATTTCCTGTAACTTCCATAGTTAATGGCATTAACTCACCTTGTAATGAGGCTTGAATGGTCGTGGTGCATTCTATATAAGCCACTCCCGGGCTCCTGCTTAAGGTTCAACATCTTGTATTATCGCATATCCCGTAAGCAAACATCAGCCTCACGGCTCAAGATGTAGGGTTGTTACCACTCCCGAGTGGGGCCCGAACTCGTCATACGAGTGTATCCACTGAGGCCTAGCTAGGCTCCGCCCCTCATTTGTACCCTGGTATTATTGCACGAGCATTCCCACGACAGGGCCCCTAATGGCCCTCCGACACCCCTCTTCTTCTATATGGTGTGTTTTACCCTAGAAAAAATCAAGACATAACTTTCGAGACGAAGCGCCACCGTCTCGAGGCGGAAACCTGGGCAGAGGCCTTTTTGCTCTCCGGCAGAGCGATTTTGCCGGAGAAATTCCTCTTCAGGAGGGGGAAATCGAAGCCATCATCGTCATCGACGCTTCCTCCTTCGTGGGAGGACCAATCTTCATCAACATATTCACCAGCACCATCTCATCTCCAACCCTAGTTCATCTCGTGTATTCAATCTTTGTCTCAAAACCTCAGATTGGTACCTCTGGGTTGCTAGTTGTCTTAATTACATGTCGTAGTTGATGCTAGTTGGATTACTTTGTAGAAGACTGAAAGCACAATTTCTCCCTAAGGTGGTTTTGATAATTGATCACAACATATTCATCATCGGACTAATGATCTTATCCAAGTATATTTCACAAAAGTTAAAAGATGCCTTGGCTACAAGATTGTGAGGAGAAGCCCTTGATGAAGGAAAAGGAATAGGATTGGCTCAAGCTTCAAGCTAGAAAACTCTACATTTTACATTTGTGATAAATCACTTTGAGTCCATAGGAAAGCCAATACTATTAAAAGGGGGTGAGATATTATGATGAATTGGTTGCTCAAGTGCTTAGAGATAGCCACCAAAAATACTCAGTCATTTTCCCACAAAACATATATGTCCCAAGCCACTCAAGCAAAATCGATGCCACCAATATTTCCAATTTGGCCATCCCAATTTTACACTTAGATAGATCCTATGCCTAACTCACCATCTCGGTACAACCAACATTCTATTCGGTGCCACCAAGATTGCGCGACCAACTTTCTGTTGAGAATATTTCAAGAATTGGATTTTTCGAGTTTGAAATCGGTCTCACCGAGATTTGGAAACTGGTCTAGGTCATCGTATCGGTACCACTGACATACATATATTGGTCTCACCGAGAATTCAAAAGTTTCCACATTTAGTGCAACTCAGTACCATCGATATCCATTTCAATGTCACCGAGTTGGGCAATAATGTTGTAACGGTTGGATTTTGGGGGCATGCTTATATATACCCCTCCACCTACCTCTCATTCATAGAGGAAGCACTCAGAACACACATATCCTTGCCAGATATTTCTGAGAGAGAGCCACCTACTCATGTGTTGGGATCAAGAGATTCCAATCCAATCATTAGAAACTTGATCTCTAGCCTCCCCAAGTTTCTTTCCACAAATCAATCTCTCCTACCCATGCCAAATCTGTGAGAGGGTGATTGAGTGTTGAGGAGACTATATGTTGAAGCACAAGAGGAAGGACTTCATCGTTCTACCGCATCTATTACCTTTTGGAGGGTGGTGCCTCCTAGATTGGTTAGGTGTATCTTGGGAGCCTCCTACTTTGTGTTGTGGAGTTAAACCAAGAAGTTTGTAAGAGCAAGGAGATCGCCTACTTCGTGAAGATCTACCGTGAGTGAGTCTAGTCCTTCGTCGACGTAAGCCATGGTGGAATAGACCAGGCCGCTTCTTCCTAGACCCTTTGTGGATGGAGCCCTCCGTGGACTCTCGCAGTCGTTACCCTCCGTGGGTTGAAGTCTCCACTAACTTCGACCTATGATAGCACCACCTATCGGAACCACGCCAAAAATCATCGTGTCAACCTTTGCATTTGATCTCCCTACCTTACGCTCTACTTTACATTTGCATGTCTTCACTTTACGCTGCTATACTCTTAGATGTGCATGTGTAGGGTGAACTTTACTAGTCATAATTGCTAAAACTGGTCCACAACTAAAATTGGGAAAAGGCTAAGTTTTATCTTGTCAAGTAGTCTAATCACCCCCACTAGACATACTTTCGATCCTACAAAGACATTATATTCATATCCTTAGTCATTATTATACCTCTTATGTTAAACATGTTGATGAGGTGTGATTAGTTACTATTGTTCCTGAGGACATGGGAGAAGTCTTGTTATAAGTAATCATATAAAGTTGGTATTCATTTGATATTTTGATGATATGTATGTTGTTACTTCCTTTAGTTGTGTCATGTAAACGTCGACTACATGACACTTCACCATGTTATGGGCCTAAGGTAAGTCATTGTGGACTAACAAGTAGATGATGGGTTGCAAGAGTCACAGAAGCTTAAACCCCAGTTTATGTGTTGCTTCATAAGGGGCTGATTTGGATCCACATGTTTCATGTTATGGTTAGATTTATCTTAAATATTTTTTCCTAGTTGCGGATGCTTGCGAGAGGGGTTAATCATAAGTAGTTTGAGTTCACGTAAGAACAACACCTTAGCACGGGTCCACCCACATATGAAATTATCAAAGTAGAGAACGCGAATCAACTTAATATGATGAAGATGACTAGACAGACAGTCCCATGTGTCCTCGGGAGCACTTGCTTTATATAAGAGTACTTTCAGGCATGTCCTTTGCTATAAAAGGATTGGCTACCTTTCTACACCTTTGTTACTATTGTTAATTGTCACAAGTTACCAACTATCTTGCTACAAAACTATCTATCACTGCTACTTACAGCACTTGCACAAAATACCTTGCTGAAAACTGCTTATCATTTCCTTCTGCTCCTCATTGTATTCGACACTCTTACTTATTTAATGGACTATGACTGATCCCCTATACGTGTGGGTCATGACGCCACAAGTTTTTCGATGCCAAAAATGTGAAGACCACGAATAGTGGCAAAACGAGCTTGGAGAACTCCAAATGCCCGCTCGACGTCCTTTCTACATGCTTATTGTTGCTAGCAAAGTGAGTATTATTGCTACATTGAGAATTCGATACCGTCTTCACAAAAGTTGTCCATACCATATATATTACATCGACAAGATAGTAGCCTATGTTATATTGAGGACCGTTGATTTCAAAATTCATAGGAGGTGCCTCTCGAATTTAAAGCCTTGAAAAGAGATGAGATATTTGCAGAACATTCAAATCATTGTTAGATCCTCGAAATCCAAAATATGAATGTTAGATCCACATGTCATTTGACCCAACTTCTAGAACTATAGTTACATCCGTACCTTTTCCTTTGAATTGTCCATGCAATGCCATAGGGCCACTTGCAATGCTCAAAATCGATACTTCCAAGCATCTAGAAAAGTCTTTTAATGCACCCATCTGAATAAGTCTTGCAATGTCCTCTTCATTTGAAGCTCAAAGATACTCTTCTCCAAATATCTCGATGACGGACTTCATAAATTTCTTCAAACTGTATGTAAGCATTCTCACAGCCGCACTTTTTTTCAAACTGATGTGACTTTGTTGACCTGCTACATTTCTTCTTCATTGAAAGAGCGTGCAGTGTTCTTCAATGGCACGCGCGATGCGTAAGAACAATCTCATTGACATTCATAATCTTGTCCTAAAAGTTTTCGCACCATATACGACATTCTCATCAAAGTAGTCATCTAGTAGCCTCGCGTGACCAGCTAGGATGTTTCGATGGAGTACAAGATGATCACATATTGTACCTACCCACTTCGGCTTCTTGTTTTCCATCATACCTCTTTATTAAGAAAGGGATCTAATAAATTAAAAAAGTTCATCAGAATTACAAAGCATCTCAAACATAATAAAAAATCCAGAAAGATTTGGAGACCTCCAAACGACCTCTACTGTCGCGAGAACGAACCACCGACACACTGTTGTGGCCGCTCCTTATAGGAGCTGACTTGATCTTGTCAATGACAACCAAAAAGTATTCATGCACATGCCCTTAAGCACCAGTGCTCTAGAGTCGCAGTCGTCGTTGTTGAACCCTTGCATAGACGTAAAGCACCTGCCGGCAAATCTCACCACATGATGAAAAACCCTAACCTCACGACCCCAAGTAGAAGAAGAGACTCTATATACATAGGCATCGCAAGATCGATTTCTTCATTCTCATCTGAAGATGAGTCATTGAAAAAATATTGAACAAGAGCGTTTATGTATAATCTAAAAGGAAACTCCGATCAAACACATTGTCATACAATTTATTTTTAAGCATACAAAAATTTGGCTGAAGAATTTCTTCAAATACCTTTGTCGCTTGCGGTCTGATACGTCCCAAACGTATCTATAATTTCTGCTTGTTCCATGATCTTTTGGGTGACATTATTATATGTTTTGCTACACTTTTATATCATTTTACACATATTTGGACTAACCTACTAACTCAGTGCACCCAGTGCCAGTTTCTGTGTGCTGATGTCTATTTTGCAGGGGATTTTAGCCAATTTTCCGAAGCCCGAATTTTTTTAAGAAAAATATATAAAAAATCAGCGTAACGGAAGCTTCCAGATCCCCGAAGATGGGCCAGAGGGGGCCAGGGGCCTCCCAAGCAACCTATGGGCGCGGTCTGGCCCTAGGTCGCGCCAAGAGGCCGCCTGGGTGGGTCCCACCTCCTCCGGTGCCCTCCTTCGGCCTGTATTTAGTCCTCCGCGAGAAAACCCTTCCATAACATCCAGAATCGCGAATTTCTCCATCGTTCCGCCGCCGCAGCGCTTCCAAGATCGGGAGCGTGAGGAGACCTCTTCCCGGCACCCTGCCGGAGGGAGGATTGACCTCCGGGAGTTTCTCCACCACCATGGACGCTTCCCGGACATACTGTGAGTAGTCCTCCTTGGACCATGGGTCCATGACCTGTAGCTATGTGGTGTCTTCTCTCCAATCTTGTGCTTCAATGGTTAGTCCTTGTGAGTTGCCCTACATGATCAAGGCATCTATGTAATTCTCTTGCTATTGCTATGCTCGGTTTGTTGGGATCCGATGGATTATGAGAGTATGTTCAGATTGTTATGAGTTATATATTTGATTATCCTTTTATATTATGTTCCTTAGTGATTCATGCATGTTCTCCGTTGCTATTTATTACTTTGGCCGAGTAGTAGATTGTAACTCCAAGAGGGAGCGTTATGCATGATTGTGGGTTCATGCCCCTCGATGTCTAGCTTGAGTGACAGAAACATGATACTAGGGGGTGTGCTATTGCCACCAGGGAGAAAAACAACGGCGCTTGTGACCACGGTTGCAAGGATTGTTACCTTACACATAGTTCGTTAATGCAGTTGTCTGTTGCTTTGAGTTTACACTTTGGGTGGGGCTCGCAACTTAATACCGATGAGATGTTCTGGATAGATATCTCAAGGTGGATGATTAGTAAGTAGATGTTGATGAATAAACGGTCTACTTGTCTTGGCGTACTGCCCATTACTATTGAGCCTCTAACTATCAAGTAGCATAATTAGCATTGCGGTGCGTTCATAATTCTGTCAATTGCCCAGCTATAATTTGTTTACCCAAGCATAGTTATTTATCGTCTTTTGGGAGAGAGACATCACTAGTGAACATCATGTGACTCCCGTCCATATCACCACCATTGCTTACACCTCCATCATTTACTGCTTTATTTACTTTTTCGTTGCAATCACTATCACTTTTCCCGCTTGTGTTTTGATCCTTTGCAAACTACAAGGCCGGAGAGATTGACAACGTCTCTGTACTCATTGGGAGCAAAGTTATTTGTGTGTGTGCAGGTCCACGTCTTCTGCTAGCGCCAGGGTGGGAGACACCTACTTGTTGATCGTAGGAGTCCTCCTGGTTCGATAAACCTTATAGTCTCCGTGTAAGGGAAAACTTGTTGCTGACATCATCTCATCATCACGTTCTTTGAGCTAGATCATGGACATCGAGGCTGGAGTGCGGTAGCCGAGGAGGCAAAAAAGGGGATGACACAAGGCATGCGAGGAGGAGACGTACGGCAAGGGGAAGGGGCCAGCGACCGACGGTGGGGGTTGAAGGCGGCGCACCCGTGTCGCGGTTGCAGTTGACAGCATCACAGGGAATCACACCCTGACTACGATGGCTCCTCATTGGCGGCGATAGGGACCGGCTTGGCGGCATGGGGTGTGTGACACCCTTGGTAATTGCTGAAATTTTAGCATCGTCATCTTTGTGTAAACCTACGAGAAGAGTGGGTCTACTTCACTAAAACTATTGGAGAAGATTTTTTATCCAATTTTTTCCATAAATTATGGTCTTTTTAATAAAGACACCCAAATGGTATGTTAAATCTAATTAATATTGAGGAAAACCGATGTCACTACAATGCATAAACAATTGGATGTAGAACGGTGAGTAAAAAGTAAAATTACATTAAAAAGCATATTAGTCTTCTTCTTCCACCGAGTGTACGCCGCCTATACGAGTTTGAATAATGCACCGAACCAATAGTAATGCAAAATGACACTTGTAAACGCACTCGTCATACAAGGCTTTGAAGACTGTATAGCCACTCGTCCCTTGAGATGAGATCTAGACATTATTGAAACAACATCGGTTGGAGCATCACCTCAATCAGAACAGGCTTGCAATCCACCAACACCAGTCCAGAGGGTTGACGAAATGGGGTTAAGCCACATAACAACACAAAAAAGATGTCGAAGTCGTCACAACAAACGCGAGCCAAAAACGCTCCTTAAAAGACACACAAACTTCCAACATCTGAAGAAAACCAACCAATTTGGGGACACAAACTCCCTGACACCGGATCGGATGTCGTCAAGGTAGGGAAAGACCTTATTCCAAAACATCATCATGGCCACTACCTCATCGATGTTGCCGGAGAAACAAAACCTAAGAAAAATAAAACAAGATGGACAAGTCCCCACTCCTCTTGCTGCCGACTAGGCCGCCGAATGAGGAAGAGGAGGGGGACCGAGGCGGTGATAGGAGTTATGGCGGCGGCGGCGGCTTACAGTTAGGAGGTGACTGCGTTCGATGTTGTAACGACGGTTATTTTAGAGATACAAAAGTTGTTGGATTTTTATTTTTATTTTAGAAAACGAAAGATGTTGGATGCTCTAAGGGCAACCCCAACGCATGACCCCAAATCGTCCGCCCGTGTTTGTTTGGGGTAAACGGACACAAATCGCGGCCCAACACACGTGAGCAAAAGGACGAAAGTCCATTTCCGGTCCGCTTTTGACCCATTTCCAACCCAAGTTTGGACCGCCTTTGCGGCCAAATAGATAGGAGCGGACAGGCCCATCGCGTGCCTTTGTCCTCCCCTGACCCGCTCGTGAGGGACACATCCCCTTTTCTTCCTCCGCTTTTCTTGCTCTGCCCTCCGCCCCTCGCCATCGCGGACACCACCCATGTCGTCCACCTTGCTTTGCCCATCGGTGGAACAACCCCTTTTCTTCCGCCGCCTGAGCACCCACCTCCCGCAATCTTTGAATAGTTTGTCCAATTTCATCGTGACATGCGTGATCGGCTGATACATCCATTTTTCATCATGAATCTTTATTGATATTTGTCTTATTTTTGTCCATTATTCCATGTAATTATGTAATTCTTATGCCTCTTCTCTCTGAATATGTAAGGTACATCGCGAAGAGGGAAGTATCTGGAAAGTGGAATTATGGACCGAGACACCGAGAAAAAGGCAGAAAAATCAAGTTGCTCCAAATGACCTGAAACTTCACGGTGAATTTTTATAGAACATATAAGAATTATTGAGCCAAAAATATATCGGAGAGGGGCAGCCAGCTGGGCACAAGCCAATAGGGCGCCCTTGGCCGTGCCCTAATGGCTTGTGAGCCCCCCTGCTGACCCTCTGACGCCCCTCTCCTCCTATATGGTGTGTTTTACCCTAGAAAAAAGTCAAGATATAAGTTTCGGGATGAAGCATCGCCGTCTCGAGGCGGAAACCTGGGCAGTGGCCCTTTTGCTCTCCGGCAGAGCGATTCTGCTGGAGGAATTCCTCTCCGAGAGGGGGAAATCTAAGTCATCGTCATCACCAACGCTTCCTCCTTCGTGAGAGGACCAATCTTCATCAACATCTTCACCAGCACCATCTCATCCCCAACCATAGTTCTTCTCGTCTATTCAATCTTTGTCTCAAAACTCAGATTGGTACATGTGGGTTGCTATTTGTGTTAATTACATCTTTTAGTTGATGCTAGTTGAATTACTTGGTGGAAGACATTATGTTCAGATCCTTAATATTTATTATTATACCTTTGATGTTGAACATGTTGATGAGGTGTGAGTAGTTACTATTGTTCTTGAGGTCATGGGCAAAGTCTTGTTATAAGTAATCATATAAAGTTGGTATTCAATCGATATTTTGATGATATGTATGTTTTTACTTTCTTCAGTGGTGTCATCTGAACGTTGACTACATGACACTTCACCATGTTATGGGCCTAAGGGAAGCTTAAACCCCACTTTATGTGTTGCTTCATAAGGAGCTGATTTGAATCCACATGTTTCATGTTATGGTTAGATTTATCTTAATTCTTCTTTCGTAGTTGCGGATGCTTACGAGAGGGGTTAATCATAAGTAGGTTGTTAGTTCAACTAAGAACAACACCTTAGCACCGGTCCACCCACATACCAAATTATCAAAGTAGCGAACGCGAATCAACTCAGTATGATGAACATGACTAGACAGATATTCCCATGTGTCCTCAGAGCACTTGCTTTATATAAGAGTACTTTCAGGACTGTCCTTTGCTACAAAAAGGATTTGGCTACCTTGCTGCACCTTTGTTACTATTCTTACTTATCACCGGTTATAAATTATCTTGCTACAAAACTATCTATCACTGCTACTTACAGCACTTGTAGAGAATACCTTGCTGAAAACTGATTTTCATTTCCTTCTGCTTGTTGGGTTCGATACTCTTACTTATTGAAAGAACTACGATTGATCCCCTATAATTGTGGGTCATAATCGGCACACTCATAAGCAGATGCAAGACGACTTGGCTGACCACATGTGGGATCACATTGACAATCACTAGATCTATCGGTTTAATCTCTTTTCATGCGCACAAACTTTCAATGGTTTTGTAAGACTATTTGATGTTTTTTACAATTTTAATTGGGTTGTAATAAAAAAACTTTTTCAGATATGAAACTATTTGTTATGTTTGATTTGAATTATTTTTGCTATGTTTTATTTTATTATACTTGGTCTCCGACGGACAAGATGAGGCTGAAGATGGGGCAAACACAGATACAGATGGATAAGACCCTATTTCCATCCCAAACGAACAAAATTTAAATAAAATGGATGTTCGTTTGGGGCGTAAAATCAACGTTCTCGCACAAAGGAAAACCCCTCCCCAAGGGGCCAAGGTTGATTACAGATGACGCTAACAGAAAACATGCATGGCCTACGGTTTCGCGGCCGGGTGTGGCGTCGTCATTCATTCCGTTGAGGCCTCGAGGAGACGTACGTGATGGGAGTAGACGGGGGTTGGTGGAGGCCGATGCGGAGCGCAGCCCGGCCGCTTTTGCCCTCAATCAGAAACCGACTCCACATCACGCTGCGGCGGCCCCGCACCCCCTGTCACCTACGTACTACTCTACTATTTCCACGCATCAGGATTCAGATCAGATCAGATCGTCGCTGCCCATATACCTTGGCATCCATCCATTGCAACCACGTAAGTAGGAGAGTCGTCAGGTGTGACTGACGCGGTACGCAACAAGGTCGATCTCACACGACGCGCGGCCGGGGCGTGCCCGGCGGAGAGGCGACACCCGGTTGTTGGCGGTGGGCTTTCACGGCGAAAAGGCGTGTCCGGCTGCTGCTCGCCACATCTCGCGATTTTCCTTTTCCCGCACTAGCTTTGTCTAGCTACCACCCACCCACCGGGATGGCACACGGCGGCACGGGACTCCGGTGTCTCGCCAGCGACATTGTGGACTGAATTTGATTGGCAACAAGCCAACAATGGATGGATGGATGGCCCCTAGCTAGCTTGATTCTACGTGTTTTCTATAACATGGTGCGCCCGGCCATGTGCTTTAGGGGATGACGATCATGATCGTGGATCCTCGTCTAATCTGATAACAATACGATATCTTGATGGGCTCATCATCAATCATCATCATGGCTTGGTTGACAGGATTGGGATGAAGGAAAGGCATGCAATGTATATATGCACGTCCACGTCGCGAGGTAAACCAGTAACAATTGGCGTTCGCCGTATCCTCATCTTCCAAAGCGGAATCTAATCGCGATTAAAAGGCCAAAGAAAACGGCAGTGCGTGGTCGCCGTGTGCTACTGTGCCACCACCTTTTCTTCCTTCCGTTTCAGAGAAAAGGGAAGGAAGCTAGCTAGCTAGTGTGGCGTGCTGGCTTTGGCGTAGCTTGCATGCGATGCGATGCCCTCCGTGTGCCGACGATCGACCACACTGCATGCTCACGTACTCAAACGGCTGGGCATACGTTGCATTGGACCGACGAGTCCATCTGTCAGATGTCATCAGCCTCTCAGCAGGTGCGTTCAGCTCGTTGTAAATTGTGACGCTGCAAGTCCCGGGAATTCTGCCTGCTGATTGCCGCTTTGCCAGTGCCAACTACCACCACCGCTCTCGACTTCTCGAGGTGAACATTTGTTTTCACAATTCCGAATAGACGGCTGCATTCACGATGATCCGGTAACTCGCCGATGCGCCAGAGACAAAGTACATCGCATCTAGACTCGTTTTGGGAGCATCATATATTTGCTTCCAACCCATGAGTGCCTGCCGAGTAAGCGCATTATATGGACACATGGGCACCTTTTCAGCACCGATGCTGCTGCTACTCATAGCTAGTGTGGCAAGAACAAAAGGATATATGCTCTTTATCCTTTTAGTTCTGGAAAACATTAATTGCCTGCCTATGTAGATTTCGCTGGCGCCTTTCTCCCAAAGAAGAACTTTAGCTGCCCAAAGTTTCCGACCAGACGCTATGGCCACAGTATTCGAAATAATGTTCTATATTTTCGGTATGAAGGAATAACGTACAAGTATAAAGAGTTTACTATGTGGGGAAGACATAAACATCAGCAGTTATAAATGTAGTATATAATCAACTTTGTTATAGAGATGTAGAAAGAAACTTCGAAAGATACATTTGCACATTTCACAGAGAGAACAGATATAAGATCAGCTTTTCCGGAAAGTATATATCAAGCAAAGATGTCTTAACTTTCAAGTAAGGCAAGTTTGAACAACTCTTTCCCCTTTATGCTTGTGGTTACACGTTAAACCAAAGAAAGTAATAAGCAATGAGTTAAGTTACTCGAGTGGCACTCGAGTCATTGTGGCTACATAGCTTTCTTGCAAGCTCTCATTCTCAGTTCGACATGGATTACGACCCAAAGTATGTTTCCGGTGGACTGTTAAAGTGATGTGAAGTCGGTACTGGTGCACATAAATAGGCAATGATCTATTTCGCAAAATCTTAATTCACCTTCACCTTTGGCTTGTAAGGATAACATTTAGCACCCTACATAATATGAACCAAGCTAGAGTAATTGAATTTACCTGGAAATTTAAACGACTGAACAACATTTTTCTATACATAGAACAAATTTGGATGAAAAGTGGTTGTTTTGTTGCTGCCAATTAACATGTGATTCTAACCAAGTGGATTTCTAGTTTAGCAGTTTTGAAATTCTGCAAATCAAATAAACCCCAAAATTCGTTTTTTGCTAGATTAATATTTGAATGATTAATTTTATTCCACATTACATGTGGGTCGTGAGAGATGCATCATGAATATATAATTATAAACCCTATAGTAATATGTCGTGGTTGTTGTCTAAATACATGTTATAAACCGGATCTTCATGGATATCCATCTGGTACACATGTTGACACGATTTACTATATATGGCAGACATTAACATCAGCAATTATAAATTACTAATCAACTTTGGAAAATAGAGATATATAAAGAAACAAGAAAAGTTACAATTGCACATTCTAGAGAAAACAAATATAATCAAATATTAGCTTTTCAAAAGGTATATATCAAGGAAAGATGTCTGACTTTGAAGTGAGACAAGTTTGAATAACTGTTTCCCCTTGATCCATGTGGTAACACATTAAACCAAAGAAAGTGAGGAATGAGTTTGAGTTACCCGAGTGGCACTCAAGTCCTTGTAGCTACATAGCTTTCTTGCAAGCTCTTGCTCTTAGTTCAACATAGATAATAGATTGCAATTCAGAGCATGTTTCCGGTAGGGTTGCTAAAGTAATATGGATTCGGTACACGTGCATAGAAACAAGCAGCTATCTACTTCGCCAAATCAAAATTCATCTTCACCTTTGGCGAGTAAAGATAATATTTAGTAGTCTATATAATATGAACTCAAAAAGTAGCCCTAGCTCCAATGGTGGTGCTAGACCTATGACCATGTGATGTCATTCTCTTTAAATTCTTCATAATTACATGAACTTATGGAAAAATATGATTATTTTAAATAAGCTAGAGTAGTTGAATTTACCTGGGGATCAAAATGATTGAATAATTATTTTCTATACAAACACCAAAATTGGATGAAAAGTGTTATGTGTTGTCAAAAGATTTGGAGTTGTGGCACTTTGGAAGGGGCAGCACTCTTCGTCCCCTATGGGTCAAGCACGACGAGGGACGACACTTCCTCATGGGACATAGGTCTAAAAGTGCATATAATCCCCAATATGGGTATTGATAATTCATGTCAACATACCCAAGGAACTAATGATACTTCAAAGTATATTTTAGAGAAAAGTTCTTTTAGGTCCAACATTGGAATGGAAGGTGACCCGTAAAAAACCTTAAAGACAAGTGTTAGACAAGCCAAATGATTGTACATTTTCATTTTATTAATCTAAGATCACATTGAGTTAATAGGGCCTCCCAGTACTATCATCAATTTTGGTGGAGCATTTGTCGGCATTTCAAATGGACTATTAGAACATGCGACCGAACAAATTGGATTTTAATTTGAATGAACTTATTGAAAACTTTATGTTTGCATTATAATATTTATATTAAAAGTTATTATTACATTAGAATAGTTATCTTTGAATTATTGACGCATTGTGGTATTCATCTCAGATTATTTTCAATATTCGAAGAAAATATGACTTATAAAAACAGAGGAAGAGTGAATGTTTGAAGGATGGTCACGAACATTTGAGTGCGTCCGAATAAGGGACGTTGTTTGTGATGCCCGAATTCGTCAAAACCTATGAACGTGTGATCTAGCTTGAAATCCAAGGGAGAAAACCCATGAAAAACCTAGTGAAATTTTACTCTTAACCCATAAAAGAGCCCATGTGTTGTAGCAGAAAAAAAATAACACACGCTCTTAATGCAATAACCACGACTCAAGGCCCTAATAGGTCCACGTCATTTATTTTTACACGTCATCACATTTTTGTTGCCGAAGGTAAACTTCGTGCTCGCAAATAAAACACGTTTTAATGTAACCAGTCCTAAGGCGTCTCTCTCTCCCGCCCTCCCTCCCTTTCTCTCCCTCTCCCTCTCCCTCTCCCTCCCTCCCTCCCTCCATCTCCCCCCCCCCTCTCTCTCTCCCTCCCCCCCCTCTCTCTCTCACCCCTTCCCTCTCTCCCTCCCTTGCGCGCACTCATTCGAAATAAGATAAGAAGGTGTGCATGCATGGTTATCGATTTTTTATCTCAATCTCATTTTTATGTTTTTATTTGTAATTTGTATCGCCGCGGGAAAGAAAGAAAAAAGAACCATGCACTATAGATTAAGTTTGCATCAAAAATAATATTTTAGAAATATTTAATGGTTAAAAATGACAGGATATTTAGATTGTACACATTTTTTTAATCAAATTTCATATATAATATTTTCAAATTGAAGTTACATATGAATGATTTTATTTTATATAAACTGCGGTTGATTAATCAAAAAGCCAGGATTTTTTTTTTAATTTAAAAAACATTTCAGCTGACTTAAATATGAACGACGGGTTGATTACCTGAAATGTCAGGCTTTTTTTTAAAACTAAAAAAACGTTTTGGCTGAATTAAATATGAACGGCAGGTTGATTACTGAAAAAGGTATGGGTGTGACTTCAAGATAGATTGTGGGTTAATTACTGAGAAAGAAGGATTTTTTTCTAAAAAACGACGACAACAGAAAAAAATCCATGCTTTATTGTTATATATAGGTGCAGACTAACATTGGAATTTTATTTTGAATTCTCAAAAACAAAAATTGCACCAACGACGTGGCCCGTGGTCCATTTAATAGACAAGGCCGAAATTTAAATGACCGTAATATATGGGGTGCGCATATGTCTTGCCTGCAGCGAGCGTACCATTCGTCTCGCCTGGGAGCTCCTATTGGGCGCTGTAAGCGCCCGTTGGAGAAGTGGCGCCTACAGCGCCTAGCAGTTGGACGCGGCCCATTTTGAAAATCTGTTACCCTTTGTATTCTCTCCACTCGCTGGGTTTTTTTTCAGCCGAGCTGCATTATTGGTTTAGGAAAACGACCAAGTTCGGATTTTTACAATTTTGAATATGTTGTCTAAATAAAAAAGTTCATAGATTCATTAAGAAAATAAAAAAAGGGTTCACCTATTTAGAAAAAAAAATTACAAATCTGAACAAAGTTTATAAATTTTGAAAAAGGTTAATTGGATTTGAAAAAAAGTTCAGTGATTTTGAAAACCGTTCATCGAATTTCATAAAAAGTTAATGGATTTTGCAAAACATTCATCAAATTTTTTAAAAAGGTTCAGTGATTTTGAATAACGTTCATCGCATTTAAAAAAATATTACTGGATTTTGAAAAACATTCATCTAATTTTTTAAAAAAATCAGTGGTTTTTAAAAACTTTCAACTATTTTTTCAAATAATTAATGGATTTCTATAAAAATTTCTACGAATTTAGGAAAAAATAATATTTTTTAAAAAAGTTCATCAAATTTCAAAAAAAATCACCGAATTTTGAAAAAGTTCATTGAACTTAGAAAAAGTACATACTATTTTAAAAGAAGTCCATCAAATTTAAGAAAAGTTTAGGAGATTTTAGAAAAGTTCATCTAGTTTAAAAAAGAAAATTACCGATTTTACATAAAAATTCATTGTTTTCTAAAAACCAATCGATTTTGAAAAAAGTTAATCAATTTTTTTTAAAAAAACTTCATTTAATTTAGAGAAAAAATGAAAAAAATCGTGCGAGAAAGAAAGAAAAAATGAGTAAATAGGAAAAAGGATATAAGAAGAAAGGGATGGAAAGATGGAAGTGAACACGTTAGGTAACTTCAGCCGGTTGGTTAGTGTACTGAGCGCGCAGCGCTATCGGTGACAAGGTCGCAGGTTCGAATCTCCGTAATCAAGATCAAATGATCGAGCCCAACTAACCGAGTTACACACGCCGGTTAACAGAAACAGGAAGAAAACGACGCGTGCAGCGCTAAATAGGAAATGCCCGTAGCTAAGGTCTAATTACACAACAACACACGTATGTGGGTCCCTATGTTTTGCGAGGGCGGGGGGGGGGGGGGGGCCTCCGTGAGGGACGACCCTGATTCGAGGCAACTTACATCACCAGCAAAGCTACGAGTTGGGAAATGTAATTAATATGTGTTAATTATTAAGGTATCTTCCCTTATACCAACTGCACACAGTTGCCTTTTGACAAACGCCTTGTCGGTTTATGTCATCTCTGCCGAACCGATGCCTCTTGAGTGCATCCCTTTAATTGAATAAATCATCTTTATGAAAAATCAATGATTCACTTTTACATTTTTTTGGGTTGTTGTCTCATTCACTTTAGCATGTTATCAGTACGCTTTCGAGGGAGTGATTCCATCGACTCGATGGTTCGTGGCTGTGACATCGCCCTTTCGGACTGGACGAAAGGCCACATCAAATAGAAACAGACGCTATGACATCATTTTGTTACTTCTCTGATTTTCCCGTCAAAACGATTTGAAGTATCATAAAGAATGTCAAAAAATTATTGAAATATTCAACACATTTCTACCTAAAATCCACGTACTCAATGAGGTGAGCCATGCGTTCATAATATTTCCAACACACTACAAATAACATGTCACACTCATTTACTGACTATAAGAGTGTCACACAATCCTGCAATCCTGCAGAAACATGACTCAAAAAGTGAATGTACCAACAAAAACCACTCCACTCCCCGTTCAAAGCAACACAAGGAGAAGTATGATAACAATACATCAGAATTCAGCTTCTCGCAAGAATATCAAGGCCTCTAAATCAGTAAATGCAAGCCAACTTCACGTTGATAGACACCTAATGGGTAATATACACCCAACAGATGAGAAACATCCACCAACCCACGTCATAGTGCACATAATGACTGGGACATCGGAATACCCGACTCAACCGCATTGGAAAATCGTGAGCAATCAGCATGTGTAACAATATTTCCATCAACTATATATTGATATGCAGATTGCGGAGAAACATATAGCTGAAAGTCTACAATTGTCAACATATATTTCTCAACTAGATTGCAAGAACCTTTCAAATGATTCAGATCCAAATACCATGGGCATGGCAAAGTGAACAATACTAGGACTGAATTCAATCAAAGGGTACAAACTAGGTAGAAATAATCTTGGTCAATAAAGGGAAGGCATTCACATAAGCAATGCATGCACCAATTTTTTTTGGAAATAAAATTGAGAACAATGAGGTGGTGAAAGATAGAGCAAGTATTGTAGCACAAGGGTTCACGCAGATACTCAAGTATTCTCGAGAGGTAGAATCTCATTTTGATAACTTAAACCATTGTCAGTACAAAATCATCTATATGTGCAGTTGATAGATGTAGTGCTTATGTATACATGTGGATCACTATATCCAGATATAGATGGTTCGTGGTTGAATCTAACATCTGAATCAAAATACAAACACAACATACATTATGTTAAAATCAGTAGGTCACCATATGACTTATTATTGATGTTGATATGTTTTGGTACAACCGACGTAGTGAGTTCCTTATGCACAAGCATTACTCCTACACTGATGATTATCCATACATGTTAAGCATTTGATCATCTAAATGATAGAATTTGAGACGAAGGGTTTGGGTAAAACCTCAAGCATATTCACTCATACATCATGGTACACCATGTTGTTTATATACAATTTATATTGAAGAAATCGATTGTGGACAATTCTTATTCATCCATAATTCACATAGTTATTTGCTCTCTAGATGTAGAAAAAGATTCATTTAGACCACGACGAGATGGTAATACAATATTGGGACATAAAGTTCAATATCCTCGTTCCATTGAACCCACAAAACATAATTGGTTGAGACTCAAGAATATGTTTTACTATCACCAAGGCATCAAACATCTTGTCCTAATCATTCGGTTTTAGAGAAATTTCAACACCAACATCATTGGATACATCGATCAAATCCCTACTATGTCAGATTGTAGACAAGGTTTGCGTTCCTGCTAAGTGTGGTAGCCATCTCGTGAGAGTCTTCGAAATAACTTTTATTGGCTACATCCACGAACCACTATCTCAACAACATTGTTGCTTGTGTTGTACGGATGCAAATAGGTTACATAATAAGCAATATCACTATATCTCCCATCTTACAAGTTAAATCGTGTGACAACCTCATTGATTTGTTCATGAAGTCTCTACCGACTTTAACAATCCATAAATATGTTAATGGGATCGGTATACGACGGCTTCGATATTTGCAAGAATAAGAGGGGGGTATATTTTTCCCATCGTCGGTTTACTTTACGTGTCCTCATAAAGGTTTTCTTTTGCCGGAATTCTCATAAAAGTTTTTAATGAGGTAATATCAACATGAGATCATATGTCATACTTTCTGTTGTCTCCACCGAGGTTTTTAAGAAAGTTTATACCACATACTTATTGTTCTCAAATTCTATGGGTTTTCTCATATTGGGTCGAAAGAGACATGTTATATGTTGTGACATTTTCTCCTTATTTTTCCCACTGGGTGCGCAACACATCAAACACTATACTTTTCATATTTTTTCACACATGGTTTTTGAATGATACTTCTCAAGATGATGATATTTAAGTGTAGATTAGGGGGGGGGAGTATTAAAACTTAATTAACATGTGTTAATCATGGGAAAAATCTCTCATTGTACCAACCGCACGCAGTTGCCTTTTGGCAACCGTTGCATCGGTTCATGCCATTTCTCCCGAATGGATGTCTTTTCAATGCATCCCTTCTACCATGCAATCACCTAATGAAAGATCAACCATTCACTTTTACATCTCTCTGGATTGTTGTCTCGTTTACTTTAACACGAACCACACACCCAAAACAAGAAACTCCCGTCCCCCACGTGAAAGATCCCAGCAATCTCTTCGTCCTTGAAACATGACGAAGAGCTTGGCCAACCGTTTGCTTCTTTTAGGTGAAGTTCATAACGTCAAAACTGAGTAATGAAAGCACATGCGGAGAGCAAGCTTTCATAAATTCTGCTCGTGAATGGCCATGCTCCAAGCCGGCCAAATCATCCCCTCTAGTGTTACAAGCGATTTTATGAACTCCTGTGATCGAGAATTCAACACAAAACCCATATGAAAATCCATAACCGATCATGAGCTCATATGCTCCCGAATGAGCAACAAATTTAAATAACATAGCTAAGAAATTGTACACCAAATATGAACTAAATTTATATCTCTTTGTGTGTGTGCGTGCCAAATTTGACGATAATATGACTAGTGGCAGAGCTTGGTGGGGGCCAACCTGAACCATGACCCATGATCTAAAAAAAATAAGCCTATATACCTTCTTCGTAGGCTAGTTTTTCAATAAAATCAGTTAAAATTAATTTGGGGAGGTAGGGACAGGGGAAAGGAAATCTGTGCTCCAAAATAAAAAGATTGAACCTTTCTCAAAACTCCAAAGAAAAAAAATGTCCAGATCTCCTCTGATGTTACGTCGCCATGTAATTTTGCACACGCCGAGAATACCTGGGTATATTGGTTTAAAAAATAATTTCATTATTTATTTATTTTTCCAATGTTACTGCTAACCCATGAGGCCGAAGCCCAAACCACATTTAGCGATGTAGCAGTTGTCGAATTATTGCATTTTTTTAGACAAGAATACACACCGAAACGCCGTCCCACATTGTACCCATGGAGTGCAAAAGAACCCCAAATGTCAGTTTAGACAAGGAATACACACCGAAACGCCTTTGGCCATGGAGTGCAAAAGAACCCAATGTCAGTTTGTGCCATTGTTCAGTTGGAACTGAATCATGCAACTCCATGGAGAATAATCTCAGTTGTTTGAGCTACACTGAGAATAATCTCAGTTGCAGTCCGGCTAGCTCGCTGGGGCGAGGCAGCGAGATCAGCAACAAGTTTGCGTCTTGTGAGTGACACAAAACAAAGGGAGTCTTGTGAGTGACACAAAACAAAGGGAAAAAATGAAGGAGAAAAATATGGCTTCGCCCGGGTTCGAACCGGAGACCTTCAGTGTGTTAGACTGACGTGATAACCAACTACACCACGAAACCTTTGATGCTTCGATCCAACAGACGGTTTAAAAATATGATTACTTATCTTATCACAAGAAAAAATATCGTTCCCAAGACAATTGTATCACACTTGCACCGACCCAAATACCCGAACCATAGCTGCGGTACCCGTAGACTCGGTAGATGGTAACCAGCATTTGACCTACACATATACTACTACCTACCACGACAATAACACGACCAAGTAATCCCAGCAACTAGCGATAGCTACCAGATCGGGGTAGGCAGTGCACACAGCACATCAAGCAGAAAATGCACGCAGAAGCATCAAACTGGCCACGCCCATGAGCCCATGGTCGATCGATCACAGCTGGGTCTTGAACATGGTGACGTGCCCGAGGCGCTGGACGATGTCGGCCACGGAGCCCACCGCGGCCAGCAGCGACACGACGAGCGCGCCGACGTTGAGCGCCTGCAGCGCCACCCACTTGCCGCTGCCGCGCGGCACCTTGGCCTGCGTGATGTACATGGTGACCGGGAAGTAGACGGTGAGCGGCCAGAAGGCGGCGGCGCCGAGCAGGCCGAGGATGGCGTTGAAGAAGGGCAGCATCAGCGACACCACCGTCGTGGCGGCCACGAACGCCGTGCGCAGCACCAGCTTGCACATGGTGAACCGCAGCGCGCCCCGGCGTCCCGGCAGCCGCAGCGCGAGCTCCCGGTGGAAGAAGGCCGCCTCCGGGTACCGCGCCCGGAGCCTCTTCTCGTAGCACGCGAACACGGGCTGCGCGTACACCTGGTAGGCGCCCACCAGGTGCACCACCACGGCCACGTTGGCGAGGTCCACGAGCCAGAAGGGCTCGTCGAAGCCGGTGAGGATGTTCCCCGGCGCCGCATTGCCGAACGCCGCGTACCCGATGCACCCCAGCGACACGTAGAAGGCCGTCGTCACGCCGATGCCGTACATGCTCGCCCTCTTCATCGTCACGTTCTCCGACGGCGGCGCCTTCACCGTGTCCTGCAACACACCCCATCGAGTCAACAGTCAAGCCAGTCGCAATCAGCATCGCGAGCATCACTCGTAAAATGCAATGTGCACGGGAGTTCTTTACCTGGATCTCAATGAGGAGCATGGCGTAGGTGTAGGCGAAGGCGATGTTGCCGAGGGCCTGCAGGAAGCTCCAGGTCCTGGTCGCCGCGGAGACGCCGCCAGGGCCGCCGATATGGCTGCCGAAGATGGTGCCGTAGGCCTTGTGGTTGGACGCGAACTTGGCGGCGCTGAGGAAGAGCGCGACGAAGGAGTAGGTGAAGGACATGACGGCGGCCACGATGGAGACGAAGGTGACCTTCTCCAGGCTCGGCAGCTGCGACAGGACGACCTCGACGGCGCCGAACATCACCAGGTACATCGTCCCCTCCTGGCTGCAGTCCGCGCCGTGGCCCTTGTAATGGCGGCAGTTGCTGCGCACCACGGACCTGCATGGAACGTCTTTCAGTACCAGTCCATGACAGCTCTGAACAAAACATCTACAGATCTTCAGAAGCCAAGTAAGATCAGATTGCTTGTGCTTACATGATGCCCGTGGCGGCTGTGATGGTGTAACCCACGATCGCACCACAGAGTATCGTGTACTGTGCAATGCCACAGACAGCCACTTCTCTAGGCCCTGCATATACATGATCGAAACTGCCAGAATCAGAAACATGCATTCTCTACCTGCTTCGTTTAATATATGCCAGCCAGCCGCTGGATCTTTCAAAAAAAAAAAAAAAAAAAAAACATGCATTCTTGCTACCAACGACGTCCATCCATACGTGTCAGGAGGGCAAGTTTGAGGGATGTTTTTGTTACCGAGGCAGGAGCGGACGGCGTCCATGTAAGTGTAGTTGCGTTTGCCGTGGACGGGGTCCGGCGAGCGGTAGCAGTCGGAGAGGAGGACGGCGGTGTAGTAGGTGATGTAGGCGCAGCCGATGAGGGCGATGGGGCCGAGGACCCACCCCATCTGCGCCACGCTCCACGGCAGCGCCAGCACGCCGGACCCTATCACGGCGGTGATGGCGTGCGTCGTCGCCGTCCATACCGTCCCTGTGACATTTCATTCAGGCTGTCGGTCACTGTCTGACGTCAAGCATGGACAACTTTGCAATCTCTACAACTTTTTAAGGTAGGAAAAGTAATAGCATGATGAAATCTCTCAGTTATATCTTTCCAAAAATATATTACAGTGGTGCTGAAATAGTAAATTGCAACTTGTAAGTAAACCTTTTTTTGGAAAAGGAGGAACACAGCCCCCGACCTCTGCACCAATCAATGCATGCAGTCATATTATTAAAATGATTCGGAAACACAGGATGAGATGGAATCACCATTTTCTGACAAGATTTTGCGACCAATACCAGTGACGAATAAATAAACTGAGCAAAGTGAATCCAATTAGTCTGATGGACTACTGCCCATGCGCTGGACACCATTAGGAAAAGCGTATCTACTGACGAAGCTACAAACTACTGGCAACTTGTCAACATAAACGCTGGATTCTAGTCGTCTGGTCTTAAAGCAGAAGAATCTATATTGGGTTTGATCTGGGCACCCAGCAAAGTAGCAGTTAATATGCGCCTAAATCAAGATCTCTCTGTGTTACACGTGATATTCTAGCCCAATAACTGCAACTGTATAACAGCATAAGCAGACTTTTTTTTGCACAACGTAAGCATCCACCTGGAGAAAGAACCTTTTCTGGAAGATTCAAAGCCTCGTTAACGATGTGGATTATGATGTGGTATCCATTATCCAACAGCGTGAAGCACGCAAGACTTAGGCATAAGGTACTTAACAAGTAATGTGTACTAGTACTTAACAAGACGTACACATAGCTACATATAGATTCTGTACTTAACAAGTACTCCCTCCGTTTCTAAATATAAGTCTTTTAGAGCTTTTACTAATAGACTACATACGGATGTATGTAGACAATACTTTAGAGTGTATATTCAATCATTTTGTTTCGTATGTAGACCCTTAATAAAATTGCTTAAAAGACTTATATTTAGGAACAGAGGGAGTAATCAGTAGTGTAATGACTACTCAATGGTGCCTTCTAAGTTCTAAATTCTTTATCACATACTCCTATTACTAGACTCAAAATCAGAAGTAACAACCAAAATGAATACAGTTATTATACTCTGATGCCATGAAAGCTATATCAGTACTGGCAGGATTCCTGACGAAGTGGAGGGAGCACAAGTTGAAGGTTCCCAGTCATCCATCCATCAATTTGAAAGGCATTTTGGCCCACACTAATACAATTTCCATTGGACTACTAAACATTCGACAGCGAATGGTGTTCTCCACTCTTTCCGGGATTCTGATACTAAGACAGTACGACAGTTATTTGCAACAAAAACAACAAGTTTGCATGCCATGATCTCACACACCACTAACTTTCTCTGTATAATTCCAGAGCAGTATGGTGCACATGATGTATAAGACTTGTGAGCCGAGGCCACTTTGCCTGCGGTAGTGCCTGCCAAGTCACCGTAATTTTGGATCTCGCAACAACTTCTTTGCTGTAACGGATCAGGAACCAAGACAGGGCATTCGGACCTAATTCCTGCATCGATGCTCTGCCACCAACCAGGTTCCCATAATTTGGGGCGTTGTAAAAGTAGTGGCGCAGAGGCGTCACAGGGTATGCATCACATTCTCAGGAGATGGCTCTTTTTCAGTAGTGGTATGCGCCATGCAGAATTGCAGATGCAAAGTGTCTGCATTTCATCCCAAGTCCATGGATGTTATCTGGATTGGAGTTGGAAGAGTGATGTGTCAAACGAAACGGGGAGGAGATGGAAGTGTTGGAAGTACTCCGTACTAAATTAGTCAGGTCTGCATGCATGCAAACAAGACAGGCAATAGCGACGGCTCTGGCCTGATCTTGGCTAGTACGGAGTAACGTTGCTGATCATATGCAGTTGGCAAATTTCAATTTGTTCTGCTACAATATTTTCCTCTCTCAAGGCAGAGATGGCAAGTCCTAGCCATGAACCAATACCCATTTCACCTAATGCATTCAGACTTCAGAGTCCGAAAAGACTGTGTGCTACTTTTCTAACAAAATAGTTTCAGAATAGGAGCTGGATGTTCTTCCTTCGAGACTGTGAAGCGCGCAAACTCCAACCCAAAACGGGGAGGTTGCCGCCTCCAAAGCCTACCGGCAAATCGGCAAGGGGAGATAGGCCATTTAAAGTTGCAATTCGATCACCAGCACCGTCTCCCTAAAACCTCTGCAACCGAGAAACGAACTGCTCTACCGCTGCTGCCATCTGCCTAGCTTCCTGCAATTTCTCACGCACGGACCTGAAAAGACTACATCTTATCCGATGCACGGATCGACGGCGGCGAAAGCCAATCCGGCCATGTATCCTCGCCACAAGGCCGAGCGGTTTCGCCGGTACTTGCATCACGGCTCCGAGGGAAGGCATCAGCCGAACGAAACAACGAACTGAAACTGCAAACGACGTCCGGGGCTCTAGAAGGGGGAGTCGGCCGGTGAATCGAGTGCGCTACCTGTTCTTACACGGCCGTCGTCGTCGACCTCCGGCGCGACCTCCGTCACCTTCTCCACGTCCATCGCGCTCTCCCTCTCCCCGCCTCCTCCGCACGGGCTCCTCTCTCCCTCTCTCTCTCTGTCTCTCTCTTTCTCTCTTTCTCTGATGTAGCCTGCCTGTCGTAGCTGCGGGCGGGCGGCCATATATATATGGCCGCCGGACCTTGCACCTGACCGGCCTTCCACTGTACATTCATTCTTTTAATGCGGCGGTCGGTCAATTACTCTGCCTAGCGGAATCCCACGAATCCTGCCATTCGATTCATCGTTTCGGGGAAAAAATTCCGCCGCAAGTCAAAGCAGGTAATCTATGGTAAGTGTGCCAGCTGCTTGCCAGCTTCGCCAAGGAAACCTGAGAATGCCGAGCTAAATTTTGGGCAGACTGCTCTAATGGCGGTGCCGGTACGGTGTATCTGGACGCTGTTGGGACGTATTTGGACGACAGTGTGCAGTGCTGAACGGAGAACGGAAAAAGGCCGTAAATAGGCGTAATCGTACGAGAAAACGGGAAACTGTTTGCTCATTTAACCACGTTGCAGCTCACTGGTACTAAACGGGAAACTCTTGGAAGATACCTCGTCATGTAATAAAAGCCGTAATCAAGCGAAATTGGACAAGGGAAAATGATGTACGGTAGATTGTACCCCGTCCAAGGACCCGGTCGTGCGGTGGTCAAACTACCTGTAAATTAACTGAAAAGGTCCACTTTTCTTATCTAAGCTCTCATTTTAAGGTGCAAAAATCACTTGTGAAATTTCTACAAAGATTCTCAAACAATCTTTGGATGTAGCATTTTTTTAATGAGGAGGTAACTATTGATTGAAATATAACAACTCGTGACCTGCGTATATGTGATTGGATGATTAGGATAACAACGGTATTCTTATCTTAATAAGGTTTAAATCCTGCTGCTCGCATTTTTCTGAATCTATTTTAGACTTTCTGACGATACGCATTAAGGCGAGGAGCTCTGTCTCTCGAAGGTGTTCATAGAGATAGAATGTGCGTGTATGTTCATAGGGATAAGTGTATGCGTGTATACATATGAGCGCATGCGATACCGTGTTCTTAAAAAGTGACTTGCACTACAAAAAATTTGTGATAAGATTTTACATGCATATACTTTTTAACATGGTACACACGTAAATGCTCGTACATACACACATACACTTATTTTTATGAGCGCACACATGCAAACCGTATCCATATGAACACCTTCAAACGACTCGACCGATATATCATCTTGACATTCACGAATTCGTCACATATGCCTTCATAGTGGATGAAAATAGGTCCTTCCCAATAAACGCACATCGTTTTCGGATACCACAATCCTCCTTATCATCAAACCACATGTTGTTTGGCATATATTTCATCATGCAACAAACATCTGCATATTTGAGAAATTTCTAGACACAATATATTTTTTCAAAATCTTTCGATCTATTCATCGAACATCATGTCATCATAAAAAACATCAAAAGTAACAAAAACTACATTCAAGTTTGTAGACCAGCTAGCACAATTACAAGCATTGCATGAGCCAAAAAGCGTGTCACCGTCATCGCTCCCCCCTCGTTGGAGCCACAGTTTTTTTATATAGTACACAAATAAAAAATCCTTATGTCGAGGCATGAAAGGAGCAGTGTAGTAGAACAACAACCGTCGCTGATGAAGAGAACCATAATCTGAAAGAATGCATCTTGTAGACACACAAACGACAAAAGAAGACCGGATCCAAGAAGATCCATCAAAAACAAAACTCCAATCGAATCATGTGAAATCCATGAGAGACACACATCCACACGTTCTTCGATGACATTAGACACCTCGCAAAGGGATGGGGGCTTGGCGAGGAAAACATTATATCATTTTCGAGAAACCGCCCCGTCTCTCATCTTTGTGAACAGGATACAATCCCTAAAGAAACCTGGAAAAAACATGTGAAGAGTAAAAAATTGTTGCAAAACAGGCATGAAGATGACTCCAGTGTGTATACATCCCAAGACAGTCATCACTAAAATTTCATTGATAAAGTTTTTGTCACTTAATCGTACAATTATCACTTTCTTAATGAATGAAAAATACAAAGCTTTTGCCTTTGTTTAAAAAATATATATACGCAATAATGGAAATTGACGAGAGGATTCGTTGTTCAAAAGAACATAAAGATTTCTTCATAACCAACTCCAACTAAGTGGCAGCAGCGAGCATCCCATTCCCAGCTTTAACTATTTCTCCTTGAAAAATGAAGTGCGAGCTGTTGGAAGATTAGGCAAGTTCATGATTAATTCCACTAAATAATTCATGACTAAAACAGAAAATAACATGTAATACTTTAGCAATCCGGCAGAGAAACTGGACATGCACAACATCACCGCGCAAGAAGCAACAACTACATCGATCAACATAAACAGATTACGAGTAATGTACTGTTCGTTAGTTGCAGCAGGAGCGACTGTGTTGACGATGATGTTGGTGACGATCCTTTGTTGATGACGATGAAGACGACGATGATCAGCACCGCCCGACTTGGATGGTAGACGACCCGTGGTGACGAATTTGAGCAGTCGCGCAAAGCGCTTCCCCAAAACCTAATTCGCCCTCTCCCGGTGTAGGATCGCAAAGACGAACGGTTCTGGAGACCTGCTCTCCCGCACGCCGATGCACGCCGGCGTTCGATATGAGGTAGACTACGATGGCGGCACAAGTAGTGAGACGAGGCAAAACCCTAGATGTTTTCGGTGTGTCTTTGGCCGACCACAGTAAGCAGTATATATAGGAGGACCAAGGTCGGTTCCATGTCGCGGCCACGTCTCAAACCTGGTTTCTAAGTCGTATACTTACCGGACAAGAAATTCTCAACTTGTGTGCCAAGGCATAACAAATAAAACGGCAAAAGCAAACCGCGCCCCCGCAAGGCATGTCGCACGTATGCGCCGCCCTGCCCGGCCTGGCTAGGCGAGCGAGCGCGCGTGTGGTTGTCTCCTTTCCCTTCTCAACACACACTTAGAATGGTGGGGAGAACTCACTATATAAAGAGGTCCAACTCTTCCTCCACTAGCGGTATGGGACTAAACTTTAGCACCACCACACCACCACTTGCCATTTTATTCATGGACTCAATTTGAGATTTCAGAATTTGTATATGGGCCAAGCCCATTAATTCTAACAATCCCCCACCAGATCTCAAATACCCATTTAGAGATTTTCCTTTTCTCTCCACTTGTTAAATATACCAGTATTTCAACAGAGACTGTTAAGTTGAACTCCTGTCTAAAACTTTAAGCTACATCCATCCACAACTTGACAATGGGCTATGCCTTGAATTGCTAGTTTTGCGTGAACAGGTTCACTCAAAGTCTTAACCAGTACCTGGCTGCCAGTAGTCTACCCCGCGGTTTGGAGCATATACGTCGTACTCCCTGGTCTCTTCATGAGCTTACTAGAGATTACCCAAATCTCCTAATTGCGACGTTTTACAATCGGATCTCATATAGATGTGTTCTTTCAAGATTGCTCTATAGGACAACATCTTTGCTATAATATCCAATAGAATCACATTAAGGCATGTTGCCAACCTGCCTTACAACACTTAAGCCTTACAGCTCTGAGAGTTTTGCATCTTCAATTAGAGACGTTCACTTATTACTCTCCTATGTTAACCAATAGCTTGTTCTTCCCAGGTCCTAATTCACGGGATCTTCGATCACAAAGGTTGGGTTACTACTATGGTGTAACATCTATGGGTCTCATACCCATCCCCCTCGTTGCAATATCAATTACATTTCGTGATAATCCCTTTGTAAAAGGATGTGCCAGGTTTTTGTTTGTTTGAATATACGTAACAATTATTACTCCAGAGTTTCTCAACTTCCTGACATATTTCAAACATCTCTTCATGTGTCTTGATGACTTTGTGTTATCCTTAGAATTATTTACTTTAGCGATAACCGCTTGGTTGTCACAATTCATAAGAATAGGCGGTACGGGTTTTTCAACCACACGCAAGTCCATCAAGAGTTCACGCAGCCATTCTGCCTCTACAGTGGCTGTGTCTAAAGCAGTTAGTTATGCTTCCATAGCTGACCTTGTCAATATGGTTTGCTTGCAAGACCTCCATGACACCGCACCACCTCCATGAGTAAACACATACCCACTTGTAGCGTAGAGTACATCAACATCAGAGATCCAATTTAAATCACTATATCCTTCTAGCACAGCGGGGTGCCATGAATAGTGGATTCCATAACTCATAGTACCTCTCACATAGTGCAATACCCTTTCTAGTGCATGCCAATGATCATTACCCGGGTTGGACATGAACCTACTCAGTTTGCTCACAGCAAAAGAGATGTCTGGTCTTGTAGCGCTAGCTAGGTACATGAGTGAACCGACAATTTGAGAATATCTTAATTGATCTCTCGTTTCTTTCTTGTTCTTTATAAGTGTCATGCTGGGATCATAAGGTGTTGGAGAAGGCTTGCTATCCATAAAGCCGAAACGGCTCAAGACCTTCTCAACATAATGAGATTGCGTTAGAGTAATCCCACTCTCATCCTTAATAAGTTTGATGTTTAGCATCACATCGGCTTCTCCCAGATCTTTCATGTAAAAACTCTTTGACATAGGAAAGACTTGGCCTCATTGATCGCAACAATGTTTGTACCAAAGATCAATATGTCATCCACATACAAACATAATATGACACTATTGCTTCCACCATGGCGGTAGTAAGTGCACCTATCAGCCTCATTAATGAAAAATCCCGCAGAAGTCAAAATTCTTTCAAACTTCTCATGCCATTGCTTAGGTGCTTGTTTCAGACCACACAAAGATTTTAGCAACTTGCACACCTTTTTCTCTTCTCCTTTTACCACAAACCATCAGGCTGATCCATATGAATTTATTCTTCCAACTCTCCATTTAGGAAAGCTGTCTTTACGTCCATTTGATGAATGATCAGACCATAAGAGGTAGCCAAGAAAAGTAGCACCCGAATGGTGGTCATTCTAGCAACAGGTGAATAGGTGTCAAAGTAATATCCGCCTTCTTTCTGAGTGTAGCCCTTGGCCACAAGTCGTGCCTTGTACTTATCAATAGTACCATCAGGCCTTAACTTCTTTTTGAACACCCATTTACAACCCACAGGTTTACAACCATAAGGTCGTTCAGTTAACTCCCAAGTTCCATTAGAAAGAATTGAGTCCATCTCATTATGATCAACTTGTTTCCAATCATCTACATCCGGAGACGCATATGCCTCTTTAATAGACTTGGGACAGTACTCATCTTCTCTCTATCTGCTGCCGTGGTCGGTGACTGAGTCTTACTCAATCTCATACCTTGCAAAACTGGCAAGAACCCTTTCTTTGAGTTTTCCATATTGAATTTCTTCAATATCTTGTCAAGGTATGTACTTTGTGAAAGACCTATGAGGCGTCTCGATCTGAGTAGGGGACATACATTAGAGAGCATTCTAGCAACGACTCAAGACCTTCTTGTAGCGCTAGCTAGGTACATGAGTGAACCGACAATTTGAGAATATCTTAATTGATCTCTCGTTTCTTTCTTGTTCTTTATAAGTGTCACGCTGGGATCATAAGGTGTTGGAGAAGGCTTGCTATCCATAAAGCCGAAACGGCTCAAGACCTTCTCAACATAATGAGATTGCGTTAGAGTAATCCCACTCTCATCCTTAATAAGTTTGATGTTTAGCATCACATCGGCTTCTCCCAGATCTTTCATGTAAAAACTCTTTGACATAGGAAAGACTTGGCCTCATTGATCGCAACAATGTTTGTACCAAAGATCAATATGTCATCCACATACAAACATAATATGACACTATTGCTTCCACCATGGCGGTAGTAAGTGCACCTATCAGCCTCATTAATGAAAAATCCCGCAGAAGTCAAAATTCTTTCAAACTTCTCATGCCATTGCTTAGGTGCTTGTTTCAGACCACACAAAGATTTTAGCAACTTGCACACCTTTTTCTCTTCTCCTTTTACCACAAACCATCAGGCTAATCCATATGAATTTATTCTTCCAACTCTCCATTTAGGAAAGCTGTCTTTACGTCCATTTGATGAATGATCAGACCATAAGAGGTAGCCAAGAAAAGTAGCACCCGAATGGTGGTCATTCTAGCAACAGGTGAATAGGTGTCAAAGTAATATCCACCTTCTTTCTGAGTGTAGCCCTCGGCCACAAGTCGCGCCTTGTACTTATCAATAGTACCATTAGGCCTTAACTTCTTTTTGAACACCCATTTACAACCCACAGGTTTACAACCATAAGGTCGTTCAGTTAACTCCCAAGTTCCATTAGAAAGAATTGAGTCCATCTCATTATGAACAACTTGTTTCCAATCATCTACATCTGGAGACGTATATGCCTCTTCAATAGACCCAGTGTTATCACAGAAGAGTGTCATTGGACCCGACGCGCTTGGAACCACTCCAAGGTCGGTGATGAGCTCCTTCATCCAAATTCCTTCATGAGCCGCTTCTGAAGCAGCTATGTACTCCGCTTCACATGTAGATGCTGCCACGACTTCTTGCTTGCTGTTGCACCAGCTCACTGCCCCACCATTCAAAACGTACACGTATCCGGTTTGTGACTTAGAGTCATCCGGATCTGTGTCGAAGCTAGCATCGATGTAACCCTTTACGACGAGCTCTTTGTCACCTCCATAAACGAGAAACATCTCCTTAATCCTCTTCAGGTACTTAAGGATATTCTTGACCGCTGTCGAGTGTTCCATACCGGGATCACTTTGGTACCTCCCTACCAAACTTATGGCAAGGTTTATATCAGGTCTGGTACACAACATGTCATACATTAGAGAGCCTACGGCTGAAGCGTAGGGGACAGTACTCATCTTCTCTCTATCTGCTGCCGTGGTCGGTGACTGAGTCTTACTCAATCTCATACCTTGCAAAACTGGCAAGAACCCTTTATTTGAGTTTTCCATATTGAACTTCTTCAATATCTTGTCAAGGTATGTACTTTGTGAAAGACCTATGAGGCGTATTGATCTATCTCTATAGATCTTGATGCCTAATATGTATGCAGCTTCTCCAAGGTCCTTCATTGAAAAACTCTTGTTCAAATAGGCCTTTATGCTCTCCAACATCTCTATGTTATTCCCCATCAATAATATGTCATCCACATATAGTATGAGGAAAGCTACAGAGCTCCCACTCGCTTTCTTGTACAGACAGGCTTCTCCATAAACCTGTATGAACCCAAACGCTTTAATCACCTCATTAAAGCGAATGTTCCAACTCCGAGATGCTTGCACCATCCCATAGATGGAGCGCTGGAGCTTGCATACTTTGTTAGCACCCTTAGGGTCGACGGCACCTTCTGGTTGCATCATATACAACTCTTTCTTAAGATTCCCGTTAAGGAACGCTGTTTTGACGTCCATTTGCCAAATTTCATAATCATAAAAGGCGGCAATTGCTAACATGATTCGGACTAATTTGAGCTTCTCTACGGGAGAGAAAGTCTCCTCGTAGTCAATTCCTTGAATTTGTCGAAAACCCTTTGCGATAAGTCGAGCTTTATAAACGGTCACATTACCGTTTGCATCAGTCTTCTTCTTGAAGATCCATTTATTTTCTATGGCTCGCCTGTCATCGGGCAAGTCCACCAAAGTCCATACTTTGATCTCATACATGGATCCTATCTCGGATTTCATAGCCTCAAGCCATTTGTTGGAATCCGGGCCCGCCATTGCTTCTTCATAGTTCGAAGGTTCACCGTTGCCTAACAACATGATTTCCATCACAGGTTTTCCTTACCACTCTGGTGCGGTGCGTGCCCTTGTGGATCTTCGCAGTTCAGTAGTAACTTGATCCGAAGCTTCATGATCATTATCATTAACTTCCTCTTTAGTTGGTGTAGGCGCCACAGGAAAAATTTCCCGCGCTGCGCTACTTTCCTGTTCTAGAGGGGGTGTAATTACCTCATCAAGTTCTACTTTCCTCCCACTTACTTCTTTCGAGAGAAACTCTTTCTCTAGAAAGGATCCGTTCTTGGCAACAAAGGTTTTACCTTCAGATCTAAGATAGAAGGTATACCCAATAGTTTCCTTAGGGTATCCTATGAATACGCATTTCTTCGCTTTGGGTTCGAGCTTCTCTGGTTGAAGTTTCTTCACATAAGCATCGCAGCCCCAAACTTTAAGAAACGACAACTTAGGTTTCTTGCCAAACCATAGTTCATACGGTGTCGTCTCAACGGATTTAGACGGTGCCCTATTTAAAGTGAATGCTGCAGTTGCTAATGCGTATCCCCAAAATGATAGCGGTAAGTCGGTAAGAGACATCATAGATCGTACCATATCTAATAAAGTGCGATTACGACGTTCAGACACTCCATTGCGTTGTGGTGTGCCAGGCGGCATCAGTTGTGAAACGATTCCACACTTCCTTAGGTGTGTGCCAAACTCGTGACTCAAATATTCTCCTCCACGATCAGATCGTAGACACTTAATTTTTCTGTCACGTTGATTCTCGACCTCACTCTGAAATTCCTTGAACTTTTCAAATATCTCAGATTTGTGCTTCATCAATTAGATATACCCATACCTACTCAAATCATCGGTGAGAGTGAGAACATAACGATAGCCACCGCAAGCTTCAACGTTCATTGGACCACACACATCAGTATGTATTATTTCCAATAAGTCGGTCGCTCTCTCCATTATTCCTGAGAATGGAGTCTTAGTCATCTTTCCCATGAGGCACGGTTCGCATGTGTCAAATGATTCAAAGTCAAGAGACTCTAATAGTCCATCAGTATGGAGCTTCTTCATGCGCTTAACACCGATATGACCAAGGCGGCAGTGCCACAAGTATGTGGGACTATCATTATCAACTTTACATCTTTTGGTACTCACACTATGAATATGTGTAACATCACGATCGAGATTCGTCAAGAATAAACCATTCACCAGCGGAGCATGATCATAAAACATATCACTCATATAAATAGAACAACCATTATTCTCTGACTTAAATGAGTAGCCGTCTCGCATTAAGCAAGACCTTGATACAATATTCATGCTCAAAGTTGGTACTAAATAACAATTATTAAGGTTTAAAACTAATCCCGACGGTAGATGTAGAGGTAGCGTGCCGACGACGATCACATCAACCTAGGAGCCATTCCCGACGCGCATCGTCACCTCGTCCTTGGCCAGTCTCCGCTTATTCCGCAGTTCCTGCTTTGAGTTGCAAATGTGAGCAACAGCACCGGTATCAAATACCCAGGAGCTACTACGAGTGCTGGTAAGGTACACATCAATAACATGTATATCACATATACCTTTAACGTTGCCCGCCTTCTTGTTCGCTAAGTACTTGGGGCAGTTCCGCTTCCAGTGACCTTTTCCCTTGCAATAGAAGCACTCAGTCTCAGGCTTGGGTCCATTCTTTTTCTTCTTCCCGGCATCTGGCTTACCAGGCGCGTCAACGGCTCTGCCATCTTTCTTGAAGTTCTTCTTACCTTTGCCCTTCTTGAAACTGGTGGTCTTGTTGACCATCAACACTTGATGCTCTTTCTTGATTTCTACTTCTACAGACTTGAGCATCGACTACAACTCGGGAATGGTCTTCTCCATCCCTTGCATGTTGTAGTTCAGCACAAAACCTTTGTAGCTTGGTGGGAGAGACTGGAGGATTCTGTCAATTATAGCATCATCCGGAAGTTCGACTCCAAGTGAAGTCAGACGACCGTGTAATCCAGACATTTTGAGTATGTGCTCACTGACATAACTATTCTCCTCCATCTTATAGCTAAAGAACTTGTCGGAGACTTCATATCTCTCGACACGGGCATGAGCTTGAAAAACTAGTTACAGCTCTTGGAACATCTCATATGCACCGTGTTGCTCAAAACGCCTTTGGAGCCCCGTTTCCAAACTGTATAACATGCCACACCTAACCAGAGAGTAGTCATCACTCCGCGTTTGCCAGACGTTCAGAATATCCTGGGCTGCTGCGGGAGCAGGAGGGTGATAACCCACAAGTGTAGGGGATCGCAACAGTTTTCGAGGGTAGAGTATTCAACCCAAATTTATTGATTCAACACAAGGGGAAGCAAAAGAATATTCTTAAGTATTAGCAGCTGAGTTTGTCAGTTTCAACCACACCTGAAAGATTAGTGTCTGCAAGCAAAGTATCAGTAGCAAAGTGGTATGATAGCAACGGTGCTAGAAAAAGATCTGTTGACGGCAGACTATTCCTAACTGTTGTATCAATGACGCCAGTAAATAGCACGTTGACGGGGGACTATTCTTCCCCAGCAACGGCTCCAGAAAAGTCTTGCAATAGGTAATAACGAATTAGCAAGTAATAGCAGTAGTGACAGCAGTAGCAAGGAACAGCAGTAGTGACAGCAGCAACAAGTAACAGCAGTAGCAACAGTAGCAGCAGAGTAACAGCAGTAGCAACAGTAGTAGCGACAAAGTAACATAGCAAGGACCAGTAGTAAAAGACTCGTAGGCAATGGATCGGTGATGGATTAGTATGAAGGATGTGATTCATCATGTAATAGCTATAACACGGAGAGATATGTAACTAGCTCCCGTTCGTCAATCTAATGTAGGCATGTATTCTGTATGTAGTCATACGTGCTTAGGGAAAAGAACTTGCATGACATCTATTGTCCATCCCTCCCGTGGCAGCGGGGTCCTAATGGAAACTACGGGATATTAAGGTTCTCCTTTTAATAAAGAACCGTACCAACGCATTAACACTTGGTGAATACATGAACTCCTCATATTATGGTCATCTCCGGCAGTGGTTCCGACTATTGTCACTCCGGGGTTGCCGGGTCATAACACATAGTAGGTGGCTACAACTTGCATGATAGGATCTAAAACACACATATATTGGCGACACCATAATAGGTTCAGATCTGAAATCATGGCACTCGGGACCTAGTGACAAGCATTAAGCATGGCAAAGTAGTAGCAACATCAATCTCAGAACATAGTGGATACTAGGGATCAATCCCTGTCAAAACTAACTCGATTACATGATAGATCTCATCCAACTCATCACCGTCCACCAAGCCTACGATGAGATTACTCACGAACGGTGAAGAGCATCATGGAATTGGCGATGGAGGAAGGTTGATGATGACGATGGCGACGATTTCCCCTCTCCGGAGCCCAAAACGGACTCCAGATCTTCCCTCCAGATGAAGAACAGGGGGTGGCGGCGCCTCCATATCGTAAAACGCGATGAATCCTTCTGTGGAACTGAGTTTGGAGGCGGTGGCGCCACGTGGGCCCCACAAGCCCTCACGGTGCGGCCAGGGGGTGGCCGCGGTCCAGGGGCTTGTGGCCCACTAGCACACCTCCTTCGGTGGATCTTTGCGCAGGTATTTTTCATTTATTCTAGAAAAATTCTACGTAAATTTTCAGGACATTCCGAGAACTTTTATTTCTACACAAAAACAACACCATGACAATTCTGCTGAAAACAGCGTTAGTCCGGGTTAGTTCCATTCAAATCATGCAAATTAGAGTCCAAAACAAGGGCAAAAGAGTTCGGAAAAGTAGATACGACGGAGACGTATCAACTCCCCAAGCTTAAAGCCTTGCTTGTCCTCAAGCAATTCAGTTGACAAACTGAAAGAGACAAAAGAAAAACTTTGACGAACTCTGTTTGATCTTGTTGTTGCAACTATGTCTAACTCATAACCAGAATTTCAGCAAGATCACAAGCAAACCACATAAGCAAATGACATCTAGGTCTCACGGTAAACTCATATCAATGACATAATCAACTAGCGAGCAAATAATAATAAGCCTCAAATGTCGACACTTCAATCAAAACAACATGAGGCAGTGCGAACAGACGGTATCTCGCTAGCTCTTTCTGAGACCGCAAAACATAAATGGAGAGCACCTTCAAAGACCAAGGGCTGACTAAACATTGTAATTCATGCCAAAGAAGATCCAGTCACAGTCATACTCAACACAGTTAAAAGCAAATCATAAAAATGAGAGAGGTGCTCTCTAATTGGTGCTTTTGTAAGATGAGGATGACTCAATAGGAATATAAATAGACATGCCCTTCGCAGAGGGAAGCATTGATTTGCACAGGTGCCAGAGCCCAAGCTTTGAAAACAGAGATAATAATTTTGGGTGGCATGCTTTCATTGTCAAGGCAATTACTAAAAGTTCTCAACATCTTCCACGCTACTCATGCTATAGGAGGATCCCAAACAGAGAAGTAAAGTTTTGACTCCCCCACCACCAATCAATCACACTCCACGGCTAGCCGAATCCTCGGGTACCGTCCATACCAACATCAATCCTGGGGGAGTTTTCTTTGTAATTATCTTTTCGATTTGAGCATGGAACTGGGAATTCCAATTACCGACCCCTTTCTCGTGAATGATAGTGAATAAACACATATCGAGGATAACACGCCTAGCATGGAAGATACTAATAGCCCCCTGTCACCACATGAGCGGTTTGGGCATGCAAAACAGATTATTTCTTGAAGGTTTAGAGAGTGGCACATACAAATTTACTTGGAACGGCAGGTAGATACCGCACATAGGTAGGTATGGTGGAATCATATGGAACAACTTTGGGTTTATGAAAGTGGGTGCACAAGTAGTATTCCTGCTTAGTACAAGTGAAGGCTAGCAAAAGATTGGGTAGCGACCAACTAGAGAGCGACAAGAGTCATCAAAATGCATTGAGATTAACTAACATTGAGTCCAAGCATGAGTAGGACATAAATCACCATGAACATGAACATCATAGAGGCTATGTTGATTTTGTTTCAACTACATGCGTGAACATGCGCCAAGTCAAGCCACTTGAATCATTCAAAGGAGGATACCATCCTATCATACTACATCATAGTCATCTCAACATTCATGTTGGCAACCAAGACAAACCATTATAAGCTCCTAGCTAAGTAAGCATGGCATAAGCAACTATGATCTCTAAGTTGTCATTGCAAACATGTTTCTCTCACAACAAAGCTGAACTAGGCATGATGAGCTAGTCATATTTACAAAAAAAAAATAGACCGAGTTCATACCAGCTTTTCCAGGCTCAGTCACTTCATCATATATCGTCATTATTGCCTTTCACTTGCACGACCGAACGATGTGAACAATAATAAGAGTGCTCGTGCATTGGACTAAAGCTAGAATCTGCAGGCAAACACAAAGGAGAAGACAAAATAATATGGCTATATGAAAGCTAAACAGGTATGCATGCAAGAGCCACTAAACATTGTAAACATGGTCTTCTACCTTGACCCAAAGAAAAAAAACTATTTACACGGGAAAGCTCCCAACAAGCAAAATAATAAAAATAAAATCTTTTTGGTTTTTTTTCTCAAACTAGACATACACACGAGAAGAAAACAATAAAAAAATAAACTAGCATGGATGATACAGTGGCAAAGTGTGAACACCGGCTAACAAAGTGAAAGCATAAGAAAAAATGTAAAGTCGGTGAGAACACGTACTCCCCCAAGCTTAGGCTTTTGGCCTAAGTTGGTCTACTCCCAAGGATGGTCCTGGCGAAACCCAAAATCATAATGGGGGTTATAGGGAGCGTTGCAGCCACTGCCTGAATAGCTGCCTCACGGAGACGAGCAGTCTTTGCCTCCCTCTCATACTCCTCTGCCTCTCCTCTGGTTATGTAATATCTTCGTTTTACCTGAAAGTCAAAGAAGGCAGGAGCAGGAAGGGTAATATGGAAAACACGCTGCCGGTTAAATATTAAACGGTATAGGAGGGATTCGTCATCCCTCTCAAGGAATTGGTAGCGTGTCAAAGAGACGCGGTCAAGGAAAATTGTATGGAGCGAAGGATCTCCTTCAAGGATGGGTACTCCAAGAAAATTTGCTATGCGAGTGGCATAGATCCCACCAAAGAAATCCCCTTCATTAGCATTCTTATTCAGCCTCCTTGCTATTATAGCTCCCATGTTGAAATTCTTGTCATCCGTCACTGCGCTCTTAAGGATACTAAGGTCGGGTGTGCAGAGGTGACAATGCTCAATCTTGCCATTAATGCATCTGCCTATGAAGAGGGCAAAGTAATGCAAGGCAGGAAAATGAATACTCCCCATGGTAGCTTGCGTAATGTCTCTAGTTTCTCCAACAGTAATACGAGAGACAAAATCTCTAACCGAGGATTTAGGAGGATCATTGAGGCTACCCCAAGTAGGTATTTTGCAAATTCTATTAAAATCCTCTAAATCCATGGTATACCATTTATCATAGAGATCAAACAGTACCGATGTGTCACAGCCAGCTGAAAATTTGAATCTACGAACAAAAGAGGCAGTGAGAGCAACATACTGTTCACATTTATCGGAGATGAATTCTTCGAGTTCGACGTTGCGAACAAGTGCATCAAACTCATCGTTGAAACCTTCCTCAATCATAAATTCATCAGAAGGCCATTCACATGGTTGTACCTGCGCGTCCCTTGGTTGGTAAGGATCAGGCTCCCGAATCGCAAGACGGGGACCTCTCTTGCTTGAGGAACCACCATGAAAGTTTCTCCTGAACATCTTCCTTTTCTGAAATTTTCAGTGACTCTAAGGAAAAGTGAACAAGGCTCAACTAAACTTGTAGCAACTACTCGAACAAGTGCCTAGAGGCCATATTACGCATCAAAACTACTTGGGACCAGCTAAAATCAGCATGCAAAGCTCAGGAACATGGTCACCAAGGCAGCAAAAATACGCGGAATATAAGGCACTAGAGCAAAAGCTAATTGGACTAATGGAGGAGTCACTTACCAAGGAGTAATTTCCCCAAAACGGTTCGGAGAATGGTGATTTGAGCAAAGAGATCGAAAATCCCAGCAAGAAGAGCAAGAACACGGGTTTGAGCTGGGAAACGATTTTTTTCTCGAGGTAGGAGAACCAGATGAGAGCAAGAATGAGTGGAGGGGGTGCCTGTGGGCCCCACAAGCCTGGGTGGCGCGGCCAGGGGGGTGCCCGCGCCCCCAGGGCTTGTGGCCCACTGGTGCAGCCCCCAGACAAGCTCTTCGTCTCAGTATTTTTCAAAAAATCCTGAAAAAATCATACTTGATTTTCAGGACGTTTGGAGAACTTTTATTTTCGGGGTATTTTTCTACGGGACGCTAAAACAGAAAACAGGGAAAACTAAACTAAATCTATGATTTTTCTTCTAAGCAACCGAAAGTGAAAGCTTGGAACACAGGTTTGTGACTCCTCAATTCATCCATCTCATGGTCATCGAAATAAAATCCGTCAATGAGGTTGACCAAGTCTCCTCGACAAACCTTTTCGAATCGCAAAAGAGAACGGAGAATTTTTGAATAGTCACTAGGTCACCTCAATGGGGATGTGTATCTCCCCAACAAGCAAATCATACTTCATCTTGGCATGAGGAATAGGGCATTCAAAGCTCCCAATAAGAATTGATGAAGTTTTTTCGATAGCATTGATGCAATGTACTCGATATTGTTTCTTCGGAAAGTGCACCGTATGCTCATTACCGTTGACATGGAAAGTGACATTGCCTTTGTTGCAATCTATAACAGCCCCTGCGGTGTTTAAAAAGGGTCTTCCGAGGATGACATCCATGGAATCGTCCTCGGGAATATCCAAGATAGCGAAGTGTGTTAAGATAGTGATGTTAGCAACCACAACAGGCACATCCTCGCAAATGCCAATAGGGAAAGCAGTTGATTTGTCGGCCATTTGCAGAGAGATTTCAGTGGGTGTCAACTTATCCAGTTCAAGCCTACGATAAAGAGAGAGAGGCATAACACTAACATCGGCTCCAAGGTCGCATAACACAGTTCTAACGTAGTTGCCTTTAATGGGGCAAGGTATAGTGGGCACTCCGGGATCACCTAGTTTCTTAGGAGTTCCACCCTTGAAGGTATAGTTAGCAAGCATGGGGGATATCTCAACCTGAGGTATCCTCCTCTTATTAGTCACAATATCCTTCATGTACTTAGCATATGGAGACATCTTGAGCATATCTATCAAACGCATTTGCAGAAAGACGGGTCTGATCATTTCAACGAATCGCTCAAAATCCTCATCATCCTTTTTCTTGGATGGTTTGGGAGGAAAAGGCATGGATTTCTGAACCCATGGTTCCCTTTCTTTACCATGCTTCCTAGCAGCGAAGTCATTCTTATCGTATCTTCTATTCTTAGGCTGTGGGTTATCAAGATCAACAGGTTCAATCTCCGCATCCTTATCATTGCTAGGTTGAGCATCTTCATGAACATCACTATTGATATTATCATTTGGCTCATGTTCATCAACAGATTGTGTTTCAACATCAGAGACAGAGGCATCGTTTGGACTCTCAGGTGTAGCAGCAACAGGGTTGCTAGCGTGCAGGTTCCTATCATCTTTCTTCTTCTTTCTAGGATGACTAGGTGCATCAGTGCTAACTCCTTGAGAATCTTGTTCAATTCTCTTCGGATGACCTTCAGGATACAAAGGTTCCTGGGTCATTCTACCGCCTCTAGTGACGACTCTGACAGAATTGTCATTCAACTCATTGAGCAAGTCATTCTGAGCTTTAAGTACTTGTTCTACCTGAGTAGTAACCATAGAGGCATGTTTACTCAGATGCTTAAGATCATTGACATTTCTGTCCACACAAGCACTTAAATGACTAAGCATACGGGAATTCTGTTCCAATTGTCTGCTAACATAGTCATTGAAACTCTGTTGTTTGACAACAAAGTTATCAAATTCATCCGAGCATAAGCTAGCAGGTTTATCAAAAGGAATATCACTCTCATCAACCCTACGCAGAGAATTTACTTCTACTACCTATATCGGGTTATCGAGACCATGGATCTCTTCGATAGGTGGTAGATTTTTGACATCTTCAGATTTAATGCCTTTCCCTTGCATAGATTTCTTGGCTTCTTGCATACCTTCAGGACTGAGGAATAGAACACCTCTTTTCTTCGGAGTTGGCTTAGGAGGTGGTTCGGGAATAGTCCAAGCATTCTCATTGCACAAGATGTTATTCAATAGAATCTCAGCTTGTTCTACAGTTCGTTCCCGAAAAACACTACCAACACAACTATCTAGGTGGTCTTTAGAAGCATCGATAAGTCCATTATAGAAGATATCAAGTATTTCATTCTTCTCAAGAGGGTGATCAGGCAAAGCATTCAGTATCTGGATGAGCCTCCCCCAAGCTTGTGGGAGACTCTCTTCTTCAGCTTGAGCAAAGTTGTATATTTCCTGCAAGGCAGCTTGCTTCTTATGGGCAGGGAAATATTTTTCAGAGAAGTAGTAGACCATATCCTGTGGGCTACGCACACAACCAGGAGCAAGAGAAGTGAACCAGGTCTTAGCGTCATCCTTTAGCGAGAAAGGAAACAGCTTGAGGATATAGTACTGGCGGATCTTTTCCTCACTAGTGAATAGGGTGGCTATATCGTCCAGTTTGGTAAGATGGGCTACAACCATTTCAGACTCATAACCGTAAAAAGGATCAGATTCGACCAGAGTGATTAACTCAGGGTCGACAGAGAATTCATAATCCTTATCGGTCACAAAGATAGGCGAAGTTGCAAACTTCGGGTCGTATTTCATCCTAGCGTTCAGAGATTTTTCTTTCCACTTGCGCAGTAAATTCTCAACATCATAGCTATCCTTACACGCAAGAAAGTCCTCAGCTATCTCTCCCTCCATAACATAACGCGTATCAGGCATAACAGGCATAGGAGAGCTAGTTCTAGCAGGGAAAATAATAGGTTCTACTTCAATAGTATCAGCAGTTTCAAAAGTATCATCACATCTAGCAGCAACTCTAGAAATTTGTGCATCAAGGAATTCACCTAGTGGCAAAGCAGTTCCAAGCATAGCATCATCAGGCATAGTAGTATCAAGCATAGCATCATCAGGCATAGTATCAAGCATAGCATCATCAGGCATAGTATCAAGCATAGCATCATCATAAGCATCATGGGCAGCAGAAGTAGCATCATCAAGCACACGCGACATATCAAGATTTCTAGCCGGAGGTGATGTCGCAAACTTACTCATAACTGAAGGTGAATCAAGTGCAGAGCTAGATGGCAGTTCCTTACCTGTCCTCGTAGTGGAAGGCAAGATTTCAGTTCTTGGATCTTTCGGATTCCTCATAGTGATCAGCAGACGTAAATCCCAAGTGACTCAGAGAATATAGTTGTGCTTCCCCGGCAACGGTGCGAGAAAATGGTCTTGATAACCCACAAGTGTAGGGGATCGCAATAGTTTTCGAGGGTAGAGTATTCAACCCAAATTTATTGATTCGACACAAGGGGAAGCGAAAGAATATTCTCAAGTATTAGCAGTTGAGTTTGTCAGTTTCAACCACACCTGAAAGATTAGTGTGTGCAAGCAAAGTATCAGTAGCAAAGTGGTATGATAGCAACGGTGCCAGAAAAAGATCTGTTGACGACAGACTATTCCTAATTGTTGTATCAATGGCGCCAGTAAATAGCACGTTGACGGGGGACTATTCTTCCCCATCAACGGCTCCAGAAAAGTCTTGCAACACGTAACAACAAAGTAGCAAGTATCAACAGTAGTGATAGCAGTAGCAACAACAACATTAGAGTAACATCAGTAGCAACAGTAGCAGCAGAGTAACAGCAGTAGCAACAGTAGTAGCGACAAAGTAACGTAGCAAGGACCAGTAGTAAAAGACTCGTAGGCAGTGGATCGGTGATGGATGAGTATGACGGATGTGATTCATCATGTAACAGCTATAACACGGAGAGATATGTAACTAGCTCCCGTTCGTCAATCTAATGTAGGCATGTATTCCGTATGTAGTCATACGTGCTTAGGGAAAAGAACTTGCATGACATCTATTGTCCATCCCTCCCGTGGCAGTGGGGTCCTAATGGAAACTACGGGATATTAAGGTCCTCCTTTTAATAAAGAACCGGACCAACGCATTAACACTTGGTGAATACATGAACTCCTCATATTATGGTCATCTCCGGGAGTGGTTCCGGCTATTGTCACTCCGGGGTTGCCGGGTCATAACACATAGTAGGTGACTACAATTTGCAAGATAGGATCTAAAACACACATATATTGGCGACAACATAATAGGTTCAGATCTGAAATCATGGCACTCGGGCCCTAGTGACAAGCATTAAGCATGGCAAAGTAGTAGCAACATCAATCTCAGAACATAGTGGATACTAGGGATCAATCCCCGTCAAAACTAACTCGATTACATGATAGATCTCATCCAACTCATCACCGTCCACCAAGCCTACGATGAGATTACTCACGAACGGTGAAGAGCATCATGGAATTGGCGATGGAGGAAGGTTGATGATGACGATGGCGACGATTTCCCCTCTCCGGAGCCCAAAACGGGCTCCAGATCTGCCCTCCAGATGAAGAACAGGTGGTGGCGCCGCCTCTGTATCGTAAAACGCGATGAATCCTTCTCTCTGATTTTTTTCGGGCGAAACGGAATATATAGAGCTGAGTTTGGAGGCGGTGGCGCCACGTGGGCCCCACAAGCCCTCACGACACGGCCAGGGGGGGGTTGGCCGCGGCCCAGGGGCTTGTGGCCCACTGGCACACCTCCTCCGGTGGATCTTTGCGCATGTATTTTTCATTTATTCCAGAAAAATTCTCCGTAAATTTTCAGGACATTCCGAGAACTTTTATTTCTGCACAAAAACAACACCATGGCAATTCTGCTGAAAACAGCGTTAGTCCGGGTTAGTTCCATTCAAATCATGCGAATTAGAGTCCAAAACAAGGGCAAAAGAGTTTGGAAAAGTAGATACGACGGAGACGTATCAGAGGATCACCTAGCGGCGCATCAAGGACATAAGCCTTTTTAGCTGGTTCAAGGATGAGCTTTAAGTTGCGAACCCAGTCCGCATAGTTGCTACCATTATCTTTCAGCTTGTTTTTCTCTAGGAATGCGTTGAAATTGAGGTTGACGTTGGCCATCTACAATATTTATAAATACAACTTTTAGACTAAGTTCATGACAATTAAGTTCATTTAATCAAATTAAGTATGAACTCCCACTTAAATCGACATCCCTCTAGTCATCTAAGTGATACATGATCCATGTTGACTAACCCGTGTCCGATCATCACGTGAGACGGACTAGTTATCATGGTGAGCAACTTCATGCTGATCGTATTCAACCATACGACTCATGTTCGACCTTCCGGTCTCTTGTATTCGAGGTCATGTCTGTACATGCTAAGCTCGTCGAGTCAACCTAGGTGTTTTGCGTGTGTAAATCAGGCTTACACCCGTTGTATGCGAACGTTAGAATCTATCACACCCGATCATCACGTGGTGCTTCGAGACAACGATCATTCGCAACGGTGCACACTTAGGGGAATACGTTCTCAAAACTTTAAGAGGGATCATCTTATTATGCTACCATCGTTCTAAGCAATAAGATGAAAAACATGATAAACATCACAATGCAATCATATAGTGACATGATATGGCCATTATCATCTTTGCTCTTTCGATCTCCATCTTCAGGCATCGCATGATCATCATTGTCACTAGCGTGAAACCATGATGTCCATCATCGTGTCTCCGTGAAGTCATCACGCAACTACTACTATCACTACTACTATAGCTAACCGTTAGCAATGAAGTAAAAGTAGTAAGCACATGGCGTTGCATCTCATACAATAAATTAAGACAACTCCTATGGCTCCTGCCGGTTGTCATACTCATCGACATGCAAGTCGTGATGCCTATTACAATAACATGATCATATCATACATCATACATGCAACATCACAACTTTGGCCATATCACATCACATGTCAAACCCTGCAAAAACAAGTTAGACGTCCTCTAATTGTTGTTGCAAGTTTTACGTGGCTGATTTGGGTTTCTAGCAAGAACTCCTTCTTACCTACGTGCCAGCCACAGCGATGATATGCCAAAGCTATTTACCCTTCATAAGGACCCTTTTCATCAAATCCAATCCGACTAGAGTAGGAGAGACAGACACTCGCTAGCCACCTTTATGCACGGTGTGCATGTCTGTCGGTGGAACCAGTGTCACGTAAGCGTATGTGTAAGGTCGGTCCGGGACGCTTCATCCCACAATACCGCCGGAAAAGAATAAGACTAGTAGCGGCAAGAAATTGACAAATCATCGCCCACAACGTTTTGTGTTCTACTCGTGCATAGAATCTACTCATAGAAAACCTGGCTCGGATGCCACTGTTGGGTAACGTAGCATAAATTCAAAAAATTTCCTACGCATATTCAGATCTTCCTATGGAGAGACCAGCAACGAGAGAGGGGTGAGTGAATTTTCATACCTTTGAAGATCGCTAAGCGGAAGCATTGCTAGAACGGGGTTGATGGAGTCGTACTCGCGGCGATTCAGATCGCGGTGATATTTCGATCTAGTGCCAAACCACGGCACCTCCGCGTTCAACACACGTGCAGCCCGGTGAAGTCTCCCGCACCTTGATCCCGCAAGGAGGAGGGAGAGGTTGGGGAAGGTCTCCGGCAGCATGACAGCATGGTGTCGATGGAGAGACGAGGTCTCCCGGCAGGGCTTCGCCAAGCACCGTGGGAGGAGAAGGAAGAAGGGGAGCAGGGCTGCGCCGAGAGGAGAGGAAACCGTGTCCAAAACAGCCCCAAACCCCTAGGTATTTATAGGAGGAGGTGAGGGGGGTGCCACCCCTAGGGTTTCCCCCCTAGGTGGTTCAGCAGCCCCCCAGATGGGAGGTGTGGCGGCTAGGGCAGGGGAAGGGGGTGGCGCACCCCTTAGGTGGGCCTTAGGCCCACCAGCGCCAGGGTTTCCGCCCCTTCTCTCCCTCCTGCGCCTTGGGCCTCTTGTGGGAGGCGCACCAGCCCACTTTGGGCTAGTTGCCCTCCCCCTTTTGGCCCATGCTACCTCTTGGGCCTGGTGGCCCCTCCCGGTGGACCCCCCGGGACAATTTTCGGTGGTCCTGGTGGTCCCGGTACGCTACCGGTGACGCCCGAAACATTTCCGGTGTCCAAAACCATCCATCCTATATATCAATCTTTACCTCCGAACCATTCTGGAGCTCCTCGTGACGTCCGAGATCTCATCCGGGCTCCAAACAACTTTCGATAACCTCGTATAACAATTCCCTATAACCCTAGCATCATCGAACCTTAAGTGTGTAGACCCCACGGGTTCGGGAGACAGGTAGACATGACCGAGACACCTCTCTGGCCAATAACCATCAGCGGGGTCTGGATACCCATCGTGGCTCCCACTTGCTCCACGATGATCTCATCGGATGAACCACGATGTCAAGGATTCAATTAATCCCGTATACAATTCCCTTTGTTTGTCGGTATAGAACTTGCCCGAGATTCGATCGTCGGTATACCTATACCTTGTTCAATCTCGTTACCGGTAGGTCTCTTTACTCGTTCCGTAGCACGTCATCGTGTGACCAACTCCTTAGTCACATTGAGCTCATGATGATGTTCTACCGAGTGGGCCCAGAGATACCTCTCCGTCACACGGAGTGACAAATCCCGATCTTGATTCGTACCAACCCAACAGACACTCTCAGAGGTACCCGTAGTGCACCTTTATAGTCACCCAGTTACGTTGTGACGTTTGATACACCCAAAGCACTCCTACGGTATCCGGGAGTTGCACAATCTCATGGTCGAAGGAAAAGACACTTGACAATAGAAAAGCTTTAGCATACGAACAATACGATCTAGTGCTATGCTTAGGATTGGATCTTGTCCATCACATCATTCTCCCAATGATGTGATCCCGTTATCAATGACATCTAATGCCCATGATCACGAAACCATGATCATCTATTGATCAACGAGCTAGCCAACTAGAGGCTTGCTAGGGACACATTGTGATCTATTTATTCACACATGTATTACTATTTCCTGTTAATACAATTATAGCATGAACAATAGACGATTATCATGAACAAGGAAATATGATAATAACCATTTTATTATTGCCTCTAGGGCATATTTCCAACAAATCATGCTACTAGAAAGTTAGAGGCTCAAAAGTAATGGGCAGTACGCCAAGACAAGTAGTCCGTTTATTTATCAGCATCTACTTACTAATCATCCACCTTGAGATATCTATCCAGAACATCTCGCTGGTATTAAGTTGCGAGCCCCACCCAAAGTGTAAACTCAAAGCAACGAACAACTGCATTACCGAATTTTGCATAAGGTAAACAATCCTTGCAACCGTAGCCACAAGCACTGTTGTTTTCTCCCTGGTGGCAACAACACATCCCCTAGTCTCATGTTTCTGTCACTCAAGCTAGACATCAGGGCGCATGAACCCACAATCATTCATAAGGCTCCCTCTTGGAGTTACAATCTACTACTCGGCCAAAGCAATAAAAAGAAACGGAGAACATGCATGAATTACTCAATGATACGTCTCAAACTTATCTATAATTTTTGATGGTTTCACGCTGTTATCTTGTCAACTTTGGATGTTTTTTTACCTTTTATATCTTTTTTGGGACTAACTTATTAATCCAGTGCCAAGTGCCAGTTCCTGTTTTTTCTGTGTTTTTGACTCTTTTCAGATCTAATTTTGGAACGGAGTCCAAACGGAATAAAATCCCCGAAATAAATTTTTCCAGAACGGAAGAAGATCGGTAGGCCTGAGGGCCAAGCAAGTGGGCCTACAGGGGGCCCACAAGCCCTGTTGCCGCGGCCAGGGGGAGGCTGGGGCAACCAAGCTTGTGACCCCCCTAGCGCTCCCCTGCCCTAGGTCTTTGGCCTATAAATTCCCTAAAAATCCAGATAAAATCAGAGCATCCACGAAAACACTTTTCCGCCGCCGCAAGCTTCCATTTCCGCGAGATCTCATCTAGAGACCCTTCCCGGTGCCCTGCCGGAGGGTACTTTGGAGTTGGAGGGCTTCTTCATCAACATCATCGCCCCTCCAATGACTCGTGAGTAGTTCACTTCAGACCTACGGGTTCGTACTTAGTAGCTAGATGGCTTCTTCTCTCTCTTGGATCTTCAATACAAAGTTCTCCATGATCTTCATGGAGATCTATCCGATGTAATCCTCTTTGGCGGTGTGTTTGTCGAGATCCGATGAATTGTGGATTCGTGATCAGATTATCTATGAATTATATTTGAGTCTTTGCTGATTTCTTATATGCATGATTTGATATCCTTGTAAGTCTCTTCGAGTCTTGGGTTTTGTTTGGCCAACTACATCTATGATTCTTGCAATGGGAGAAGTGCTTGGTTTTGGGTTCATACCGTGTGGTGACCTTTCCCGGTGACAGAAGGGGCAGCAAGGCACACATCATGTTGTTGCCATCTAGGGTAACAAGACGGGATTTTATCGTAGATATGAGATTGTCCATCTACATCATGTCATCTTGCTTAAGGCGTTACTCTGTTCTCATGAACTTAATACACTAGATGCATGCTGGATAGCGGTCGACGTGTGGAGTAATAGTAGTAGATGCAGAAAGTATCGGTCTACTTGTTTTGGATGTGATGCCTATAGATATAATCATTGCCATAGATAACGTCACGACTTTGCGCGGTTCTATCAATTGCTCGACACTAATTCATTCACCCACCGTCTACTTGCTTTCATGAGAGAAGCCACTAGTGAACACTACGACCCCCGGGTCTATTCACACCTATCGTTTCCACTTTTGCTTTTACTCTGCTTTGTTTCTTTTTGCTTTCAGTTCTCACATGGCAAACAATCTATAAGGTATTGACAACCCCTTCATAGCGTTGGGTGCAAGCTCTTTGTGTTTGTGTAGGTACTTGTGATAATCCTTCACTGGATCGATACCTTGGTTCTCAAAACTGAGGGAAATACTTACCGCCGCTGTGCTACATCACCCTTTCTGCTTTGAGGGAACACCAACGCAAGGCTCCAAGGCCACGGGGGAATCCTTTGCATATTTGCCAAGGAAGTCTCTAAAGGCGTAGCCGTAGCAGAAGGATTCCTGGTGCCGTTGCTGAGGAGTATCAAGACAAGAATAGTCTCCCGTCAGCATGCTTGTTTCTGGCGCCGTTGGAAGGTCTTTTGTTGGAGTAGCAGAAGTATTTCTGGCGCCGTTGCCGGGGAGGAGATCTATCCAAGTAGGTGTCACAGACTCATCTCTTGCATTTACCTTTTTTGCCAGTTGCCTCTCGTTTTCCTCTCCCCCACTTCACATTTGCCGTTTTCATTTGCCTTTTCCCTTTGCCGTTTCCTTTTGCCTTTTTGCCGTTTTCTTTTGCCCTTTGCCATTTTCCTTTGCCGTTTTTGTTGCTTGCTTGTGTTCTTGTTGGTTTGTTGAAGTCATCATGGCTGAAAACACCAAACTTTGCGACTTCTCGAGTACCAATAATAATGATTTTATTAGTACTCCGATTGCTCTCGCCACTAGTGCGGAATCGTATGAAATCAACGCAGCTTTGCTGAATCTTGTTATGAAAGAGCAATTCTCTGGCCTTCCTAGTGAAGATGTCGCATCCCATCTCAATACCTTCATTGAGCTTTGCGATATGCAAAATAAAAGAGATGTGGATAATGACGTGATTAAGTTGAAGCTTTTTCCTTTCTCGTTGCGAGATCGCGCAAAAACTTGGTTTTCTTATTTGCCTAAAAATAGTATCGATTCTTGGGATAAGTGCAAAGATGCTTACATATCCAAGTATTTTCCGCCGGCTAAGATTATCTCCTTACGTAACGATATCATGAATTTCAAGCAACTTGATCATGAACACGTTGCACAATCTTGGGAGAGGATGAAGTTAATGATTAGAAATTGTCCCGCTCATGGCTTGAGTTTGTGGATGATTATACAAATCTTTTACGCTGGTTTGAATTTCGCTTCTCGCAATATCTTGGACCCCGCCTGAGGTGGAACGTTCATGGAAATCACGTTAGGAGACGCTACAAAACTCCTAGACAATATCATGACCAACTACTCTCAGTGGCACACTGAAAGGTCACCTGCTAGCAAAAAGATACACGCTATAGAAGAAATTAACTCGCTTAGTGCTAAGATGGACGAGTTGATGAATTTGGTTGCTAGTAGAAACGCTCCTTTAGATCCTAATGACATGCCACTATCTTCCTTGATTGAGAGTAGCAACACTAGTTTGGACGTTAATTTTGTTGGTAGGAACAATTTTGGCAACAACAATGCTTTTAGAGGAAACTATGTTCCTAGGCCTTTTCATAGTAACTCCTCTAACAATTATGGCAATTCCTACAACAACACTTATGGAAATCACAACAAATTACCCTCTGATTTAGAGAGTAATATCAAAGAGTTCATCAACTCTCAAAAGATTTTCAATGCGTCCATAGAGGAAAAACTACTCAAAATTGACGATTTGGCTACGAGCGTTGATATGATGTCTTGTGATATTGATGCTTTGAAAGTTAGATGTGCTCCTCCCAATGTCAACTTGGATGAAACTTTGAAAGCTATGCGTGTCTCCATGAATGAGAGCAAAGAAAGAACCGCCCAAATTCGCGCTAGGCATGAATGGTTTAAAAGGGTGCGTTCTAGTGATGCAAATCACAAAGATCTTAAAATGCTTGGTGTGACTCCTCTTGAATCTTTGTTTTCGCATGTCAAACCTATTGATGAAGGGTCTGGATATGAATCCACTTTGGTTGAAAAACGCCCCAATGATTCAGAGTCCATCTATCTTGATGATAAAGGTGTGGAGAGTGGAGTAGAAGAAATCAAAATTTTGGGTAGTAATGAAACTCCCACTTTGGATTTCAAGGAATTCAATTATGATAGTTGCTCCTTGTTTGAATGCATTTCTTTTATGCAATCCATTGCAAACTCTCCACATGCTTATAGCCAAAGCAAAGCCTTTACCGCGCATATCGTAGATGCTATGATGAAATCTCTTGAAGAGAATCTCGAACTAGAAGTCTCTATACCTAGAACACTTCATGATGAGTGGGAACCTACTATCAAAATCAAGATAAAAAACTATGAGTGCAATGCTTTGTGTGATTTGGGTGCTAGTGTTTCCGCGATTCCAAAGTCTTTATGTAATATTCTTGGTTTTCATGAGATTGAAGAGTGTTCTCTTAATTTGCATCTTGCGGATTCTAATGTCAAGAAACCCATGGGAAGGATCGATGATGTTCTTATTGTTGCAAATAAGAACTATGTACCCGTGGATTTCATTGTACTTGACATAGATTGCAATCCTTCATGTCCAATTATTCTTGGTAGACCATTCCTAAGGACTATTGGTGCTATCATCGATATGAAGGAAGGGAATATTAGATTTCAATTTCCTCTAAAGAAGGGCATGGAGCACTTTACTAGAAAGAAAATAAGATTGCCTTATGAATCTATGATGAGGGCTACTTATGGTTTGAGTACCAAAGATGACTATACGTGATTCCATCACCTTTTGCCTAGCTAAGGGCGTTAAACAATAGCGCTTGTTGGAAGGCAACCCAACGAATCTATCATTTTTATTTCTGTTTTGTGTTTTCCACACTTTCATAATTCTGTTATGATTGTGTTTTTTGTGTTTCTTTTTGCGTTTGTGCCAAGCAAAACCGTTATGATTAGTCTTGGGGATGATCGTTTGGTCATGCTGGAAAAGACAGAAACTTTCTGCTCACGAAAAGAATTTTCATTTTTCTCTCTAAGAGATTTTGAGTTGATTCTTTTTGCTGCTGATTTATACGCAAATTCTTCAGACTGTCGTAAGTTTTCAGAATTTTTGAAGTACCAGAAGTATACGAAGTATACAGATTTCTAGAGACTGGTCTGCTGTTAACAAATTCTGTTTTTGTTGAGTTGGTTGCTTATTTTGATGAAACTATGGATAGTATCGGGGGGTATTAGCCATGGAATATTGAAAATACAGTAACCCAACATCAACATAAGTAGAATTTAAGTTTTCTACAGTACCTAAGGAAGTGGTGGTTTTCTTTCTTATACTAATGTTATCACGAGTTTCTGTTTAAGTTTTGTGTTGTGAAGTTTTCAAGTTTTGGGTGAAGTTCTTATGGACAAAAAGATAAGGAGTGGCAAGAGCTCAAGCTTGGGGATGCCCAAGGCACCCCAAGATGATTCAAGGATGCCGTAAAAGCCTAAGCTTGGGGATGCCCTGGGAAGGCATCCCCTCTTTCGTCTTCAATCCATCGGTAACGTTACTTGGGGCTATATTTTTATTCACCACATGTTATGTGTTTTGCTTGGAGCGTCTTGTATCGTAGGAGTCTTTTATTTTTGTTGTGTCACAATCATCCTTGCTGCACACCTAGAGAGAGAGATATGCACTCACCATGATTTTGTCGAGCTTCACTTATATCCTTTGATAGACAATTCAGCTCACATGTGCTTCACTTATATCTTTTGGAGCTAGCTGATTTTGCTCTCTGTGCTTCACTTATATCTTTTAGAGCATGGCGGTGCGTGGCTTGGTAGTTGATCTATTCTTTGAAAGTAGTCTCAAAAGGGGTAGTTATCCAAAGGGATACGAAATCTTCCACCTTCATGTGCATTGAATAGTTAGAGAAGTTTGATTCATTTCAACTAGTTTTGAGTTGTGGTTATGGTAATATTGAAGTTATATTAGTAAGGTGTTGTGGATCTAGAAATACTTGTGTTGAAGTTAGTGATTCCCGTAGCATGCACGTATAGTGAACCGCTATGTGATGAAGTCTGAGCATGATTAGTCTATTGATTGTCATCCTTTGTGTGGTGGTCGGGATCACGCGATGGTTTATACCTACCAACCCTTCCCCTAGGAGTATGCGTTGAATGCTTTGTTTCGATTACTAATAAAACTTTTGCAACAAGTATATGAGTTCTTCATGACTAATGTTGAGTCCATGGTTTAGATGCACTTTCACCTTCCACCATCACTATCTTCTTTAGTGCCGTGCAACTTTCGCCGGTGCACAAAACCCACCATTAGCCTCCCTCAAAACAGCCACCATACCTATCTACTATGGCTTTTTCAAAGTCATTCCGAGATATATTGCCATGCAACTACCACCATGACATGTGCCACCACTTCTGCATTGCCATTGCATGATCGTAGGATAGCTAGCATGATGTTTCCATTGATGTCTATGCCATGCTAGATCATTGTCACGGTACACTACCGAAGGCATTCCATATAGAGTCATCATTGCTCTAAGTTTTGAGTTGTAAGTGTGATGATCATCATTGATGGAGAATTGTCCCATGTGAGGAAATAAAATAGGCCAAATATGCCCACCAAAAAAAAGAGGCCGGAGAGCCCATCCAAAAAATGAGAGAAAGAGAGAGAAGGGACAATGCTACCACCTTTCCACACTTGTGCATATTAAGCACCATGATCTTCATGATTGAGAGTCTCTCGTTTTGTCACCACCATATAGCTAGTGGGAAATTTTCATTATATAACTTGGCTTGTATATTCCAATGATAGGCTTCCTCAAATTTGCCTGAGGTCTTCGTGAGCAAGCAAGTTGGATGCACACCCACTAGTTTTCTTTAAGAGCTTTCACATACTCTTAGCTCTAGTGCATCATTTGTATGGCAATCCCTACTCATTCACGTTGATATCTATTGATGAGCATCTCCATAGCTCATTGATATGCCTAGTCAATGTGACCATCTTCTCCTTGTTTGTCTTGCAACCTCCGCCACACTCCACACCACTTAATGTGCTAAAACCATGGCTCACACTCATGTATTGCGTGAGAGTTGAAAAAGTTTGAGAAAGTAAAGGTGTGAAAACAATTACTTGACCAATATGGGGGTTGTGCATGATTTAAATTCGTTGTGCAATGATGATAGAGCATAGCCAGACTATATGATTTTGTAGGGATAACTTTCTTTTGGCCTTGTTATTTTGAAAGTTCATGATTACTTTGCTAGTTTGCTTGAAGTATTATTTTTTCCACGTCAATAGAAAACTATTGTTTTGAATCTAATGGATCTGAACATTCACGTCACATAAGAGGAGTTACAAAGGACATCTATGCTAGGTAGCATGAAAGCATCAAAAAATCATTCTTTATCACGTCCCTACTTGAGGACGAGCAGGAGTTAAGCTTGGGGATGCTTGATACGTCTCAAACGTATCTATAATTTTTGATGGTTTCACGCTGTTATCTTGTCAACTTTGGATGTTTTGTTTACCTTTTATATCTTTTTTGGACTAACTTATTAATCCAGTACCAGTTCCTGTTTTTCTGTGTTTTTGACTCTTTTCAGATCTGAGTCCAAACGGAATAAAATCCCCAAAATAAATTTTTCCACAACGGAAGAAGATCGGGAGGCTTGAGGGCCAAGCAAGTGGGCCCACAGGGGGCCCACAAGCCCTGTTGCCGCGACAACCAAGCTTGTGCCCCCCCTGGCGCTCCCCTGCCCTAGGTCTTTGGCCTATAAATTCCGTAAAAATCCAGAAAAAATCAGGGCATCCACGAAAACACTTTTCCGCCGCCGCAAGCTTCCGTTTCCGCGAGATCTCATCTGGAGACCCTTCCCGGTGCCCTGCCGGAGGGGACTTTGGATTTGGAGGGCTTCTTCATCAACATCATTGCCCCTCCAATGACTCGTGAGTAGTTCACTTCAGACCTACGGGTCCGTAGTTAGTAGCTAGATGGCTTCTTCTCTCTCTTGGATCTTCAATATAAAGTTCTCCATGATCTTCATGGAGATCTATCCGATGTAATCCTCTTTGGCGGTGTGTTTGTCGAGATCCGATGAATTGTGGATTTGTGATCAGATTATCTATGAATTATATTTGAGTCTTTGCTGATTTCTTATATGCATGATTTGATATCCTTGTAAGTCTCTCCGAGTCTTGGGTTTTGTTTGTCCAACTAGATCTATGATTCTTGCAATAGGAGAAGTGCTTGGTTTTGGGTTCATACCGTGTGGTGACCTTTCCCAGTGACAAAAGGGGCAGCAAGGCACGCATCGTGTTGTTGCCATCAAGGGTAACAAGATGGGCTTTTATCATAGATATGAGATTGTCCATCTACATCATGTCATCTTGCATAAGGCGTTACTCTGTTCTAATGAACTTAATACACTAGATGCATGCTGGATAGCGGTCGACGTGTGGAGTAATAGTAGTAGATGCAGAAAGTATCGGTCTACTTGTTTTGGACGTGATGCCTATAGATATAATCATTGCCATAGATAACGTCACGACTTTGCGGGGTTCTATCAATTGCTCGACAGTAATTCGTTCACCCACCGTCTACTTGCTTTCATGAGAGAAGCCACTAGTGAACACTACGGCCCCCGGGTCTATTCACACCTATTGTTTCCACTTTCGCTTTTACTCTGCTTTGTTTCTTTTTACTTTCAGTTCTCACTTGGCAAACAATCTATAAGGGATTGACAACCCCTTCATAGCGTTGGGTGCAAGCTCTTTGTGTTTGTGCAGGTACTTGTGCTAATCCTTCACTGGGTCGATACCTTGGTTCTCAAAACTGAGGGAAATACTTATCATCCTTTCCGCTTTGAGGGAACACCAACGCAAGGCTCCAAGGCCACGGGGGAATCCTTTGCATATTTGCCAAGGAAGTCTCTAAAGGCGTAGCCGTAGCAGAAGGATTCCTGGTGCCGTTGCTGAGGAGTATCAAGACAAGAATAGTCTCCCGTCAGCACGCTTGTTTCTGGCGCCGTTGGAAGGTCTTTTGTTGCAGTAGCACTCAACAACATAATATAAAAGGATAATTAAATATATAACTCATCACAATCTGAACATCATCTCATAATCCATCGGATCCCAGCAAACCAAGCATAGCAACAACAGGTAAATTACATAGATGCCTTAATCATGTAGGGCAGGTCACAAGGGCTAAACATTGAAGCACAAGATTGGAGAGAAGATATCACATAACTACTGGTCATGGACTCATGGTCCAAGGAGTACTACTCAAGACACGTCCGGGAAGCGTCCATGGTGGTGGAGAAGCTCAGGGAGGTCAATCCTCCCCCCGACAAGGTGCCAAAAAGAGGCCTTCTTGTGCTCCTGATCTCGGAAGCGCTTCAGCGGCGGAAAGATGGAGAAATTCGCGATTCTGGATATGATGGAAGGGTTTTCGATCGAAGAGGTAAATATAGGCCGAAGGAGGCCACCAGAGGAGGTGGCCCCCACCCAGCCGACCTGGCGGTACGGCCAGGAGGGGGGCCGCGCAGGGAGGCCGCCTGGGCAGGCCCTGGCTCCCCTCTGGCCCATCTTCGTGCTTCGTGAAGCTTCCGTCACACTGATTTTTATATTTTTTTCTCGGGATTTTTGGGGCTCTTTAAATTAGGATAAAAGTCCCTACAAAAAAGACATCAGCAGACAAAACTGCACTGGGTGCACTGAGTTAGTAGGTTAGTCCAAATATGTGTAAAAGGTATGAAAGTGTCGCAAAACATATAACAATGTCACTCAAAAGATCATGAAACAAACATAAATTATAGATACGTTTGTGACGTATCAACGTTCACCAAGTCAGTCAACGTGCAATTTTTCCTCTTGGCAATCCCGTTTGATTGGGCGAATAGGAAGACGTCCTCTCATGAACGATACCATGTTCCTCACAAAATTCAGCAATAACTTTGGGAAAATATTCTCCACCACGATCCGACCTAAGACGCTTGATCTTTCTCTCTACTTGATTTTCAACTTCAGCTTTATAGATCTTAAAGTAATCGAGAGCTTCATCTTTAGTTTGCAAGAAATAAACATAGCAAAATCTAGTCACATCATCAATGAAAGTCATGAAATATCTCTTTCCATCTTTTGTCAACACACCATTCATCTCACATAGATCAGAATGTATGAGTTTGAGAGGTGCCAAGTTTCTCTCTTCGGCAGCCGTGTGAGGCTTTCGAGGTTGCTTCGATTGCACACAACTATGGCACTTAGAACCTTTGGTAAGTGTGAAATTAGGAATTAAACTCATACTGAATAGCCGAGACATTAAACCAAAATTAATATGACATAAACGAGAATGCCAAACACTTGTATCATCATTAATACTAGCACAAAATTTTCTTTATTGACTTATTGCAAAAATCTGAAAGGAAAAAACGGAACAATCCTCCGCACTCATATCCTTTGCCTATAAATTGTCCAAATCTCGACACGGTTACTTTATTTGACTCTAAAAGTACCTTAAACCCATCTCGACATAGAAGGGAGCCGCTAACTAGATTCTTGTTCATGGTAGGGACATGTTGTACGTTCCTTAATTGCACGATCTTTCCCGAAGTAAACTTCAGATCCACCGTGCCAATGCCACGAACAGAAGCATGCGACCCATTCCCCATTAGGGCGGAAGAATCCCTTGCGACCTGATAAGAAGTAAACAAAGAGAAGTCAGCACACACATGAACGTTAGCTCCTGAATCAATCCACCATGAAGATGATTGAAATATTGAAAGCACAATAGGTAAATTACCATACCCATCAGTATTGCTAGCGGTCACCATGTTTACTGTCTTGGAGCTGGTTTTCCCTGTGCGGTCTGCACGTTCTAGGCATTCCTTGGAAAAGTGTCCGAGTTTCCCACAGGCGTAGCACTCTAGCTCAGCCTTGTTGAACTTCTTCTTCTTGAAGGTAGTAGTCTTTATAGGCTTGTTGAAAATAGGCTTGTTCTTTCCTTTGTTCTTGTTCTGTGGGAACCTTTGTACCATGTTGGCAGTCGGTTGAACTCACCTCTTTTCTCAGTAGTGTCTTTAGCCTGAGCTTTCTCTTCAACATCAAGAGATGCAATCAGATTTCAACTGATATCTCATGTCTCTTATGTTTCACAGAAGTCACGAAGTTTCTCCATGAAGGAGGCAACTTTGCAATCATGCACCTAGCTATAAATTTATCGGGTAGATCACACTTAAGGAGTTTCAGTTCCTTCACAATACACTGTATCTCATGAGCTTGTTCAACCACAGAACGGTTATTCACCATCTTGTAGTCGTGAAAATTCTCCATGATGTATAGTTCACTGCCTGCATCTATAGCACCGAATTTAGCCTTCAGTGCATCCCACAGTGTCTTTCCATCTTGTATGTGCTTGTACATATCATACACACGGTCAGCAAGAACACTCAAAACGCATCCCACAAACCGACTTGGTTTCCAAGTCGTACACTTACCGGACAAGAAATTTTCAACTTGTGTTCCAAGACATAAAAAATAAAATGGCAAAAGGAAGCCGCGCCCCCGCAAGGCATCGGACCGGAATTCGACGGGCCATTCACGCGCATGTCGCACGTACGCACGACGAGGCGAGCGAGCGAGCACGCGTGTGGTTCTCTTCTTTCTTTTCTGAACACACACTTTGAGTTGTGGTAGGAACTCACTATATAAAACTAAACTTTAGCACCATCACACCGCCACTTGCCATTTTATTTATGAGCTCAATTTAAGATTTTAGAATTTGTAAATGGACCAAGGCCATTAATTCTAACACGAGCTTTACCTCCAAGGTTTGAGCTTCCAGAAAAAGGGAAGCTACGGAGCTTGGCAACCTACACAGCCTCCATAAAAAGCGGTTGTTTGCTCCATCACAGTACCAAGATGGTGGATCCCTTGACGCCATTGAAAGGCCTTCAGCCGATATAGTCAGGGAAATTCTTTCTGGTGATTTTTGATGGTACATTGTTTCTTGCAGTTCACCCAGAACGCAGAAGAGGTGAGGTATCCATGGGTTGACTGACACACACCATCACCGGCCGTTTTGTCGTGTGTTTTTCTTCTGCTGTTTTTTCCCGTCCGTGAACGCGCACGCGTGAAAATGCTTCTTGACGCAGCTATGTGGATGTGTAGGGGCCGAAATGCCACCGCTATTTGCTTGGAGAGACGCTGCAGTTAGCGTCTGCGAGCATCCGTACAGATATGCTGCTGAAATCTAGGAACCGTCAATCAATGTGTACACGGCGCATGGTGTCCGTTGGAGTGACGAATACAGACGGCGGCGCGTATAGGCAATGAGCTGTGATGGATAAGCACCACGCGAGCAGAGCTACGCGCCACCGCGCCAGGATGGTATAGCTTGCCACCTCACGAATTTAGAGTGTGGTGGTGGTGCTGCTCAAAATGCCACGTTCGGCGCTGCAGGTGCATAGGCTCGTTCACGCAGTTGAGTTCGCGAGGGGAGTTCGCAGGGGAGGCTGGGCTGAAACATCGAAACAATGAAGGAAAATTCTATCTAGAAACGCCGCAATCTAAACATCTCGTGTGGCGGGTCAAGCATGCAATAATGTCATTAGATTTATTCTAGACAATCAAAATTTAAAAACATTTATCTTTTAAACCGTTAATTCGACCGATGATTCGTTTTCGTTGTTGACTTTGTTTCGACGAAATCTTTAAAACTAGATCCCATGTTGACATGTTTCGACAACTTTTTTTTGCTCGTACTTATCACATTTGTTGCACTTACTTGTCATATTAGTAAGTACTTACTTGTCTGATAAAAAATAATTTAATCGTCAATTTTTTGTAAATTGCGTATAAATATGACATCTCGATATAATCAAAATGACAAGCACAAACAACTTTTTTAGGCGATTACACGCAAAAAATATAACAATTCAACATATTTAAAATCGGTGACCACAAGAAATCTCTTTTGATCATTGTTTGTAAATATGACAACTCGGCATAATTAAACTAACAAGCACACAAAATAGTTTTCTGACAAAGTTGTATGTAAACATGACAAGTTGGCATATTTAAATTGGCAAACACAATCCATGACATCTTTTTATATCATGTATAATGAAACTGCTAGAAGGCTTTGTACGAAACAACATTAAAAAGTGTCAATCAAGTTATTTTTCTTAGGCAAGTAAGTGGTTAATAATATGACAAGTTGGTCAAAAAACATGGCAAGTATGAATGAAAAACAAAATTGACGGACCATGTTGAAATGGGATCTAGTTTCGAAAAACTCGTCGCAAGAAAGTCAATGATGAAAGCGGATCATAGATTGAATTAACAGTTTTGTAGATAAAACCTTTTGAATTTCAAACATTAATGGAAATCTTGTTGACTTCATCCCATGCATGCATAGGAGAATCAGAGGGGACTAGCCGCATTATGGCAATACTTAGCTTATTTTTTAAATAATAACAATACTTAGCTTAGTAGTACTAATGAATCATGCCCTTTTTATTTTTCTTTACCAGCGTTGTGCATGTCAGTGTGAAGTTGCAGTGCATGTGTACATGCAGCCGCCACACGGGAGCCCCAAGGTACGACGCCGCTCCATAGTCGATCCCAACAATCAAACCAAGGTATAAACCTGACAAAAGCAGCTTTGACGATTAAACCAACCGAAGTATCCATAATAGCATCTACAACCAAGCCCCTTAAACCGGTCTCAAACCATTCGGATGAACGGACCGGGCGTCACAAACCGATCTCAAATGTCTAGACATGACAAAGTGTAAACCTCATGGAATAAATTTTGACGGTCAAAATAAGCAAAGTATCCATAAGAACATCTACAGCAGAATGCCTCAAACCGTCTTAAATGTTCGAGCGGGTTGACCAGTAAAAAAAACACTCGGATGCATCAAAACGGGCCTTAAATATCTGGGCTGACCGCCCCACCCTCCATCCTCATATATCCAGCCCAAATTGAAAGCGGATATGGGATGGTACATGCGTGCCTGGGCGCTTCCGCCATGTCTCACTCATGGTTGGGTCCCACACAAAAATTGCTCGAAAACACCACGGTCTGACGTGTATCTCCTCGGGGAGGTGTGAACGCCACATGGCGTCAGTCCACCTCGTAGCCCGAGGGCCAAAGTGCGGCTATTTAGGATGGACCATGACCTTCTACCCTAGCCACATACATTTCCTCGCTCTCCATGCCGCCAACCCTGGCCGGATCCGCTTCTCTCCCTATCTGCCTTCCTCTCCGCTTGTCGTCCCTGACATCCATGGAAAGACAAAGGGTGGCCACCGATGCTATGCTGATGCCGGAGCGGCGCCTCCAGATACTCGAGGAGATCCGGGCTAGGAGCACAACCCGGATTATAGTCGGGCTGCCTCCGGACTCACCGAGACGGGAGAAGAGAAGTAGGCTGTTGCAGAGGGAGAGGTGGAGGAGCACGAGGAGGAGGAGGAAGTAGAGGCAGGTGTGGAGGAACACAAGAAGGAGGAGGCCGATGCGGTCATGGAGGACGTGCAACTATAGGAGGCCGACGTGGATTCGGTGTCCCTGGCTCTAGGCTTTGGCATGCCTGGGGCTATGGAGGAGTACGAGGTGGCCCATGAGACTGCGGTGCAGGAGGCCATCCTGAGGTGTAGGCCAATCGCCGCTTCCTCTGCCACGGGAAGGTGGAGACCGACGAGCTTTTTGTCGATCTTGAGACGGAGTCGGACGAGGTGCCGGGGTTGTGGTTGGTGTGAATGGTTTCAAACCTTTCGCAGAACGCGATGAACCCCGAGCGGTTCTTAGTTTAACACTTGTCTTCGGATCACGAACCAGTTCTCACTTATCATGTCGGTCACTTTTTGTATTTCTCTAGAGAGGTACTTAACCAGACTAGCTAAAAATACAATTGGAGTGGTTCTCCCTTTACACTTTTAGCCGAACAGGCGAGACGTAAATGGATAAACACAAGAGCGGGGCAACCCAACTTTTGATCAAAGACATAATTCGGAACCGATGCATATAATGCGAATCCAAGACTCCACACATGTGAAAGTGCAAAATAGTATTGTGATCATTTGAAGGGGTGGTCATGACGGCAAATCCTCTGTGTTCTTTCTTCCCTCCTCCGATCTTGTCTCCGGTGATCTCTATCCGGTGACGGTTCTATTTTCCTACTAACAGCACTTAGCACAGATGTGAAGAATTAAGGTGATCTCGTACATCTCGTCGGGGAGGCCCTGCAGGTCGTGGACTGTGTCGTTGATGCCGTGGACGAAGTTGGCGACGGGAGTGTCGGTCTCCCACTGATCGAACACCACCAAGAGACCATGTGGCACGTGCGTGCCCGCCACCGCCGCTAGAAGCAACGACATGAAGAAGCCCCGCGCAGGGATCATCTCGTCGATGCACATCACTCGCGAGTGATGAGCCACAAGTCTAGGGGATCGCAACAATTTTCGAGGGTAGAGTATTCAACCCAAATTTATTGATTCAACTCAAGGGGAAGCCAAAGAATATTCTCAAGTATTAGCAGTTGACTTGTCAATTCAACCACACCTGAAAGATTTAGTATCTGCAGCAAAGTATCAGTAGCGAAGTAGTGTGATAGCAACAGTAGCAACAATAACCAGTAGCAGCAAAATGACAGCAGTAGCAGCAGAGTAACACGAGTCGCAACAGAGTAACAATAGCAACAGTGACATCAGTAGCAGCAAAGTAACGTAGCAAGGACCAGTAGGAAAAGACTCATAGGCATTGGATCGGTGATGGATGATTATACCGGATGCTATTCATCATGCAACAGTTATAACACGGAGAGATATGTAACTAGCTCCAGTTCGTCAATGTAATGTAGGCATATATTCCGTATGTAGTCATACGTGCTTAGGGAAAAGAACTTGCATGACATCTATTGTCCATCCCTCCCATGGCAGCGGGGTCCTAATGGAAACTACGGGATATTAAGGTTCTCCTTTCAATAAAGAACCGGACCAACTCATTAACACTTGGTGAATACATGAACTCCTCATACTATGGTCATCTCCAGGAGTGGTTCCCGCTATTGTCACTCCGGGGTTGCCGGGTCATAACACATAGTAGGTGACTACAACTTGCAAGATAGGATCAAGAACACACATATATTGGCAACAACATAATAGGTTCACATCTTAAATCATGGCACTCGGACCCTAGTGACGAGCATTAAGCATGGCAAAGTAGTAGCAACATCAATCTCAGAACATAGTGGATAGTAGGGATCAATCCCCGTCAAAACTAACTCGATTACATGATAGATCTCATCCAACCCATCACCATCCAGCAAGCCTACGATGAGATTACTCACGAACGATGAAGAGCATCATGGAATTGGCGATGAAGGAAGGTTGATGATGACGATGGCGACGATTTCCCCTCTCCGGAGCCCAGAACGGACTCCAAATCTGCCCTCGAGAGGAAGAACAGGAGGTGGCGGCGCCACCGTATCGTAAATCGCGATGAACTCTTCTCCCTGATTTTTTTTCCGGATGAAAGAGGCTAAATAGACTTGAGATTGGAGGCGGTGGAGTAACGTGGGCCCCACAAGCCTGCCAAGCGCGGCCAGGGGGGCCCGCGCCTGGTGGGCTTGTGGGCTCCACGCTCCACTTCCTCCGTTGATTCTTGCGCCAGTATTTTTTATATATTCCACAAAAAATCTCCGTAAATTTCCAGGTCATTTCGAGAATTTTTATTTCTGCGCAAAAACAACACCATGGCAATTCTACTGAAAACAGCGTTAGTCCGGGTTAGTTCCATTCAAATCATGCAAATTAGAGTCCAAAACAAGGGCAAAAGAGTTTGGAAAAGTAGATACGACGGAGACGTATCAACTCCCCCAAGCTTAAAACCTTGCTTGTCCTCAAGCAATTCAGTTGACAAACTGAAAGAGAAAAAAGAAAAACTTTTATGAACTATGTTTGATCTTGTTGTTGCAACTATGTCTAACTCATATCCAGAATTTCAGCAAGATCACAAGCAAACCACATAAGCAAATGACATCTAGGTCTCACGGTAAACTCATACCAATGGCATAATCAACTAGCGAGCAAATAATAACAAGTCTCAAACGTCAACACTTCAATCAAAACAATCATGAAGCAGTACGAACAGATGGTATCTCGCTAGCTCTTTCTGAGACCGCAAAACATAAATGCAGAGCACCTTCAAAGACCAAGGGCTGACTAAACATTGTAATTCATGGCAAACAAGATCCAGTCACAGTCATACTCAATCATAGTTAAAAGCAAAGCATAAAAATGACATAGGTGCTCTCTAATTGGTGCTTTTATAAGAAGAGGATGACTCAACAGAAACATAAATAGACAGGCCCTTCGCAGAGGGAAGCATTGATTTGCAGAGGTGCCAGAGCTCAAGCTTTGAAACAGAGATAATAATTTTGGGTGGCATGCTTTCATTGTCAACGAAATGGCCAAGAGTTATCACCGTCTTCCACGCTACACATGCTATAGGCAGTTCCCAAACAGAAAAGTAAAGTTTTGACTCCCCCACCACCGATCAATCACACTCCACGACTAGCCGAATACTCGGGTGCCGTCCATACCAACATCAATCTAGGGAGAGTTTTGTTTGCAATTATCTTTTCGATTTGAGCATGGAACTGGGCATTCCAATTATCGGCCCCTTTCTCGTGAATAATAGTGAATAAACACGTATCGAGGATAACACGCCTAGCATGGAAGATGTTGATAGCCCCCTGTCACCACATGAGCGGTTCGGGCATGCAAAACAGATTATTTCTTGAAGGTTTAGAGAGTGGCACATGCAAATTTACTTGGAACGGCAGGTAGATACCGCATATAGGTAGGTATGGTGGACTCATATGGAACAACTTTGGGTTTATGGAAGTGGATGCACAAGCAGTATTCCCGCTTAGCACAAGTGAAGGCTATTAAAAGACTGGGAAGCGACCAACTAGAGAGCGATAACAGTCATCAAAATGCATTGAGATTAACCGACATTGAGTGCAAGCATGAGTAGGAAATAAATCACCATGAACATGAATATCATAGATGCTTGGTTGATTTTGTTTCAACTACATGCGTGAACATGTGCCAAGTCAAGCCACTTGAATCATTCAAAGGAGGATACCATCCTATCATACTACATCATAGTCATCTCAAAATTCATGTTGGCATCCAAGGCAAACCATTATAATCTCCTAGCTTATTAAGCATGTCATACGAAACTATGATCTCTAACTTGTCATTGCAAACATGTTTCTCTCACAACAAAGCTGAACTAGAAACGGTGAGCTGGTCATATTTATGAAAACAAAATAGATCGAGTTCATACCAGCTTTTCCAGGCTCAGTCACTTCATCATATATCATCATTATTGCCTTTCACTTGCACGATCGAATGATGTGAACAATAATAAGAGTGCTCGTTCATTGGACTAAGTTGGAATCTGCAAGCAAACACAAAGGAGAAGACAAAGTAATATGGCTCTTTGACAGATAAACAAGTATGCATGCGAGAGCCACTAAACATTGTAACCATGGTCTTCTACCTTGACCCAAAGAAAAAGAAAACTATTTACACGGGAAAGCTCCCAACAAGCAAAAGAAGAACAAGGAAATATTTTTGGGTTCTTCTCAAACTAGACAAACACACGAAAAGAAAACGAGAGAAAGAAAATAAACTAGCATGGATGATAAAGTGGCAAAGTGTGAACATCGACTAACAAAGTGAAAGCGTAAGCAAGAATATAAAGTCGGTGAGAAACACGTACTCCCCCAAGCTTAGGCTTTTGGCCTATGTTGGTCTACTTCCAAGGAGGGAAATAACCAGCTCCGGGGTACTCCTGAGTGTACTGAGGATGCCACTGTTGTGTGATCTCCTCTGGCTTCCACTGATAAACTGGCGTCTGGTACTCGACTGGTGGCTCGGGCACGGGCACCTGTGGTTGGGCTATGCCCCAATATGCGTAGATGTCCGAGGGCATAATAATGTACCTGCCTGCATGAAGATTGAACAAAGAAGGAGCAGGCAAAGTAATAGTCTCACGAGTGCCCTGACTAAATACCAGGTTATAAATCATCCTTCTATTTATATCTCTATCAAGAAAGTCATGGCGAACCATGCTATCGTAATCTAGATATCTCTCAGGAAGAAGAATCTCTTCTTCCTCGTCCAGTCTAATAGGTATCTCAAAATGCCTAGCAAGACGAGTAGCATAGATACCTCCATAGACAACGCCTTTACAACGGTTCGTGTTCAACCATTGAGCTACTATAGCGCCCAAGCTATAAGTTTTATCATTATAAAGGGCTTCGCGCAAGACCGCAAGATCTGGGGAGCTAAGGGACCCAGCTTTCCCACGGCAAATCAAACATTTTCCCACGAATAATGAGAAGTACCGAAGCACGGGAAAATGTATGCTAGCAGCTCTAGCGCAAGACACTCCTCTCTCCTCTCCTACAACAATAGTATCTATGAAAGCCTCCAAGTCCCGTGGACGAGGTTCATGAATATCCCCAACAAAAGGCAATTTGCAAACATTGCAAAAATCCTGAAGTGACATGCACTGGGGGATATCATATAATTTGAACTCAACCATAGGAGGATTCTTCCTTGGATAGAAGTTAAAGCTTTGCACGAAAATATTAGTGAGGAGGAGGTATTGCAGACACTTATCTTCAACGAAGGCGGTAAGGCCTGCGTTCTCCACCAAGTAATAAAAGTCCTCATAAAGTCCGGCGGCGCGTAAGAACACATCGCTTGGCCACTCGCACGCTCGAACTTCTGCAACTCGGGGGACCAAATACTTGGGTTTCTTCTTCAAGAGCATGTTAAGAACCTCCTCATGTTTTCCTTTTTCTATCTCTGAAAATTTCTGAAATTTTAGTGATTCTAAGGAAAAGTGAACAAGGCTCAACTAAACTCGTAGCGACTACTCTGACAAGTGCCTAGAGGCCATATTACGCATCAAAACTACTTGGGACCATCTAAAATTAGCATGCAAAGCTCAAGAACAAGGTCACCAAGGCAGCAAAAATACGTGATGTATAAGGCATTAGAGCAAAAACTAATTGGACCAATGGAGGAGTCACTTACCAAGAAGCAATTTCCCCAAAACAGTTTGGTGAATGGTGCTTTGGACAAGGAGATCGAAAATCCCAGCAAGAAGAGCAAGACCACGGGTTTGAGCTGCGAAACAATTTTTTCTGGAGGTAGGAGAAGCAGATGGGAGCTAGAATGAGTGGAGGGGGGACACGTGGGCCCCACAAGCCTAGTAGGCGCGACCAGGGGGGTGCCCGCGCCTCCAGGGCTTGTGGCCCACTAGTGCAGCCCCTGACTAGCTCTCCATCTCAGTATTTTTCAAATTTTTTAGAAAACGTCATACTTGATTTTCAGGACGTTCGGAGAACTTTTATTTTCGGGGTACTTTTCTACGGGACGCTAAAAGCAGAAAATAGGGAAAACTAAACTAAATCTATAATTTTTCTTCTAAGCAACCGAAGGTGAAAGCTTGGAACACAGGTTTGTGACTCCTCGATTCATCCATCTCATGGTCATCGAAAGAAATCTGTCAATGAGGTTGATCAAGTCTCCTCGACAAACTTTTTCGAATCGCAAAAGAAGACGGAGAATTTTCGAATAGTCACTAGGTTACCTCAATGGGGATGTGAATCTCCCCAACAAGCAAATCATACTTCATCTTAACAGGAGGAATAGGGCATTCAAAGCTCCCAATAAGAATCGATGAAGTTTTTTCGATAGCATTGATGCAATGTACTCGATATTGTTTCTTCGGAAAGTGCACCGTATGCTCATTACCGTTGACATGGAAAGTGACATTGCCTTTGTTGCAATCTATAACATCCCATGCAGTGTTTAGAAAGGGTCTTCCAAGGATGACCGCCATGACATTGTCCTCGGGAATATCCAGAATAACAAAGTCCGTTAAGATAGTGACGTTAGCAACCACAACAGGCACATCCTCGCAAATGCCGATAGGGAAAGCAGTTGATTTGTCAGCCATTTGTAGAGAGATTTCAGTGGGCGTCAACTTATCCAGTTCAAGCCTACGATAAAGAGAGAGAGGCATAACACTAACACCGGCTCCAAGATCACATAAAGCAGTTCTAACGTAGTTGCCTTTAATGGAGCAAGGTATAATGGGCACTCCGGGATCACCTAGTTTCTTAGAAGTTCCACACTTGAAGGTATAATTAGCGAGTATGGTGGAAATCTCAACCTCAGGTATCCTCCTCTTATTAGTCACAATATCTTTCATGTACTTAGCATACGAAGACATTTTGAGCATATCTGTCAAACGCATTTGCAAAAAGACAGGTCTAATCATTTCAACAAAGCGCTCAAAATCCTCATCATCCATTTTCTTGGATAGTTTGGGAGGAAAGGTCATGGGTTTCTGAACCCATGGTTCCCTTTCTTTACCATGCTTCCTAGCAGCGAAGTCATTCTTATTGTATCTCTTATTCTTAGGTTGTGGGTTATCAAGATCAACAGGTTCAATCTCCACATCCTTATCATTGCTAGGTTGAGCATCATCATGAACATCAGTATTGATATTATCATTAGGCTCATGTTCATCACCAGATTGTGTTTCAGCATCAGAGATAGAGACAATGTTTGGACTCTCAGGTGTAACAGCATCAGGGTTGCTAGCGTGCAAGTTCCTATCGTCTTTCTTCTTTCTAGGATGACTAGGTGCATCAGTGCTAACTCCTTGAGAAACTTGTTCAATCCTCTTAGGATGACCCTCAGGATACAAAGGTTCCTGAGTCATTCTACCGCCTCTAGTGACGACTCTGACAGAATTGTCCTTCAACTCATTGAGCAAGTCATTTTGAGCCTTAAGTACTTGTTCTACTTGAGTAGTAACCATAGAGGCATGTTTACTCAAGAGCTTAAGATCATTGACGTTTCTGTCCACACAAGCACTTAAATGACTAAGCATACGAGCATTCTGTTCCAATTGTGTGCTAACATAATCATTGAAACTCTGTTGTTTGGCAACAAAGTTATCAAATTCATCCATGCATAAGCTAGCAGGTTTATCAAAAGGAATATCACTCTCATTTAATCTATGCAGAAAAATTACTTCTACTACCTGTACCGGGTTATCAAGACCATGGATCTCTTCGATAGGTGGTAGGTTTTTGACATCTTCAGATTTAATGCCTTTCTGTTTCATAGATTTCTTAGCTTCATGCATATCTTCAGGACTGAGGAATAGAATACCTCTTTTCTTCGGAGTTGGCTTAGGAGGTGGTTCGGGAATAGTCCAAGCATTCTCATTGCACAAGATATTATTCAATAGGATCTCAGCTTGTTCTACGGTTCGTTCCCTAAAAACACAACCGGCACAACTATCTGGGTGGTCCCTAGAAGCATCGGTTAGTCCATTATAGAAGATATCAAGTATTTCATTCTTCTCAAGAGGGTGATCAGGCAAAGCATTCAGTAGCTGGACAAGCCTCCCCCAAGCTTGTGGGAGACTCTCTTCTTTAACTTGCACAAAGTTGTATATTTCCTGCAAGGCAGCTTGCTTCTTATGGGCAGGGAAATATTTTTCAGAGAAGTAGTAGATCATATCCTGGGGGCTACGCACACAACCAGGAGCAAGAAAAGTGAACCAAGTCTTAGCATCATCCTTTAGCGAGAAAGGAAACAACTTGAGGATATAGTAGTGGCAGATCTTTTCCTCACTCGTGAATAGGGTGGCTATATCGTGCAGTTTGGTAAGATGGGCTACAACCGTTTCAGACTCATAACCGTGAAAAGGATCAGATTCGACTAGAGTGATTAACTTAGGGTCGACAGAGAATTTATAATCCTTATCGGTCACAAAGATAGGAGAAGTAGCAAACTTCGGGTCGTATTTCATCCTAGCGTTCAGAGATTTTTCTTTCCACTTACGCAGTAAATTCTCAACATCATAGCTATCCTTACAAGCAAGAAAGTCCTCAGCTATCTCTCCCTCCAAAATATAACACTCAGGCATATCAGGCAATTCATATCTAGGAGAGCTAGTTCTATCAGGCAAAATAGCAGGTTCTACTTCAATAGTATCAACAGTTTCAGAAGTATCATCACATCTAGCAGCAACTCTAGCAATTTGTGCATCAAGGAATGCACCTAGTGGCAAAGCAGTATCAAGCATAGCATCATGGATAGCAGAAGTAGCATCATCAAGCACATGCGACATATCAAGATTTCTAGCAGGAGGTGGTGTTGCAAACTTACTCATAACTGAAGGTGAATCAAGTGCAGAGCTAGATGGCAGTTCCTTACCAATCCTCATAGTTATGGGCAAGACTTTAGTTCTTGGATCTTTTGGATTCCTCATAGTGATCAGCAGACGTAAATCCCAAGTGACCCAGAGAATATTGTTGTGCGTCCCCGGCAACGGCGCGAGAAAATGGTCTTGATAACCCACAAGTATAGGGGATCGCAATAGTTTTCGAGGGTAGAGTATTCAACCAAAATTTATTTATTCGACTCAAGGGGAAGCCAAAGAATATTCTCAAGTATTAGCAGTTGACTTGTAAATTCAACCAAACCTGAAAGATTTAGTATATCTAGCAAAGTATCAGTAGCAAAGTAGTGTGATAGCAACAATAGCAACAGTAACCAGTAGCAGGAAAGTGACAACAGTAGCAGCAGAGTAACAATAGTAGCAACAGAGTAACAGTAGCAGCAGTGACAACAGTAGCAGCAAAGTAACGTAGCAAGGACCAGTAGGAAAAGACTCGTAGGCATTGGATCGGTGATGGATGATTATGTAGGATGCTATTCATCATGCAACAGTTATAACACGGAGAGATATGTAACTAGCTCCAGTTCGTCAATGTAATGTAGGCATGTATTCCGTATGTAGTCATACATGCTTAGGGAAAAGAACTTGCATGACATCTATTGTCCATCCCTCCCGTGGCAGCGGGGTCCTAATGGAAACTACGGGATATTAAGGTTCTCTTTTTAATAAAGAATCGGACCAACGCATTAACACTTGGTGAATACATGAACTCCTCATACTATGGTCATCTCCGGGAGTGGTTCCGGCAATTGTCACTCCGGGTTGTTGGGTCATAACACATAGTAGGTGACTACAACTTGCAAGATAGGATCAAGAACACCCATATATTGGCAACAACATAATAGGTTCAGATCTGAAATCATGGCAGTGGGGCCCTAGTGACAAGCATTAAGCATGGCAAAGTAGTAACAACATCAATCTCAGAACATAGTGGATACTAGGGATCAATCCCCGTCAAAACTAACTCGATTACATGATAGATCTCATCCAACCCATCACCGTCCAGCAAGCCTACGATGAGATTATTCACGGACGGTGAAGAGCATCATGGAATTGGCGATGAAGGAAGGTTGATGATGACGATGGCGACGAATTCCCCTCTCCGGAGCCCAGAACGGACTCCAGGTCTGCCCTCCAGAGAAAGAACAGGAGGTGGCGGCGCCTCCGGATCGTAAAATGCGATGAACTCTTTTCCCTGATTTTTTCCAGACGAAAGAGGCTAAATAGGCCTGAGATTGGAGGCGGTGAAGCAACGTGGGCCCCACAAGACTGCCACGCGCGGCCAGGGGGGCCCGCGGCTGGTGGGCTTGTGGGCTCCATGCTCCAGTTCCTCCGTTGATTCTTGCGCCAGTATTTTTTATATATTCCATAAAAATTCTTCGTAAATTTCCAAGTCATTCCGAGAACTTTTATTTCTGCGCAAAAACAACACCATGGCAATTCTGCTGAAAACAACATTAGTCCGGGTTAGTTCCATTCAAATCATCCAAATTAGAGTTCAAAACAAGGGCAAAAGAGTTTGGAAAAATAGATACGACGGAGACGTATTAGCGAGCCGGGCGACAGGAAGAAGGTGTGCATGGCTCCCAGCGGCCGACATGCACGATGAGAGCCTCCCGGTGTATTCGGCTTGGGCTTGGCCCGTCACCAACATCGCCTCTACTTATGGCGCTGCGAGAATGGTCGTTGATGCAGTTCTAACTAGTTACTCAAAAAATCCTATTCGTCGCTCTTTGCAGTGAATTTCCTAGGCTTCGCAAAGGGGGGAGGATGCAAGCGACGCTCATGGACCGTCCTACTTCACGCGGTTTTGCTGGTTTTGAAGCTTCCCAATCGGTTTTATCGGGATATGGGAAACTTCTAGAAGGTTCCATGGACCTATTTTTTTCTTTTTTTTTTCTTTTTTGTTTTTTTCTTTCTTCTCTATTTCTGTTAAAAAAATTGGATCTTAAAAAAAAGGATTTTCCATAATTTTTCCTTGATGACCCACAAGTATAGGGGATCTATCGTAGTCCTTTCGATAAGTAAGAGTGTCGAACCCAATGAGGAGCAGAAGGATCTAACAAGTGGTTTTGAGTAAGGTAATATCTGCAAGCACTGAAATGATCGGTAACAAGTAGTTGTGTGGTGAGATGATTCGTAGCAAGCAACAAGTAACAAAAGTAACAACGGTGCAGCAAAGTGGCCCAATCCCTTTTGTAGCAAGGGACAAGCCTGGATAAAGTCTTATAGGAGGTAAAACGCTCCCGAGGACACATGGGAATTTTTGTCAAGCTAGTTTTCATCATGTTCATATGATTCGCGTTCGTTACTTTGATAGTTTGATATGTGGGTGGACCGGCGCTTGGGTACTGCCCTTACTTGGACAAGCATCCCACTTATGATTAACCCCTCTCGCAAGCATACGCAACTACGAAAGAAGAATTAAGACAAAGTCTAACCATAGCATTAAACTAGTGGATCCAAATCAGCCCCTTACGAAGCAACGCATAAACTAGGGTTTAAGCTTCTGTCACTCTAGAAACCCATCATCTACTTATTACTTCCCAATGCCTTCCTCTAGGCCCAAATAATGGTGAAGTGTTATGTAGTCGACGTTCACATAACACCACTAGAGGAAAAACAACAGACAACACATCAAATTATCGAACGAATACCAATTTCACATGACTACTTATAGCAAGACTTATCCCATGTCCTCAGGAACAAAAGTAACTACTCACAAAGCATAATCATATTCATGACCAGAGAGGTAATGAGTAGCATCAAGGATCTGAACATAAACTCTTCCACCAAGTAATCCAACTAGCATCAACTACAAAGAGTAATTAACAATACTAGCAACCTTACAAGTACCAATCGGATTCGCGAGACGGAGATTGGTTACAAGAGATGAACTAGGGTTTGGAGATGAGATGGTGCTGATGAAGATGTTGATGGTGACGAGTCCCCTCCGATGAGAGGAGTGTTGGTGATGACGATGGCGACGATTTCCCCCTCCAGGAGGGAAGTTTCCCCGACAGGATCGTCCTGCCGGAGCTCTAGATTGGTTCTTCTCAAGTTCGCCTCGTGGCGGCGGCGAATCCTCCGAAAAGCCTCCTCCTGATTTTTTCCAGACCGAAACCCTTCTTGTAGCAAAAGGGGGGAGCCAGAGGGCCAGCTGGGAGCCCACAAGCCCCCTAGGCGCGACCAGGGGGAGGACGCGCCTAGCAGGCTTGTAGCCTCGTGCTGGCGCTCCTCTGGTACTTCTTCGGCCCAGTATTTTTTATAAATCCCAAAAAAAACCTTGTTGATTTTCACGGCTTTTGGAGTTGCGCAGAATAGGTATCTCAAACTTGCTCCTTTTTCAGGCCAGAATATCAGCTACAGGCATTCTCCCTCCTCATGTAAACCTTGCAAAATAAGAGAGAAAAAGGCATAAGTATTGTACCGTGAAGTGTAATAACAGCCCAAAAACGATAAATATCAACATGAAAGCAAGATGCAAAATGGACGTATCATTCTTCAAATGCAAAAAAATGTTTTTGTTTTTTAAAAATATACTAAATTTCAAATAGTTACCTTTTTCAAAAGCATTAATAACTTCAAAAAATGTTTGCGATTTTCAAAAAATGTTTGTTTTTTTAAGAAAATGTTCGATATTCTATGAAAATGTTTGGTATTTTCGAAAAATGTTTGAAATATCGAAATTTTGTTGGATTTTAAATTAAATTCGTGTTTGATTTTTTTAAGAAATTTCAAAAAAGACTTCTTGCTTCTAAAAAAAGTTAGAAATTTCAAAAAATTGTCATTTCAAACTTTGTTCATAAATTCAGAAAATCTTTCGGATTTACATAAGGATTTTCAAAAATTGTTCACTAAATTTGAAAAGTGACTTTGCTTTTTAAATAAACGTTCAAACTTTCAAATAGTTAACGTTTTTCAAAAAATTCAGAACTAAAAACAATCGACATTTTTGAAAAAAATTAGTATTTTAGAAATTGTTTGGTATTTTAAGAAAAATGTTCGGTGTTTTCAAAAAATGTTCGATATTTTCAAGGAAAATCATAATATCAGACTTTTGTTCAATTTTTTAACTAATTTTGTGTTCAAAAATTGTTCTTAAATTTCAAAAAATGTTCTTGCTTTTAGAAAATATTCCAAATTTAAAAAACTTGTCATTTTCCAAACATTGTTCATTTTTTTTAAATCTAGATTTTTAGAAGTTATTCTTCAAATTCAAAAAATGTTTTTGCTTCAAATTCAAAAAGAGAAGGAAAACGGACAGAAAAAAGAATTTGAAATTTCTTGTACAAATTCGAAATATTTTTTGCTTTAAATTTGAAAATAGAATATAATAAAGGAAATAAGAAGAAAAGGAAGAAAATAAACAGAAAGAAAAGGAAAAAGGACATTTTTTGAGACAAAAAAAAGAAAATTTGGGCCGGCTATTCGGGCGCCCCCCCCCCTGCCCATGAGTATCTCCTTGCCGCACAATGCGACGAGTAGGAGCTTCCTAGTTAGAGCATCTCTAGCACACACTATAAAAATGTAAACTGTAAAACTGGGATACGGCTCGAAAAAAGACATTTTAAGGATCCATTTTAGCTATGCCGAACAGAAGTAAAACCGCGGTAAAGAGCTCCTTCCTCCTGTCCGACGACCGTCGCCCCGTCCTCCAGCCGGCCGCGTCTAACCCCGTATGACGCGCCCCGTTGCCCGTCGGCCGCGCCAGATCACCACGCCGGCCACGCCTTATCGCCCGCCGACCATGCCCCGTCGCCTCCGTCGGCACCGAGTTGCTCTGTTGCCAGCCGGGTCGGCCGAGCCGTGCCCCTTTCCCTGCCGCGCTGGGAGGATTCCGGCGGCCAGGCTGAGGTCATGGAGGCCATGGCGAGGTCGAGCTCGTCCAATTCAAACCGGCGGCGATCGATTGCGGCGTCCAGCAGCCTTTTCCGACGTGCGGTGTTGAATTTCGGCAAGTTTAGGACGGATTCCGACGAACTCCGCGGTGGCGTGTATGCTCCGACGAGGTTTGACCGGTATACGACCCCCCCTAGAATCAGCCTTCCAACCTTTAAAAATAAGGGTTCCGGATGTGACTTTACCGTGCCCCTTCAAAATTTAATCACTTTTATGGTTTCTGTTCTGCATAATTTTTGCTATCAAAACTATAAAAGACAAAAAAATTACGGATTTGATCATTTATACGGGTTCTGCTGGAGATACTCTTACTCGTCTCATCACTTTCCTTTTCAAAATTCTCGCTTGTCTTTGGATCGGAGCATACTAAGAAAGAAAATATCATTCAAAAAGGGGAAACATTACTGGATTCACTAATAAGCAACAAGAGCTTAGACTGAAAAAATGTAATAAAGCTACCATTGATGGTTGATCTCCTATCTAATTCTGCACGTAATCTCTTGAAGGAAATACCCACGAAAAGAATATCACTAAATTGACTATGTCGGCTGAATTTCGTTCTAAAAATACTACTCCCTCCACTTGAAATAAATGAATCAACTTTACACTTAAAATTAATGTAAAGTTGAGTCAATTATTTTAAAACGAAGGAAGTATGTGGCTGGAAAAGTCAACATTTAGTAGATTACTGAATTCACCAGCTAACCTATAAGGCCATTAACCGGAAAAGAAAGTTAAAGGACGTTGCATGGTGACTAAGGAAACATGTATATAAACATCTTTGTCAAGTTAGCTTACACCTTTAGCGCAAAGACCAGCTACAACCACAAAGAGGAATAACACCATGACTGCATCTGATCGGACTAAATTGCTAACCTATGCGATAGTACGCTAAACAAACATGGTACTGTGTCATACTTGTCACGCCCAAGATGCGACCCTATCCTCAATTTGGCACGAGGGCCTCGTCACGGATAGAATCGCATCACACCGTGTCGCAAGAATGGATATCGCTACAATTATATGTACTGTAATAAAAGATATATATAGAATTGGCTTACACTCGCCACAAGCTACATCAGAGTCACATCAGTACATTACATAATCATCAAGAGTAAGAGCAGGGTCCGACTACGGACGAAAACAAACGACAAAAGAAGAACGACGTCCATCCTTGCTATCCCAGGTTGCCGGCCTCGAACCCGTCCTAGATCGATGAAGAAGAAGAAGAACAAGAATCAACTCCAAATGATCAATCAACGCGCTCGCGTCAAGTACCCTTTACCTGTACCTGCAACTGGTGTTGTAGTAATCTGTGAGCCACAGGGGACTCAGCAATCTCATTTCCAAAGGTATCAAGACTAGCAAAGCTTAATGGGTGAGGTATGGTTAAGTGGTGAGGTTGCAGCAACGGCTAAGCATATATTTGATGGCTAAACTTACGAGTACAAGAAATAAGAGGGGGAAGATCTACGCATAACGGACGTGTCTACTGATGATCAAATGAATGATCCTGAACACCTACCTACGTCAGACATAACCCCACCGTGTCCTCGATCGGAGAAGGAACTCACGAAAGAGACAGTCACGGTTACGCACACAGTTGGCAAGTTTTAATTAATTTAACTTCAAGTTATCTAGAACCAGTGTTAAACAAAGTTTCCACGTTACCACATAACCGCAAGCACGGCTTTCCGAAAGATTTAACCCTATAGGGGTGCTCCAACTAGTCCATCACAAATTACCACAAGCCGCATAGAAATCCTCAACCACGAAGCTCGCGATCTCGTCGGATTCCCTAGTGGAAAACCTCAACTCTGAGATTACCCAAAGCATCACCGGAATCCCGATGCACAAGATATCTCGTCAAAGGTAAAACTAATCCAGCAAGGCCGCCCGGCGTGTCGAAGATCCCGATAGGAGCCGCGTATCTCGTTCTCAGGACACGACGGATAAGCACAACGTATGGCGGCCTGATAGAAATGTCCCGAGTTGCCCCGGGTTGGCCCCGCAAACGGCTCTAGTTTTGGACCAGCACCAACAGCACAACCCCCCTGTATTATGTAGAATTACTCCTCGGGTAGCGCTAACTCCCTATGCATTTCAATTTAACGGAATTATTATGTTGGGCAAATAGTACCAATGTTGGGCCTTGCCAGACCAGCTTTAATCTAAAACGAATTATCAAGGGGGTCCCCATAACAACCCCGATCGTGTTAGGAGCGCTCAATTATGGAACATAACACCAGTAGCCGAAACTAAGGGGGGCAAAGGTGGAACAAAACACCAGGCTAGAAAGGCCGAGCCTTCCACCTTTTACCAAGTATATAGGTGCATTAAAATAAATAGCATTTAATAGGGTGATAAAACCAGAAACCCATGTTACCACATGGAAGCAACTGCACCTGCAACTAGCAACGCTATCAACAGGGTTAAGCAAGCAGTAACATAGACAATCAGTGGTTTGCTAGGTCGAACAGGTTGAAGGTTTCATGGCATTGTTGAGAGGCTGATATTTAACATGTGGTAGGCAACGAGATATAACGACAGAAACGATATGACAATGATAGTAATGGTATCTGGGGAAATGGTCATCTTGCCCGAGATCCCGCTTGGAAGAAGAATGCCTCCGTGAAGCGGACGAACCGAAGTAGTCGAACGGGTCCTCACAATCCGGCACGCTGCGGAACTCTATCGAGACGAAGCAAACCGGAAACACAAATCAACACACGGAATTCACCACACGATGCACAACACATATCATGCATGAGCATCTGAATATATGCAAGTCACGGCATGACAATTCACACAATCAAACACTACACGTTAAGTGAAGTTCAATATGCCACGAGTTGCATATTGACGAAACTTCACGTTTAATTATTTAGTTCTATCCCGATTAGGTACACAGCAATATTAAATGTGGTTCAACATGGCAAGAGGTGAAGCATAATTAAACTACCTATCTAGGCATTTTAAATGAGGTCGGAAATAACACATAGCATCTCCGAAACGACCTCACATGTTAATTTACAATTCTGTCCAGATCTGACCTAACACATTTAATTAGTTGTTAAACAGCAAAACAAATAGGTTCACGTGATTCTACGCGTCGAGACATGAAATTTACACATAGAGATCATCTCCAACGAAGCTACGGTTCAAAAGATACAAGCACCGCAAGATATGATGGCATGAATGCAATATGTGTGCAACGATGGTCACGAGCACTTCAAAACACACAACCAGCAAGAGAAAATGAAACTACACGAGATTCTAAGCAAGTTTCATGTAGGACACGATCAAATCGGAGCTACGGATCAAAAACTACGAGCTAAACAAGAAATCACTACAATCTGCCAAAATCAGCCACATAACATTTTCTACACCCCGCAACTATGGGCTACACAACTCCGATAAACTCAAGCAAGGCATGGCACGAAAGAGGGCAAAAAGCACTACTACAAACAACTAACAACAACTAGCATGGCATCATGGATCACTAGGGAAAGAAGACACAAAATGACATCTCACACACTAGTTCAGACTTAGTGAAAATAACACCTCATGAAAGTGCAGTTTTCGATCTGAAGCCATATTGACAGCAGCAAAACCAATAGCTACAGGGCTTCAAATGGCATGAAAATTTACAGCATCCTAGAGAAACACAAGGGCTACAACTTACTCCATTGGACCAACCTCAAAAGAGTTACGGATCACAAGATAGAAGCAAGTCAAGAGAGCAACAAAATATAACAGATTCCAGACTTAGAAATATTTCAGCACCTCCAAATCAGCACTATTTCTAGCAACTTGAGAGCGAACTAACTACCCCTAAACATGCTTTTCTATTGCAACTAAAAATACCAGGGGCTAGACAAAACATCAAAGAACAAGTCTCTAGTTGACAACTCCGTCAAACGAAGCACGGAATAAATCCTACGAAATAAACAAGAGGGCAACATGGCAAAATATCGCGCGAACTAACTTGTTCTAATGCTAAAACTAATGGCACAGAAAAATCCATGGGATTTTTCTACCCCGGAAACATATAAAATATGTGGGGTTGCAACACAAAAATAATGCCACACGAAAATGCGAGAAAATAACCTATACACGGGAAAATAAACTACCGGCAAACCCTACACGTAAAAATACCAATGACCGCTCTAAAATACATGGAATAATGGTTCCTAAAACATGGGCATTTATACTACGGCATCCGAGCAACCCGGACTTGCACGAAAATTAAATACGGGACGTATCCTATTAAAACAGCACGCTATTCTAGGCATTCCGCACGCTAAACGACGTCAACTAAATATGCAATTTGTGAAATCGGATTTTATGCGAAAATCTAGTCAAGATACATATGCTACACGTCACGAACCGACTTACAAAATAAAATCTACGGGCAATCTAATATCGTCTAATTACTCGAATTAATTAAATTCCTAAAATTCCTAAATGGGCCGAACTACTATAATGCTACAAGGGGGAAAAAGAGAGCTACCACGGTTGGGCCGGCCTGGTGCAGCACAGGGGAAGGCCTCGGCCTGGCTCGGGGCCAGCTGGGCCAGGCGGCAGCTGGGCCGCGGGAGGGAGGAGCAGCCTGGGCTGGCTGCTGGCCATCTGGGCCGCGGCGCTCCTGGCGTTGGCCCACGTGGGCGAGGCTACGGCGCTGGCGCTGGGAGCGTCCCCTCGTGCCCTCGAGCAGGAGGGCTCGGCGGCGCTGGTCGCACGCAAGGGACGAGGAGGCACCGACGAGGGGGGCCGCCACGGGGGCGCAGCAAGGCGGGGCCGCCGGAGGGGATCGGATCCGGGGCTGGCCGGCCCGGATCTGGCGACGGCAAGTCCAGCGGCGACGGGAGGAAGACGGCCATGGCGGCGGCTGGCGAACTGCGGCGGGCTAACAGCGGGTGATGCGGGCGCTCGGGAGGCCGGCTGCTCTGGCGAGCCTCTCCGGCCAGGTGTCGCTCTGGCGGCTCGAGGCGAGGGGGCGCGGGGAGGTGCTCCGGCGGCTGGAGGAGCTGCGGGATCCGGGGCACAGAGGTTGCGGCGGCGGATGGGCCTCGAGCGGGCCTGGCGGGTCGGCGGCGCTGGTGGGAGAGAGAGGCTGCGGGAGCTAGGGTTTCGGGGTAGGTGGCGCGCAAAACGAGGCAGACGAGGGGGCTGTCTAAAATAATGGCATGGGGCCTATATATAGACAAACGGGGGGGGGGGGGGGGGCTAGGTTTGGCGAAATTCCATCCGGATCCATCCGTGCGGTCGGATTCGGACGATTCCGCACGCGGGAATGGGTACGTGACCGTGTAGAGGGGATATCCGGAGATGAGAGGGGAAACGGGCGGCGCGGCAAATTTTTTAAAACACCGACAGACGTCCGACGGTAGACCGAATACGGTGCCGCTACGGTCGACCGTTCGGGTACCAGACGAACTCCGATCGCGACGAAATTCGAGAGGCGGCCTAACTAAAACAAACTATGACCGCATGCCAAGTTTCACCTCGATCAGAGAAAGTTTTAAACGCACTTTTAAAACAGGGTTTCGATGATGCCGCGGGCGCGTGCGAGTGCGGTCAGGCTCAGAACGGACAACGACGAGAACCGGCAACTAACAATGGATGCAAGTTTTGAAAACTGACGACAACGGAGATGCCGATGCAATGCAGATGATGCACATGATGCGATGATGATGCGACAAAAGAAAATAGACACACGACGAAAACGGAATATAAGGGGAATCTTCTGGAACGTCGGCATCGGGCTGTCACAATACTATTGAAGGGTGTGTGGTTCCATATCATGACTATCAATAAGCAACAGAGAAGACAAGCAAACCATATGAAATACGCCGTCCGTTTCATAATCTAAAGCATTTTATACATTTGTGTAGTGTAAAAACGCTTTTATATTGCGAGACGGAGGGAGTAGATTCTAACGACGCTGGTTGAAAATAACATGTTTTACCTACTGTGTCCTTGACATATTTTTCATACAGGTAAACAAACAACAAGAGTTGCCTATCGAGTGTCGAGGGTGCAACATATGTTTTGCATCATATCTCCGACCGGAGTGGTTTGTATGTTCCCTCACTCAACCTAACCGAGTCCGAGAATCAACCCGTAGCTAGCCACAACCAGTAAATGAGTCGACCAGAGTGATATAGGTCCATAGATCTAAGTCAAATGAGTTGCTTCAAACTATATTTGATCACCCCTTAGCAAATGCATAACTTGGATTCCAGGACCCTACACACACACGATGGGTGTATGTTTCTTCGGTAACTCAGTTTCCCAAACTCCTCGGCTCTTCATTTTTGCTCTAGTGCTCTGCTCCGCATGGGAGAAGAAGATATTGAAAAACCATTCAGAAAGACCACCCCAGATTCATGTCGCTAGGAACAACGAACAGTCCATTCACGTGCGATCAATCAAACTTAGAGAGGCATAGGAGGACAGGTTGAGCCCAACGTGGTGGGAGGTTGGGTTTGTTTTACATTTGCGCCAAAGGTGATGATGACTGGTTCACGAGGATGTTATAGCGGATGGCGATGGAGGACAAGACAACGATCATGACATCAATAAACAAGGTGTGTGTCATGTAGCCGCGTTGGGGTTGATGTTGGTCTCATTCCTGGAGAGCTTCTCGCCATGTTCAATATGTCATGCATAGTGAAGCATATCATGATGGTGGCCACGACCGAGCACCCACACTGCACCCTCATCCTCATGGATGTGGATGGTCTCGACCTCTCCGACGCCAAGAGCTACTTGACAGTGGACTACCTCAACCTCATCTAGAGCAATGAGCATGCCACACCTCTCAGAACCATGACCACTTTGTCTTCAACGAGATCAAGTTCGAGTGGGAGGATGGAGGAGCCTCGTCGATAGGGAGAGGGGCAGTCCGTCGGCATGGCGATGATGAAGAGGGTGCGGACAACCTAGGGCTCAGAGAATGGTGAGTCGGGGGAGTGAGTGACAATCGAGGAGAAAAAGGGATCATAATATCGACATGAACTAGTATGCTAAAATTCCACTTGGTGGTGGCAGTATGGGGAGAATATACTCCAACTCTCCACACGTTGAATCCTCAAAATTTCCAAATGCCTCTTCACGTCTTTACACTAACGGCCACCGTTCCACGGACTCGACTGACGAAGTTATCTCATTCCTCCTCGATCCACCAACGGAGTTGAAGAGTTGTCGAACATGTCCTAAGTCCACAACTTTCAACTTATCACAACCTAAGTTTCTACTCTAGATTCCTACTCCCTCCTTTCCATAATATAAGAGTGATTTCGACACTACACTAGTATCAAAAGTACAAAACACTATACTAATATCAAAAACACTATTATATTATGCGACGGAGGCAGTAACTTTTAACTCACTTACAACTCAGTTACCTAACTCGCAACACGAAATCCCCGACTATCAACTCTCACGGCACCAAATTTCAACTTGTCGAGATCCTAACAATTTTTTTGCGGGAAGAGATCCTAACATTCAAGTACAAATCCTCAAGTTTTAAAATAGAACTGTGAGAAGATAGACATTTTTAAATAGAGATAATCAATCAGTTTTCTTATTGTAGAAGATAATACAGTCACACACAGACAAAAAAAAAGTTCAGTTCGTCATGGCCTCAACCAATTTATTACTCCCTCCGTTCTTAAACATAAGTCTTTTTAGATATTACATTAGAAGACTACGTACGGAAATATATAGACATATTTTAGAGTGTAGATTCATCCATTTTGCTTCGTATGTAGTCATCTAGTGAAATCTCTAGAAAGACTTATATTTAGGAACGGATGGAGTACAAACCAAGTAACCCAAGCCGTTATATCTTCGTTGTGAAACGGTATGAAGAGTAGGAGATGCTGGTGTTGGTCCAGCTATGGTGGATCAGCTCCGCCGCGGACTCATCCCCCACGGCGCCAAGCGCGACATGCAACGGGTAGAAATGATGCGGCGAAGGGTGCGCCACCTCAGCTTGGGGCGCCATCTCCTTGTATCGCTTCACGTCTTCGTACCTGGCCATGCCAACAACGAATAAAAATCAACACGAACACGACGGTGATCGGGTTTCAGATGAAGTTCGTCATAGGCTCATAGCCATGGTAAATGTTTACCTCCCGTCTAGGAGCGAATCCTTGAGCCAGGTGTCGAAGTCGGAGGCCCACTGCGGCGGCGGCGCGTCGTGAGGCCCCATCTTGGCGAGGTTGTGCGTGGCGGTGCCGGAGCCGATGATGAGAACACCTTCGTTCCGGAGCGGCGCCAGCGCCCTGCCGAGGTCGTAGTGGTACGTGCCGTCCCTGTCCGTCTGCACGGAAAGCTGGCACACCGGGATGTCGGCGTCGGGGTACATGAGCATCAGCGGCACCCACGCGCCGTGGTCGAGCCCGCGGCCATGCTCCTCGCTCACCGGCCCGAACCCGGCGTCCTCCAGGAGCTTCTTGGTCCTCTCGGCCAAGTCAGGCGCGCCGGGCGCAGGGTACGTCAGCTGCGTATACGTACGACTAAACAATGTCAACTTGCATTCGTGACACAACTGCAGTAATTAAAGGAGTAGACAGGGGCGACCAAACTCGGACCTTGAACATCTGTTCTGGGAAGCCATGGAAGTCGTGGATGGTGTCGTTGGTGCCGCGGACGACGCTGACCGCCGGAGCGTCCGTCTCCCAGTGAGCCGACACCACCAGGATGGCGCGCGGCGCTTGCGAGCCCGCGATCGCCGCCGGCAGCCAGGACTGGAAGAAGCTCCGCGCCGGGATCGTCTCGTCGATGCAGAGAGTGGGCGCGCCGTGCGACAGGAAGAAGGTGTCCATGGCAACCTCCAACGGTGGTGTCTGGGTTTGGCTTAGCCCTGCCTCTGCCCCATCCATCACTGGCAGCCCCTCTACTTATGCGCGCTGCGAGCGTGGTGGTTGATGGAGTTCTTCTGACTCGATGACTTTCTCAATACCTCTCCCTTGACATTCTCGCGTGTTGTGTTAGATTTGAGTTCTTGACGTAATCGGTATGAATAAAATACAGTTGCAAGGAAAGGAAGTCAATAGATTCACCATGTGGGGTGTAAAAATAGTACTGTGCAAGAAGAGTAAACACTTGGAAAATGTAAGACTAATACACTCGAGAGTTGATCTCCTATTCTATTAATCTATTCTAATTGAACACGTGACCGCTTGAAGAAAATATCCATGAAATAAATCACTAGGTTTACTTTGTGGGCTAAAAAAACATTATATGAAAATCTCTTTGTAGATCTTTTGACCCCTTTGATTACTTCGTTGAGAAGGACTCATCAGCTAACCTATAAGGCCATCCATCGGGAAAAGAGAGCTAAAGGGCGATTATGGTGACTAATAAGTAAGCATAACCATCTTTGTCAAGTTAGTCTGTTTACCAGCATACATGACTAATATGGGCACATAACTATGGTCGTCTACGCTTCGGTCTGACTTAATGGCTAGTGGCAGTTTATTTTTTTGTTTCTTTTGTTCTTCTTCTAACGATGAAGCAACAATTCATCATCTTGTCTTGAAGGTGTTTGTTAGTGATCACCGTTGCGTTTAACAATTTAAGGTTATCAAATCTTTGGATAGCCATGTTAAATAAAGATCTTTGGATAGCAATGTTTTAAAAAAACTTTGGGTAGCCGACTCACACAACTTTTCACATGGGACAAGTACTTTAAAAAGTTGCATTGCCAAGTCAAGTAGTGGACATTCCATGTTGGGAAAATATCCAAATCTCATGTAAGACATGTTCCATGCTCCATTTATGTTCGCACTAGGCCTCTACCCCCTTCTTCGTTGCCGCATGTGTTGTATTCTGTCGCAGTTAGAGATCGAAGTCGTCTCGGACACTATAAAAAGTGAGCTTTCAACAAATCCATCGTTGCTTTGAACTAATATTCTACCGACTTTCGACAACCTCAAAAATTAGTTCTGAGTGGATGTCAAATGCCATCCGATGTAACTCCATTTCCACAACAACTTATGTTCCTAAAAAAAATTCAACATACCATCACCCTATATTACAAATATAGTATCTAATTTTCAAGTCTTATGCAACCCAACTATGAATAATCAAAATCCCAATGTTTAACACAAAACCCGACTATCAACCCTCACATCACCAATTTTCATCTACAAATCCTCAACTTTCAACTCTCACAATATGAACTTCTAAATAATCAAGAACCCAACCCAACTCTCACATCCCCAACTTTCAACTCAACAAATCATAATTTGAGCTCTCAAGTCCTAGCTTTCACCCCCACAACCATGGACTTACTTAGCAAGCTACCAGGTTTTGGCTTGGAAAAATTGAAAAGGAAGGGAAAGCTGGAAAAGGAACTACCGGGCTATATGCACCGAGGGGTGTGGTTGGTGCGATCCCGTCCTGATTCGTCTGTAAGGAGAGGTCGCACTACGTGATATTTGCGCCCAAATATGCGAGCAAAAGTGGGACCCACTAGTGCCGGTGTTCACTTGCAAGGAAACCTATCATCCTCCACAAGCTTCATGATTCTCTTGGTAAGGTCTCATGCACCCGGTGTTAGGTATGTCAACTACATACTTCCAAATAATTTGCTACTACATTATATTGAATTTTTGGTAACTATCTTGGACCTACGACCAACTAACAACTTGTTGTCTCCATTATATTCTCTTCCATCACTGCCACGCTGCCATCTTGTGGTCAACCAAGTTGAGTGCTCTAGGGAGGGTCAGTTAGTCAATTTCGCCCATTGTTCTCCTTCACGTCTCCACCCATATTTGATGACAATGTTGCAACTTCATACCTAACCTATTGCCATTTTGGGGCCTCTAAGCCCGAAGACCATAAATGAATTTACTTCAAGATGTGTAGTGAGGTGTGCTACCCCAAAACCTGACTCTAACATGTAGTAAATAGCAGCAAGGCAAACTCTAGTGGGTGGGGAAGCGCTGTCGTGGGTATAAGCCTGACAGTAGATGAGTAGGGTATGAAAGGAATGGGCAGAGCCTTAGCTACGGCGAGGTTGTATGAGTTTAGGCCCCTCTACGGTGGAGGTAATAGCCCTACGTCTCAGTGCTCAGGGAGCTTGTTGTCGAGTGGAATATCGAATACAGTGAATTGCTAACCCCTGCACCAGAGGGGGAGGGTGGCTTATATAGAGTGCGCTGCCCTCCACAACGGTTCGGTGCACAGGGGTGGAGTAGTGGCGAATAAATGTCTACGTTACAGGTAATGTACGTCTTAAATGCTAATTAAGACATATGGAAACGTATGACCGTTTCCCTCCAGGGGGGTTACGATGCGCAGAGTGGAATCCAGTCGGTTAGTTTGATAAACTCCGAATGCTAATCTCCGACTGGACGGTCGAGGATCTGTTACCGTCTGGATGAATGGAACTCCTTAGTTCAGTCGGAACTGACTAAGGGCCTTGTCCCTTGTGAGGGGTAGTCCTTGGGTTGGACCTTTAGGGCAGGCCTATGACCCTACCCTAGGACTATAACCCCATCATTAGTCCCCGAATGGATTGGGGTTGGAACGACGAAGCGATGCTCGAAGTTTGGATCCGACTGGAACGGATGTGACTTTGGCGTTGCTTGCCTCGATCCATTTTATCTTCTGTGATCAATGATCCGAGTGGAAGTAGTTGCGAAACAAACTGTCGGAAACCGAGTGCTTCTGCGGCATCTTCTGACGTGACCAGTCAACTGACAGCGGCGGATTTTCCGGGATCCTCAAATTTCGGTTACCGCGCGCTCAGCGGGGATGACGCCATCGCGCTTGAGTAGCGCCAGACGCCTCGATTCTCGCGCCTTCATCTTCTCCACTAATATCACCGCGGTTGGTCGGGGGATAAGGTTTCGGGGCCACCCGCAAGTGACACAGTCGGAACGTTACTTAAACCCTAGCGGCGAGGGTTTTCTCGTTACGCTCGCCGGATCTCTTGCCTTTGCTTGCTCCGCTCCTCTCGCCTTCCCCTGCGCACCCAAGCTTCCTCATTTTCCTTCCCCTTCGCGGACCTGCAGCTTCCGCCATGACCAAGAGACAGACCAACAAGCTGGAGGCGAAGAAGAAGAAGGGGAAGGCGGCGGCTCCTGCTCGGCGGCGGCAGCGAGCGTTGCCGGCGGGGTGGATCCAGGGAGACTTCCTCCCCTCCACGGTGACGGAGGGGGATCTGCTGCAGCTGGTGGAGCACGGGATGATCGTGCACAAGTCGTGGAGGCTGCCGGCGGAGGATGAGATCGAGCCGGCGCCTCGGGAGAGGGAGCGCGTCCTGCTGCTCAGCCACGTATATCGAGGTTTCTCTCTGCCCCCACATCCTTTCTTCAAAGGCATCATGAACCACTTCGGGGCGCAGCTTCACCACTTTCCCCCGAATGCTATAGCTCATCTCTCTGCTTTCATAGTCCTATGCGAGTGCTTCATCGGCTGTCCTCCCCATTGGGGGCTGTTCAAACATATTTTCTGTGCTAGATCTCAAACTATCAAACGACTTCACCAGTCGGATGATAAGACACACCTTCTCCAGCTCTGCGGAGGCTTAGGTTTCCTGAAGAAGAGTAGGAGTAGTTATCCTGCCCTTCAGCTGATGGAGTCGGTTAGGAGTTGGCAGTCGACGTGGTTCTACTGCCAGGATGTTGCCTGCCCGAATGCCACAACAGGGCTGCCTCCCCTTAGCCTAGATCGACCCGCTCTGCCTAAGCAGCTTGCGCTCACGAAGGCGGAGAAGGTCGACATCCAGCCTCTGGTCGACGCACTCGCAGATGTCGTCAGAAGGGGAGTCACCGGCATAGATTTGCTAGAGATTTTCCTCGGTCGGCGCATACAACCACTGCAGGCTCGCGACCACGCCATGTGGCACTACACGGGGCCCGAAGACTCCACTCGGACCAACGTCTTGGGCGTGACCGAGGAGAAGGTGGCGTCGTGGGTGCTCCAGATCACAGGCGCCTGCGAGAACCCCAGAGGGTCTCGGCGAGTGAGGGCTTTATGCGCGGACAATCCTCCTCCGAACCAGGTGAGTACCATTTGTCGAGTGCACGTATCTGTCTTAGTTTTATTGTTTTCTTGAATCTCTGCCTGGCGTCTGATGTCACCGACCATATTCTATGCAGAAGTGGACCAACTGGTTTTCCCCTGTCTCGAACGGGAACCCGGCCGAGGAGGAGGAGGAGGGCAGCCAAGAGGGCAGCGTGGAGAGCGCCGAGTATGTCTCCGACAGCGGGGAAACGGTGGAAGAGTCTAGTGAGGAGGAGGAGGAAGACGAAGAGCAGGACTCGCCGCCCTCGCTATCGGAGCACCGAACCAAGCGCCGACATGAACCTGCAGTTTCTTCGGCCCCTCCGGCATCCTCGAGTGCTCCGCCCACTGTTCCCGTGGTCCCGAGTGCTCGGAGCACCAAGAGGACCAGGGACGTTGCTGCTGAGCCTGCGGGTCAACCTTCCAAGGTGGCTAAACCGAGCGGATCTAAACCTCGGAAGCCTTTGCCGCGGATGAGGGTCGCTGTTCCCGTCACCTCAACGTAAGTGCATTGTTCCTCTTCTGATATTCGATTGAACTCCTGTTTGATGGTCGAATGAATTTCACTCGACAGGGTTGCCACCTCTGCCACCTCTCCGGCGCGCCAGGAGGGTGATCCCATGGACGCGGACAACGTCGTCTCGTCCCAGCCAGGTGCGTTGTAGCGATTCCGAAAGTTTTATATTATCGCATCGCGAATTCTGTCTTCGGTCTTGCCCCTTTCTTTTCCTGAGATCTCGCACCGTTCAGTCTGGCAGGGGCGATTTATGTGGATGAGGATGACCAGGGGAGACCTGAGCAAGCTGCGGAGCATGTTCTTGAGGCTGTCCCGCCAGTTACTGCTCTCTCCGCGGACGTGCCGCCGACTGAGGAGGCACTGGTGGCTGTTGAACCGACTGGAGCGGGCCTTCGGATGCCCAAGGAGCTTCCAATGATGCCAGGCCCGTCAAATGTCGGGTTCAACGTCCAGCGCCTCCCGGAGGATCAGGTGGGAGCGGCCAAGGGGGCCATGGTGCAGGCGGAGCTGATGGCGGGAGAAGCCAAGAAGGCGTACGACTCCATCGCATCCTTGTACCAGCGGAGCTTGGAGCTGCGGGACGATATCCGAGTAAGTGGGCTAGTAAGTATTTACTTTTCTCTTGTAACCCACTGGGTGTGCTCGGATACCGTATGATGTTTGCAATGGGTTCACTCTGAGTGAACCCAGTGGGTGTAGTCCCCGAGACTTCTGTCGAGTGCTTGCACCGGCAGTTGTCTTTACGCATATTGTCTTTGCCTTGGTCAGATCCGTAAATAATATGGTCGACTGCTAATAGTTGGGGCGCTCGGAGTGCACCTACTATAAGAGTCCCCGAGAGTAATTTTACTCAGGTCGGGTAGTATTAGCCTTGTGGGCGTAGGTGTTGTCATGTATCTCAATAGGGCGGGCCTGTTTGAGTTTCATGCCAGTGGGGTCACTCTCAGTGAACCCACTGGGTGTAGTCCCCGAGACCGCTGTCGACTGCTTGCGTCGGCAGGGGTCTGAAGAACTTAGACTTTGTAGTGTTGGATTTGTCTGATCATCTCTTGTTGCTGGCTGGCAGAAAACTTGTGAGATGGGGGCAGCATACGAGACTCTTAGGGCGGAGAAGGTTCAGTTTGCCGGTGAGCTGGATGCGGCACTGATTGCAATGACTGGTATGAAGGAGGTTCTGGTGGAGCGAGAGAAGTCGTTGGAGTAGGCTCGTGAAGCAAACAAGGCACTGACTGCTGAAGTTGAGAATATGGGGAAACAAAGGTCCGCACTGATGGGACAAATGGCTGTGCTGAACAAACGGTGTATAGCGTAGGAGAAATACGTCAGTGACTGGGCTCGGCAGATGATGACGCGTCTGGGTGGTAAGTCCTATTTTTCTGAGTGCTTGTGGTACGTGCGTTACACTCGGCGCTAATTGTTTGGTTGTCCTGTGTTTGCAGATTTTTGCATGGACGCTGAAGCTGAAGCAGCTGACGTGGAGCGGTCGATTCGCGAGAACACTCCACTCGACGAGGACGCCAATCGAGATCTGCTCGCAGCGCACATTCGCGTGGGCAAAGTTGGTCCTTTCATCGGTCGACTGAGAGAAGTCGCCGGCCGGATCGACAAGGAGCTTTGGCCGGAAGATGAGTCGCGACATGAGATGGAAAACTTGATGACTCGACTGGAGGAGGTCCCAAACCGGGTGCAGTCATGGAAGAAATATGCGGCTCGCTGTGGTCCAGACGTTGCTCTGTCCCTGGTCCGAGTGCATTGCAAGAAGGTGCGCGAGGAGAAGCTGAAAGCGTTGAAGGTCGCCAACACGAAGAAACTTCAATTCGAAGACTTCATGGAAACCTTCCTTGAGTGTGCCACCCGCATCGCCGACGGGATCGACCTGGACATATTCGTGGAGCCCTCCAGTCCTGGCGCCAATCCGGACGACGCGTAAGAAAACTTTTACCTCGGTATGCCGAGTGTTGGTTGTAAGAAACCTTGGCCACTTCTGTTGGCCGTCACATTCTTGGTTCGGTGCGGGTAAGCTTGATCCGCACCGAGTGAACCATCTTTAGGTGAACTTCGAATTTGAATCAAATCGTTTGCTCTTCTGTTGCGATTTTGGCTCCAGTTTTGTTTGGCGTTTCTTTGTTAAGCCAATGGCAAACATGCGGAGCATGTAACTGGCAGTTTGCTTGACATCTGTGTGAACCTCTCGGAGGGTCTGCCAAGTCACTGAGTGGATCTGTAGGATACACTCGAGGGTAATAGAGTACTTAGGAGATTCATGATCGCGGCTAAGTCTTCGAGTGCGACAGATATGCCGCACTCGGAGCGAGTTGTTACTCATGTAATTGTCAGTTGTCTTGACATCCACATGAGCCTCAATGAGGGGCTGCTATTCATGGAATTGTCAGTTGTCTTGACATCCACATGAGCCTCAATGAGGGTCTGCTGAGTCCCCGAGTGGATCTATAGGATACACTCGAAGGTAATAGAGTACTTAGGTGATTCTTGATCGCGGCTAAGTCCCCGAGTGCGACGGACATGCTGCACTCGGAGCGAGTTGATACTCATGTAATTGTCAGTTGTCTTGACATCCACATGAGCCTCAATGAGGGTCTGCTACTCATGTAATTGTCAGTTGTCTTGACATCCACATGAGTCTCAATGAGGGTCTGCTGAGTCTCCGAGTGTATCTGTAGGATACAGTCGCGGGAAGCTTTCCATTTTGGCGATTGTTGATCACAGTTAAGTGTTCGAGTGTGACGAGTAGTGTACGCTCGGAGAAAGTTATTACTTAGGCGATTCTTGATCGCAGCTAAGTCCCCGAGTGCGACGTTCAGTGCACGCTCGGAGAAAGGTATTACTTAGGCAATTCTGGATCGCAGCTAAGTCCCCGAGTGTGACGTTTAGTGCACACTCGGAGAAAGTTAGTACTTAGGCGATGCTGGATCGCAGCTAAGTCCCCGAGTGTGACGTTTAGTGCACACTCGAAGAAAGTTAGTACTTAGGCGATTCTGGATCGCAGCTAAGTCTCCAAGTGCGACGTTTAGTGGACACTCGGAGAAAGTTAATACTTAGGCGATTCTGGATCGCAGCTAAGTCCCCGAGTGCGACGTTTAGTGCGCACTCGGAGAAAGTTAGTACTTAGGCGATTCTGGGTCGCAGCTAAGCCCCCGAGTGCGGCGTTTAGTGCGCACTCGGAGAAAGTTAGTACTTAGGCGATTCTGGATCGCAGCTAAGCCTCCAAGTGCGACGTTTAGTGCGCACTCGGAGAAAGTTAGTACTTAGGCGATTCTGGATCGCAGCTAAGCCTCCGAGTGCGACGTTTTGTGCGCACTCGGAGAAAGTTAGTACTTAGGCGATTCTGGATCGCAGCTAAGCCCCCGAGTGCGGCGTTTAGTGCACACTCGGAGAAAATTAGAACTTAGGCGATTCTAGATCGCAGCTAAGTTTTTTTTTTGATACCGGAGTCTGTGACCACGGAAGAATTCTGAATCTGCAAAAGCTCAATCTACTTTATATTATTTCATCAATACTTGCTTTTTACATCGCTTCAGTCGACGGTCATGTGTAGAAGCGCTTCAGGAGATCTCCGTTCCATGCTCGCGGCTCGTCTGTCTCCCTGTCGATGTTGTAGAGTCTGTATGCTCCGTTGTTCAGCACGTTGGAGATGATGAAGGGTCCTTCCCAGGCAGGAGCCAGCTTGTGAGGTCTTTGCTGATCCACTCGGAGCACCAGGTCGCCTGCTTGGAATGTGGACTCCTGACGTGGCGTGCGTGAAAGCGCCGCAGATCTTGTTGATAAACGGTTGAGCGAGTCAGTGCCATCTCGCGCTCCTCCTCTATAAGGCCCACTCCATCTTGCCTTGCTTGTTCTGCTTCAGCTTCGGAGAAGAGTTCGACTCGTGGAGCATTGTGAAGCAAGTCACTCGGAAGGACTGCTTCTGCTCCGTAAACGACGAAGAACGGTGATCGCCCTGTAGATCTGTTCGGGGTTGTGCGGAGACCCCAAAGCACTGAAGGTAGTTCGGTGACCCATGCACCAGCGGCATGTCCCACCTCTCGCAGGAGTCGGGGCTTCAAACCTTGCAGAATAAGTCCATTCGCCGGCTCTGTTTGTCCGTTGGATTGAGGATGCGCCACGGAAGCAAAATCCACTCGGATACCTTGGCTTGCACAGAAACCTTTGAATCTGTCCGAGTCAAAGTTTGTCCCGTTGTCCGTGATTATGCTGTGAGGTACACCGAACCTGGAGATGATGTCCCTGACAAACTTGATGGCTGTTAGGGCGTCGAGCTTCTTGATGGGCTTGGCTTCAATCCATTTTGTGAACTTGTCGACTGCCACCAGCAAATGTGTGTATCCTCCTTGGCCTGTCCTGAATGGACCGACTGTATCTAATCCCCATACTGCAAACGGCCACACAAGAGGGATTGTCTCCAACGCAGATGTTGGCTTGTGGGACTTGTTGGAGTAGAACTGACAGCCCTCACATCGGTCGACCATATCTTTAGCCATTTCCTTTGCCTGCAACCAGAAGAAACCAGCTTTGAACGCTTTGGCGACGATTGCCCTCGAAGAGGCGTGATGACCGCAGGTTCCCGAGTGAATATCCTCCAGGATTAACTGTCCCTCCTCTGGGGAGATGCATCGTTGAAGAATGCCTGAAACGCTTTCCTTGTACAACTGGCCATCAATGACAGTGAACGACTTCGACCTGCGGACTATCTGCCGGGCCTGGATTTCGTCTTCTAGTAATTCTTGCCTTAGGATATATGCAATGATCGGCAGAGTCCAATCGGGAATGACAGCAAGAATCTCCATGATCAGATCAACCACAGCAGGTACGTCGACTTCAGTCGGATCAGACGAGCTCTTTGGTTGTGCTGGTTCCTCTATGAAAGGATCTTCTTTGACTGAGGGAAGGTGGAGGTGCTCGAGGAAGACGTCACTCGGGACTGGTCTCCGAGTGGATCCGAGTTTTGCCAACTCATCAGCTGCTTGGTTCTTCACTCGCGGAACATGGTGGAGTTCTAGACCTTCAAACTTCTTCTCTAGCTTCCTCACTGCATTGCAGTATGTGGTCATGATGGGGTTCCTGACGTCCCACTCTTTCATCACTTGATTAACCACCAAGTCTGAATCACCATAGACCATCAGGCGACGGACGCCGAGTGCGATGGCCATACGCAGTCCATAAAGGAGAGCTTCATACTCTGCCTCATTGTTGGAGGAATCAAAGTGTATCTGCAGCACATATTTGAGTTTGTCGCCCTTTGGCAATACGATCACAACGCCAGCGCCGGAGCCATTCAACATCTTGGACCCATCGAAGAACATTGTCCAATGAGCCGTGTAGATGTGGGTCAGTTGTTGTTGTTCTACCCATTCTGCTATGAAGTCAGCCAGAGCTTGAGACTTAATAGCTTTCTTGGCCTCGAACTTGATATCGCAGTACAACATCTCCATTGCCCACTTCGCCACTCGGCCTGATGCATCTCGATTGTGGAGGATTTCCGACAACGGAGCATCAGAAACGACAGACACCAAGTGGTCTTGGAAATAATGGGCTACCTTCTTCGCAGTCATGTAAATCCCATAGATGAGTTTTTGATAGTGGGGATACCTCTGCTTGGAAGGAGTCAGGACTTCGGAGACGTAATACACTGGCCGCTGAACTTTGTATGCTTTGCCTTCTTCTTCTCGTTCGACTGTAAGAACAGTGCTGATGACTTGATTTGTAGCCGCGATATACAGAAGAAGGGGCTCTTTACTGAGCGGAGCAGTAAGAACCGGCTGGGTGGAAAGTAGGACTTTGAGGTCGTCGAATGCGACTTGGGCTTCGTCTGTCCACTCGAAAGTATCTAATTTCTTCATGAGTCGGTACAGAGGAAGTGCTTTCTCGCCGAGTTGACTGATGAACCTGCTCAAAGCCGCTAGGCAACCTATGAGACGTCGAACATCGTGTATTCTGACCGGCCTCTTCATTCGGACGATGGTCCCGATCTTTTCGGGGTTGACATCGATCCCTCGTTCGGAAACGAAGAAACCGAGTAACTTCCCGCTGGGAACACCGAATGAACATTTGGCGGGGTTGAGCTTGATATCGTACCTACGAAGGTTGGCGAACGTTTCTGCCAAGTCAGTCAGCAGGTCGGAACCTTTGCGTGACTTGACTACGATATCATCCATATACGCCTCCACATTCCGACCGATCTGGTCGAGGAGACATTTTTGGATCATGCGCATAAAGGTAGCTCCTGCATTCTTCAAACCGAATGGCATAGTGATGTAACAGAAGCACCCGAATGGGGTGATGAAGGCTGTTTTTAATTCATCGGGGCCATAGAGACGGATCTGATGATAGCCCGAATAGGCATCAAGAAATGACAAACGCTCGCAACCCGCAGTCGAATCGACGATTTGATCGATGCGGGGGAGCGGAAAATGGTCTTTCGGGCAGACCTTATTGAGGTGCTTGAAGTCGATGCACATTCGGAGCGACTTGTCCTTCTTGGGCACCATGACAACATTGGCGAGCCACTCGGAGTGGTGAACCTCGCGAATGAAGTTGGCTGCCAACAGCTTGGCCACCTCTTCTCCGATTGCCTTCCTCTTATGCGCGGCGGACCGACGCAGGCGTTCTTGGACAGGCCGAGCGGTGGGATCCACATGCAATCGGTGCTCAGCCAACTCCCTGGGTACACCTGGCATGTCAGAGGGTTTCCATGCGAAGATGTCCCAGTTCTCACGGAGGAATTGGGTGAGCTCGGCTTCCTATTTAGGATCGAGGGTGGTGGAGATGTTCGTCGGGGCAGCAGTGGCGTCCGTCGGGTGGATGCTGACCTTCTTCGTCTCTCCCGCCGACTGGAATGCAGACTCCGAAGCTGGCTTCTTCGAACGCATCAAGTCAGCGGGGTCGACTGTTTTCTTGTACTCGTCAAGCTTGAGGACGGCCATCTGCTGGTCGGCGATTCTTGATCCCTGCTGCAGACACTCTTCGGCCTGCTGTCGATTGCCTGTGATGGTAATCACGCCCTTCGGGTCCGGCATCTTCAGCTTCAGGTATACGTAACATGGATGGGCCATGAAACGTGCATACGCTGGGCAGCCCAGAATCGCGTGGTAAGCGCTCTGGAAGTCGACCACTTCGAACGTCAGCTTTTCCTTGCGGAAGTTCTTGTCGGAGCCGAAAACGATGTCCAACGCGATGTGGCTGAGTGACTTGGCCTTTCGTGCAGGGACGACTCCATGGAACTGCATGCTGCTCTCGCTGAGTTTGGACATCGGAATGCCCATCCCCTTGAGAGTGTCGGCATACATGATGTTCAAGCCACTGCCACCGTCCATGAGGACTTTGCGCAGTCGGACTCCTTCCACCACTGGGTCGACGACCAGAGCCTGTCTCCCTCGGGTGGGTACGTGTGCTGGATGATCTGACTGGTCAAAGATGATCGCAGTCTGGGACCATTTGTGGAACTTGGGGTTGGTAGGGGTGGCCATGTTCACCTCCCTGTTCACCAGCTTCAGTCGACTCTTGCTCTCGACGTCAGCGAAAATCATCAGTGTTGCATGGACTTGGGGGAACGGATCCTCCTTATCCTCCTCATCCTGTTCATTGTCCTTCTCACTCGGTTGCCCTTCGTTGAACCCTTGGATCAGGAGGCGACACTGTCGAGTGGTATGCTTCGCATATATGGGGTTGCCCTCTTCATCCATCTTCGTATGAACCGGACATGGCTGATCCAGGATGGGGTTATTGAACTGTTTCTTCTTAGGGGTGAACGGAGCCTTCCCTTTGCCCTTGAACTTGGCATTGGTTACGGCTGCAGCTTCTGCCTGCGGAGTAGACGGAGCTTTCTGCTTCTGCTTCCGAGTGTTGCCCCCATCTCCATCGGCGACTGTTTTGTGCTTGCCGCTTCGGATGCGGTCCTCTTCTTCGCCATTTGCATAGCGTGTTGCTATCTCCATCATCTTGCTCATGGAGATGTCGCCTGTTCGGCCGAACTTCAGGTACAGATCCCTGTACCGCACGCCTGCCTTGAAGGCGCAGACTGCTTGATGCTCCGTGACGTTCTCCACCGTGTGGTAGAGAGTTGTCCAGCGCTGAATGAAATCACGCAGGGGCTCATTCTGCTTCTGGACGCAGTGCTGGAGCTCCACGAGGCTAGCAGGGCGCTTGCACGTCCCTTCGAAGGTCATGATGAACACTCGGGCCAGATCTGCCCAGTTGTAGATGCTTGAGGGGGACAACTGGTTCAGCCACGCTCGCGCCGAGCCGTCGAGCATCAGGGGGAGGTGCTTCATGGCGACATGGTCGTCTCCTCCTCTGATCTGGACTGCTACTCGGTAATCATCCAGCCACGTTTCTGGCTTGGACTCTCCTGTAAACTTGCTAATTCCCGTCGCCAATCGGAAGTTGGGAGGGATGTCAGCGAACGGATGGCTCGACTGAAACACTCGGGACCAGAAACGATGGTCCTGCTTCCACTAGGACGGTCGATATCGTAACCATCACGGTGGGCTCGGCCCCTGTCGACCCTCCGCTGGGCGATATGCCCTCTCGCGTCGGGCCTTGGGTCGTAAGTGCCGCCGACTGAACGCCGATCATCATGATGTCGGGGCCCGTAGGGCCCACCCCACGGAGGGGTGCGTGAACGGCGACGATCTTTGGGATTTATGGAACGACTGCCTCCTATGTGTCGCTGATGAGAACCAGGGCTATGAACTGACCGATGCGTATTCGCATGAACAGAACTATTGTAGATCCTGTTGTGCGACTGGGAGACCGCCGAATTTTGCTGTTGCGCCGTGTGCAACAGGGCACGGATTTGCTCGATTCCCCTGCCAGCCTCTGAATTAGTCGGCTGAAGGGAATCGACTATCTTGGCAGCCACGGCCAAGTTGAGGAGGGGTGTGCGGAACAGCTCCACGTTGCTCCGCCGAGTGTGCCGACTGGCAGAACAGCGAGGCGGACGACGCGCGCCGGACGTTTCGCCGATCTCGTGCTCGTTTCGGCCAGCTTGACGGGGATCTTCATGGGAATTGGCCATGTGTACTTCTGCTGCAGGCCCGCGACCCGCGTACTCGGAAGGAAACTCAGTCGGAACCGAGCCCAAGCGCTGGGACGGCGGGGCAACCACAACTGACTCTAGAACCGCCACTTGTGAAGACGCGTTCTGGCGTGCCTGGGCGTGTTGCACCCAACGTTGGAGCCGCGGACGGCGGGACCGCTTGTTGCGGCGCGTGACGACGGTGTAGGTCGACACCGGAGCCGACTGCTGGAGAAGAAGAATGCCGCGGGCGCCGGCACGGAAGTGCGTAGCCCCGCGACAGGGAAGCGCCTCGACGTCGAGAGGGGCGTCCCGAAGCCATGCTGAATCGTCGGCGATGAAGGAGAGAGCGCCGAAGAGGATCTCGTGACCCATTCTCGAATCTCCACCGGACGACATGACGAAGTGATGTAGTCGCAAACTCGCCGGAAGTCGCTTAGACGCCTGCCCCACGGTGGGCGCCAACTGTCGTGGGTATAAGCCTGACAGTAGATGAGTAGGGTACGAAAGGAATGGGCAGAGCCTTAGCTACGGAGAGGTTGTATGAGTTCAGGCCCTTCTACAGTGGAGGTAATAGCCCTACGTCTCAGTGCTCAGGGAGCTTGTTGTCGAGTGGAATATCGAATACAGTGAATTGCTAACCCCTGCACCAGAGGGGGAGGGTGGCTTATATAGAGTGCGCTGCCCTCCACAACGGTTCGGTGCACAGGGGTGGAGTAGTGGCGAATAAATGTCTACGTTACAGGTAACGTACGTCTTAAATGCTAATTAAGGCATATGGAAACGTATGATCGTTTCCCTCCAGGGGGGTTACGATGCGCAGAGTGGAATCCAGTCGGTTAGTTTGATAAACTCCGAATGCTAATCTCCGACTCAACGGTCGAGGATCTGTTACCGACTGGATGAATGGAACTCCTTAGTTCAGTCGGAACTGACTAAGGGCCTTGTCCCTTGTGAGGGGTAGTCCTTGGGTTGGACCTTTAGGGCAGGCCTATGACCCTACCCTAGGACTATAAACCCATCAAGCGCAAAGAAGGCAATGATTAAGTCAAGATGGAGTAAATGAAGTCGGAAAAGTTAGACCAGCCAAAGTGGGGAGTGACTTAGAGTAGTAACATGCATACGGAGAGCAACGATTTGGTGCACAGGCTGATCTACACCTCTAATGAAGAAAAATTTAAAACAAATGCTAGAAATGTTCGAAAAATTCCAATGAGTGCTAGCTTGTCCAGATTAAAAATGACATTGTTGGATAATGATTTGAGATTTTTCTGAATATGGTAGGTGATGATATAGCATTCTTTGTTTTGCAAGATAATCTTGTCCTAGCAATGGAATGAGCTGCTTCTAGACAATGTAATCCTGTTTGGTGTAGTGAAGGTATTTTCCCCTCACTACAGTTAGCAAACCTACATGACGTATTCTTTTCTGATTTGGTATTTCTAGCCCATGTGTATTTAAGGGTTGGGAAGAGTAGGGTTCTTGGTTGAACGATTTGGCACAAGTTGCTTCTTGGTTGAAAAGGATAATTTGACTAGTAGGTGGATAAGTTATAGATTGGTACGTGTGGCTTTCTTTCCGTCCAGTACAGAAGGACTCGGAATTGTGTAACCACTAGGACAGAAAAAATTTAATTCTTACATTGATAGCCATGCTTGCAATTCAGTTTGTGTTGTAGGTTCTTTACCACACTCAATGGAAATGTTCAAGAAGTTTACGAACGAAAGTTATTCGTAGTTCAGTATCGGTAGTTTACATAATTGTGATGTTTTTAGTGGAACAAAGTGTTGTTTCTTGCTAAACTTGTTACCATCATTACCATTTTCACTTTCGAAACATAATTAGTAGACTATATTTATGCTGGATGTTGCATTACTTGTCTGACTTTGACATGTAAGTTGGTTGTATGCATGTGTTGATGTAAGTTGAATATTTTGTTCTTTTGCTACTTGTGTATTTATAATTTTTTATTCCTCCAATTTTCTGTATTAACTTGTAGTCCTGAATTTTCTTAACTTTTTTAAAAAGCGGGAAAAAAACTATTCTGGTAATGATATGTCGTATGACATTATTGTGATAAAAATGGTAGTTGTTTTCTGATGGTTTTTTATTTGTATTTTCATGTTCTTCCCTGCCCATTGGAGACCAAATGGCAACAGGAGTATTTTCACATAGGGGGAGGGGATCCCATATGTGCAGGGAAATTCCCCCTGTGGTCCGAGGGTTTTCCACCCCCAACAACCAAATGAGCCCTAAAGGAGTGTGTGATTTACTGCTGCTGCTATGTTGTTTGAAGGCACATCGAATGATCAAAGTGTTGAAAAAAGAAAGAACTCTTTTACAGACAGTAACAGAATTATGTAGAACATGCCTTGTAAGACAGTGAGAGTAATACACTGCCAAGGGCTCAAGGCTCGAACTCGAAAGCAAATGATCTTGACAGCACATTCAAGGCCCACGAGTCCACCACACCTAGCGTAAAATGCTTATTAGTGCCATGCCAACAAATCCACCGAGGTTGGCACGAGTCAGCCACCACAGCTCGATCGAGGCCGTCAGTTCTTGGTCGTGAAGCGATACGAGGCGTACGAGAGCGACGCGTTGGTCCAGCTATGGTGGACCAGCTCCGCCTTGGCCTCGTCCCCGGCGGCGCCGAGCGCGACGTGCAACGGGTAGAAGTGCTCCGGCCGCGGGTGAGCCATCTTGGCGTTGGGCGCCTTGTCCTCGTACCGGTTCACGTCGTCGTACCTGTGCCCATGCCAAAACCCAACGACCTCAGAGAGAAGAAGAAAAATGGCGCTAGCAGGAGCATGGTCGAGACGAGAGGCTGCTGCCTTTGCGGGCTCCGTCGTCGCCGTGGTCAGCATGCATGCATTACCTGCCGCCGAGGAGCGAGTCCTTGAGCCAGGTGTCGAAGTCGGAGGCCCACTGCGGCGGCGGCGAGCTGGTAGGCCCCATCTTGCGGAGGTTGTGGGTGGCGCTGCCGGAGCCGAGGACGAGGACGGCTTCCTCCCTGAGCGGCGCCAGCGCCTTGCCGAGGTTGTAGTGGTAGGTGGCGTCGCGGTCGGTCTGCACGGAGAGCTGGCACACCGGCACGTCGGCGTCCGGGTACATGAGCATCAGCGGCACCCACGCGCCGTGGTCCAGCCCGCGGCTCCGGTCCTCCTTCACCGGCCCGAACCCGCCTTGCTCCAGGAGCTCTTTGGTCCTCTTGGCCAGATCAGGGGCGCCTGGCGCAGGGTACTTGAGCTGGTTGGTTCAAATGGCACAGTTCAGAAGGATCCATACACCACTGTATGAGATAGTACAAAACTGCAATCTAATTCTAACTTTTAAAGAGGCCGTGTTTAGCAATTGTCTGGGTGGTGCAAGCAAACACGGGAAAGGTTCGAAGTAGCCGCTGAATCTGAGTTGACCAAGGCTGTATCCACGCACGTCACCACTCACCGGAGTATCGAATTGAGTGCCAATCCAAGACTGACATCAGACCTAGCAAGTAGTAGTAGTTAGGTGGGGAATCATTCTTGGGTGCTCATTTGGAGCACCTGACTGACCCCTGAATTGTCTTACTGTAGTTGTTGTTGATCAATCATGAATCTTTCAAATGACTGTGGCAAGCCCACCATCACCATGCCTACACCTTTTTTGGTGAGTGAGCCCATCGATATCCAGATGGGGTCAGGGGGGTGGTGATACTCAGATCAGGTAGATGTTGCACATACTATTCCATTTCCCGTGCCTAGCAAATGATAAGTTCAGTTCCCACAAAAAAGAAGATTTTGATAAATTCAGGAGCCGGTACAGGATGGGCATAACCCAACCACTTGTGATACTGCAATTGCCGATTGCCTATCATGGGCGCTCCATATGTTCAGTTGACCAAACTCTGGATACTGTTACGAGTCCGCAATAAGAAAGATTGCCATTTGGGCGCTTCTGGTTCAAGGTTTTGCTAATAGAAATTGTAGAGAATCATGTATTTCTTAGAATTCTTTTCTCCACGGGTCGTTGGGTTTATAAGATGGGAAATCATAAGGGACCCGTTTGGTTGGCTGTTAACCAAACCCGCGTGAAAAGAAAACAAGCTAATTGGTTGATTGCATACACTATTTGGTTTGTATAGCGCGAATTTTAAAGCTGCTTTGGACCTTGTCTCGCGTGGCACGCTCGAATCGACAGTTTCTCGCGAGCCAGACCCTATCGAGGCATGCGGGCAAAAGGGGCTGCAGGCGAGGAGCCACCCTCGAGAAGCCGCGTTGCTTCCCGAAGCATCGGCAGTTATTACCTTCAGCTTCTCTCACCGCTCTCTCTCCCCTCTCCGCTCTCCCCTCTCTCCACTCACCTACGACGGCGGCAACGTGCAGCCGATCGGAGAACAGCAAGTTGACCTCCGTCCACTTTCACCCGCATCCGCGGTGCAACACTTCGGCAATGGTGGTAAGCAACTTTTCCCCCTCTGCACCTACTATTTTGCATTTGATTCGAGTTTAGGTTCAATCAGCGTTAGGGGAATGGGGAATCGGGGTATAATAACATCATCATGAGTAGAGGTAAATAAAGAGGTTCCCGATCCGTATTGAATATAATACGGATGGGGATTAGGGTTCATATTACACACGCATGGATCTTATCCTCGGGGACCCCAGAGGTGATTGGAGCGGTGGGTGGCCTTGGCCTTGGTCTTGGTCTTGTCCATCTCTTCTTTGTTGCCGAAGTCCAGCTCGATGATCATGCTTCTGTGTCCTGGCACCGGCACCCTTACAATCATGTCCACCGCATCTTCTTCCACCTCCATACCAATTGATTCTTGATCCTCCTCCAGCGGCACCACCACACTATTTGTGGTGAAGTACACTCATGCACAATGGTCACTTTGCCCTTTGTCCAACGTTGCCGGAGTCGGCCTGATTCATGGCCCTGCGAAGTATGTCCACTGACATAGTGCCCTTCGTTGGGTCAGGAATCAGTGTCTTCAACTCATCCGGCGTGGCCTTCTTGACCACGATGTCTGAATCTTTGTGCACCTCTTTCATGTTGCCGAAGTTCGAGCACAGTTCCATGGTGTTCTCAAACTTGGTGCGGTCACCGAGCGAGCACCCTAGGAAGAATGCCCTCCATTCAATGCCCCAAGGGAAGAGGTTGGGGATGGGGTTGGGTTGGGGTTCGACTTGTTGCGGGAGTTCATGTTGATGGTTTGGAGAAAGAGTGAGAGACAGATAGGTAGAGTGGTGGCCGTCGGGCTGACTAAATAAAGGTGTTCTGGGCGATACGTTTTAACGACGATGTTGCAACATTCATATTGCAGATCCTGACCGTTTGAACCTCTTGATAATGCAGATCAACACGGAGAGCAAGGGGAAGGAGGTGCTGCCACCAAAGAGCAAGACAAGGGCAAGGACGTGGTGCCGCCCTCAGAGGTGATGCCCGTCCAAAGCCCTGACATGGACAATGTCTATCCGGAGGAGTCCCCCAGCAGCAAGCGTTGAAACTACGACCACTACCATGAGGTGGGAGGGGCAACCAACTTCTACAAGGTGATCATGCCCCCCCCCCCCAAAGTTGGAGACCATACCTATGCCGTTGGACTTCAAGAAGCACTTCCCGTTTGTGCCACCGGAGTTCAAGCTGAAGATGAACACCGGCTGCTCCTGGAGGATGACTGTCCGACTGTTGAATGGTAGGTTCACCCTCGATCAGGGCTGGGGCACCTTCCCCATTGCCCATCAGATCAAGATAAGCTTCATGATGACCTTCAAGCTGCTCACTCCCGGCATGCTAAAGGTCATCGTGTTCAATGATGGTGGCATTAAAGTGGTGACCAGGTGCGGGAAGCACGACGATGCCTTCGTTATGAATCCCTAAGACCGCTCCGACATGCTCCAGCTACTTTACTGTAGTATCAAACTACTATTTTGAACTGATCTGTTATGTGTGGCATAACATTTATATCTGCTCTATGTTTTATTATATGTGTTCTTCGTAAGGCCGTTGTGTGCTGGTAACCTCACCACCGTGTCAGAGGTTACCGGATAACATGCGATGCATGCCACCAAAGAGCAGGCTGTGTGTTTGCGCGTGCACAAGTGGACAACCAAACAGCATGCCTAGAGTGACACCTCATGCAACCTAGAATGTATGCAACCAACCAAACTAAGTGTAGATGTTAGTTTTGTGTCTGTTTTACCCCAGCCAGGCCTTGTTTACCCACACTCCACGGGACAGTTCCGACAACTACGTTTACGAATCACGCCCAAAAACTTTTGATTTATGCCACCTTTGAACGGAATTCCAACAAAAAAAGTTTTTTGGTTTCTACGGCAACGCATGCACCTAATGTTTTGAAAGAGTTCATTGTTTCCCTGTGATGCAAACAAATAATTTGCATCACACAGTTTTTTTGTGTATTCCATTCATATAGGATGTAATGTGACATGATACTCAAATTCCACATTTTTCATGTTGTTGTGCTTTTTGAATTGAACGAGTCAAAGAGGCCCAGATATGTGTCACCAGACCCCTACCCACTCTTTAAGGTAATGCATATAGCTCAATCGCTTGCTATTTCTAAGACCAACCATATTTGTGGGCTCTTCCTTGTCTTCATTATATCATGTTTCGATGCTTTGTTCGGGCAACTTCAACTCGCCGATCTAAATGGATAACGTTTTTTGTCCGTTTGGGTCGTCCGCCGGCCTCCGTGTCCGTTTTATTAAATGCGTCAGCACATGCACCCAACGAAAAGCAAGTGAGCAGCAGCACTGTGGCAATAAAATAATAGAAAAAATGTGGATGTGGATGAACCAACGAATTAAATAAGTAGGCAGATGTGGGTGGGTGGCTATGTGACAAATGGGTCAGGTCACACATGCGGACGACGTAGCCACAAAAAAATGTGTGCTTTGTATCCGTCAGCGACCCAAATATGATCCAAATTTGCGTTAAAAATGGATCCGCGCGGACACAAAATAGACGCAAAATAAAAATGAATCTTCACATTAGGCCATTACTTTTATCCACGTCAATATATACGAACACACACGGACGAAATGCGTCCTCTCGCTGGGTTGCTCTTAGGCTTCATTATACCAAAGACATGGGATCGATGCCGGCTACAAATATTTTTATGAAATTCTATGTTGAATGAGTCTTCGATTACCTCTTGCTATAGTATCATAACGAATTGGATGCAACCTTTGTAGCCTCACTACTACCTACTCAAATAATGGTATCCTCACGACCCTACCGTTTCCCAACCTCAATAAGGTGTTATCTACAATAAAATTCAGAACATGCGCAGTGTTCACAGTTAACGATGTTGCAGGATATCATACCCTTTATTCACCAAAATTCAAGTGATCAAGCAAAAAAAAAAAAAGTCCAACTTTCTTTGAGCAAATTTTGGAATAGTATTAGTACCATCCAGTTTTGGCGTGTGCACCTGTACCATGCCATGACCAATCTCCTTTCGAGAACCCACAGCCAAAACCAAGGCAAGGGCATCCACCACCAACCTTGGCTATTTTAAAATCAAACAGCGGATCCACGCGAAGTCTGACCGGCCCAACCAACCAGGACAACATCTCAATCGAACCAGAACGAGAGGGGATGGAAGAAAGCAAGCAAGCCGGGAACGGACCTGGTACATGGACTTGGGGAAGCCGCCGAAGTCGTGGATGGTGTCGTTGCTGCCGCGGATGACGTTGACGGCCGGCGTGGCCGTCTCCCAGTGGGCCGACACGATCAGGATGGCGCGCGGCCGCTCCGGGCCGGCGACGGCCGCCGGCAGCCATGACTCGAAGAAGCTCCGCGCCGGGATCGTCTCGTCGATGGAGAGCGTGGGCGAGCCGTGCGACAGGAAGAAGGTGTCCATGGCCGCGGCCGGCGGGCGCCTCCCGGCGGCTTCTGGCTGGTTCTGGTGTTGGTCGTCGCCGCCGCGCGGCTGTGGCGTCGCGTGCCTGTCCCCCGGTTTGGGCTTGTTGGCTATGGCTAGGCTGTGGCTCTGCCCCATCGCCGCCAGCGGGGTGCTCTCCTTATTACGGGTGCCGCGAGCGCTGCAGTCGACGCGGTTGTGAGTTTCCGGCTCAGGCCCCTATTCCTGACGGGCTCGTGTGTCGCGTGGTTGGTAGGAGGAGAGCCCAGACGCTTGCTCGTGCTACTTTCTCTCCTGTGCTTTGCTGCTTTTCCAGCAAGGAGTCAATGACATTTTCCTTTTCTAATTTTGAGGAGAGGCATTTTGCCTTTCGACAATGGGCATAAAAGTTTGGGGAGGCGATCATTACTTTTACATCAAGATGTGGTGACGGTATTTGAATAAATTCTAATGATGGTGTACTTAGGGCATGTTTGGGACTGCTTCAATTCATCAAAATCAGCTTCACTTCATCAAATTTACTTTGGAGCAGTTTCATACAGAAGCTATAGCACTATCAAGAGAATGTTTGGCTTCCATCTAGCTCCAACTTCAAGAATAAAAAATTTGATGGAAAGAATCTATTTGATTGGTTGAGGGGAAAGAAATGAAGGGGTATCCACTTACTGGTGGCAGTGGTGGGTAATTTTCCCCCAACTCCAGCTTCTAGTCTTTTTTGGAGCACCCTCTCAGGAGCTTTCTAAAAACTTTGAAGTTGTATCCCAGATTCTAGATTTTTTGTGGAGCAGCATATCCTGGAGCTATCCCGTTTGGCTTATTTTTTCTGGAGCAGAGCTGAATTTTAAGGAGCAGAGCAGTCCCAAACAGGCTCTTAAGCTCGAGGAGATTCGAAACACTCGCGTCGGTATCTTCCAACTCTTTTGCTTTTTATTTTTGCCTTTATGATTTTTTATTGCAAGTTAGTTTTCAAAAACGCAAATAAATAAATGGAAATAGAATAAGCTTTGTTTTGTTCTCGTTCTTCATTTAGTACCTTGGAGTTCGTTTGAGTTTTGTTCTCAAAGGAGTTAGTGCCGGCCTGGTGTATGGTCAGAGGGGCGACGGTCTAGGGCCCAGGCCTGAGGGGGGCCCATGATGTGGTATATATGTGTAGTATAGCCCAGCAAAAAAAATAGATAAGAAACAATTTGAGAGAAGCGCAATGGGCTAGGCCTAATTGTTTGGCAGATACGAGCGAACTAGTTAAGCGTGGCCATACGCCAGGCACGGCCGCACGCGTACGCCCTTGAAAATCTGAATCAAATCAATCTCAAGACCGTTGTATAGCCGTGCCTTCGTCTGTTCGAGTTCCTCTTGTTCGTATTTGTCGACCGTCGCTCTCGCTCGGCGCCTCGTTGTCGTCGCTGCGCGCGCGACAGACGGGCAGCCTGTTGTTGCGCCGTGTGGCAGTGCCGGCGCCGGCAACCTGGCTACCCAATTTCAATGTTGATGTGAGTGAAGAACAATGGCAATAAGCTAATCCTGAGCAGGAAAATTGTTTGAGGTCAACTATGTTGGAAGATAGATTATATTGAATTGCTTGGCTATGTGCTGCATTGAGATGCATATCTTGGATAGTGTTGATCTCGATATTCTCCTTGCTGGCTTTGCATCAAGAAGAACACTACGAAGCTTTTTTCAAAAGCACTAAAATAGTATTATTGTCAATGGAATTAGTCAAATTTGGTTCTTATCTGAGATAATTATGTCATGTTAGTTTCATTTTGCTATCTTTGTAGTTTTTCTATTGTATTATGGCATTCTCCAACAAGTATTATAGCCAAATCTAAAACTGAAGATTTTTTCCCCAATTATATTTATTTATTTATGTATCACCCAAACACATACATATATGGTCTTAGGACTTAAGAGGCCCATGTTGTCGAGTCCGCCTAGGGCCTTCCGAAACACAGGGCCAGCCCTGAAAGGAGTTGATCTATGCGAAGACAACGAGAAATGCAAAAGTAAAGAAGAGAAGCGTGTAAATTTGCAACAGTAAAGGCACATTCAAATGCTATCTGAAATTTTTTAGGCAAAAAGGTTAAGTATTTTGACGTGTGTAAAAAAAACAAGTTGAACATCAATGGTTTTTCTGAAATGTCACATCCAAATTTGTTTCTTTTCATCGACGAAACACCACTCCTCCGATTCACATGAAAATTGTCAAGCATGCTTGCGACAATAACATAGACATCCAGAAAAATCGGATTTTTCTGAAAACATATATTTTTTGTGTATGTTACTGTTCATCCGGGTGCGTATGCACCTCGGTGCAAAAACACATCTCCCAAAAAGATAGCAAATTACTTGATGGAGACATATGACTAGAGGCACCAGAAAAAAAATTCCAATATGTACCTGAGTTTCCTTGGACACCAAAGTTGTTCATAACCTGGAGAAAGGCGACTTGATCCCAGCCCGGCGGTGCACGTGAGGTTGGTGTTGGCAGCAGCGCCGGCTCATATGCCGGTGAAGACAGGAGAGCTGACGAGGGCGTGTAGTAGAGGCTTCCGTCAGTAGGGCAGGGCGGTGGAGCACTGTATGAAGTATGTGATGGAGCGACATGATATGCGTTCGCTGACTCTCGAGGGGTAAGTAACCCACGGGCACCAGTATGCGGACGAAGGCCGGGTTGCCAAGCACCGGTGTAGGCAGGTGGAGCCCCCAGGGGCGACGTGGCAGACCAAGGCATAGGCCATGCGTGGACAAGCCCGGTCCATGGATCATGCGGAGGACGGCGGGATGGAGACGCTGGTGGAGCACTCGGAGCCATCATAGGGTTTGAAGACGGCGGTGTCCAAGGAGGCGCCAAGCGCGACCTGTAGATAGGGTTCTTTCCACGGTAGTTGGGACCAGGGCGGTAGCCTGGAGGTGTGCTACCTCGACAGAGATCTTCTGTCGTCCCTTGAGCTTGCGTTGGTATTCCCTTGAAGAGGAAAGGGTGATGCAGCACAGGAGCAGTAAGTATTTCCCTCAGTTTGAGAACCAAGGTATCAATCCAGTAGGAGAATCTCGTCAAGTCCAGAGTACCTGCACAAACACAAAGAGCTTGCACCCAACACTATAAAGGGGTTGTCAATCCCTTCAAGATTGATTGCAAAGTGAGATCTGAAGGCGGAAAGTGAAACGAAGAAAAAGTGCAAGGCCGAAAATATGGTGTGGAGTAGACCCGGGGGCAATAGTGTTCACTAGAGGCTTCTCTCAAAATAGCAAATATCACGGTGGGTGAACAAATTACTGTGGAGCAATTGATAGAACCGCGCAAAGTCATGACGATATCTAAGGCAATGATCATACATATAGGCATCACGTCCGAGACAAGTAGACCGATACTTTCTCCATCTACTACTATTACTCCACACATCGACCGCTATCCAGCATGCATCTAGTGTATTGAGTTCATGACGAACAGAGTAACGCCATAAGCAAGATGACATGATGTAGAGGGATAAACTCAAACCAATGATGAAAACCCCATCTTTTTACCCTTGATGGCAACAACACGATGCGTGCCTCGCTACCCCTTCTGTCACTGGGTGAGGTCACCGCACGGTATGAACCCAAAACCAAGCACTTCTCCCATTGCAAGAATCATAGATCTAGTTGGCCAAACAAAACCCACAACTCGAAGAGAATTACAAGGATATGAAATCATGCATAAGAGAGCAGAAGAAACTCAAATAAGATTCATAGATAATCTGATCATAAATCCACAATTCATCGGATCTCGACAAACACACTGCAAAAGAAGATTACATCGATAGATCTCCATGAAGATCATGGAGAACTTTGTATTGAAGATCCAAGAGAGAGAAGAAGCCATCTAGCTACTATCTATGGACCCGTAGGTCTGTGGTGAACTACTCACGCATCATCAGAGAGGTCATGATGTTGATGAAGAAGCCCTCTGTATCTGAATCCCCCCTCCAGCAGGGCACCAGAATGTGCCCCAGATGGGATCTTGCGGAGACAGAAGCTTGCGGCGGCGGAAAAGTACTTTCGATGATCTCCTGATTTTTTTGGGATTTTAGGGAATTTTTAGTCGAAAGACCTAGGGCAGAGGAGGCCCAGGGATCCCACAAGCTTAGGAGGCGCCCCCCCGGCCACGGCTAGGGGGCTTGTGGGGTCCCTGGTGGCCCCCTGCCCTGATTCTCAGGCTTCCCGATCTTTTTCTGTTTCGGAAAAAATCTTTTTGGCAGTTTCGTTCCGTTTGGACTCCGTTTAAAATCCTCCTCTGAAAGGGGTAAAAAACATGGCAAAAACAGGAACTAACACTTGGCACTGAGTTAATATGTTAGTCCCAAAAAATATATAAAAGGCATACAAAGCATCCAAAGTTTGACAAGATAATAACATGAAACCATCAAAAATTATAGATACGTTGGAGACGTATCAAGGTGGCTGCACAAATGGCGTTGTGGGCGGCGTGGCGGCATGAGCTAGCATGGGAGGCGCTGATGGAGACGGCGTAGGAGGACGAGCCGCAACATCGAAGACTTTTGGGCGAGAGCTTTGTGAGCTTGAGTTTCCGCCGCGAGCTCCAGCATGGAGCGGACCTCGACGAAGGTTGGAGGAGGCCACACCATCGGGATGAAGGAGGCCTGTTTCTCGAAATCCTCGCTGAGCCTGATGACAATGATGTTGATGAGTTGCGAGTCGCTGACAGGTTCACCGAGTTTGCGAAGCTCATCGCCGATGGCCTTGACGCGCTGGCAGAAGAGTTTCACCGGGGCATCGCCTTGGGCGAGGTTACGAAGCTCGGTGTGCAAAGCATTTTTCCGAGCGTCGATATTTCTTTGAAAAAGCTGGCGAAGAGAGCCCCAGATGTTAGCGGCGGTGGCGCTGTCGTGATCAAGCATGTTGAAGATCTCGATGGTGATGCGGGTGTAGAACCAATGAACAATCGTGAGATCGTCTTTCACCCATTGAGGATCATCAGGGTGAGGAGGAATGTTGGCGGCGACGTGAGACCGAAGGTTGTAGCGTCCCAGATATAGATCAAAGAGGTGGCGCCAATGATAATAGTTGTGGGTGGCAAGGTCGAGGACGATGGGGATGAAGGGCTGACATCGGTGATGGTGTCGGCGAGCGACATAGGTGTAGCCACGAGAGTAGTAGGAGGTATTGGTGGTGCTAGGGAAAGAGTAGGGGAATAAGTTGTTGTCACGGCGGTGGCTTTGGCGATGAGAGCAGCCCGAAGCTCGACATAGCTGGGTGGCGACGATGATGGTGGGATGGGTGGAGCCATACTCTAAACCCTAGGATCGAAAAACTGATACCATGATAGATGAATAAAACTATTGTGTCGTGGTTTTATCATGGCATATGTCCTCGTGGGAGAACTTAGGTGTGAGGCCATAGCAACTATGTGGCGGCTTGAGAGGGGTTGGTTGGAATCGAGAGACGCGAGTTTACCGAGGTTCGGCCCCTCCAATGGAGGTAAAGCCTACGTCCTGGTTGTGTGTCATTGATGAGGAGGATGATCTCGATTAAAAGGGTGCGGAATTGCTACCTCTAATATCGAGGGTGTCTAATCTGTCTATCTCTAATGACTTGAACTTGTCCCTCTTGGGGTGCCTTACTCCTCCTTATATAGGTGGAAGGGGTACATTTTACATGTAGAATCCTACTAGGAGTAGAACTAGGACTAGCCTCTCTTGAATCCTAATTCGGGTCTTGTTTCCTTCTCGGGGGAGTCTTTCCTCTTCTTGGGCCTTCTCTTGTGAGCCGGCCCTCCTGGCCTCTCTATGAGCCGCCATATGACGGGGTGCATGCCGGGCCTTGGGCCTTGAGTCTTGTCATTCGTCTGACCCGCCTATAAAGTCACCAGTGAGTCGCCAAGCTCGACCGGGTCACCAGTGAGTCGCTCAGTCCCAGCCGGGTCATACTTCAAGCCGGGTTACACCAATGGGGTATATCCCAAACATTAGCCCACAGGTTAGCTTGAATTTATTCATGCTAAGCTCCTAAAATAAATATGCCAAGAGACTGGCTTGCTTCCCTGGCCGGCGTACTTCAATGAAGTAGCTCCTTTGAAAATTCGAGTTTCTTCTTCATATTAACGGGCCATCTTCCCAATCATCTTGCAGGTACGTGTCCTTTGTAATAAAATACATATGTCATTGAGTCGGCCTCCAATACTTTGGCTTGATGAAAATATTAGACTTAAAATATCCTTCTGATGCCGAGCCAGCTTTGAATACTTCCGGCTTGAGGATGTTTAGAGCTTGTCAAGTTACGATCGTCGAAGTTACCGGGTCATGATTGTTGGTAATGCTCAGTCAAACAAGTGATCTCCAATTGACTTGATCAAATTATTGGGAATAAAGAAATCCGTGTGATGTTGAGTCGGTCTTTCAATGCTTCGACTAGATAAAAATATGTTGAGCCGGTCTCTCAATGCTTCAGCTCCATGAAGAAATGAGACCACTCTCACTCATAATTGACATATTAAAAGTGCTCTTCAATTTTTTTGACATATCCATATTACCTGTAGCCCCCAAGCTCCAAGTTTACCAGTTCGTGATGACTTGATGGTTTGCAATCATATCTTTTCGATGGAAGCAGGATGCCGTCTTTTCGATGGAAAGCTGATGGCAAAGAACCTCTTTGCCCATTCATAGTATGCCGTCATGCTTTGTCGTCTGCTGGCACACGACAATATCTTTGCCATCTGTATAGAGGCCTTTCCCGTATGTTAGTGCCTGACGGCAAACTTTCCGATTCCAGTAGTGTCCCTACCTCGGTCCAGCGATATCTCGTGTCGTTGCTCTGGCGACCTGCTCCTCCCCGGCAACCACTCCCCCCCATCACCTTGGCGCCGAGCACCCCTCCCCCGATGCCCGCTACCCCGCTGCGCCTCTCTGCCCCGCTCGCGCCCATGGCCGCCTCGAGCCCGCTGGCCACCACCGCACGCCGCTTGATGACCCACAAGTATAGGGGATTAATCATAGTCCTTTCGATAAGTAAGAGTGTCGAACCCAACGAGGAGCAGAAGGATCTGACAAGTGGTTTTCAGCAAGGAAATATCTGCAAGCACTCAAATTATCGGTAACAAGTGATTGTGTGGTGAGATGATTCGTAGCAAGCAACAAGTAACAAAAGTAGCAATGGTGCAGCAAAGTGGCCCAATCCCTTTTGTAGCAAGGGACAAGCCTGGACAAAGTCTTATAGGAGGAAAAACGCTCCCGAGGACACACGGGAATTTCTGTCATGCTAGTTTCATCATGTTCATATGATTCACGTTCGTTACTTTGATAGTTTGATATGTGGGTGGACCGGCGCTTGGGTACTGCCCTTACTTGGACAAGCATCCCACTTATAATTAACCCCTCTCGCAAGCATCCGCAACTACGAAAGAAGAATTAAGACTAAGTCTAACCATAGCATTAAACTAGTGGATCCAAATCAACCCCTTACAAAGCAACGCATAAACTAGGGTTTAAGTTTCTGTCACTCTAGCAACCGATCATCTACTTACTACTTCCCAATGCCTTCCTCTAGGCCCAAATAATGGTGAAGTGTTATGTAGTCGACTTCACATAACACCACTAGATAAAAAACAACATACAACATATCAAAATACCGAACGAATACCAAATTCACATGACTACTATTAGCATGACTTATCCCATGTCCTCAGGAACAAAAGTAACTACTCACAAAGCATAATCATACTCATGATCAGAGAGTTAATGAGTAGCATCAAGGATCTGAACATAAACTCTTACACCAAATAATCCAACTAGCATCAACTACAAAGAGTAATCAACACTACTAGCAACCTTACAAGTACCAATCGGATTCGCGAGACAGAGATTGGTTACAAGTGATGAACTAGGGTTTGGAGATGAGATGGTGCTGATGAAGATGTTGATGGTGACTAGTCCCTTCCGATGAGAGGAGTGTTGGTGATGACGATGGCGACGATTTCCCCCTCAGGGAGGGAAGTTTCCCCGCCAGGATCGTCCTACCGAAGCTCTAGATTGGTTCTGCTCAAGTTCCGCCTCGTGGCGGCGGCGAAACCACTTAAAAGCTCCTCCTTGATTTTTTCCTGGACGAAACCCTCCATATAGAAAAAGAGGGGGGCCAGTGGCTAGTGGGCTGCCGACAAGCCCCCATGGCGCGGCCTGGGGGGGTGGCCGCGCCGTGCAGGCTTGTGGGCACCCCCTGGCGCCCCTCTGGCACTTCTCCGGCCCAGTATTTTTGATAAATTGGGAGAAAAATCCCCGTTGATTTTCACGGCGTTTGGAGTTGCGCGGAATAGGTATCTCAACTTTGCTCCACTTTCAGGCCAGAATTCCAGTTGCCGGCATTCTCCCTCTTCATGTAAACCTTGCAAAATAAGAGAGAAAAGGCATAAGAATTGTATCGTGAAGTGAAATAACAGCCAAAGAAGAGATAAATATCAACATGAAAACATGATGCAAAATGGACTTATCAACTCCCCCAAGCTTAGACCTCGCTTGTCCTCAAGCGAAAGCCTAGCTCACTAAATATGTCCACATCTTTAGGGAGAGAGGTGTCGACAAAACAAGATACGAACATGCATGCATCATGATCAAGATCAAAACAGCAATACCAACATATAATCTCTCATGCTAAAGTGATAATTCCTTCACAAAGTAAAGCATGGATCAAGAACCTTACCGAGAAGTAACAACCGATAGCCTTTAGTCATTGAAGCAATTGCAATTTATCACAACATCAGAAAGAGTCAAATAAGAGCTTGTAAAGCAAATCCACATACTCAATCATTCTTTCGTTCTCTACAATTGCTACAACTCACGTGGTACTCATGAGATCAAAGTTTCAGCTGGACACAGAGAAAGATAGGGGCTTACAGTTTTGCCTCCCAACTGCTTACCTCAAGGGTAATGTCAACAATAATAATTCATGAATACTTACCTCCAAGTTGACATATGAATATAGATCTTTCCCAAGCATATGACATTAGCCAAGATAAAGGCGAGATAAGGAATTGGTGAAGATCACCATGACTCTTTCAAGGGTAAAAAGTAAAGGTACAAGATAGGCCCTTCGCAGAGGGAAGCAGAGGTTGTCATGCGCTTTTGAGGTTTGGATGCGTGTCCTCTTAGTGTGGAGGAACGTCACTTTATATTGCCTCCTGTGATAAAGAACTTTATTATGCAGTCTGTCGCTTTTATGTCTTCCTCATCACAGGTTCGTACAAAGCTTATTTTCCACACACTAATAGATCATACATATTAGAGAGCAATTTTTATTGCTTGCACCGATGATCTTATTCAATCCATAGGTAGGTATGGTGGAAACTCATGGCAAAACTGGTTTGAAGGTTTATGGATGCACAAGTAGTATCTCTACTTGTTGCGGGAGTTTTGGCTAATATGAGGTGGAAGTAGTCGTCACATGCTAAGGGATCTCTAATCATATAACATTGTTCAGAGCCAAGCAAACACAATTCATTATGTTGTCTTCCTTGTCCAACATCTACTTCTAGGCATGCAATAGTTTAGTGAGTGTTCACAATCATAGATGGTGTCAGAGATGATATATTTATATGTGAACCTCTCCTTCTTTATCACTTCCTATTAATTGCAACAATGACCAAGGTCTACGTTTGCCTACCCTCAACAAGTTTCGATCCTCATTCTTTTTATATGTGAAGCCATCACTTCCCATAAGATCATTACATGATCTTTCATGCTTTTGTTCTATTCTCTCTCTTTTGATCATGGCAAGAGGCAAATCCCTTCAACTAAGACACTCTTTATATATGGCTCACGAGCAAGAATACAACGGGGGTGACACAAAGCAAAACTCAAAACTAAAACACTAAGACTTTTAAACTACTAGAGAAAGAGAAAACTGAAAAGGAAAACTAGAACAAAGGTAAAGGCAAAAGATGTGATGGTGATACGATACCGGGGCAACTCCCCCAAGCTTGGCACAAGCCAAGGGGATTGCCCATACCAATGCTTAGTTGTCCTCCTTTGGTGGTGAAGGTGGTGGAGTTGTTGAAGAGGTCTTGAGCTTGTTTAATTTCCACTTGAGCATAAAATTTTGCTCCCTCAGATCATCATTTTCCTCTTCAAGCTTCAACACCCTTTGGCATAATTCCTGCTTACTCTGCTGCAAGAAACGAGAAGGGATAAACAAGGTCTTAGGCTTCTTCCTTGAGTTAGGGAGGCTCGACTTCTTGAACTCCACATGCGTGCGTCCAGATTGAGGAAGAGGAGCCTCCTCTTCATCGGAACTCGTTTGTTCCTTCTCCTTGGGATCATAATCTTCTTCCTCATCAGAGGTCCAACCATAAGGATCAAAGTCCCCACAGACCTTGGGATTAGCAAGGTAATCAGCCACATAGCTCTCCCACTCTGAATCCTGAGAAGACATCTTGACCTAGATCTTCGGCAGAAAACAGGCTCGAAACGAAAAACAGAGGAAATCTGCGTGATGCAGGGGTCAGACCAAACGGAAGTATATATAATGATTTTTTCCAGACCAGAAGGAGTAACCCGCATGAAAACGGAGTCCGGGAGGCGCACGAGGTGGCCAAAAGCCCTCACAGCGCGGCCAGGGGGTGGCCCCACGCCGTGCAGGCTTGTTGCCTCCTCGCGCACTTTCCGGACTACTTCCAATTTTTGTATTTTTTCAAATGTTCCAAAACGGAGAAAATTTCCTATTGGGAAAGTTTTGGACTCTGTTTTCTTACCGAATCACATGCCTCTTCATTTTCGGAGTCTGAAACAGGCTGATAAATGTCCCTTAGGTATTCTTCCAGAGTTATGGTATTGATGATATTGCTTTGAACATTTATGGGAGTACCTGAGATATAATGCTTGATTCTCTGCCCATTTACCACTCTCGGACAATTACCTTCCGTGTTGTTGATCTTGATAGCACCGGAACGATATACTTCCTCAACAACATAGGGACCTTCCCATTTAGAGAGAAGCTTGCCTGCAAAGAATCTTAAACGAGAGTTATATAGAAAGACATAATCACCTACATTGAACTCACGCTTTTGTATCCTCTTGTCATGCCACCTCTTGACCTTCTCTTTGAACAGCTTGGCATTCTCATACGCCTGAGTTCTCCACTCATCAAGCGAGCTAATAACAAATAACCTCTTCTCACCGGCAAGTTTGAAATCAAAGTTGAGCTCCTTGATTGCCCAATAAGCTTTATGCTCTAGCTAAAGAGGTAAATGACATGCTTTCCCATACACTATTTTGTACGGAGACATGACCATGGGATTCTCATAGGCAATCCTATAAGCCCACAGTGCATCATCGAGCTTCTTAGACCAATTATTTCTAGACCTGTTGGCAGTCTTTTGCAAAATCAGTTTAATCTCTCTATTGCTTAGCTCTACTTGACCACTGGACTGAGGGTGGTAGGGAGACACAATTCTATGGTTGACGTCGTACTTAGCAAGCGTTTTACGGAAAGCACCATGAATGAAGTGTGAACCACCGTTGGTCATTAGATATCTAGGGACTCCAAATCTAGGGAAGATAACTTCTTTCAGCATCTTGATAGAGGTGTTGTGATCAGCACTACAAGTGGGGATAGCTTCTACCCACTTAGTGACGTAATCAACAGCAACTAAGATGTGAGTATACCCATTGCATTTTGGAAAAGGTCCCATATAATCAAAGCCCCAGACATCAAACGGTTCAATGACAAGTGAATAGTTCATAGGCATTTCCCGATGTTTGCTAATATTACCTAATCTTTGACATTCGTCACGTGACAAGACAAACTTACGGGCATCCTTGAAGAGAGTGGGCCAATAGAAACTTGATTGCAATACCTTGTGTGCAGTTCTATCTCCCGCATGGTGTCCTCCATAGGCCTCGGAGTGACACTTCTGTAGGATATGTCCCTGTTCATGTTCAGGTACACAACGTCTAATAACACCATCTACTCCTTCCTTATAAAGGTGAGGATCATCCCAAAAGTAATGTCTCAAGTCAAAGAAGAATTTCTTCTTTTGCTGGTACGTGAAACTAGGTGGTATATATTTAGCAACGATATAGTTTGCATAATCACCATATCACGGTGCACTACGTGAAGCATTGATGACATTAATTGCTCATCGGGAAAGCTATCATCAATAGGTTGTGGGTCATCAAGAACGTTCTCCAACCTAGACAAGTTATCTGCTACGGGGTTATCAGCACCCTTTCTGTCGACAACGTGCAAATCAAATTCTTGTAGCAAGAGAACCCATCTGATAAGTCTAGGTTTAGAGACCTTCTTCTCCATGAGGTACTTAATAGCAGTGTGATCAGTGTGAATAGTGACTTTGGAATCAACTATGTAAGACCTGAACTTCTCACATGCAAACACAACTGCTAAAAATTCCTTCTCCGTAGTGGCATAGTTTCTTTGGGCACTGTCTAGAGTTTTACTAGCATAGTGAATAACATTCAACTTCTTATCAACTCTTTGCCCTAGAACGGCACCAACAGCATAATCACTAGCGTCACACATGATCTCAAAAGGTAAGTTCCAATCAGGTGGTTGAACAATAGGTGTAGTTATCAAATCCCTCTTAAGTATTTCGAAGGCTTCCTCACAATCATCATCAAAAACAAAAGGAATATCCTTTTGTAAGAGATTGGTAAGAGGCCTAGAAATCTTAAAGAAGTCTTTAATGAACCTTCTATAGAAACCAGCATGACCAAGGAAACTTCTTATGCCTTTGATATCTGTAGGGTATGGCATTTTCTCGATTGCATCAACCTTAGCCTTATCGACTTCAATACCTTTTTCAGAAATTTTATGACCTAAGACGATGCCTTCATTAACCATAAAGTGGCACTTCTCCCAATTCAAGACAAGATTGGTGTCTTTACATCTCTACAAGACTCGATCAAGGTTGCTGAGGCAATCATCAAAGGAAGACCCGTAAACGGAGAAGTCACCCAGGAAAACCTCAACAATCTTTTCACAAAAGTCAGAGAATATAGCCATCATACATCTTTGAAAAGTGGCAGGTGCATTACATAAGCCAAAAGGCATACGTCTATAAGCAAAGGTACCGAAAGGACAGGTGAAAGTGGTTTTCTCCTGATCAGATTGTGCAACTGGTATTTGGGAGAAACCAGAATAACCGTCTAGAAAGCAGAAGTGTGTGTGTTTGGACAGTCTTTCTAGCATTTGGTCGATAAAAGGCAAAGGGTAATGATCTTTCCTAGTGGCTTTATTCAATTTCCTAAAATCGATCACCATCCTATAGCCAGTAATAATCCTTTGTGGGATCAATTCATCCTTATCATTAGGGACAACGGTAATGCCTCCCTTCTTAGGAACGCAATGCACCGGACTCACCCAATCGCTGTGAGCAACAGGATAAATGATACCTGCTTCCAGGAGCTTTAGTATTTCTTTTCTTACTACTTCTTTCATCTTAGGATTCAATCTCCTTTGATGATCAGCAACTGGTTTGAAGTCAGGATCAGTTTTAATCTTGTGCTGGCATAGGGTAGGACTAATGCCCTTGAGATCATCAAGAGTATATCCAATAGCAGTACGATGCTTCCTCAGAGTTTTTAGTAACTTCTTTTCTTCATGCTCTGAGAGGCTAGCACTAATAATAACAGGATATATCTCTTTTTCATCAAGATAAGCATACTTAAGAGTATGAGGCAACTGTTTAAGCTCGAACACTGGATCACCCTTTGGTGGGGGTGGATCCCCAAGCAGTTCAACAGGCAAGTTATTCTTAAGAATAGGATATTGTTCTAAGACAACTCTATCTATCTCATCCCTTTCATCCATATGCATATCATTTTCATGCTCAAGCAAGTATTGCTCTAAGGGATCAGTAGGGCGCACAACAATAGAGGCTAAGGCAATAGTTTCATCCCTACTAGGCAACTCCTTTTCATGAGGTTGTCTACCAAACTTAGAGAAATTGAACTCATGTGACACACCTTCAAAGACAATAGTGAGAGTTTGCTTCTCACAATCAATATGAGCATTGACAGTATTGAGGAAGGGTCTGCCAAATATGATGGGACAAAAGCTATCTTGTGCGGTAGCAAGAACGAGGAAATCAGCAGGATACTTCGTTTTACCACACAAGACTTCAACATCCCTAACATTTCCCACATGGCAGATAGTATCTCTATTGGCAAGCTGAATAGTGACATCTATAGGTTCTATCTCAATAGGTGCAATCTCATCTTTGATTTCATCATATAAGGATTGAGGTATTGCACTAACACTAGCACCCACGTCACATAAGCCATGATAACAATGATCTCCTATCTTAACAGAAACCACAGGCATGCAACAACATGCCTATGTTTGTCTCTAACGTGAGGTTTAGCAATTCTAGCAGCATCTTCACAGAAGTGAATATTATGTCCCTCAACTTCTTCAGACATAAGATCTTTGATAATAGCAATGCTAGGTTCAACTCTAATTTGCTCAGGGGGTGTAGGTGTTCTAATATAGCCTATATGTATCACAGTTGAAGCTTTAAAATGATCCTTTATCCTAACAGGGAAAGGTGGTTTCTCAATGTAAGCACTGGGAACAACAGGATCATTATAGGCAATGACTTTCTCTTCAACTGGAGTGGGTTTAACTACACTGACTTCTAAAGGAGGATGATATTTAAACCACTTCTCTTCGGGGAGATCAATATGAGCAGCAAAGGATTCACACAATGAAGCTACTATCTCAGAGTCCAGTCCATACTTAGGGCTAAAATCACTAAAGGTATTTGTCTCAACAAAGGATTTGACGCAATCAAACGTGAAATTCATACCTGACTCCTTACCTTCTTCAAGCTCCCAATCTTAGGAGTTGCATTTAATTCTCTCCAATAAATTCCATTTGAAGTCAATATCTCTCTTCATAAAAGAATCGGTACAAGAAGTGTCAAGCATGGTGCGATCATCATGAGAAAGCCGAGCATAGAAGTTTTGAATGATAATTTCTCTCGAGAGCTCATGATTGGGGCATGAATATAGCATTGATTTAAGCCTCCCCCAAGCTTGAGCGATGCTTTCTCTATCACGAGGCCAAAAATTGTAAATATAATTTCGATCACGATGTACTAAATGCATAGGATAAAACTTCTGATGAATTCCAATTTCAACCGACTGTAGTCCCATGATCCAGTATCATCACATAGCCTATACCATGTCAACGCCTTATACTTCAAAGATAAAGGAAAGACCTCATCCTCGGGCACACATGCAAGCTTAAATAAACCACAAACCTCATGTACATAGATCAGATGCAAGTCTGGGTGTGATGTTTCATCTCCTGTAAAAGGATTAGCCAGCAGTTTCTCAAGCATACCCGAAGGAAATTCAAAGAAAATATTTTCAGTAGGTGCAGAGGGTTGAGGAGAAACTATTCGTGCTTCCGTTCGAGGTGAAGATACCCCGAACAAGCCCCTCAAAGGATTAGTATCCGTAGTGACAAGTGACAATAAATTTCAGCACACTATATGAATGCTTCCTTACCAAGTTCAACTTACCAAAGGTGCTTCACTCCCCGACAACAGCGCCAGAAAAGAGTCTTGATGACCCACAAGTATAGGGGATCAATCATAGTCCTTTCGATAAGTAAGAGTGTCGAACCCAACGAGGAGCAGAAGGATCTGACAAGTGGTTTTTAGCAAGGAAATATCTGCAAGCACTGAAATTATCAGTAACAAGTGATTGTGTGGTGAGATGATTCGTAGCAAGCAACAAGTAACAAAAGTAGCAACAGTGCAGCAAAGTGGCCAAATCCCTTTTGTAGCAAGGGACAAGCCTGGACAAAGTCTTATAGGAGGAAAAACGCTCCCGAGGACACACGGGAATTTCTATCATGCTAGTTTCATCATGTTCATATGATTCGCGTTCGTTATCACTCCCCGGCAACGGCGCCAGAAAAGAGTCTTGATGATCCACAAGTATAGGGGATCAATCATAGTCCTTTCAATAAGTAAGAGTGTCGAACCCAACGAGGAGCAGAAGGATCTGACAAGTGGTTTTTAGCAAGGAAATATCTGCAAGCACTCAAATTATCGGTAACAAGTGATTGTGTGGTGAGATGATTCGTAGCAAGCAACAAGTAACAAAAGTGTGACCATAGCATTAAACTAGTGGATCCAAATCAGCCCCTTACGAAGCAACGCATAAACTAGGGTTTAAGCTTCTGTCAGTCTAGCAACCCATCATCTACTTACTACTCCCCAATGCCTTCCTCTAGGCAAAAATAATGGTGAAGTGTTATGTAGTCGACGTTCACATAACACCACTAGAGGAAAAACAACATACAACACATCAAAATACTGAACGAATACCAAATTCACATGACTACTATTAGCATGACTTATCCCATGTCTCCAGGAACAAAAGTAACTACTCACAAAGCATAATCATACTCATGATCAGAGAGGTAATGAGTAGCATCAAGGATCTGAACATAAACTCTTCCACCAAATAATCCAATTAGCATCAACTACAAAGAGTAATCAACACTACTAGCAACCTTACAAGTACAAATCGGAGTCGCGAGACGGAGATTGGTTACAAGTGATGAACTAGGTTTTGGAGATGAGATGGTGCTGATGAATATGTTGATGGTGACGAGTCCCCTCCGATGAGAGGAGTGTTGGTGATGACGATGGCGACGATTTCCCCCTCCGGGAAGGAAGTTTCCCTAGCAGGATCGTCCTCCCGGAGCTCTAGATTGGTTCTGCTCAAGTTCCGCCTCGTGGCAGCAGCGAAACCATGAAGAAGCTCCTCCTTGATTTTTTTCCTGGACGAAACCCTCCATATAGCAAAAGAGGGGGCCAGTGGGCTGCCCACAAGCCCCTATGGTGCGTCCTGGGGGGTGGTCGCGCCGTGCAGGCTTGTGGGCACCCCCTGGTGCCCCTCTGGCACTTCTTCGGCCCAATATTTTTGATAAATTGGGAAAAAAATCCCCGTTGATTTTCACGGTGTTTGGAGTTGCGCAGAATAGGTATCTCAACTTTGCTCCACTTTCAGGCCAGAATTCCAGTTGTCGGCATTCTCCCTCTTCATGTAAACCTTGCAAAATAAGAGAGAAAAGGCATAAGAATTGTACCGTGAAGTGAAATAACAGCCAAAGAAGCGAAAAATATCAACATGAAAACATGATGCAAAATGGACGTATCACCGCTCCCCACCGACCGCCCGCACCCCCATGCTCCGGTCGTCCCCCTGGAGACCATGCCCCCCTCGCTACTGGCCTGGCCTCGGCCCCGTTTTGGACGGCCTCGAGCATCCTATGCTCAGGGGGAATAATCCCCGTGGTTCCTTTTGGTAATTGGGGTAGATCCCCCTCCCCACACCGGATGACAACACGGACCCACCCTTGTTAAACCGTTTTTAATACATACAAAAATAACTAAAATCTAAATAAAATAAATGATACTGAATTAATCAATTAATTAATTAACCATGTAATTGTGTTAATTAATATGTAATTAGTTAGCTAAATTAAGTATTGATTAATTTGCCTAATTAATTAGGTTAACTAAACCTAATCTAACTAAGTTAATTTCATTAGTTAAATCGTAGGGTATGACATATGGGATACCATGATTATTAAATCAAATTAAAATTAATTTAGTTAAATTAAATTACAAGTCAATGACACGTAGGACCCACTCGTTAGTTGACCAGTCAACACGACTGTTGACTGTTGATGTGAGCATGACATCATGCTGATGTCATATTTAAATTATTGAAATTATTAAATCTATTTGATTCCTACATAATTATTAAAACTTAAAAATTAATATAAAATAATCCATAATCTGGATGAAAATATTTTGTACATGAAAATTGATCAGAAAAACGAGACGAACAAGGATACACTATTCGTTTGCTTGTCGTGCGTCCCTAACATAGATACATGGAACTTTTCCATCATTTTATCCTATCCGGTAGTAGCGAAAGACCCGGGAAATATCGTGAGATATTTTCCCGATCCATCTATGATGTGTAATACTGTATTAGTGCATGTGTAACCCTGCATATTGCCATGCCATGCATCGTGTTGCATCTGTGCTTTATATTTATTGTTTCTCCCCCCCTCTTCTTACCAATAGGCCCCAAGACAGACGCTGCTCCCGGGTACGACTACCCTCCTGACGACGAGCTCTTTGCCGCAAAACAACAAGGCAAGCAAACCCCCTTGATCATTCTTATATCGCCTATTATTTCTCCCTCGTGCTTGCATTAGATATTGCTAATGTTGTAGATAGCTCCTATTATAATGCATAGCCAGTTTTTGATGAAGTGCTACTTTAATCTACCGCACTTTAAACTTATTACTATATGTGGAGCAGTGATCCCCTTTGACCATTAGTCCAGTTGCCCCTGCTTTTTCATCAAGTCTCGATCATCTGATCGACGAGCCAAGACCCGTCACATAACTCACACCCCCTTAGTTGTACGACTCTGCAGGGCTACTATCGAGTACCGAGGGTGACACCTCGATACGTACTCCTGATGTTAGCTATGTAGTGTAGTTGACACGTGGTGGTTCTCGCACGGTGATTCCTCCTTCACCGCCTCTGATAATGACTCTGTCGTACAACCCATCAAGTGTGGTCCGTCGAGGGTGACTCCTCCCAGGCCACCTTGATGGTTACATCGGAATCCATCAAGGGTGATACCTCAGATCCCTCTGATGTTACAACCACATAGTTACTTGACCGTGCTACTGGGAACATGAAAGGCATCTTGCGGGTGGATTCTCGCATGAATGTGACGAGGCGTGGCCGGGCAGTGTGGGCCTTGCCACACATCCTCAAGATTAATTAAAATGCTAATGAATTTGGGTATTTGATCTGAGTTGATCGGGAGAACTTTTCGTACTAACCTTCTTGTGGGAGAAGTTATGGGTACTCGACATCGTTGTGTGACCCGAAGTTCTGCAAACATCAACCATGGAGGGGCACGCACCCGAGTGGCCCGGATAAGCATCGTTCTTGTATAAGAGGTGCCAGGACTGACATCGGCCGCCAACGCATCGTGCTGGAGTGCAAAGGGTGATGGGCTCATGAACCCTGCGCGCTTAGGATTTAGACCGGCGGGCTGGCCTCTCTGTTGAGCCTAGGTAGGGCTACGACGTGTTAATGTTCCGAGGCCAGGCATGACCCAGAAAAGTGTGTTCGGCCAGATTTTATCAAGCATGGTGGGTACTGTGGTCCATCCCTGCAGAGATGAAAATTAACTATTTGGATAGCCATGTCCACGGTTACAGGACAACTTGGAGTTGTGCCCTGATACGTCCATTTTGCATCATGCTTTCATGTTGATATTTATCGCTTTATGGACTGTTATTATACCTTGTGGGCACCCTGGCGGCCCACTGCCCCCCCTATTTTGCTATATGAAGGGTTTCGTTCCAGAAAAATCAATCGGGAGCTTTTTCATGGTTTCGCCGCCGCCACGAGGCGGAACTTGAGCAGATCCAATCTAGTGCTCCGGCACGACGATCCTGCCTGGGAAATTTCCCTCCCGGAGGGGGAAATCATCGCCATCGTCATCACCAATACTCCTCTCGTCGGAGGGGAGTCATCTCCATCAACATCTTCATCAGCACCATCTCCTCTCCAATCCCTAGTTCATCTCTTGTAACCAATCTCCGTCTCGCGACTCCGATTAGTACTTGTAAGGTTGCTAGTAGTGTTGATTACTCTTTGTAGTTGATGCTAGTTGGATTACTTGGTGGAAGAGTTTATGTTCAGATCCTTGATGCTACTCATTACACCTCTGATCATGATTATGACTATGCTTTGCGAGTAGTTACTTTTGTTCCTGAGGACATGAGATAAGTCATGCTAATAATAGTCATGTGAATTTGGTATTTGTTTGGTATTTTGATATGATGCATGTTGTTTTTCCTCTAGTGGTGTTATGTGAACGTCGACTACATAACACTTCACCATATTTGGTCCTAGAGGAAGGCATTGGGGAGTAGTAAGTAGATGATGGGTTGCTGGAGTGATAGAAGCTTAAACCCCAGTCTATGTGTTGCTTCGTAAGGGGCTGATTTGGATCCATTAGTTTAATGCTATGGTTAGACATTGTCTTAATTCTTCTTTCGTAGTGGCGGATGCTTGCGAGAGGGGTTAATCATAAGTGGGATGCTTGTCCAAGTAAGGGCAGTACCCAAGCGCAGGTTCACCCACATATCAAACTATCAAAGTAACAAACGCGAATCATATGAACATGATGAAAATAGCATGACAGAAATTCCCGTGTGTCCTCAGGAGCGTTTTTCCTCTTATAAGACTTTTTTTCAGGCTTGTCCCTTGCTACAAAAGGGATTGGGCCACCTTGCTACACCGTTGCTACTACTTGTTACTTGTTACTTTTCACTTGCTACGTTTCACCTCACTACACCATCACTTGTTACCGCTACTTTCAGTGCTTGCAGTTATTACCTTGCTGAAAACCGTTTATCGGAGCCTTCTCCTCCTCGTTGGGTTCGACCCTCTTACTTATCTAAAGGACTACGATTGATCCCCTATACTTGTGGGTCATCAAGACTCTTTTCTGGCGCTGTTGCCGGGGAGGGAAGCGCCTTTGGTAAGTGGAATTTGGTAAGGAAACATTTATATACTATGCTGAAATTTATTGTCACTTGTCACTATGGAAACTATTCCTTTGAGGAGTTTGTTCGGGGTATCTTCACCACGAACAGAAGCACGAGGAGTTGTTCATCAACCTGAGGTACCTACTGAAAATATCTTTTATGAAATTCCTTCGGGTATGCTTGAGAAACTGCTGGCTAATCCTTTTACAGGAGATGGATCTTCACATCCAGACTTGCATCTAATCTATGTAGATGAAGTTTGAGGTTTATTTAAGCTTGCAGGTTTGCCCGAGGATGAGGTAAATAAGAAATTCTTTCCTTTATCTTTGAAGGATAAGGCGTTGACATGGTATAACTATGTGATGATACTCGATCATGGGACTACAATCGGTTGAAATTGGAATTTCATCAAAAGTTCTATCCTATGCATTTAGTACATCGTGATCGGAATTATATTTATAACTTTTGGCCTCGTGACAGGGAAAGCATAGCTCAAGCTTGGGGGAGGCTTAAATCAATGCTATATTCATGCCCCAATCACGAGCTCTCGAGGGAGATTATCACTCAAAACATTTATGCTCGGCTTTCCCATGAAGATCGTACCATGCTTGACACTTCTTGTACCGGTTCTTTTATGAAAAAGGATATTGACCACAAGTGGAATTTATGGGAAAGAATCAAACGTAACTCTGAAGATTGGGAGTTGGAAGAAGGTAAGGAGTCAGGTATGAATTTCCAGTTTGATTGCGTTAAATCTTTTGTTGAAACAAACACTTCTAGAGATTTTAGCGCTAAGTATGGACTTGACTCTGAGATAGTAGCTTCTCTATGTGATTCTTTTGCCGCTCATGTTGATCTTCCCAAAGAGAAGTGGTTTAAATATCATCCCCCTGTAGAAGTCAACATAGCCAAAACCAATCTAGTTGAGGAGAAAGTCATTGCTTTTAGTGATCCTGTTGTTCCTTGTGCCTACGCCGAGAAACCACCTTACCCTGCTAGGAAAAAGGATTATTCTAAAGCTCCAACTGTGATACGTAGGGGTTACATTAGACCACTTGCACCCCCTGAGGAAATTAGAGTTGAACCTAGTGTTGCTATTATCAAAGATCTCTTAGCCGAAGACATAGATGGGCATGTTATCAAATTCTGTGAGGACTCTGCTAGAATTGCTAAACCTCACGCGAAAGACAAATACAGACCTGTAGTTGGCCTGCCCGTTGTTTCTGTCAAGATAGGAGATCACTGTTACCATGGTTTATGTGATATGGGTGCTAGTGTTAGTGCAATACCCCGTTCCCTATATGATGAAATCAAAGATGAGATTGCACCTGCTGAGTTAGAACCCATTGATGTCACTATTACGCTTGCTAATAGAGACACTATCTGCCCCTTGGGAATTGTGAGAGACGTAGAAGTCGTGTGTGGTAAGACGAAGTACCCTGCTGATTTCCTCGTCCTTGCTACGGCACAAGATAGCTTTTGTCCCATCATATTTGGTAGACCCTTTCTCAACACTGTCAATGCTCACATTGATTGCATTAAATAGACTGTCACTGTTAGTTTCGAGGGTGTGTCTCATGAATTTAACTTCTCCAAGTTTGGAAGACAACCCCATGAAAAAGAGTCGTCTAGTAGGGATGAAATCATTGCTCTTGCTTCTATTGCCGTACCTCCTACGGATCCTTTAGAGCAATATCTGCTTGAGGATGAAAATGATATATATATGGATGAAAGAGATGAGATAGATAAAATTGTTTTAGAACAATATCCTATTCTCAAGAATAATCTGCCTATTGAACTGCTTGGGGATCCTCCCCAACCAAAGGGTGATCCTATGTTCGAGCTAAAACAGTTACCAGATACTCTTAAGTATGCCTATCTTGATGAGAATGAGATATATCTTGTTATTATTAGTGCTCACCTCTCGAATCACGAAGAGAAGAAGTTATTAAAAACTTTGAGGAAGCACCGTGCTGCTATTGGATATACTCTTGATGATCTTAAGGGTATTAGTCCCACTCTATGTCAGCACAAGATTAAAACTGATCCTGATTCTAAGCCAGTTGCTGATCATCAACGGAGATTAAATCCGAGGATGAAAGAGGTCATGAGAAAAGAAATATTAAAGCTTCTGGAAGCAGGAATCATTTATCATGTTGCTCATAGTGATTGGGTAAGTCCAGTACATTGTGTACCTAAGAAGGGAAGTATCACCGTCGTTCCTAATGATAAGAATGAACTAATCCCACAGAGGATTATTACTGGCTATAGGATGGTGATAGACTTCCGGAAACTGAACAAGGCAACCAGGAAAAACCATTATCCTTTGCCGTTTATCGACCAAATGCTAGAAAGGCTATCTAAACACACACACTTCTGCTTTCTAGATGGTTATTCAGGTTTCTCGCAAATACCTGTTGCACAATCTGATCAAGAGAAAACCACCTTCACATGCCCCTTCGGTACCTTTGCTTATAGACGTATGCCTTTTGGCTTGTGCAATGCACTAGCCACCTTTCAAAGATGTATGATGGCTATATTCTCTGACTTTTGTGAAAAGATTGTTGAGGTTTTCATGGATGATTTCTCCGTCTACAGTTCTTCCTTTGACGATTGCCTCAGCAACCTTGATCGAGTCTTACAAGGGTGCAAAGATACCAACCTCGTCTTGAACTGGGAGAAGTGCCACTTCATGGTTAATGAAGGCATCGTCTTAGGACACAAAATCTCTGAGAAAGTGATACGTCTCCATCGTATCAACTTTTCCAAACTATTTTGCCCTTGTTTTGGACTCTAATTTGCATGATTTGAATGGAACTAACCTGGAATGACGCTGTTTTCAGCAGTATTGCCTTGCTGTTATTTTTGGGCAGAAATCAGAGTTCTCCAAACGTCCTGAAAATTTACGGGGAGCAGTTTTGGAAAATATCAAAAATATCTGCGCCAAGTTCCACCTCAGGGGGTGGGCCAGTGGGCAGGCTTGTGGAGCCCACAGGCACCTACCTCCCCCAACTCCAGCTCTATAAGTTGCCTTTCGTCCCAGAAAAAATAAAAAGAGAAATTTTCGTCGCGTTTTCGATACGGAGGCACCGCCACCACCTGCTCTTCATCTGGAGGGCAGATCTGGAGTCCGCCTTGGCTCCGGAGAGGGGAAATCGTCACCATCGTCATCATCAACCTTCTTCCCTCTCCAATTCCATGAAGCTCTTCGTCGGTCGTGAGTAATCTATTCGTAGGCTCGCTGGGCGGTGATGAGTAGGATGAGATCTATCATGTAATCGAGTTAGTTTTGATGGGGATTATTCCCTAGTACCCACTATGTTCTGACATTTGATGTTGCTACTACTTTGCCATGCTTAATGCTTGTCACTAGGGCCCGAGTGCCATGATTTCAGATCTGAAATTATTATGTTGTCACCAATATATGTGTGTTTTAGATCCGATCTTGCAAGTCGTAGTTACCTACTATGTGTTATGATCCGGCAACCCCGGAGTGACAATAACCGGAACCACTCCCGGTGATGACCATAGTTTGAGGAGTTCATGTGTTCACCAAGTGCTAATGCATTGGTCCGGTTCTTCATTAAAAGGAGAACCTTAATATCCCGTAGTTTCCTTTTGTACCCCGCTGCCACGGGAGGGATGGACAATAGATGTCATGCAAGTTCTTTTCCCTAAGCACGTATGACGACACACGGAATGCATGCCTACATCATATTGACGAACGGGAGCTACCCACATATCTCTCCGTGTTATAGCTGTTGCATGATGAATATCATCCAAACAAATCACCGACCCATTGCCTACGAGTGTCTCCCACTGCTGTTACTTGTCTTGCTCTGCTGCTGCTACTATTGCTACTACTGCTGTTACTTGTCTTGCTCTGCTGCTACTGCCGCTACTGTTGCTATTACTGTCGCTTGCTACTGTTGCTACTTGCTACTGCTGTTCCTTGCCACTGCTATTGCTCGTTACATTACCGTTACTCGTTACTTTGCTGTTACTACTATGCTTGCAGATAATAATCTTTTAGGTGTGGTTGAAGCTGACAAATTTAGCTGCTAATACTCGAGAGTATTCTCTCACCTCCTTTAGGCGATCAACAAATTTGGGTCGAATACTCTACCCTCGAAAACTGCTACGAACCCACGCGCTGGTGGGCCATCAACAACATTCTTCTAGTTTCATTGCTGGGGAGTGCTTTCAGCATTCTTCTGGTGCCGTTGCAGGAGAAGGTTTGTTGTCATAAGCATTCGTCTAGCTAACGCCAGAGATTGGAGATCAGCTTTTTTCTGGCGCCGCTGCCGGGGAGATATTGCTATATTCTCTGAGTCACTTGGGATTTATATCTGCTGATCACTATGAAGAATCTGAAAGATCCGAAGACCAAAGTCTTGCCCTCAACTACGAGGGGGGGGGTAAGGAATTGCCATCTAGCTCTGCATTTGATTCACCTTCAGTTATGAGTAAGTTTGCGACATCACCTCCTGCTAGAAATCTTGATATGTCGCATGTGCTTGATGATGCTTGTGATACTACTGCTAGAGATGCTATGCTTGATACTATGCCTGATACTTCTAGAGATGCTATGCTTGATACTATGCCTCATGATGCTATGCTTGATACTATGCCTAATACTGCTAGAGATGCTATGCTTGATACTGCTTTGCCTGATGATGCTAGAGATGCTATTTTGCCTCATGATGCTATGCTTGATACTGCTAGAGATACTACTTTGCCTGATGTTCCACTAGGAGTGTTCCTTGATGCTCATATTGCTAGAGTTACTACCAATGCTCGTGATGCTTCTGATACTGCCGATACTATTGAGATAGAACCTGCTTTTGCTCCTGCTAGATCTAGCTCTACTAGATATGAATTGCTTGATATACCTGGGGGTTACGTTATGGAGGGAGAGATAGCTGAGGATTGTCTTGCGTGTAAGGATGCCTATGACGCTGAGAAATTACTTCTCAAGTGGAAAGAAAAATCTCGGGAAGCTAGGATGAAAAATGACCCGAAGTTTGCCACTTCGCCTATCTTTGTCACCAATAAGGATTATGAATTCTCTGTCGACCCTGAGATAATCTCTCTAGTCGAATCTGATCCTTTTCACGGTTATGAGTCTGAGACGGTCATAGCCCATCTTGCCAAACTATCCGAAATAGCCAACCTTTTCACTAATGAGGAGAAGATCCGCCACTACTATATCCTTAAGCTGTTTCCTTTCTCTCTAAAGGATGACGCTAAAGTCTGGTTCACCTCTCTTGCTCCTGGATGTGTGCGTAGTCCCTAGGAGATGGTCTATTAATTCTATGAGAAATATTTTCCTGCCCATAAGAAGCAAGCTGCCTTGCAGGAAATATACAACTTTGCTCAACTCCAAGAAGAGAGTCTTCCACAAGCTTGGGGGAGGCTCGTCCAGCTACATAATGCTTTGCCTGATCACCCTCTTAAGAAGAACGAGATACTTGATATCCTCTATAACGGACTTACCGATGCTTCTAGAGACCACCTAGATAGTTGTGCCGGTTGTGTTTTTAGGGAACGAACTGTAGAACAAGCTGAGACCCTACTGAATAACCTCTTGATCAACGATAATGCTTGGACTATTCCCGAACCACCTCCTAAGCCAACTCCAAAGAAAAGAGGTCTTCTATTCCTCAGTCCCGAAGATATGCAAGAAGCCAATAAATCTATGCAAGAGAAAGGCATTAGATCTGAAGATGTCAAAAATCTACCACCTATCGAAGAGATCCACGGTCTCGATAACCCGATACAGGTAGTGGATGTGAATTCTCTGTGTAGGTTTGATGAGAGTGATATTCCTTTTGATAAACCTGCTAGCCTAAGCTTTGATGAATTTGACAACTTTGTTGCCAAACAACAGAGTTTCAATGATTATGTTAGCAGACATTTGGAACAAAGTGCTCGTATTCTTAGTCATTTAAGTGCTTGTGTAGACAGAAATGTCAATGCTCTGAAGCTTCTGAGTAAACATGCCTCTATGATTACTACTCAGGTAGAACAAGTACTTAAAGCTCAGAATGACCTGCTCAATGAATTAAATGACAACTCTGTCAGAGTCATTACTAGAGGAGGCAAAATGACTCGGGAACCTTTGTATCCTGAAGGTCATCCTAAGAGCATTGATCAAGATTCTCAAGGAATCAATGCTGATACACCTAGTCATCCTAAGGAGAAGAAGAAGGATGATAGAAACCTGCACGCCAGTTCACCAAATACTGTCACACCTGAAGAACCTAATGATATTTCTGCGTCTGATGCAGAAACACAATCTGGTGATGAACATGAACCTGGTGACAACATGGACAGTGATGTTCGTAATGATGCTCAACCTAGCCATGATGAGGATGTGGAGATTGAACCTACGGTTAATCCTGATAATCCACAACCTAAGAAATACGACAAGAATGACTTCACAGCTAGGAAGCATGGTAAAGAAAGAGAGCCATGGGTTCAGAGACCTATGGCCTTTCCTCCTAAGCCATCCAAGAAAAAGGATGATGAGGATTTTGAGCGCTTCGTTGAGATGATAAGACCCGTCTTTCTACAGATGCGGTTAACTGATATGCTCAAGATGTCTCTGTATGCCAATTACATGAAAGATATCGTGACTAATAAACGGAATATACCAGATCTTGAGATGTCCACCATGCTTGCCAATTACTCTTTCAAAGGTGGAACTCCTAAGAAACTTGGTGATCCCGGAGTGCCCACTATACCTTGCTCCATTAAAGGAAACTACGTAAGAACTGCCTTATGTGACCTTGGAGTTGGTGTTAGTGTTATGCCGCTCTCTCTTTATCGTAGACTTGAGTTGGATAAGTTGACACCCACTGAAATTTCTCTGCAAATGGCCGACAAATCCACTGCTTTCCCTATCGGCATTTGCGAGGATGTGCCTGTTGTGGTTGCTAACACCACTATCTTAACAGACTTTGTTATCTTGGACATTCCCGATGACGATGCCATGGCTATCATCCTCGGAAGACCCTTTTTAAACACTGCAGGGGCTGTTATAGATTGCAACAAAGGCAATGTCACTTTCCAAGTCAACGGTAACGAGCACACAGAGCACTTTCCGAAGAAATGATATCCAGTACATTGCATCAATGCTATCGAAAAAACTTCATCGATTCTTATTGGGAGCTTTGAATGCCCTATTCCTCGTGTCAAGATGAAGTATGATTTGCTTGTTGGGGATATTCATATCCCCATTGAGGTGAGTTAGTGGCTATTCGAAAATTCTCTGTTCTCTCTTGCGATTCGAGAAAGTTTTGTCATACAGACTTGATCAATCACATTGACGGATTTCTTTCGATGACCATGAAACAGATGAATCAAGGAGTCACATACCTCTGTTTTGAGTTTTTGATTTCTTTTTCTTAGAAGAAAAATGATGGAATTAGTTTAGCTTTTCCTGTTTTCTGTTTTAGCGTCCTCGAGGAAAGTACCTCGAAGATAAAAGTTCTCCGATGGTCCTGAAAATTTAGTATGATTCTTTTCTGGAATTTTTGAAAATTTCTGTGCCTGGGAGCTGGCCAGGGGGCCTGACCAGTGGGCCACAACCCCCCCTCCACCGCCACCTACCCCCTGGTGGCGGGCTGCAAGCTTGTGGGGCCCACAGGCACCCCCTCCACTCATTCCATCTCTTAGCCTTTTCTTCCACCTCCAGAAAAAATTGTTTCGCAGCTCAAACCCGTGTTCTTGCTCATTTGGCTATGATTTTCGATCTCCTTGCTCAAAGCACCATTCTCCGAACCGTTTTGGGGAAATTACTCCTTGGTAAGTGACTCCTCCATTGGTCCAATTAGTTTTTGCTCTAGTGCTTTATCCTTCGTGAATTCTTGCTACCTTGGTGACCCTGTTCTTGAGCTATAAATGTTGATTTTAGTTGGTCCCAAGTAGTTTTAGCGCGTGATATGGTCTCTGGGCACTAGTAGGAGTAGTTTCTACAACTTGGGTTAATCCTTATTCACTTTTCTTTCGAGGACTCTAAAAAATTTCAGAATTTTTCAGAGCTAGAAAAGGGAAAAGATGAGAGGTTCTTGAGAGGCTCTTCAAGCCGTAACCCCAAGGAGGACGAGAAGAACCACCCCAAGTACGTAGTCCCTCGAGTCACAGAAGTTCGAGCATGCGAGTGGCCAAGTGATGAATTTTTGCGCGCCGCCGGACTTTATGAAGACTTTTATTACTTGGTGGAGAATGCAGGTCTTACTCGTTTGTTGAAGATAAGTGCCCACAATATCTCCTCCTCACCAATATTTTCGTTCAAAGCTTCAACTTTTATCCGAGGAAGAATCCTCTCATGGTTGAGTTCATGATATACGATGTTCCCCAGTGCATGACGCTGCAGGACTTTTGCAATGTATGCAAATTACCTTATGTTGGGGATATCTGTGACCCTCGTCCACGGGACTTGGAGGATTTCATTGGTTCTATTGCTGTTGGAGAGGAGAGAGGAGTGTCTCGCGCTAGAATTGCTAGCATACATTTTCCTGTGCTTCGGTACTTCTCACTATTTGTGGGAAAATGTTTGATTGGCCATGGGGAGGCTGGATCACTTAGTTCTCCAGACCTTGCGGTTCTGCGCGAAGGTCGTTATAATGATAAGAGTTATAGCTTGGGTGCTATTGTAACGACCAATATGCGGTCTTTTCCGATCTGGGGATCGAGGCCCCGCATTGGAAAGCAGCGCATCTAAGCGTCTCGCAAACAGGTAACACAACACATACATAATAATAATAAAGAGACAATCAGGGGTTCAATTGCCTTCTCATAAATATATTAAAGTACAACACACATACAATCAAAGTAGTTCCGCTATGGACTACAAACAAGAGTAAAAGGCTATGCTACCCTGCCTGCTGGCCCACGATCACGACCACGCCTCAATCTTCTGGATAGTTCACGAATAGGCGGTCGGTCTCCTCATCGTACCGCCACGCCTGCTGTGTGCCGTCAGGGTCACCTGTCTCTGGGGTACCTGAACCTGTTGGTATTGTGGAGGAATCCGTGAGCCACGGGGACTCAGCAATCTAAGACCTTGGTGCCAGAACTAGTCAAGTTATTAGGTCTGATAGGGTAGAGTGTTTAAGGTTGCAGCATCCTAAGCTTGATATGGTGGCTATCTTACGTAGAACATTTATGAAGGTGGTCTATTCTAGCGGTCGAGAATACTTGATCACTAAGTGATCCTGAACACCTACATACGTCAATCATAACCCCACTGTGTTCCCGATCGAAGAGAGATCTTCGAGGGGACAATCACGGTTACGCACACGGTTGACAATTTTATTAGCTTAGGTTTAAGTTATCTATTACCGGATGTTAACAAAGTATTCCAAGTTGCCACATAACCGCGGGCACGGCTTTCCGAAAGATTAAACCCTGCAGGGGTGCTCCAACTAGTCCATCAGAAACATACACGGGCCGCAAAGTAATCCTCTATCACGAATCTCGTGATCTCGTCGGATTCCTTAGAGGAAAACCTCAACTCTAGGGGAACCAAAGCTTCACCGGGATTCCTATACGCAAGATATATCGCTAAGGTAAGGCAAGACTAGCAGGACCTCCCGTTGTGTCGACGACCTCGATAAGAGCCGCGTATCTCAGTCTCAGGACACGACGGATGGAAAAGCCTACGGGAGCCAAACCTCAAATTTCCCCGTGGTGGCCCCCGCAGTCTGTCCATTTTGGACCAACACTCATGAGGAGTACTGGCCCGGGTTATTGATTAAAGATCCTCGGGGTGATCATTCCCTATGCAGATTATTATTAAGTGATTAGCAAATTAACACCAATGTTGGGTCCTGCCGGACAAGTCTTAGCACTACGCGATTTATCGAGGGGGTCCCCATAACAACCCCGAACGTGTTAGGAGCGATCAATATGGAATCAAACTTCGGTAGGCGGTAACTATGGCGGCAATAACGGAACAAAGCACCTGGCAAAAGGCTAGGCCTTCCGTCATTTACCAAGTATCACATGAGTCAAAGCACTTGCAATTAGCAACGCTAACATTAGTAGCTGAGCAAAGCCTACTTAGCCATTCAAGTTTGCTAGGAAGGGATAAGTGTTTGGGTTCATGGCATATCTAGAGGCAAATATTTCAGTGGTAGGCAGCGAGCATATGACAAAGGAAACGTAATCTAGCATAACAAGTCTAGAGATGAAATCAAGGTCATATCATCTTGCCTGTGATATCCTCAGCTTGGACTGGTTCTTGATCGTCCTGCACGTACTCTCCTGACTCCACGTATTCCTTCTCCGATCCCGGTGCTACCCAACATAATAATAACAACCAATGAACAACAACACCTCAAGATGCAACAATCACATGATGCATGAGATGAATATGAGCATGCATCACTATTTCTATCACTAGCACAAGCATACGGAGTAAATACATGTTCCTGGACAGAACTGCATGCTACCCTATTTTGACATGCACGAGAATTACATGATCAGATGCGTCTCATGAAAATGATGCAAAACCATATAAAGAACATTACAATCGGAGCTACGGATCAACGGGAATCAACGAAACAAGATATGAAGCCCTACGTAACAAAATCATCACCACACACTCAAATGGCACAACTCTGGTATTTCCAGGTTTCCAAGACATACAACAAACCAACATGGATGGGGTGGAGCAAAGAAGAACACCACATCATCAACTAAGCACTCACAAACATCAGAATGACAAAACTACACAATCTGCCATAAACTGCATCATAACACTTTGTGAGCTACATGCAAAGCACCTACAGCCACGCAAACATGACAAATAGTATATGTGGCTGTAGCTAGTCAAGAATACTACAAGCACAAGCAAGAATCACACAAAAAGGAATTAAACACAGAAAGTTACAAGGCTGTAAACTTGCCCAAAAATATCAGTTTTCAGGGACTTCATGAAAATGCCAGATTCTCACTTTCTGTCTATGCTGTGAAGCATTTTGACAGCAGCCAAAACAATATCTACAGGACACCAAATGCCATGAAATTTTACTGGGAGGTAGACAAACATATCAGGTCCAACTTTCTAGTTGAAAGCTAAGGCTAGATCACAACACAATGACCAACACAACCTCATCAACAGGAGAAGAAAATATAAACAGATTCTCAGACTCAGATTTTCACTAATCTGGAATTTTAGCCACATGCCTACTTTGGAACCAAGCTCTAAACATAGAAGAAAATGAAAATATGTCATCTCCAGAAAATGTTCCAATGGAAAAACTATGTTCACCAATGGATTCCTTGGGAGATTCTACCACAAAATCATATATAATATGCATACACTTGTTTGGAGCAAGTGGCCACAAACTAGGAAGGAAAAACTACATAAATTCCTACAAATTAAATAGTGCAACATTCCATGTGCACACACTAGCTCAACTACCACATAGCTATGTTCATGTGCACAAAGACAAAATGGACATGAGGGTTTGAACCCCATGTTTGTGTCATGCACATCAACATCACAACCACTTCCCTCACTAGATCACCCACACCACACACATCATCATGCCCTCTCTCATATTAACATGAGGAGGTGCACAAGTTTCAAGTGGGGCTGTTTTCTCCACACACATACAACACATCACTTGCACAAGCTAGTGATTAAGATACACTTTCATTCACAAGGCTCACACCCTACATATACATCACCACTTGGTGACTAACACTCACAAGGTGCACACACACACATCTACTTGCATACACACACACATATATGCTCTCAGATATATGCATGCTTACCTTCACAGTTTATATCTACCATGCACCCTACTCTTGCTAGCATCAAACACTAAGAACTACTTACTGAAGTGAGTGGATAAAATACCCACATGAGGCCAAGCATCTGCAGTAACTAAGCAAACAACACATAGCAAAACAGATATGCACAACAACAAAAATGAAGGGCAGGAGAGGGATTCAAACCCACAACCCCCTGGTGCAAGCCACAACACCAAACCACTCTGCTACCAAACGCTATCTCGACAGGAAATGATAGAAAAGCTAGTTGACTGCACTGCTGCTGCAACGCTATTGTTGCCCGAAATATAATGCAAAAACGGAGGAGAGATCTCCTGGGACTCGAACCCACAACCTCTCGAGAACAAATACTGGTTGTTACCACTGCGCTACGATATGGGCGACTGACATAACAGGGAACTGTAACAAGGTAACTAGCACCTGATCCATACCCTGCTCTGCACCAGCGAGCCGGCGACAGAGAGATCGCCGATGCTGGTTTCTCTCTATGCTACTACGTCGACGAGGGGACCCAACCTAGTCATGGCGCTGCTATGACGAGGGGGGAGGAAGCCCCTCTCTTGCACCCATGCAACCAAACGCAAGAAAACTGCACACCACCATGCACAGGACCAAACTACCTACAGAGCAGAGAACTCCGACGATCTATAGGGCGAACCTAGCGAGGAGGAAGGAGGGAGGAGAGATCTCCTCACCTAGGTAAGGAAGGGAAGAAGCCACCTGCTCGAAGAGGCAGCCTGAAGAAGAACCGGTGAAGATCTCACGAAGATGAAGACGTGCTCTGCAGAACCGAAGCAGGGAGGGAGTTCGCCGGGAACACGCCGGTGACGAGCTCCTACCCGTCGTTGTGGTTGCCCCTCGACCTCAACGACATCAGGAATGGAACGTGGGCGCCTTCCCCGAGCCCCCAGACATGGTGGCCTCATGTTGGGTAACGTAGCATAAATTCAAAATTTTCCTATGCATGTTCAGATCTTCCTATGGAGATACCAGCAACGAGAGAGGGGTAAGAGCATCTTCATACCTTTGAAGATCGCTAAGCGGAAGCGTTGCTAGAACACGGTTGATGGAGTCGTACTCGCGGCGATTCCGATCTAGTGCCGAACAACGGCACCTCCGCGTTCAACACACGTGCAGCCCGGTGACGTCTCCCGCACCTTGATCCAGCAAGGAGGAGGGAGAGGTTGGGGAAGATGTCCAGCAACACGACGGCGTGGTGTCAGTGGAGAGACGAGGTCTCCCGGCAGGGCTTCGCCAAGCACCGGCAGAGAGGAGGAGGGAGAGGAGCAGGGCTGCCCCGAGAGAGAGATGAAACGGTGTGTCTCAATGGCCAAAGCCCCTCTCTATTTATAGGAGGGGGGAGGGCTGCGCCACCCCTAGGGTTCCCTCCCTAGGGGCCGGCGGCCACCAGATGGGCGAGAGGGGGCGGCGGCTAGGGTGGGAGAGGTGTGACGCACCACCTGGTGGGCCTAAGGCCCACCTACGCCTAGGGTTGCCCTCTCTCCCCACCACTTGCGCATTGGGCTGGGTGTGGGAGGCGCACCAGCCCACCTAGGGGCTGGTTCCCTCCCGCACTTAGCCCATCTAGCCTCTTGGGGTCGTTGCCCCCCTTCGGTGGTCCCGGTGGTCCCGGTACGTTACCGGTGACGCCCGAAACACTTCCGGTGTCCAAAACCATTTGTCCTATATATCAATCTTTACCTCCGGACCATTCCGGAGCTCCTCGTGATGTCCGGGATCTCATCCGGGACTCCGAACAACTTTCGGTAACCTCGTACAACAATTCCCTATAACCCCAGCGTCATCGAACCTTAAGTGTGTAGACCCTACGGGTTCGGGAGACAGGCAGACATGACCGAGACACCTCTCTGGCCAATAACCATCAGCGGGGTCTGGATAGCCATGGTGGCTCCCACTAGCTCCACGATGATCTCATCGGATGAACCACGATGTCAAGGATTCAATCAATCCCGTATACGATTCCCTTTGTCTGTCGGTATAGAACTTGCCCGAGATTCGATCGTCGGTATACCTATACCTTGTTCAATCTCGTTACCGGTAAGTCTCTTTACTCGTCCCGTAGCACGTCATCGTGTGACTAACTCCTTAGTCACATTGAGCTCATGATGATGTTCTACCGAGTGGGCCCAGAGATACCTCTCCGTCATACGGAGTGACATATCCCGATCTCGATTCGTGCCAACCCAACAGACACTTTCGGAGGTACCCGTAGTGCACCTTTATAGTCACCCAGTTACGTTGTGACGTTTGATACACCCAAAGCACTCCTACGGTATCCGGGATTTGCACAATCTCACGGTCGAAGGAAAAGATACTTGACATTAGAAAAGCATTAGCATACGAACAATACGATCTAGTGCTAGGCTTAGGATTGGGTCTTGTCCATCACATCATTCTCCCAATGACGTGATCCCGTTATCAATGACATCTAATGCCCATGATCAGGAAAACATGATCATCTATTGACTAACGAGCTAGCCAACTAGAGGCTTGCTAGGGACACATTGTGATCTATTCATTCACACATGTATTACTGTTTCCTGTTAATACAATTATAGCATGAATGATAGACGATTATCATGAACAAGGAAATATGACAATAACCATTTTATTATTGCCTCTAGGGCATATTTCCAACAGTCTCCCACTTGCACTAGAGTCAATAATCTAGTTACATTGTGATGTATCGAACACCCATAGCATTATGGTGTTGATCATGTTTTGCTCGTGGAAGAGGTTTAGTCAACGGGTCTGCAATATTCAGATCCGTGTGTACTTTAAAAATATTTATCACTCCACTCTGGACATGGTCCTGGATGGAGTTGTAGCGGCGCTTGATGTGCTTCGTCTTCCGGTGAAACCTGGGCTCCTTGGCTATGGCAATGGCTCCAGTGTTATCACAGAAGAGTGTCATAGGACCCGACGCGCTAGGAACCACTCCAAGGTCGGTGACGAGCTCCTTCATCCAAATTCCTTCACGAGCCGCTTCTGAAGCAGCTATGTACTCCGCTTCACATGTAGATGCTGCCACGACTTCTTGCTTGCTGCTGCACCAGCTCACTGCCCCACCATTCAACACATATACGTATCCGGTCTGTGACTTAGAGTCATCTGGATCTGTGTCGAAGCTAGCGTCGACGTAACCCTTTACGACGAGCTCTTCGTCACCTCGATAAACGAGAAACATTTCCTTAGTCCTTTTCAGGTACTTAAGGATATTCTTGACCGCTGTCCAGTGTTCCGCACCGGGATTACTTTGGTACCTCCCTACCAAGCTTATGGCAAGGTTTATATCAGGTCTGGTACACAGCATGGCATACATTAGAGAGACCACGGCTGAAGCGTAGGGGACATAACTCATCTTCTCTCTATCTGCTGCCGTGGTCGGCGACTGAGTCTTACTCAATCTCATACCTTGCAAAACTGGCAAGAACCCTTTCTTTGAGTTTTCCATATTGAATTTCTTCAATATCTTGTCAAGGTATGTACTTGCGAAAGACCTATGAGGCGTCTCGATCTATCTCTATAGATCTTGATGCCTAATATGTATGCAGCTTCTCCAAGGTCCTTCATTGAAAAAATCTTGTTCAAATAGGCCTTTATGCTCTTCAACATCTCTATATCATTCCCCATCAATAATATGTCATCCACATACAGTACGAGGAAAGCTACAGAGCTCCCACTCACTTTCTTGTACAGACAGGCTTCTCCGTAAACCTGTATGAACCCAAACGCTTTAATCACTTCATTAAAGCGAATGTTCCAACTCCGAGATGCTTGCACCAGCACATAGATGGAGCGCTGGAGCTTGCATACTTTGTTAGCACCCTTAGGGTCGACAAAACCTTCTGGTTGCATCATATACAACTCTTACTTAAGGTTCCCGTTAAGGAACGCCGTTTTGACGTCCATTTGCCAAATTTCATAATCATAAAAGGCGGCAATTACTAACATGATTCGGACTGATTTCAGCTTCTCTACGGGAGAGAAAGTCTCTTCGTAGTCAACTCCTTGAATTTGTCGAAAACCCTTTGCGACAAGTCGAGCTTTGTAAACGGTTACATTACCGTTTGCATCAGTCTTCTTCTTGAAGATCCATTTATTTTCTATGGCTCGCCGGTCATCGGGCAAGTCCACCAAAGTCCATACTTTGTTCTCATACATGGATCCTATCTCGGATTTCATGGCCTCAAGCCATTTGTTGGAATCCGGGCCCGCCATCGCTTCTTCATAGTTCGAAGGTTCACCATTGTCTAAAAACATGATTTCCATCACAGGGTTGCCGTACCACTCTGGTGCGGAGCGTACCCTTGTGGACCTTCGCGGTTCAATAGTAACTTGATCCGAAGCTTCATGATCATCATCATTAACTTCCTCTTCAGTCGGTGTAGGCGCCACAGGAACAACTTCCCGCGCTGCGCTACTTTCCTGTTCGAGAGGGGGTGTAATTACCTCATCAAGTTCTACCTTCCTCCCACTTACTTCTTTCGAGAGAAACTCTTTCTCTAGAAAGGATCCGTTCTTGGCAACAAAGGTTTTACCTTCGGATCTAAGATAGAAGGTATACCCAATAGTTTCCTTAGGGTATCCTATGAATACGCATTTCTCCGCTTTGGGTTCGAGCTTTTCTGGTTGAAGTTTCTTCACATAAGCATCGCAGCCCCAAACTTTAAGAAACGACAACTTAGGTTTCTTGCCAAAACATAGTTCATACGGTGTCGTCTCAACGGATTTAGACGGAGCCCTATTTAAAGTGAATGCTGTAGTTTCTAATGCGTATCCCCAAAATGATAGCGGTAAGTCGGTGAGAGACATCATAGATCGTACCATATCTAATAAAGTGCGATTACGACGTTCAGACACTCCGTTGCGCTGCGGTGTGCCAGGCGGTGTCAGTTGTGAAACGATTCCACACTTCCTTAGGTGTGTGCCAAACTCGTGACTCAAATATTCTCCTCCACGATCGGATCGTAGACATTTAATTTTTCTGTCACGTTGATTCTCAACCTCACTCTGAAATTCCTTGAACTTTTCAAACGTCTCAGATTTGTGCTTCATCAAGTAGATATACCCATACCTACTCAAATCATCGGTGAGAGTGAGAACATAACGATAACCACCGCGAGCTTCAACGTTCATTGGACCACACACATCAGTATGTATTATTTCCAATAAGTCGGTTGCTCTCTCCATTATTCCTGAGAATGGAGTTTTAGTCATCTTGCCCATGAGGCACGGTTCGCATGTGTCAAATGATTCAATGTCAAGAGACTCTAATAGTCCATCAGTATGGAGCTTCTTCATGCGTTTAACGCCGATATGACCAAGGCGGCGGTGCCACAAGTATGTGGGACTATCATTATCAACTTTGCATCTTTTGGTACTCACGCTATGAATATGTGTAACATCACGATCGAGATTCATCAAGAATAAACCATTCACCAGCGGAGCATGACCATAAAACATATCACTCATATAAATAGAACAACCATTATTCTCTGACTTAAATGAGTAGCCATCTCGCATTAAGCAAGACCCTGATACAATGTTCATGCTTAAAGCTGGTACTAAATAACAATTATTAAGGTTTAAAACTAATCCCGACGGTAGATGTAGAGGTAGCGTGCCGACGGCGATCACATCAACCTTTGAACCATTCCCGACGCGCATCGTCACCTCTTCCTTGGCCAGTCTCCACTTATTCCGCAGTTCCTGCTTTGAGTTGCAAATGTGAGCAACAGCACCGGTATCAAATACCCAGGAGCTACTACGAGCGCTGGTAAGGTACACATCAATAACATGTATATCACATATACCTTTAATGTTGCCGGCCTTCTTGTCCGCTAAGTATTTGGGGCAGTTCCGCTTCCAGTGACCCTTTCCCTTGCAATAGAAGCACTCAGTCTCAGGCTTGGGTCCGTTCTTTTTCTTCTTCCCGTCATCTGGCTTACCGGGCGCGGCAACAGCTTTGCCGTCTTTCTTGAAGTTCTTCTTACCCCCGCCCTTCTTGAAACTAGTGGTCTTGTTGACCATCAACACTTGATGCTCCTTCTTGATTTCTACTTCTGCAGACTTGAGCATCGAGTACAACTCGGGAATGGTTTTCTCCATCCCTTGCATGTTGTAGTTAAGCACAAAGCCTTTGTAGCTTGGTGGGAGAGACTGGAGGATTCCGTCAATGATAGCATCATCCGGAAGTTCGACTCCAAGTGAAGTCAGACGACCGTGTAACCCAGACATTTTGAGTATGTGCTCACTGACAGAACTATTCTCCTCCATCTTACAGCTGAAGAACTTGTCGGAGACTTCATATCTCTCGACACGGGCATGATCTTGAAAAACTAGCTTCAGCTCTTGGAACATCTCATATGCCCCGTGTTGCTCAAAACGTCTTTGGAGCCCCGTTTCTAGACTGTATAACATGCCACACCTGACCAGAGAGTAGTCATCACTCCGCGCTTGCCAGACGTTTAGAATGTCCTGGGCTGCTGCGGGAGCGGGAGGGTCACCTAGCGGCGCATTAAGGACATAAGCCTTTTTACTTGCTTCAAGGATGAGCTTCAGGTTGCGAACCCAGTCCGCATAGTTGCTACCATCATCTTTCAGCTTGTTTTTCTCTAGGAATGCGTTGAAGTTGAGGTTGACGTTGGACATCTACAATATTTGTAAAGACAACTTTTAGACTAAGTTCATGACAATTAAGTTCGTTTAATCAAATTAAGTATGAACTCCCACTTAAATCGGCATCCCTCTAGTCATCTAAGTGATACATGATCCATGTTGACTAACCCGTGTCCGATCATCACGTGAGACGGACTAGTCACCATGGTGAGCAACTTCATGCTGGTCGTATTCAACCATACGACTCATGTTCGACCTTTCGGTCTCTTGTATTCGAGGTCATGTCTGTACATGCTAAGCTCGTCGAGTCAACCTAGGTGTTTCGCGTGTGTAAATCTGGCTTACACCCGTTGTATGCGAACGTTAGAATCTATCACACCCGATCATCACGTGGTGCTTCGAGACAACAAACCTTCGCAACGGTGCACACTTAGGGGAATACGTTCTCGAAATTTTAAGAGGGATCATCTTATTAAGCTACCATCAATTTAAGCAATAAGATGTAAAACATGATAAACATCACAATGCAATCATATAGTGACATGATATGGCCATTATCATCTTTGCTTTTTCGATCTCCATCTTCAGGCATCGCATGATCATCATCGTCACCGGCGTGACACCATGATCTCCATCATCATGATCTCCATCATCGTGTCTCCGTGAAGTCGTCACGCCAACTACTACTATTACTACTACTATGGCTAACCGTTAGCAATGAAGTAAAATAGTAAGCACATGGCGTTGCATTTCATACAATAAATTAAGACAACTCCTATGGCTCCTGCCGGTTGTCGTACTCATCGACTTGCAAGTCGTGAAACCTATTACAATAACAAGATCATCTCATACATCATACATGCAACATCACAACTTTGGCCATATCACATCACATGTCAAACCCTGCAAAAACAAGTTAGACGTCCTTTAATTGTTGTTGCAAGTTTTACGTGGCTGATTTGGGTTTCTAGCAAGAACGCCTTCTTACCTACGTGACAGCCACAACGATGATATGCCAAAGCTATTTACCCTTCATAAGGACCCTTTTCATCAAATCCAATCCGACTAGAGTAGGAGAGACAGACACCCTCTAGCCACCTTTATGCACGATGTGCATGTCTGTCGGTGGAACCAGTCTCACGTAAGCGTACGTGTAAGGTCGGTCCGGGCCGCTTCATCCCACAATACCGCCGGAAAAGAATAAGACTAGTAACGGCAAGCAAATTGACAAACCATCGCCCACAACTTTTGTGTTCTACTTGTGCATAGAATCTACGCATAGAAAACCTGGCTCGGATGCCACTGTTGGGTAACGTAGCATAAATTCAAAATTTTCCTACGCATGTTCAGATCTTCCTATGGAGAGACCAGAAACGAGAGAGGGGTAAGAGCATCTTCATACCTTTGAAGATCGCTAAGCGGAAGCATTGCTAGGACGCGGTTGATGGAGTCGTACTCGCGGCGATTCCGATCTAGTGCCGAACAACGGCACCTCCGCGTTCAACACACGTGCAGCCCGGTGACGTCTCCCGCACCTTGATCCAGCAAGGAGGAGGGAGAGGTTGGGGAAGATGTCCAGCAACACGACAGCATGGTGTCGGTGGAGAGACGAGGTCTCCCGGCAGGGCTTCGCCAAGCACCGGTAGAGAGGAGGAGGGAGAGGAGCAGGGCTGCGCCGAGAGAGAGATGAAACGGTGTGTCTGAACGGCCAAACCCCTCTCTATTTATAGGAGGGGGGAGGGCTGCGCCACCCCTAGGTTTCCCTCCCTAGGGGCCGGCGGCCACCAGATGGGAGAGGGGGGGCAGCGGCTAGGGTGGGAGAGGTGTGGCGCACCACCTGGTGGGCCTAAGGCCCACCTGCGCCTAGGGTTGCCCCCTCTCCCCACCACTTGCGCATTGGGCTGGGTGTGGGAGGCGCACCAGCCCACCTAGGGTCTGGTTCCCTCCCGCACTTAGCCCATCTAGCCTCTTGGGGTCGTTGCCCCCCTTCGGTGGTCCCCCGAGACCACCTCCGGTGGTCCCGGTGGTCCCGGTACGTTACCGGTGACGCCCGAAACACTTCCGGTGTCCAAAACCATCCGTCCTATATATCAATCTTTACCTCCGGACCATTCCGGAGCTCCTCGTTACGTCCGGGATCTCATCCGGGACTCCGAACAACTTTCGGTAACCTCGTACAACAATTCCCTATAACCCCAGCGTCATCGAACCTTAAGTGTGTAGACCCTACGGGTTCGGGAGACAGGCAGACATGACCGAGACACCTCTCTGGCCAATAACCATCATCGGGGTCTGGATACCCATGGTGGCTCCCACTAGCTCCACGATGATCTCATCGGATGAACCACGATGTCAAGGATTCAATCAATCCCGTATACGATTCCCTTTGTCTGTCGGTATAGAACTTGCCCGAGATTCGATCGTCGGTATACCTATACCTTGTTCAATCTCGTTACCGGTAAGTCTCTTTACTCGTTCCGTAGCACGCCATCGTGTGACTAACTCCTTAGTCACATTGAGCTCATGATGATGTTCTACCGAGTGGGCCCAGAGATACCTCTCCGTCATACGGAGTGACAAATCCCGATCTCGATTCGTGCCAACCCAATAGACACTTTCGGAGGTACCCGTAGTGCACCTTTATAGTCACCCAGTTACGTTGTGACGTTTGATACACCCAATGCACTCCTACGGTATCCAGGAGTTGCACAAACTCACGGTCGAAGGAAAAGATACTTGACATTAGAAAAGCATTAGCATACGAACAATACGATCTAGTGCTAGGCTTAGGATTGGGTCTTGTCCATCACATCATTCTCCCAGTGACGTGATCTCGTTATCAATGACATCTAATGCCCATGATCAGGAAAACATGATCATCTATTGAGTAACGAGCTAGCCAACTAGAGGCTTTCTAGGGACACATTGTGATCTATTCATTCACACATGTATTACTATTTCCTGTTAATACAATTATAGCATGAATGATAGACGATTATCATGAACAAGGAAATATGACAATAACCATTTTATTATTGCCTCTAGGGCATATTTCCAACACCTCACCGGACGACGTGGATGTTGGAGGTTAGACGTCGGCGACGCTCTCTCTCTCTCCCTCTGATCTGAGGGTGCAGAATCTTACCTGCGGGGAAGGAAGAAGAGAGGGAGATGGAGAGAGGTGGCGGTGGCGGATGGGGAACGAGGGAAACCCTAGGGAGGGAGAGGGCACTGCCGTCCACTTATATGAGGGGGGACCTCAACGGTTGTGCCCTCACGGCGTAGCTCGTGCTCTCTCTGGTGACAAGACGGAAAGGTGGACGAGGAGGATACGCCGTCAGAAGACGAGGGCGTTCGAGGACTGGGCCACCGCGTGAGGAAGGGAGGGGAATTGGGCCAAGCTGTGCGGGAGTGAGCCCACCAGTGCGCCACTTAAGAGAGAAAAGAGTTCCCTGGTGCTTTCTTTTAACAGGAAGTACCAGAGAAGAAAGAATTGCACAAAAAACTACAAAAGCAAAAAAATAAAGCTAGCACATTCATGGTCATGAAAATTCAAGACCTATTTGAATAAAATGCAACATGAATATATGGGGAAAATTAATATTTACAAAACAGCCATTGTTTGGCCTGTTTTGCAATTATTTGCACCTCTTGCACCCCTCCTTAAAACAGCACCTATACTTCACAAATCCACCACAAACAAGAGCTAAAACAGGAACATTTTAAAAACAGAAAAGGAAGAAGTGAATCTTGACATAGGAGGAATAGAGAGAGGGGTGAAGATGATTTGAAACCTAAGCATACACATGGTATCCTACTAGCACAAGCAACCTAGTAGAGTTGCACGACACCACACATATGTCCACAAGATCACAAACACCACATGAAAGCATAAGACCACAATGCAACATCACAAGACATGAGCATGAAATGATATGTTATGCATGAATGCAAGGGAAGGAAAAGTTAAGGGACATCACATGGAATCATGGCATTGATCTCTCTCATAGCATTGACATGGTGGTCCCACAAGGAAGAGTCCAAATATGGCAAATACACACTTGGGGCATTACAAACTCTCCCACACTACAAAGAAGATCTCGCCCTCGAGATCTAAGACTGAAAGAAATCGGGAAATTCAGAACGGAGGTGATCCTCGCGTTCTCAAGTAGCCTCTTTATCGGAATGGTGTGACCACTGCACTTTGAGAAATTTGACAGTCTTTTTACGGGTCTTGCGCTCAGTCGCTTCGAGAACCGCAACTGGATGGTCACGATAAGAAAGGTTAGGCTGAAGGTCGATGTCTTGAAGATGAATAGTGTGCTCGGGGGTCTTGAAACACCTCCGAAGCTGAGAAACATGGAACACATCATGGACATTTGCAAAGTTTGACGGGAGCTCAAGCTGGTACGCAAGGTCGCCTCTCTTGCCAACCACTCTGAACGGACCAACGAAACGAGGCGCAAGCTTGCCTTTGATGCCAAAGCGTTGCATACCCTTCATAGGCGACACCTTGAGATAGACGAAGTCATCAAGCTCATAAGACATGTCACGGTGCTTGCTATGATAATAGCTCTTCTGACGGGACTGAGATGCTCTGCGGTTGTCGCGAATGATCCGACACATCTCCTCAGCTTCTTCAATCATATCATTTCCAAGGATCTGACGCTCGCCGGTCTCGGACCAGTTGAGCGGAGTACGACACTTCCTGCCGTAGAGAATTTCGAACAGAGCCTTGCTAGAACTAGCTTGATATTTGTTGTTATACGAGAACTCCGCGAAAGGCAGACAATCTTCCCACTTCATACCAAAAGAGATAACATAGGCTCTCAGCATATCCTCAAGAACTTGATTCACTCTCTCCACTTGACCACTAGTCTGAGGATGGAACGCTGTGCTGAAGCGGATCTTCGTGCCCATAGCAGACTGAAAGGAGTCCCAGAACTTGGAAGTGAACATACTTCCGCGATCTGAAGAGATCATCATAGGCACGCCGTGCAAAGAGACAATCCTGGAGGTGTACAACTCTGCCAGCTGAGCTGCTGAAATGGACTCCTTGAATGGAAGAAAATGAGCCACTTTACTCAACTTGTCGATGACAACGAAGATAGCATGATTACCCTTCTTGGACTTCGGAAACCTGGTGACGAAATCCATCTCAATGTGATCGAACTTCCACTTGGGAATCGGCAAAGGCTGCAAAAGACCTACTTGGCGTTGATGTTCTGCTTTCACCCTTCGACATACATCACATTCATTTACGAACTGAGCAATCTCGCGCTTCATACGAGTCCACCAGAAGGTCTTTTTCAAGTCATGGTACATCTTGGAGTTTCCAGGATGAATAGAGAGCAGAGCGTTATGAGCTTCCTCCATGATTACCTTCCTGAGATCACCTTTCGGGACGTCTAGGCGATCCTCGAAGAACAACGTGTCTCTGGCATCAACAGTCAAGCACTTATACTTAGGAAGACTCTTTCCAACGCCAATCTTGACCTTCTTCCCCATAGCGTCAAGAAGTTGTGCTGCTCGGACCTGATCATCCAAGGTAGGAGAGATCTGAAGGTTTGCAAGAAATCCCCGAGGTACTAGCTGAAGGTTGAGCTTCCTGAAAGACTCACAAAGACCAGGCTCGAGAGGTTGCAGAATCAGACTGTTGCAATATGCCTTCGTGCTCAAAGCATCCGCCACGACATTAGCTTTGCCTGGCGTGTACTCAACACTCGGATTAAAATCATGGAGCATTTCCACCCAACGTGTTTGCCGAAGATTCAAGTTAGGCTGAGTGAAGATGTACTTGAGACTCTCGTGATTGGTGAAAACTTCAACCTTACGTTCCAACAAGAGATGTCTCCAAGTCATCAGAGCGTGAACCACAGCTGCTAGCTCAAGATCATGCACAAGATAGTTCTTCTCCGCTGGCTTCAACTGCCTGTAGGTATAAGCAACCACCTTCTTATCTTGCATCAGGACTGCACCAAGACCCTGGAGAGAAGCGTCGCAGAAGACCTGGTAAGGCTTGGAATCATCCGGAGGAACCAAGACTGGAGTGGAGGTAAGCTTCTCTTTGAGTGTATCGAAGGCCAGTTGACACTCTGGAGACCAAGCATACTTAACACCCTTCTGAAGAAGACTTGAGAGCGGCTTGGCGATCTTGGAGAAGTTCTCAACGAACCTTCTGCAATAGCCAGCAAGCCTGAGAAAGCTTCGAAGTTGCTTCACATTCTCCGGAGGCTCCCATTAAACAATGTCCTGAACCTTGGACGGATCAACTTTAATGCGCTCAACAGAGATAATGTGCCCAAGATAAACCACTTCTTTCAGCCAGAACTCACACTTGGAAAACTTGGCATACAGCTTGTACTCTCTCAGCTTATCAAGCACCAACCTGAGATGTTCTTCATGTTCTTCCTCAGTTTCAGAAAAGACCAGAATGTCGTTGAGATAGAGCAAGACATAGTCATTCTTGAACGGAGAGAATATATAGTTCATCAATCGACAGAATGTCGGAGGAGCATTTGCCAGACCAAAAGACATGACCGTATACTCATACGAGCCAAAACTAGTCCTGAAGGCAGTCTTCGGAATGTCTTTCTCGCGAATGCGAATTTGATGATAGCCCATCCTGAGATCAAGATTGGAGAAGACCTTAGCACCTTTCAACTGTTCGAACAACTCAGTAATGTTCAGAAGTGGATATTTGTTCTTGATTGTCTTCTTATTCAATGGACGGTAATCGACACACAGCCGGTCCGTGCCATCCTTTTTCTTGACAAACAGAACACCACAGCCCCACAGAGACGAGCTCGGTCTGATCAAACCCAAACTCTCCTGCTCATCGAGTTGCCTCTTAAGTTCCTTCAATTCTTCTGGACCCAGCTTGTACGGTCGTTTGCACACTGGCTCTGTGCCTAGCTCAAGCTCAATGACAAACTCAACTTCACGGTGCGGAGGCATGCCTGGCAGCTCTTCAGGAAACACATCTTCATATTCGCAGACCACTCGGACTTGCGCAATAGGATTGATCTCACCCTTTTCATTCAAAGAGAACAGACGGATTGTATCATCGCGCGCCGCGAATATGATCACGTCCTCCGAAGAGTGGGTAAGCTTCACTTCTTTAGCCTCACAATCAATTGACGCCTTGTTCATGGCCAGCCAGTCCATACCAAGAATAAAGTCGATGTCGGAATTGCCCAAGACAATAGGAGATGACAGAAAAGCATAAGCACCCATCTTGACAGAAATATCAGGAACGGACAAACTAGAACTCAAATGCTTTGCAGGAGAAACGACTGCCAATGGCTTAGGCAACTGCTCGTGATGCAGATTATGCTTGGATGCAAATGGATATGACACGAAGCAATGCGAAGTACCAGAATCAAATAACACTTTAGCAGGAATATCATTGACGAGGAGGTTACCCATGATCACAACTGACAAGTTCTCCGCCTCAGCTGCATTCACCATGTTGACTCGAGCTGATCTGGGGTTGAACTTGACAAGAGCATTGCTTGGAGGTTTGCCTCGAGGAGGAGGCGGCAGTCGGAGCTGAGAAGTACACTTATTGGCATAGTGACCCTTCTGCCCACACTTGTGACAAGTGATATCTGCTGGCTGCCGGTACTGAGTCTGAGGAGGCCCTTGCTTCTGATGCTGGTATCTCTGCTGGAAGACAGGGTTGGGTGGGTGGGAAGAACCACGACCACCTGAGTGCTTGAGCTGCTGCGATTGCCGAGGAGGAGGAGGAGAAACCCAGAACTTCTGTTGCTTCTGAACCACCTGAGTCGAGGAAGAGCTGGAATCTCTGAAGCGCTTCTTAGAATACTCCACCCTGAGCAAGGCTGCCTCTGCTCTGAGAGCTAGGTTGTAGAACTTGTCGAACTCCTCAGGATCGTGCAAGGCAAGAGCTAACTGCAAATCTTCTTTCAAGCCACCCCTGAACTAATAAATCTTAGTCTTCTGATACGGGATATCCTGCAGCGCGTAACGGGCCAGCTCGTGGAACTCAACGTTGTACTTGTACACGGAATTGCTACCCTACTTGAAATGCCTGAACTTCTCACGCATCTCCTCCACAAAACTGGAAGGGATGTAGTGGGACCTGAACTCACGAGAGAACTCATCCCACAAAATCACCCTAGCGCCTCTGGAGTCCTTCAGCTGCTGCCACCATATAGAAGCCTGCCCCTTCAACTGGAACATTGCAAACTTGACATAATCCTCTGGACACACATTGCTACACTCGAAATGTTTGTTCATATCATGGATCCAATCTTCTGCATCAAATGGTTGGTCGCATGAAGTGAACGTCTTTGGCTGGTTTGACAGGAACTGACTCAGACTCGCAAACTGATTGCCACCATGCTGGAAATTGCCTTGTTGTTGATTGGCTCTCTCTTGCAGCAACTGTATCAGCATCTGGGTGTTTGCATTAGTAGCAGCCATCACCGCTTGCCAGGCCTCTGCAGGAGGAGGCGGCGGCGGAGGAGGGTTCTCTGGAGGAGGAGGTGGAGGCGGCATATCCTCACGCCCTGGGTTCTGACGAGTCGGTGGAGCCATCCTGAAGACGGACAACATATTAGCCCACAGAATAATTTAAGATATTGCTGAATCAAAAGATAGGAATAAGCAATTGCACTCGAACAAAATAGTAAGAATGCTTCCTCAAAGTGATGGACGACAAAATTCTGATTAAGACCACTACAAACAAGTATGAGCTAGAACTGCTCGGAACAAACATATGATCGAGATTTCCCCAACCTCAATCATGCATCTGTAGGAAGATAGTCCCATAAGATACTACTTGATATCCCACCTATGAATTCCCGAAATAACTGGTCATGCAATCTGGTACACAGATACAAGGTAATATCACACAACTCCTAAACTAACCCGTCACCTATATAACATCCTTCAACACACAACCAGCATCTCGGACCTTCATCTACCACAAACCCTCGTGATCACAATGATACTAAGTATGGCAGTACCCCCGAACAATCTGCACCAGTACTGGGGACATCGGGGTTATCTCGCCACTACCAGTATGGAAGCAATAACGAACATCCTTCATTCTTAGATACTCAGAAATCTGAATGACGGCGATGTGCGCAAGAATCCCCTGGAGCTCAACTCCCCGGAAGAAACACAAAGCAGACAGGAGGCACCAAGACAGGAGTCCGTCACATCGAAATCATATAGATTTCACAAATACCCGCGTGATCCTAAATTTTTTTTGAGCGAGATGAGGAGTAGAATTAAAGATTGCCTAGGTCAGGAACCTCACCAGAGCATAGAAGAGGAGAAAAAAGAATCCTACTGTCCGATATAACGAAGACTCAAAACATTTTACTAGACTCGACTCGGCCAAGTACGATCACACAAAGGCTCCTATGGTCGTAAGGCTCTGATTACCAACTTGTAACAACCAAGATGTGGTCCTTTTCGATCTGGGGATCGAGGCCCCGAATTGGAAAGGAGGGCATCTAAGCGTCTCGCAAACAGGTAACACAACACATACATAATAATAATAAAGAGACAATCAGGGGTTCAATTGCCTTCTCATAAATATATCAGAGTACAACACGCATACAATCAAAGTAGTTCCGCTATGGACTACAAACAAGAGTAAAAGGCTATTCTACCTTGGCTGCTGGCCCACGATCACGACCACGCCTCAATCTTCTGGATAGTTCACGTACAGGCGGTTGGTCTCCTCATCGTACCGCCACGCCAGCTGCGTGCCGTCGGGGTCACCTGTCTCTGGGGTACCTGAACCTGTTGGTATTGTGGAGGAATCCGTGAGCCACGGGGACTCAGCAATCTAAGACCTTGGTGCCAGAACTAGTCAAGTTATTAGGTTAGATAGGGTAGAGTGTTTAAGGTTGCAACATCCTAAGCTTGATATGGTGGCTATCTTACGTAGAACATTTATGAAGGTGGTCTATTCTAGCGATCGAGAATACTTCATCACTAAGTGATCCTGAACACCTACATACGTCAATCATAACCCCACCATGTTCCCGATCGAAGAGAGATCTTCGAGGGGACAGTCACGGTTACGCACACGGTTGGCAATTTTATTAGCTTAGGTTTAAGTTATCTATTACCGGATGTTAACAAAGTATTCCAAGTTGCCACATAACCGCGGGCACGGCTTTCCGAAAGATTAAATCCTGTAGGGGTGCTCCAACTAGTCCATCACAAACGTACACGGGCCGCAAAGTAATCCTCTATCACGAATCTCGTGATCTCGTCGGATTCCTTGGAGGAAAACCTCAACTCTGGGGGAACCAAAGCTTCACCGGTATTCCTATACGCAAGATATATCGCTAAGGTAAGGCAAGACTAGCAGGACCTCCCGTCGTGTCGACGACCCCGATAAGAGCCGCGTATCTCAGTCTCAGGACACGACGGATGGAAAAGCCTACGGGAGCCAAACCTCAAGTTTCCCCGTGGTGGCCCCCGTAGTCTGTCCATTTTGGACCAACACTCATGAGGAGCACTGGCCCGGGTTGTTGATTAAAGATCCTCGGGGTGATCATTCCCTCTGCAGATTATTATTAAGTGATTAGCAAATTAACACCAATGTTGGGTCCTGCCGGACAAGTCTTAGCACTACGCGATTTATACGGGGGTCCCCATAACAACCCCGAACGTGTTAGGATCGATCAATATGGAATCAAACATCGGTAGCCGGTAACTATGGCGGCAATAACGGAACAAAGAACCTGGAAAAAGGCTAGGCCTTCCGTCATTTACCAAGTATATAGGTGCATTAATTAAATAACAGAATTTAAGATAATGATATCAAGCTCATGTTATCACATGAGTCAAAGCACCTGCAATTAGCAACGCTAACATTAGTAGCTGAGCAAAGCCTACTTAGCCATTCAAGTTTGCTAGGAAGGGATCAGTGTTTGGGTTCATGGCATATCAAGAGGCAAATATTTCAGTGGTAGGCAGCGATCATATGACAAAGGAAACGTAATCTAGCATAACAAGTCTAGAGATGGAATCAAGGTCATATCATCTTGCCTGTGATATCCTCAGCTTGGACTGGTTCTTGATCGTCCTGCACGTACTCTCCTGACTCCACGTATTCGTTCTCCGATCCCGGTGCTACCCAACATAAGAATAACATCCAATGAACAACAGCACCTCAAGATGCAGCAATCACATGATGCATGAGATGAATATGAGCATGCATCACTATTTCTATCACTAGCACAAGCATAAGGAGTAAATACATGTTCCTGGACAGAACTGGATGCTAACCTATTTTGACATGCATGAGAATGACATGATCATATGCGTCTCGTGAAAACAATGCCAAACCATATAAAGAACATTACAATCGGAGCTATGGATCAACGGGAATCATCGAAACAAGATATGAAGCCCTACGTAACAAAATCGTCACCACACACTCAAATGGCACAACTCTGGTATTTCCAGGTTGCCAAGACATACAACAAACCAACATGGATGGGGTGGAGCAAAGAAGAACACCACATCATCAACTAAGCACTCACAAACATCAAAATGACAAAACTACACAATCTGCCATAAACTGCATCATAGCACTTTGTGAGCTACATGCAAAGCACCTACAGCCACCCAAACATGACAAATAATATATGTGGCTGTAGCTAGTCAAGAATACTACAAGAACAAGCAAGAATCACACAAAAAGGAATTAAACACAGAAAGTTACAAGGCTGTAAACTTGCCCAAAAATATCAGTTTTCAGGGACGTAGTGAAAATATCAGATTCTCACTTTCTGTCTATGCTCTGAAGCATTTTGACAGCAGCCAAAACAATATCTACAGGACACCAAATGCTATGAAATTTTACCGGGAGCTTGAAAAACATATCAGGTCCAACTTTCTAGTTGAAAGCTAAGGCTAGATCACAACACAATGACCAGCACAACCTTATCAACAGGAGAAGAAAATATAAACAGATTCTCAGACTTAGTGAAAATCTCAGATTTTCACTAATCTGGAATTTCACCCACATGCCTACTTTGAGTGGGCATAACTTGCACATATGGAATCCTAATCATGATATGGAACCAACATGAGGTAGAGGGGGTCACCCTCTACTACCACAACCAAGAAACACTCACAAAGACTCACCACAACTCATGGAACCAAGCTCTAAACATAGAAGAAAATGAAAATATGTTATCTCCAGAAAATGTTCCAATGGCAAAACTAAGTTCACCAATGTATTCCTTGGGATATTCTACCACAAAATCATATATAATATGCATACAATTGTTTGGAGCAAGTGGCCACAAACTAGGAAGGAAAAACTACATAGATTCCTACAAATTGAATAGTGCAATATTCCATGTGCACACACTAGCTCAACTACCACATAGCTATGTTCATGTGCACAAAGAAAAAATGGACATGAGGGTTTGAACCCCATGTTTGTGTCATGCACATCAACATCACAACCACTTCCCTCACTAGATCACCCACACCACACACATCATCATGCCCTCTCTCATATTAACATGAGGAGGTGCACAAGTTGCAAGTGGGGCTGTTTTCTCCACACACATACAACACACCACTTGCACAAGCTAGTGATTAAGATCCACTTTCACTCACAAGGCTCACACCCTACATATACATCACCACTTGGTGACAAACACTCACAAGGTGCACACACACACATCTACTTGCATACACACACATATATATGCTCTCAAATATATGCATGCTTACCTTCACAGGTTATATCTACCATGCACCCTACTCTTGCTAGCATCAAACAAGAAGAACTACTTACTGAAGTGAGTGGATAAAATACGCACATGAGGCCAAGCATCTGCAGTAACTAAGCAAACAACACATAGCAAAACAGATATGCACAGCAACAAAAAAAATAAAGGGCAGGAGAGCGATTCGAACCCGCAACCCCCTGGTGCAAGCCACAACACCAAACCACTCTGCTACCAAACACTATCTCGACAGGAAAAGATAGAAAAGCTAGTTGACTGCACTGCTGCTGCAACGCTACTGTTGCCCGAAATATAATGCAAAAATGGAGGAGAGATATCCTGGGACTCGAACCCACAACCTCTCGAGAACAAACACTCGCTGTTACCATTGCGCTACAATATGGGCAACTGACATAACAGGGAACTGTAACAAGGTAACTAGCACCTGATCCATACCCTGCTCTGCACCAGCGAGCCGACGACAAAGAGATCACCGGTGCTGGTTTCTCTCTATGCTACTACATCGACGAGGGGACCCAACCTAGTCACGGCACTGCTACCACGAGGGCGGAGGAAGCCCCTCTCTTGCGCCCATGCAACCGAACGCAAGAAAACAACACACCACCACGCACAGGACCGAACTACCTACAAAGTAGAGAACTCCGGCGATCTACAGGCCGAGCCTAGCGAGGAGGAAGGAGGGAGGAGAGATCTTCTCACCTAGGGAAGGAAGGGAAGAAGCCACCCGCTCGAAGAGGCAGCCTAAAGAAGTACCGGTGAAGATCTGACGAAGATGAAGACGTGCTGTGCAGAACCGAAGCAGGGAGGGAGTTCGCCGGGAACACGCCGGTGACGAGCTCCTGCCCGTCGTTGTGGTCGCCCCTCGACCTCAACGATAGCGGGAATGGAACGCGGGCGCCTTCCCCGAGCCCCCGGACATGGCGGCCTCGCCGGACGACGTGGATGTGGGAGGTTAGACGCCGGCGACGCTCTCTCTCTCTCGCGGATCTGAGGGTGCAAAAGCTTACCTGCGGGGAAGGAAGAGGAGAGGGAGATGGAGAGAGGTGGCGGCGGCGGATGGGGAACGAGGGAAACCCTAGGGAGGGAGAGGGCACGGCCTTCCACTTATATGAGGGGGTACCTCGACGGTTGTGCCCTCACGGCGTAGCTCGTGCTCTCTTTGGTGACGAGACTGAAAGGTGGATGAGGAGGATACACCGTCAAAAGACGAGGGCGTTCGAGGACTGGGCCACCGCGCGAGGAAGGGAGGGGAAGTGGGCCAAGATGTGCGGGATTGAGCCCACCAGTGCGCCACTTAAGAGAAAAAATAATTCACTGGTGCTTTCTTTTAACAGGGAGTAGCCCATCTTACCAAACTACACGATATAGCCACCCTTTTCACTAGTGAGGAGAAGATCCGCTACTACTATATCCTTAAGTTGTTTCCTTTCTCTCTAAAGGATGACGCTAAAGCCTGGTTCACTTCTCTTGCTCCTGGATGTGTGAGTAGTCCCCAGGATATGGTCTGTTACTTCTGTGAGAAATATTTCCCTGCCCATAAGAAGCAAGCTGCCTTGCAGGAAATATACGACTTTGCTCAACTCAAAGAAGAGAGTCTCCCACAAGCTTGGGGGAGGCTCATCCAGCTACAGAATGCTTTGCCTGATCACCCTCTTAAGAAGAACGAGATACTTGATATCTTCTATAATAGACTTACCGATGCTTCTAGAGACCATCTAGATAGTTGTGTCGGTTGTGTTTTTAGGGAACGAACTGTAGAACAAGCTGAGATCCTACTGAATAACATCTTGATCAACGATAATGCTTGGACTATTCCCGAAGCACCTCCTAAGCCAACTCCTAAGAAAAGAGTTATTCTATTCCTCAGTCCCGAAGATATGCAAGAAGCCAAGAAATCTATGCAAGAGAAAGGCATTAGATCTGAAGAAGTCAAAAATCTACCCCCTATCAAAGAGATCCATGGTCTCGAGAACCCGATACAAGTAGTAGATGTGAATTCTCTGCGTAGATTCAATGAGAGTGATATTCCTTTTGACAAACCTGCTAGCCTATGCTTTGATGAATTTGACAACTTTGTTGCCAAACAACAAAGTTTCAATGATTATGTTAGTAGACAATTGGAACAAAGTACTCGTATGGTTTGTCATTTAAGTGCTTGTGTAGACAGAAATGTCAATGATCTGAAGCTTTTGAGTAAACATGCCTCTATGATTACTACTCAGGTAGAACAAGTACTTAAAGCTCAGAATGACCTGCTCAATGAATTAAATGACAACTCTGTCAGAGTCATTACTAGAGGAGGCAAAATGACTCAGGAATCTTTGTATCCTGAAGGCCATCCTAAGAGAATTGATCAAGATTCTCAAGGAATTAATGCTGATACACCAAGGCATCCTAAGAAGAAGAAGAAGGATGATAGAAACCTACATGTCAGTTCACCAAATACTTTCACACCTGAAGAACCAAATGATATTTCTGCGTCTGATGCAGAAATACAATCTGGTGATGAATATGAACCTGGTGACAATATGGACAACAATGTTCATAATAATGCTCAACCTAGCAATGATAAGGATGTGGAGATTGAACCTACGGTTAATCCTGATAACCCACAACCTAAGAGATACGATAAGAATGACTTCACTGCTAGGAAGCATGGTAAATAAAGGGAGCCATGGCTTCAGAGACCCATGCCCTTTCCTCCTAAGCCATCCAAGAAAAAGGATGATGAGGATTTTGAGCGCTTTATTGAAATGTTGAGACTCGTCTTTCTGCAGATGCGGTTAATTGATATGCTCAAATGTCTCCATATGCCAAGTACATGAAAGATATCGTGACCAATAGATGGAAGATACCAGATCTTGAGATTTCCACCATGCTTGCCAATTACACTTTCAAAGGTGGAACTCCTAAGAAACTTGGTGATCCCAGAGTGCCCACTATACCTTGCTCCATTAAAGGGAACTACGTAAGAACTGCCTTATGTGACCTTGGAGCCGGTGTTAGTGTTATGCCTCTCTCTCTTTATCATAGACTTGAACTGGATAAGTTGACACCCACTGAAATTTCTCTGCAAATGGCCGACAAATCAACTGCTTTCCCTGTCGGCATTTGCGAGGATGTGCCTGTTGTGGTTGCTAACGTTACTATCTTAACAGACTTTCTTATCCTGGATATTCCTGAGGATGATGCCATGGCGATCATTCTTGGAAGACCATTCTTAAACACCGCAAGGGCTGTTATAGATTGCAGGAAGGGCAATGTCACCTTCCATGTCAACGGTAATGAGCATACAGTGCACTTTCCGAAGAAACGATATTAAGTACATTGCATCAATGCTATCAAAAAAACTTCGTCGATTGTTATTGGGAGCTTTGAATGCCCTATTCCTCGTGTTAAGATGATGTATGATTTGCTTGTTGGGGAGATTCATGTCCCCATTGAGGTGACTTACTCACGATTCCACAATTCTTCGTTTCCTCTTGCGATTCGAAAAAGTTTTGTCATGAGGATTTGATCAACCCCATTGACGGATTTCTTTCGATGACCATGAAATGGATGAATCAAGGAGTCACATACCTCTGTTTTAAGCTTTCACTTTCTTTTGCTTAGAAGGAAAATGATAGATTTAGTTTAGTTTTTCTTGTTTTCTGTTTTAGCGTCGCGGAGAAAAGTACCCCGAAAATAAAAGTTCAACGATGGTCCTGAAAATTAAATATAATTTTTTCTGGATTTTTTGAAAAATACTGGGACTGAGAGCTCGCCTGGGGGCCACACCAGTGGGCCACAAGCCCTGTAGCCTCAGCCTCCCCCTGGTCGCGGATACCAAGCTTGTGGGACCCACAGGACCCCCTCCACTCATTCCAGCTCCCATCCTCTTCTTCTACCTCCAGAAAAAATCGTTTTGCAGCTCAAACCCGTGTTCTTGCTCATTTGGCTGTGATTTTCGATCTCCTTGCTCAAAGCACCATTCTCCGAACCATTTTGGGGAAATTACTCCTTGGTAAGTGACTCCTCCATTGGTCCAATTAGTTTCTACTCTAGTGCTTTATCCTTCGCGTATTTTTGCTACCTTGGTGACCCTGTTCTTGAGCTTGAAATGTTGATTTTAACTGGTCCCGAGTAGTTTTAGCGCGTGATACGGTCTCTAGGCACTAGTAGGAGTAGTTGCTACGAGTTGGGTTAATCCTTACTCACTTTTCTTTCGAAGTCTCTAAAAATTTCAGAATTTTTCAGAGTTAGAAAAGGGAAAAGATGAGGAGGTTCATGAGAGGCTCTTCAAGCCGTAACCCCAAGGAGGATGAGAAGAACCACCCCAATTACGTGGTTCCTCGAGGCACAGATGTTCGAGCGTGCGAGTGGCCAAGTGATGAATTTTTGCGCGCCGCTGGGCTTTATGAAGACTTTTATTACTTAGTGGAGAACGCAGGTCTTACCGCGTTCGTTGAAGATAAGTGCCCACAATACCTCCTCCTCACCAATATTTTCGTTCAAAGCTTCAACTTTTATCCGAGGAAGAATCCTCCTATGGTTGAGTTCATGTTATACGATATCCCCCAGCGCATGACACTACCGGATTTTTGCAATGTGTGCAAATTACCTTATGTTGGGGATATTCATGATCCTCGTCCACGGGACTTGGAGGCTTTCATAGATACTATTGTTGTTGGAGAGGAGAGAGGAGTGTCTCGCGCTAGAATTGCTAGCATACATTTTCCTGTGCTTCGGTACTTCTCATTATTTGTGGGAAAATGATTGATTGGCCGTGGGGAGGCTGGATCACTTAGTTCTCCAGACCTTGCGGTTTTGCGCGAAGGCCTTTATAACAATAAGACTTATAGCTTAGGTGCCATAGTAGCTCAGCGGTTGAACACAAACCGTTCCAAAGGTGTCGTCTATGGAGGTATCTATGCTACCCGTCTTGCTAGACACTTTGAGATACCCATTAGACTGGAGGAGGAAGAAGAAATGCTTCTTCCTGAGAAATATCTAGATTATGACAGCATGGTTCGCCATGATTTTCTGGATAGAGATGCTAGTAGACGGATGATTTATAACCTGGTATTTAGTGAGGGTACTCAAGAGACTATTACTTTGCCTGCTCCTTCTTTGTTCAACCTTTATGCAGGCAGGTACATTATTATGCCCTCGGACATCTACGCATATTGGGGCTTGGCCCAACCACAGGTGTCCGTGCCCGAGCCGCCAGTCGAGTACCAGTCGCCAGTTTAACAGTGGGAGCCAGAGGAGCTCACACAGCAGTGGCATCCACAGTCCGCTCCGGAGTATCCCGGAGCTGGTTATTTCCCTCCTTGGGAGTAGACCAAGCTAGGCCAAAATCCTAAGCTTGGGGGAGTACGTGTTTTCACCAACTTTACATTCTTGTTTATGCTTTCACTTTGTTAGTCGGTGTTTACACTTTGCCACTGTATTATCCATGCTAGTTTATTGTTGTTTTCTTGTATTCTTGTTTTGTATCCTTTTGAGAAAACCCAAAAAGATTTTCCTTTCTTCTTTTGCTTGTTGGGAGCTTTCCCGTGTAAATAGTTTTCTTTTTCTTTGAGTCGTGGTAGAAGACCATGGTTACAAAGTTTAGTGGCTCTCGCATGCATACCTGTTCATTTGTTAAAGAGCCATATTACGTTGTATTCACCTTTGTGTTTGCCTGCAGATTCAGCTTAGTCCAATGCACGAGCACTCTTATTATTGTTCACATCGTTCGATTGTGCAAGTGAAAGGCAATAATGATGATATATGATGAAGTGACTGAGACTGGAAAAGCTGGTATGAACTCTATCTATTTTGTTTTTGTAAATATGACTAGATTGCCGTCCCAGATTCAGCTTTGTTGAGAGAGAACCATGTTTGCAATGACAACTTAGAGATCATAGTTTCTGATGCCATGCTTAATTAGCTAGGAGCTTATAATGGTTTGTCTTGAATGCCAACATAGATTTTGAGATGGCTATGATGTAGTATCATAGGATGGTATTCTCCTTTGAATGATTCAAGTGGCTTGACTTGGCGCATGTTCATCCATGTAGTCGAAAGAAAATCAACATAGCCTCTATGATGTTTGTGTTCATGGTGATTTATATCCTTCTCATGCTTGCACTCAATGTTAGTCAAACTCTTTGCATCTTGATGACTGTTGTCGCTCTCTAGTTGGTCGCTTCCCAGTCTTTTGATAGCCTTCACTTGTACTAAGCGGAATACTGCTTGTGCATCCACTTCCATAAACCCAAGAGTTTTTCAATGAGAGTCCACCATACCTACCTATTTGTGGTATCTACCTGCCGTTCCAAGTAAATTTGCATGTGCCATTCTCTAAACCTTCAAGAAATAATATGTTCTGCATGCCCGAACCGCTCATGTGGTGACAGGGGGCTATTGGTATCTTCCATGTTAGGTGTGTTATCATCGACATGTGTTTATTCACTGTCATTCACGAGAAAGGGGCCGGTAATTGGAATGCCCAGATCCACGCTTAAATCGAAAACATAACTGTAAAACAAGACTCCCCCCGGATTGATGCTAGTATGGACGGTACCCGAGGATTCGGCTAGCCGTGGAGTGTGATTGATTGGTGGTGGGGGAGTTAAAACTTTACTTTTCTGTTTGGGAACCGCCTATATCATGAGTAGCATGGAAGATATTGCGAACTCTTGGTCATTGCGTTGATAATGAAAGCATGCCACCCAAAATTATAATCTCTATTTTCAAAGCTTGAGCTCTGGCACCTCTGCAAATCAATGCTTCCCTCTGCGAAGGGCCTGTCTATTTATTTTCCTGTTGAGTCATCCTCTTCTTATATAAGCACCAACTAGAGAGCACCTCTGTCATTTTTATGCTTTGCTTTTGATTGATATTGAGTATGACTATGGCTGGATCTTCGTTGCTATGAATTACAATGTTTTAGTCAGCCCTTGATCTTTGAAAGTGCTCTGCATTTATGTTTTGCGGTCTCAGAAAGAGCTAGAGAGATACCACCTATTCATATTGCTTCAAGCTTGTTTTGATTGAATTGTTGGTATCCGAAACTCATTATTATTTTCTCGCTAGCTGTTTATGCCATTGATATTAGTTTACCGTGAGACCTATGTGTCATTTGCTTATGTGGTTAACTTGTGATCTTGCTGAAATTCTGGTTATGAGTTAGACATTGTTGCAACAACAAGATCAAACAAAGTTTGTCAAAGTTTTTCTTTCTCTTTCAGTTTGTCAACTGAGTTGCTTGAGGACAAGCAAGTTTTTAAGCTTGGGGGAGTTGATACGTCTCCATCGTATCTACTTTTCCAAACTCTTTTGCCCTTATTTTGGACTCTAATTTGAATGGAACTAACCCAGACTGATGATGTTTTCAGCAAAATTGCCATGGTGTTGTTTTTGTGCAGAAATGAAAGTTCTCGGAACGTCCTGAAAATTTACAGAGAATATTTCTGGAAAATATGAAAAATACCTGCGCAAAGATCCACCGGAGGGGACGGGCCAGTGGGCCATAAGCCGTGTAGCCGCGGCCACCCCCTGGCCGTGGCTACCAGGCTTGTGGGGCCCACGTGGCTCTGCCGCCCCCAATTCCATCGCTATTTATTCCCTTTCGTCCCAGAAAAATCAAGAGAGAAGAGTTCATCGCGTTTCACGATCTAGAGGCGCCGCCACATCCCGTTCTTGCCCTGGAGGGCAGATCTGGAGTCCGTTTTGGGCTCCGGATCAAGGAGATCGTCGCCATCGTCATCATCAACCTTCTTCCCTCTCCAATTCCATGAATCTCTTCATCGTTCGTGAGTAATCTATTCGTAGGCTCGCTGGGCGGTGATGAGTAGGATGAGATCTATGATGTAATCGAGTTAGTTTTGACAGGGATTGATCCCTAGTATCCACTATGTTCTGAGATTGATGTTGCTACTACTTTTCCATGGTTAATGCTTGTCACTAGGGCCCGAGTGCCATGAATTCAGATCGGAAGATATTATGTTGTCACCAATTTATGTTTGTTTTAGATCAGATCTTGCAAGTTGTAGTTACCTACTATGTGTTATGATCCGGCAACCCCGGAGTGACAATAACCGGAAGCACTCCCAGTGATGACCATAGTTTGAGGAGTTCATGTGTTCACCAAGTGCTAATGCGTTGGTCCGGTTCTTTATTAAAAGGAGAACCTTAATATCCCATAGTATCCATTTGGACCTCGCTGCCACGGGAGGGATGGACAATAGATGTCATGCAAGTTCTTTTCCCTAAGCACGTATGACTACACACGGAATGCATGCCTACATCACATTGACGAACGGGAGCTAGCCACATATCTCTCCGTGTTATAACTTTTCCATGATGAATGTCATCCGACAAATCACTGATCCATTGCCTACGAGTTTGTCCCACTGCTGTTGTTACTTGCTTTGCTCTGTTGCTGTTACTACTATTGCCACTACTGTTACTTGTTGCTGCTGTTACTTGCTACTGTTTCTACTTGCTACTGCTATCTCTACTGCTGTTCCTTGCCACTTCTGTTACTCGTTACACTGCTACTACCTGCTACAATACTTTCCTGGCGCCATTGATACTTCAGTTAGGAATAATCTTCCGTCGACAGATTCTTTCCTAGAACCATTGCTATCATACTACCTTTGATGCTTATATCCTGCTTGCAGATACTAATCTTTCAGGTGTTGTTGAGCCGACAACTCAACTGCTAATACTGGAGAATATCCTTTCACTCCCATCATGTCGAACCAACAAATTTGGGTTGAATACTCTACCATCGAAAACTGCCGCGATCCCACACGCTGGTGGGCCATTGCAAGACAATTACTAATTGTTGAGCAACTCGAAGCAGCAGGTACTATGGACTTGACGAGATTCTCCTACTGTATTGATACCTTGGTTCTCAAACTGAGGGAAATACTTACTGCTCCTGTGATGCATCACCCTTTCCTCTGCAAGCAAGTCTCCGTCAATGTGTCAATTTCTGGCGCTGTTGTTTGAGAAGTAGCAGAAGGATTTCTGGCGCCGTTGCCGGGGAGGATCAAGTCAAGAACTCATCCAAGTAAGTGTCGCAAACTCATCTTGCATTTACTTTTTTGCCTCTCGTTTTCCTCTCCCCCACTTCTAAAAACAAAAATTTACAAAAATATTTGCCTTTTTCGTTCGCCCTTTTCTCTCGCTTGCCTTTCCTTTGCTTGTGTGCTATGTGCCTTCAATATGCTTGCATCTTCACTTGCTGAAAATCTATTAATATGGATCCTCACCCACTTGCTAATCTCTTTAAGAGATCCACTTATGTGGAACCAATTGCTAGTGAGTTGAGTGCACTTGACTTTCTCTATGGAGTTTTGCTCGAGAGGCGTGAATCTGAAAATCGTGATGAAGAAATTTATGAAATGATTCACGAGGGCTCCTTGAATGAAAAACATGATTGCAATGATTTCATTATAAATTCTATTAATGACAATCATGCAAAAAATATGCAAAACCCTAAGCATGGGATGCTAGTTTTCCTATGTCCACTACTTGTTGCAATGATATTTGCAATAATATTGAAAGTGGGTTTGGAGAAGTCATGACTTTAGTTGATGATAATCCCACTATTTTTGAAGAGTGTCAACTTTGCATGCATGTGGATCATGAAAATAATATCCTTTGTGATAGCTATTTTGTTGAATTTGATTATGATCCCACATGTAATTGCTATGAGAGAGGAAAATATTGTGGTAGAAACTTTCATGTTACCAAATTACCTCTCGTTATGTGGAGATTGCTATTGTCTCTTTCTTCTTCCTTGCATTTGGTAGCTATTGGTTGTCTTGACAATTTGTTTTCCTATAAAATGCCTATGCATAGGAAGTATGTTAGACTTAGATGTGATTTTCACATGCTTTATGATGCTCTCTTGTGCTTCAAATCTTGTCTTTTGTGTGAGCAGCATTAAGTTATCAATGCCTAGCTAAGGGCGTTAAACAATAGCGTTTGTTGGGAGGCAACCCAATGAATTTATCTTTTACTTTCTGTTTTGTTGCGTCCACACCATCATAATTCTGTTATGATTGTGTTTTTTGTGTTTCTTTGTGTTTGAGCCAAGAAAAACCTTCATGACTAGTTTGCTGTTGGTTGTTTGATCCTGCTGGAAAAAGACAGAAACTTTTCGCTCACAAGATTATTTTTCGTTTTTATTCAGAAAGAGCTTTTGAGTTGTGGGTTTTGTTTGGCCAACTAGATCTATGATTCTTGCAATGGGAGAAGTGCTTGGTTTTGGGTTCATACCGTGAAGTGACCTCACCCAGTGACAAAAGGGGTAGCGAGGCACGCATCGTGTTGTGGCCATCAAGGGTAAAAAGATGGGGTTTTCATCATTGGTTTGAGTTTATCCCTCTACATCATGTCATCTTGCTTAAGGCGTTACTCTGTTCATCATGAACTCAATACACTAGATGCATGCTGGATAGCGGTCGATGTGTGGAGTAATAGTAGTAGATGCAGAAAGTATCGGTCTACTTGTCTCGGACGTGATGCCTATATGTATGATCATTGCCTTAGATATCGTCATGACTTTGTGCGGTTCTATCAATTGCCCGGCAGTAATTTGTTCACCCACCGTGATATTTGCTATTTTAAGAGAAGCCTCTAGTGAACACTATGGCCCCCGGGTCTACTTCACATCATATTTTCAGCCTTACACTTTTACTTCGTTGCACTTTCCGCCTTCAGATCTCACTTCGCAATCAATCTTGAAGGGATTGACAACCCCTTTATAGCGTTGGGTGCAAGCTCTTTTGTGTTTGCGCAGGTACTCCGGACTTGACGAGATTCTCCTACTGGATTAATACCTTGGTTCTCAAATTGAGGGAAATACTTACTGCTCCTGTGCTGCATCACCCATTCCTCTTCAAGGGAAAAACCAATGCAAGCAAGTCTCCGTCAAAGTGTCAATTTCTGGCGCTGTTGTTTGAGAAGTAGCATGCACCGTTGCTACAGTTCGTCGTTTCGAGACACCACGTGATGACCGGGTGTGATAGACTCAATGTTCACATACAACGGGTGCAAAACAGTTGCACACGCGGAACACTCGGGTTAAGTTTGACGAGCCTAGCATGTGCAGACATGGCCTCGGAACACATGAGACCGAAAGGTCGAGCATGAATCATATAGTTGATATGATTAGCATAGGGATGTTTACCAATGAAACTATCCTCAACTCACGTGATGATCAGACTTGAGCTAGTGAAATTGGATCATGTACCACTCAAATGACTAGAGAGATGTACTTTTTGAGTGGGAGTTTAGCAAGTAATTTGATTAGTTAAACTCTAAATTATCTTGAACATAGTCTAAAGTCCACTTTGAAAATATTTGTGTTGTAGATCAATGGCTCACGCGACAGTCACCCTGAATTTTAATACGTTCCTAGAGAAAGCTAGGTTGAAAGATGATGGAAGCAACTTTGTAGACTGGGCTCGTAATCTTAAGTTGCTCCTGCAAGCTAGGAAGAAGGATTATGTCCTTAATGCTGCGCTAGGAGATGAACCACCCGCCATGGCTGACCAAGATGCTAAGAACGCTTGGTTAGCACGCAAGGAGGACTACTTAGTAGTTCAATGTGCAGTCTTGTATGGCTTAGAGCCGGGACTTCAACGTCGCTTTGAGCGTCATGGAGCATATGAGATGTTCCAGGAGTTGAAGTTTATCTTTCAGAAGAACACCCAGATCGAGAGGTATGAGACCTCCGATAAATTCTATGCTTGCAAGATGGAGGAGAATTCGTCTGTCAGTGAACATGTGCTCAAAATGTGTGGGTACTCAAACCGTCTAGCTAAGCTGGGGATTGAACTCCCGCAAGAGGCTATCACTGACAGAATTCTTCAATCACTGCCACCAAGCTATAAGAGCTTTGTGTTGAACTATAACATGCAAGGGATGAACAAGTCACCCGGTGAGTTATTCGCGATGCTGAAAGTCACAGAGTCAGAACTCCGTAAAGAGCATCAAGTGTTGATGGTGAATAAGACCACTAGTTTCAAGAGAAACGGCAAAGGAAAGAAGGGTAATTCAAAGAAGAGAGGCAAGCCTGTTGCCAATCCGATGAAGAAGCCCAAAGCTGGACCTAAGCCTGAAACGGAGTGCTATTATTGCAAGGGTATGGGTCACTGGAAGCGCAACTGCCCCAAGTATCTCGCTGATAAGAAGGCGGCCAAGGAAAAATCAGGTATATTCTATATACATGTTATTGATGTGTACTTAACCAGCTCTCGTAGTAGTGCCTGGGTATTCGATACCGGTTCCGTTGCTCATATTTGCAACTCGAAACAGGAACTGCGGAATAAGCGATGGCTGGCGAAGGATGAAGTGACGATGCGCGTGGGAAATGGTTCCAAGGTTGATGCAATCGCCGTCGGCACAGTTTCACTTCAGTTACCATCAGGATTAGTTATGAACTTAAATAAATGTTATTTAGTGCCTGCGTTAAGCATGAACATTATATCTGGATCTTGTTTATTGCGAGACGGTTACTCGTTTAAGTCAGACAATAGTGGTTGTTCTATTTCTATGAGTAATATCTTTTATGGTCATGCACCCGATGTGAGAGGATTGTTCATATTGAATCTTGATAGCGATAATACACATATACATAACATTGAGGCCAAAAGAGTTAGAGTTAACAATGACAGCGCCATGTTTTTATGGCAGTGTCGCTTAGGTCATATTGGTGTAAAGCGCATGAAGAAACTCCATACTGATGGGCTTTTGGAGCCAGTTTACTTTGATTCACTTGACACGTGCGAAGCATGCCTCATGGGCAAGATGACTAAGACTCCATTCTCCGGAACAATGGAGCGTGCAAGTGACTTGTTGGAAATCATACATACAGATGTGTGTGGTCCGATGAGTGTGGAGGCACGCGGCGAATATCGTTATTTTCTCACCTTCACTGACGATTTGAGTAGATATGGTTATGTCTACTTGATGAAGCACAAGTCGGAGACGTTTCAAAAGTTCAAACAATTTCAGAGTGAAGTCGAAAATCATCGTAACAAGAAGATCAAGTTCCTACGGTCTGATCGTGGGGGTGAATATCTGAGTTTCGAGTTTGGTGCTCACTTAAGACAATGTGGAATTGTTTCAGAGTTGACACCGCCTGGAACACCCCAGCGTAATGGTGTGTCCGAACGTCGTAATCGTACTTTATTAGAGATGGTGCGATCTATGATGTCTCTTACCGATTTGCCGTTATCGTTTTGGGGTTATGCATTAGAAACAACTGCATTCACTTTAAATAGGGCACCATCAAAATCCATTGAGACGACGCCATACGAACTGTGGTATGGCAAAAGACCAAAGTTGTCGTTTCTTAAAGTTTGGGGATGTGATGCTTACGTCAAAAAGCTTCAGCCTGAAAAGCTGGAACCCAAAGCGGAAAAGTGCGTCTTCGTAGGTTACCCAAAAGAGACAGTTGGGTATACCTTCTATCTCAAATCCGAGGGCAAAGTGTTTGTTGCTAAAAACGGAGCTTTTCTTGAGAAGGAGTTTCTCTCGAAAGAATTGAGTGGTAGGAAGATAGACCTTGATGAGGTTGTCGAACCTCTAATTCCTCTTGATGGTGGCGCAGGGCAAGGGGAAACCCCTGTTGCTACGACACCGGTTGAGGAACAAGTTGATGATGATGATCATGAAACTTCGGATCAAGTTACTGTCGGACCTCGCAGGTCGACAAGATCACGTACTGCTCCTGAGTGGTACGGTAATCCTGTCTTGACAATTATGTTGTTGGACAACTATGAACCTGCGAATTATGAAGAAGCAATGGGGGGCCCGGATTCCAACGAATGGCTGGAGGCCATGAAGTTTGAGATAGGATCCATGTACGAGAACAAAGTGTGGACTTTAGAAGTACTACCTGAAGGTCGCAAGGCTATTCAGAACAAATGGATCTACAAGAAGAAGACAGACGCAGACGGTAATGTGACCGTTTATTAAGCTCGACTTGTGGCAAAGGGTTTTTCACAAGTTCAAAGAATTGACTACGATGAGACTTTCTCACCGGTAGCGATGCTTAAGTCTGTCTGAATCATGTTAGCAATAGCTGCCTTTTACGATTATGAAATAAGGCAGATGGATGTCAAAACGGCATTCCTTAACGGTTTTCTTAAGGAAGAGTTGTATATGATGCAACCCAAAGGTTTTGTCAATCCTAAGAATGCTGACAAAGTGTGCAAGCTCCAGCAATCCATTTATGGACTGGTGCAAGCATCTTGGAGTTGGAATAAGCGTTTTGATCAGGTGATCAAAGCATTTGGGATTATACAAGTGGTTGGAGAATCTTGTATTTACAAGAAAGTGAGTGGGAGCTCTGTGGCGTTTCTAATATTATATGTGGACGACATATTGCTGATTGGCAACAACGTGGAGCTTTTGGAGAGCATAAAAGATTACTTGAATAAAAGTTTCTCTATGAAGGACCTAGGAGAAGTTGCTTACATTCTAGGCATTAAGATCTATAGGGATAGATCGAAACGCCTGATAAGACTTTCACAAAGCACATACCTTGATAAAGTTTTGAAGAAGTTCAAAATGGATCAGTCTAAGAAAGGGTTCTTGCCAGTGTTACAAGGTATAAAATTGAGTAAGACTCAGTGCCCAGCAACTGAAGAAGATAGAAAGACAATGAGTTCCGTCCCCTACGCTTCAGCCATAGGTTCTATCATATATGCAATGTTGTGCACTAGACCAGACGTCAGCTTGGCCATAAGTATGGCAGGCAGGTTTCAAAGTAATCCAAGAGTGGATCACTAGACGGCGGTCAAGAATATTCTGAAGTACCTGAAAAGGACTAAGGAAATTTTTCTCGTGTATGGAGGTGACAAGAAGCTCGTCGTAAAAGGTTACGTCGACGCAAGTTTTGACACAGATCCGGATGACTCTAAGTCTCAAACCGGATACGTATTTATTCTTAATGGGGGTGCGGTAAGCTGGTGCAGTTCCAAGCAAAGCGTCGTAGCAGATTCTACATGTGAAGCAGAGTACATGGGTGCCTCTCAGGCGGCAAATGAGGGTGTGTGGATGAAACAGTTCATGACAGATCTTGGAATTGTGCCGAGCGCACTAGATTCATTAACTCTGTTATGTGACAACACTGGTGCCATTGCCTTAGCAAAGGAACCAAGGTTTCACAAGAAGACCAGACACATCAAAGACGCTTCAACCTCATCCGTGACTATGTCGAGTTAGAGGACGTGAATATTTGCAAAGTGCACACGAATCTGAATGTAGCAGACCCGTTGACTAAACCTCTTCCACGGGCAAAACATGATCAACACCAGAATTGTATGGGTGTTCGATTTATTACAATGTAAATCACATGGCGATGTGAGGACTAGATTATTGATTCTAGTGCAAGTGGGAGATTGTTGGAAATATGCCCTAGAGGCAATGATAAATAGCTATTATTATATTTCCTGTTTAAAGATAATCGTTTATTATCCATGCCATAATTGTATTGAATGAAAACATAGATACATGTGTGGATACATAGACACACAATGTCCCTAGCAAGCCTCTAGTTGGCTAGCCAGTTGATCAAGGATAGTCAAGGTTTTCTGGCTATGTGCAAAGTGTTGTTGCTTGATAACTAGATCACATCATTACGAGAATCATGTGATGGACTAGACCCAAACTATGAACGTAGCATATTGATCGTGTCGTTTTATTGCTATAGTTTTCTGTGTGTCAAGTATTTGTTCCTATGACCATGAGATCATATAACTCACTAGCACCAGAGGAATGCCTTGTGTGTATCAAACGTCACATCATAACTGGGTGACTATAAAGGTGCTCTACAGGTATCTCCGAAAGTGTCCATTGAGTTAGTATCTCGGGGCCCACTCGGTAATACAACATCACACACAAGCCTTGCAAGCAATGTGACTAAATGTAAGTCACGGGATCTTGTATTACGGAACAAGTAAAGAGACTTGCCGGTAACGAGATTGAAATAGGTATGCGGATACCGACGATCGAATCTCGGGCAAGTAACATACCGAAGGACAAAGGGAATGACATACAGGATTATATGAATCCTTGACACTGAGGTTCAACCGATAAGTTATTCGGAGAATATGTAGGATCCAATATGGGCATCCAGGTCCCGCTACTGGATATTGACCGAGGAGTACCTCGGGGCATGTCTACATAGTTCTTGAACCCGCAGGGTCTGTACACTTAAGGTTAAGCGATATTTTAGTATAGTTGAGTTATATGTGTGGTTACTGAATGTTGTTCGGAGTGCCGGATGAGATCATGGACGTCACGAAGGTTTCCGGAATGGTCCGGAGACGAAGATTGATATATAGGATGACTTCATTTGGTTACCTGGAAGTTTTCGGGCATTACCGGGAATGTACCGGGAGTGACGAATGGGTTGCGGAAGTTCACCGGGAGGGGGGCAACCCTCCCGGGGGAAGCCCAAAGGACTTATGGGTGGCGCACCAGCCCTTAGTGGTCTGGTGGTACATCCCAATAAGGCCTATGCGCCATAAGCAAAAAAACCAAAGAAAGAAAAAAAAAGGAAAGGTGGGAAGGAAGAGAAGGACTCCACTTTCCAATCCTATTTTGAGTAGGATTGGAGTAGGAGTCCTACTCCTCCCCTTCGCCGGCGCACCATGAGGGCTTGGCCCTCAAGGCAAGTCCCCCCCCCCCTCCCTCCTATATATACTGGTGTTTTAGGGCTGATTTGAGACAACTTTTGCCACGGCAGCCCGACCACAAACACCACGGTTTTTCCTCTAGATCGTATTTCTGCGGAGCTCGGGCGGAGCCCTGCAGGAGTAGATCCTTCACCACCACCGGAGCATCGTCACGCTGCCGGAGAACTCATCTACTTCTCCGTCTTGCTTGCTGGATAAAGAAGGCCGAGATCATCGTCGAGCTGTACGTGTGCTGAACGCGGAGGTGCCGTCTGTTCGGCACTAGATCGGAGCGTATCGTGGGACGGATCGCGGGACGGTTGGTGGGACGGTTCGCGGGGCGGATCGAGGGACGTGAGGACGTTCCACTACATCAACCGCGTTTCTTAACGCTTCCTGTTGTGCAACCTACAAGGGTATGTAGATCCAAATCTCCTCTCGTAGATGGACATCACCATGATAGGTCTTCGTGCGTGTAGGAAATTTTTTGTTTCCCATGCGACGTTCCCGAACAATAACTTCTTATGAGCTCCTCATCAACTATGATATTTTGTTGATTCCAGTTTCCTCGTGTTTTGAGTCGTTGGACACTCAAGTACATCGATAACTAAATCGAGTATGCATTGCGATTCAACAACTCGTAGTAATATTATTTGCTTATGAGTTTGCACTCGATCATGTCATCCCAAGCTGTTAGGCTACATCAACATCGTCATTCTAGAGCTTGACCCTGCTATCTCTGTCCTTTATCCCCGGAATGTGTGTCCAGCAGTGCAATACGCTTACGTCGAGCTTTCAATGTCATGTCGTTTGTCTTGAAAGGAAATATCGATTCTGAGCTAGCAGTCCTATCTGTGGTTCCGACAACCTTTCGCTTCACCATTCCTTTGCTTGATGTCGTTTCTGAATGATTACATCTTGATGAAACTTCTCGACAAATATGTCATGATCATCATCAGCATCCTGAGCTCTTCTAGGATATCATTCGAGTTCATGATGAGAAATACCATCATTTCCCCCCGATGATTTGTGTTATCATCGACATCCTTGTTGCCTTCCCTCCAACACAAACGTGTCATGTTTTGTGTTGTCCCTTGAGTTCCTTGCTATCCAGCTTATGCTATCTTCTACCTTGCAGTATTACCGTATTTTATGTCAAGAATGTTGTGAGGATTGTTGCACCCATTACAGAATTCTTGATATAGTGATACTTCTCGCCATCACAATTCATTTCTTGGTCCCCATGTTGTTTCTAACCGGAATACCAACAAGTGAACTCTGATGTGTGATTCCGATACTTCTAGAAACCCTATTGCTTTGAAGTTATTGACTCATAGTTTCATTCTTGGTGTGTTGGTTGTTGACTCACCATTCTAGCATTGGTCGTGCTACTCATTCCGTATTTTCGAGTGCACCCTTTAATGAATGTTTAATTGTTGATGTTTCCTAGAGCATACGTCATTATATCCTTTGACTTGACAAATGCTATCTCCTTGTTCTTTTTCATTTTGTAAATTCATCCCTACCGGAATCTTGAGGGATTGTTCCTGAGCCTATCGTCCACACCCTCAACTTTATCTTGTTTCATGATGACGCTCTTGCAAACATTATCTCTGTGCCTAGATCATGAAGGATATGTTTGATAGAAGAGGTATTTTTCCAAGGTTCACTTTCATTCTTGCCATCGTGAATATGAGGAAGTTTTCTATCGCTTTCTATAGGACCATCCCAAATCATTTATGCATGTGTGAGGTGTTATATGTTTTGAAGATTTGTTATCTTCACGTCATATAACTTCTCTTAGCACCCCAAGCCACTGACTGATTTGATCAAGGAAATTAAGTTCCTTCATAAGAGCTAATCCAGGCTTACACAAGGACTTTGTTATCCTCGATGATTGTTCCAAATTAGAATTCAGTTGCATTTCGTTATAAAACTTCCATGTGGGCACGAATGCCTTGACATTGTGTTCATATGTCTTACAATTCTACTCATGATTCAGGGCTTGCTTTCGTATTTCACATCTTGAGAATCTTGCATCATCATCTTTTCTTCTCACGCATCTTGAGTCTGAGGTGTCGTGACACCAGTCAGATCTGAATCTTGGGCAGATATGATGGTTGGAAATTTTCCCAATAACCATAACTTTGGTCTTTATGTAAACCGGCACGGTGCAGTCTTGTCCAGCACACCTGGCCGAATGACCTATAGTTATATTATCTTCCTTGGTAAGGTTAACCAATCTTCCATGAGGAAATCGTATGACTTATTTTATAAGTTTTTCCTAATGGATCCTTTGTGTACACAAGGACCGGCCTTCATATGATGACCATGTCGATGCTACTCCAAAGCACATATGTGGTACTTCAAATATCAACAGGAACATTGGAAGCAATGCTATATTGTTCCTGATCAATTATCCACATAGTTTTGTAAGGGTAAACGTCATGATTCTCCTTGCCCTTTTATCTAGATGATTATCTACTTACTATCCTTTCATGAATATCATGTTGTACTTGTCCTTGGGAAGGTTATACTCCTGATAATTGTGTTTAAGCACATTTCCCCTTCCATTGGTCTGTTTAACCTTTCTTGGAAAATAAACTTATCTGAGCACTGATACTCCCCTGCTTAGGTGAAAACCTCGGTGTCACAACTGTCAGTAAGACCCTGTTACTATTGTGGATAACATTCCGGTAGCCACCGGTGGACAAGAACCTTGCCTATTGGTCCTCCTCGTTTCAACGAGCAGGAAAATGGTTCTATTTGTCCCCCGCCCTTGGTACCGACCTTGTTGCTGATGACGAGATGATGTATATACTTCTCGCACCCCGTTGGTAACCCCAAGTGGAAGGTTGAGATGTAGTCAGCAGCAAGTTTTCCCTCACACGGGAACTGTAAGGTTTATCGAACCAGGAGGACTCCTAGGATCAACAAGTAGGTGTCTCCCACCCTGGCGCTAGCAGAAGACGTGGTCCTGCACACACAACAAATAACTTTGCTCCCAACGAGTACAGAGAGGTTGTCAATCTCTCCGGCCTTGTAGTTTGCAAAGGATCAAAACACAAGCGGAAAAGTAATAGTGATTGCAACAGAAAAGTAAATGAAAGCGGTAAATGATGGAGGTGTAAACAATGATGGTGGTATGGACCGGAGTCACATGATGTTCACTAGTGATGTCTCTCTCCCAAAAGATGATAAAAAACTATGCTTGGGTAAACAAATCACACTTGGGCAATTGACAGAATTATGAACGCACTGCAATGCTAATTATGCTACTTGATAGTTAGAGGTTCAATAGTAATGGGCAGTACGCCAAGACAAGTAGACTCTTTATTCATCAACATCTACTTACTAATCATCCACCTTGAGATATCTATCCAGAACATCTCGCCGGTATTAAGTTGCGAGCCCCACCCCAAAGTGTAAACTCAAAGCAACGGACAACTGCATTAACGAACTATGCGTAAGGTAAACAATCCTTGCAACCGTGATCACACGCACCCTTGTTTTCTCCCTGGTGGCAACAACACTTCCCCTAGTCTCATGTTTCTGTCACTCAAGCTAGACATCGAGGGGCATGAACCCAGAATCATGCATAATGCTCCCTCTTGGAGTTACAATCTATTACTCGGCCAAATCATAAAATAGCAACGGAGAAAATGCAGGAATCACTAAGGAACATAATATAAAAGGATAATCGAATCTATAACTCATAACAATCTGAACATAATCTCATAATCCATCGGATCCCAACAAATCGAGCATACAATAGCAAGAGAATTACATAGATGCATTGATCATGTAGGGCAGCTCAGAAGGACTAACAATTGAAGCACAAGATTGGAGAGAAGACATCACATAGCTACTGGTCATGGACTCATAGTCCAAGGAGGACTACTCATGGCACGTCCGGGAAGTGTCCGTGGCGGTGGAGAAGCTCCCGGAGGTCAATCCTCCCTTTGGAAGGGTGACGGGAAGGGGTCTCCTGATGCTCCCGATCTCGGAAGCGCTGCGGCGGCAAAATGATGGAGAAATTTGCGGTTTTGGAAGTTGTCGAAGGGTTTTCTCTTGGAGGACTAAATATAGGCCAAAGGAGGGCATCGGAGGAGGTGGCTCCCACCCAGGCGACCTTCTGGCGCGGCCAAGGGCCTGGTCGCGCCAGTTGGTGATGTTTGTTGTGTATCCCCGGCAACAGCGCCAGAAATACTTCTGCTACTGCACCAAAGACCTTCCAACGGCGCCAGAGATAAGCACATCGACGGGAGAATACTTGGCTTGATCTTTCTGTGTTAGTGTTCCCTTGAAGCGGAAAGGGTGATGTAGCACAGTGACGGTAAGTATTTCCCTCAGTTTGAGAACCAAGGTCTCAATCCGTCGGAAGAGTATCTCAAGATCCTGCACAAACACAAAAGCTTGCAACCAACGCTATGAAGGGGTTGTCAATCCCTTATAGATTGTTTGCCAAGTGAGAACTGAAAGCAACAAAGTAACAAAGCAAAGTAAAAGCGGAGGTGTAAACGATGGATGTGAATAGACCCGGGGGCCGTAGTGTTTACTAGTGGCTTTTCTCATGAAAGCAAGTAGACGGTGGGTGAACAAATTACTGTCGAGCAATTGATAGAACTGTGCAGAGTCGTGACGATATCTATGCAATGATTATTTCTATAGGCATCACGTCTGAAACAAGTAGACCGATATTGTCTGCATCTACTACTATTACTCCACATGTCGACCGCTATCCATCATGCATCTAGTGTATTAAGTCCATAAGAACAGAGTAACGCCTTAAGCAAGATGACATGATGTAGAGGGATAATCTCAAACCAATGATAAAAACCCCATCTTTTTACCCTTGATGGTGACTGCTTGATGTGTGCCTTGCTGCCCCTACTGTCACTGGGAAAGGTCACCACATGGCAGAACCCAAAACCAAGCTCTTCTCCCATTGCAAGAATCATAGATCTAGTTGGCCAAACAAAACCCAAGACTCGGAGAGACTTACAAGGATATCAAATCATGCATATAAGAAATCAGCAAAGACTCAAATATATATCATAGATAATCTAATCACAAGTCCACAATTCATCGGATCTCCACAAACACACCGCCGAAGAAGATTACATTGGATAGATCTCCATGAAGATCATGGAGAACTTCGTATTGAAGATCCAAGAGAGAGAAGAAGCCATCTAGCTACTAACTACGGACCCGTAGGTCTGAAGTGAACTACTCACGAGTCATTGGAGGGGCGATGATGATGATGAAGAAGCCCTCCACCTCCAAAGTCCCCTCCCGCAGGGCGCCGGGAAGGGCCTCCAGATGAGATCTCGCGGAAACGGAAGCTTGCGGCGGCGGAAAAGTATTTTCGAGGCTCCCTTGATTTTTTGCGGAATATTTGGGAATATATAGGCGCAAAACCTAGGTCAGGAGGCGGCCAGGGAAGCCACAAGCTTGCCCACCGCTGCCTCCCCCCTGGTGGCGTGGTGCAAGCTTGTGGGCTCCCTCGGGCCCACCTGGCTTGGCCCAAAGGCTCCGTGGTCTTCTTTCGTTCGGGAAAAAATCATTTCAGGGATTTTATTCCGTTTGGACTCCGTTCCAAAATCAGATCTGAAAAGAGTCAAAAACACGGAAAAAACAGGAACTGGCACTTGGCACTGAATTAATAAGTTAGTCCCCAAAAAGATATAAAAAGGTACATAAAACATACAAAGAAGACAAGATAACAGCGTGAAACCATCAAAAATTATAGATACGTTTGAGACGTATCAAGCATCCCCAAGCTTAACTCCTGCTCGTCCTCAAGTAGGGAAGTGATAAGAATGAATTTTTGATGCTTTCATGCCACCTAGCATAGGTGTCCTTTGTAATTCCTCTTATGTGACGTGAATGTTCAGATCCATTAGATTCAAAACAATAGTTTGCTATTGACGTGGAAACAATAATAATTCAAGCAAACTAGCAAAGTAATCATGAACTTTCAAAATAACAAGGCCAAAAGAAAGTTATCCCTACAAAAGCATATAGTCTGGCTATGCTCTATCATCATTGCACAACGAATTTAAATCATGCACAACCCCGGTATTGGCCAACTAATTGTTTCACACCTTTACTTTCTCAAACATTTTCAACTCTCACGCAATACATGAGCGCGAGCCATGGTTATAGCACTATAGATGGTGTGGAATGTGGTGGAGGTTGCAAGACAAAAAGGAGAAGATAGTCACATTAACTAGGCATATCAATGAGCTGTGGAGATACTCATCAATAGATATCAATGTGAATGAGTAGGGATTGCCATACAAATGATGCACTAGAGCTATAAGTATGTGAAAGCTCTTAAAGAAAACTAGTGGGTGTGCATCCAACTTGCTTGCTCACAAAGACATAAGGCAATTTTGAGGAAGCCTATCATTGGAATATACAAGCCAAGTTATATAATGAAAATTTCCCACTAGCTATATGATGGTGACAAGACGAGAGACTCTCAATCATGAAGATCATGGTGCTCAAAATGCACAAGTGTGGAAAAAAATGGTAGCATTGTCCCTTCTCTCTTTTTCTCTCTTTTTTTTTATTTTGGTGGTCTCTTTGGCCTCGTTTTTTATGGGCTTCTTTGGCCTCTTTTATTTCCACACATGGGACAATACTCCAATAATGATGATCATCACACTTTCAACTCAAAACTTAGAGAAATTATGACTCTATATGGAATGCCTTCGGTAGTGTACCGTGGCAATGATCTAGCATGGCATAGACATCAATGGAAACATCATGCTAGCTATCTTACGATCATGCAATGGCAATGTAGGCGTGGTGGCACATATCATGGTGGTAGTTGCATGGCAATATATCTTGGAATGACTTTGAAAAGCCATAGTAGGTAGGTATGGTGGCTGTTTTGAGGGAGGCTAATGGTGGGTTTTGTGCACCGGCAAAAGTTGCACGGCACTAAGAAGATAGTGATGGTGGAAGGTGAAAGTGCATCTAAACCAGGGACTCAACATTAGTCATGAAGAACTCATATACTTGTTGCAAAAAAATTATTAGTAATCGAAACAAAGCATTCAACGCATACTCCTAGGGGGAGGATTGGTAGGTATAAACCATCGCGCGATCCCGACCGCCACGCAAAGGATGACAATCAATATATTAATCATGCTCAGATTTCATCTCATAGAGGGTCACCATACGTGCATGCTACGGGAATCACTAACTTCAACACAAGTATTTCTAGATCCACAACACCTTACTAGCATGATTTCAATATTACCATAACCACAACTCAAAACTAATTGAGATGAATCAAACTTCTCAAACTATTCAATGCACATGAAGGAGGAAGTTTTCGTATCCCTTTGGATAACTACCCCTTTTGAGACTACTTTCAAAGCATAGATCAACTACCAAGCCATGCACCGCTGGGCTCTAAAAGATATAAGTGAATCACATAGAGCAAAAGTATCTAGCTCAAAAGATATAAGTGAAGCACACGTGAGCTGAATTGTCTACCAAAAGATATAAGTGAAGCTCGACAAAATCACGGTGTGTGCATGTCCCTCTCTCTAGGTGTGCAGCAAGGATGATTGTGACACAACAAAAATAAAATACTCCTCCGATACAAGACGCTCCAAGCAAAAACACATAACATGTGGTGAATAAAAATATAGCCCCAAGTAACGTTACCGATGGATTGAAGATGAGAGAGGGGATGCCTTCCCGGGGCATCCCCAAGCTTAGGCTTTTACAACATCCTTGAATATCTTGGGGTGCCTTGGGCATCCCCAAGCTTGAGCTCTTGCCACTCTTTATCTTTTTGTCCATAAGAACTTCACCCAAAACTTGAAAACTTCACAACACGAAACTTAAACAGAAATTCATGATAACATTAGTACAAGAAAGCAAACCACCACTTCCTTAGGTACTGTAGCAAACTTAAATTCTACTTGTGCTGATGTTGGGTTACTGTACTTTCAATCTTCCATGGCTAATACCCCCGATACTATCCATAGTTTCATCAAAATATGCAACCAACACAACAAAAACAGAATCTGTTAACAGCAGACCAGTCTGTAGCAATATGTATGTTTCGTATACCTATGGTACTTCAAAAATTCTGAAAAATTACGACAGTCTGAAGAATTTGCGTAGCAATCATCAGCAAAAAGAATCAACTCAAAAGCTCTTACAGAAAATAATGAAAATTCTTTTCGTGAGCAGAAAGTTTCTGTCTTTCCCAGCATGACCAAACGATCATCCTCAAGACTAATCATAACGGTTTTTCTTGGCACAGACGCAAAAAGAAACACAAAAAACACAATCATAACAGAATTATGAAAGTGTGGAAAACACAAAACAGAAAGAAAAAGGATAGATTCATTGGGTTGCCTCCCAACAAGCGCTTTTGTTTAACGCCCTTAGCTAGGCGAAAGTGATGGAATCACGTATAGTCATCTTTGGTGCTCAAACCATAGGTAGCCCTCATCATAGATTCATAAGGAAATCTTATTTTCTTTCTAGGAAAGTGCTCCGTGCCCTTCTTTAAGGGAAATTGAAATCTAATATTCCCTTCCTTCATATCGATGATATCACCAATAGTCCTTAGGAAAGGTCTGCCAAGAATAATGGGACATGAAGGATTGCAATCTATGTCAAGTACAATGAAATCCACGGGTACATAGTTCTTATTTGCAACAATAATAACATCATCGATCCTTCCCATGGGTTTCCTGACAGTAGAATCCGCAAGATGCAAATTAAGAGAACCCTCTTCGATCTCATGAAAACCAAGAATACCACATAAAGACTTTGGAATCGTGGAAACACTAGCACCCAAATCACACAAAGCATTGCACTCATAGTTTTTTATCTTGATTTTGATAGTAGGTTCCCACCCATCATGAAGTTTTCTAGGTATCAAGACTTCTAGTTCGAGCTTCTCTTCAAGAGATTTCATCATAGCATCTACGATATGCGCGGTAAAGGCTTTGCTTTGGCTATAAGCATGTGGAGAGTTTGCAATGGATTGCATAAAAGAAATGCATTCAAACAAGGAGCAATTATCATAATTGAATTCCTTGAAATCCAAAGTGGGAGTTTCATTACTACCCAAAATTTTGACTTCTTCTACTTCACTCTCCACAACTTTATCATCAAGATAGGTGAACTCCGAATCATCGGGGCGTTTTTCAACCAATGTGGATTCATATCCAGCCCCTCCATAAGTAGGTTTGACACGTGAAAACAAAGATTCAAGAGGAGACACACCAAGCACTTTAAGATCTTCGTGATTTGCATCACTAGAACGCACCCTTTTAAACCATTCATGTCTAGCACGAATTTGGGCGGTTCTTTCTTTGCTCTCATTCATGGAGATACGCATAGATTTCAAAGTTTCATCCAAGTTGATCTTGGGAGGAGCGCATCTAACTTTCAAAGCATCAATATCACAAGACATCCTATCAACACTCTTAGCCAAATCGTCTATTTTGAGTAGTTTTTCCTCTATGGACGCATTGAAAATCTTTTGAGAGTTGATGAACTCCTTGATATTACTCTCTAGATCAGAGGTTAATTTGTTATGATGTCCATAAGTGTTGCCGTAGGAATTTCCATAATTGTTAGAGGAGTTACTAGGAAAAGGCCTAGGAACATAGTTTCCTCTAAAAGCATTGTTGTTGCCAAAATTGTTGCTACCAACAAAATTCACGTCCAAACTAGCGTTGGTACTCTCAATCAAAGAAGATAGTGGCATGCCATTAGGATCTACGGTAGCATTTCTACTAGCAACCAAATTCATCAACTCGTCCATCTTAGCACTAAGCGAGTTAATCCCTTCTATAGTGTGCACCTTTTTGCTAGCAGGCGACCGTTCAGTGTGCCACTGAGAGTAACTGGTCATGATATTGTGTAGGAGTTTTGTAGCGTCTCCTAACGTGATCTCCATGAACGTTCCACCTGACTTGGAGTCCAAGATATTGCGAGAAGCGAAATTCAAGCCAGCGTAAAAGATCTGTATAATCATCCACAAACTCAAGCCATGAGCGGGACAATTTCTAATCATAAGCTTCATCCTCTCCCAAGATTGTGCAACGTGTTCATGATCAAGTTGCTTGAAATTCATGATATCGTTACGTAAGGAGATGATCTTAGCCGGCGGAAAATACTTGGATATGTAAGCATCTTTGCACCTATCCCAAGAATTGATACTATTTTTAGGCAAAGGAGAAAACCAAGTTTTTGCGCGATCTCGCAACGAGAAAGGAAAAAAGTTTCAACTTAATCACGTCATTATCCACATCTCTTTTCTTTTGCATATCGCAAAGCTCAATGAAGGTATTGAGATGGGATGTTGCATCTTCACTAGGAAGGCCAGAGAATTTCTCTTTCGTAACAAGATTCAGCAAGGCTGCGTTAATTTCATACGATTCCGCACTAGTGGCGGGAAGCAATCGGAGTACTAATAAAATCATTATTATTAGTGCTCGAGAATTCGCAAAGTTTGGTGTTTTCAGACATGATGTCTTCAACAAACAAACAAGCACACAAGCAAGCAAGAAAACCGGCAAAGGGAAACGGCAAAAAGGCAAAAGAAAACGGCAAAGGAGAAAGGCAAATGAAAAGGGCAAATGCGAAGTGGGGGAGAGGAAAACGAGAGGCAACTAGCAACAAAAGTAAATGCAAGAGAAGAGTTTCTGAGACCTACTTGGATAGATCTTGATTTCTCGTCCCCGGCAACGGCGCGAGAAATACTTCTGATGTTTGCTGTGTATCCCCGGCAACGGCGCCAGAAATACTTCTGCTACTGCACCAAAGGCCTTCCAACGGCGCCAGAGATAGGCACTTCGACGGGAGAATACTTGGCTTGATCTTTCTGCATTGGTGTTCCCTCGAAGCGGAAAGGGTGATGTAGCACAGCGATGGTAAGTATTTCCCTCAGTGTTAGAACCAAGGTATCAATCCGGCGGAAGAGTAACTCAAGATCATGCACAAACACAAAAGCTTGCACCCAACACTATGAAGGGGTTGTCAATCCCTTATAGATTGTTCGCCAAGTGAGAACTGAAAGCAACAAAGTAACAAAGCAAAGTAAAAGCGGAGGTGTAAACGATGGATGTGAATAGACCCGGGGGTCGTAGTGTTTACTAGTGGCATCTCTCATGAAAGCAAGTAGACGGTGGGTGAACAAATTACTGTCGAGCAATTGATAGAACTGTGCAGAGTCGTGACGATATCTATGCAATGATTATTTCTATAGGCATCACGTCTGAAACAAGTAGGCCGATACTGTCTGCATCTAATACTATTATTCCACACGTCAACCGCTATCCAGCATGCATCTAGTGTATTAAGTCCATAAGAACAGAGTAACGCCTTAAGCAAGATGACATGATGTAGAGGGATAATCTCAAACCAATGATAAAACCCCATCTTTTTACCCTTGATGGCGACTGCTTGATGTGTGCCTTGCGGCCCCTACTGTCACTTGGAAAGTTCACCACATGGCAGAACCCAAAACCAAGCACTTCTCCCATTGCAAGAATCATAGATCTAGTTGGCCAAACAAAACCCAAGACTCGGAGATAGTTACAAGGATATCAAATCATGCATATAAGAAATCAGCAAAGACTCAAATATATATCATAGATAATCTGATCACAAGTCCACAATTCATCGGATCTCGACAAAGACACCGCCAAAGAAGATTACATCGGATAGATCTCCATGAAGATCATGGAGAACTTTGTATTGAAGATCCAAGAGAGAGAAGAAGCCATCTAGCTACTAATTACGGACCCGTAGGTCTGAAGTGAACTACTCACGAGTCATTGGAGGGGCGATGATGATGATGAAGAAGCCCTCCACCTCCAAAGTCCCCTCCGGCGGGGCGCCGGGAAGGGCCTCCAGATGAGATCTCGCGGAAACGGAAGCTTGCGGTGGCGGAAAAGTATTTTCAAGGATCCCCTGATTTTTTGCGGAATATTTAGGAATATATAGGCGCAAAACCTAGGTCAGGAGGAGGCGAGGGAAGCCACAAGCTTGCCCACCACCGCCTCCCCCCTGGTGGCGTGGTGCAAGCTTGTGGGCTCCCTGAGGCCCACCTGGCTTGGCCCAAAGGCTCCCTGGTCTTCTTTCGTTCGGGGAAAAATCATTTCGGGGATTTTATTCCGTTTGGACTCCGTTCCAAAATCAGATCTGAAAAGAGTCAAAAACACGGAAAAAACAGGAACTGGCACTTGGCACTGAATTAATAAGTTAGTCCCCAAAAAGATATAAAAAGGTACATAACACATACAAAGAAGACAAGATAATAGCGTGAAATCATCAAAAATTATAGATACGTTTGAGACGTATCAGCAGGTCTCCTGGACGGCCCCTGGGCCCCCTCTGGCCCATCTTCGGTGATCTGGATGCTTCTGTTTCGATGATTTTTTATATATTTTTCCTAAAAAAAAGTTGGGCTTCGGAAAATTGGGTAAAAGCCCTTGCAAAATAGACATGAGCAGAGAGAAACTAACACTGGGTGCACTGACTTAATAGGTTAGTCCAAATATGTGTAAAATGATATAAAAGTGTAGCAAAATATATAACAATCTCACCCAGAAGATCATGGAATAAGCAGAAATTATAGATACGTTTGGGACGTATTAGTTGCCAACGTAATTGACAAGCTATTATCTGCCATGTCTTGATACCAAGATTGTGCTAGATGTCACTGCTCTGCCTGCTCTCAACCCACATGGTAGGCCCATAACCCAAAGTTCCACATGATCGAAACCTGACTCTCATATACATCATTGACTCCAAAGTATTCCTTGCAATTGGCTTCATGTGAAATTCCCGAGCCACCGTCCAATGGGACGATCTATTTTTGTATCGAACACAATACTTATTTCCGTTGCTCTAAATCCCCTTTCACATCTGTTTAGGCATCAAAGGATTGCCTAACCATTTAAAACCTTGGTACCATCGCATGTTACTCTCAATGAATTCCATGAGTTGCAACTCAAGGAATAACTCTGCCCAACTCGGTGTAACTACCTTCTTCCAAAGTTTTCCCTGTTATCGCATTCGTAGGACGATGAAGATCCCGAAGGGAGGTTGATGAATTCATGAGGATGGCCTAAGTCAGAGAATTGAAGACTTCAACAAAAGGGATAAATTTCTTCACGAAGAGCAACCAAGACAAGAAGACTCGTTAGAAATCCGTAACTAAACGTTTCCGCCATACACCTACCTCTTAATTCTCGGGATGAGAATTTCTTTTAGTGGTGGAGAGTTGTGACATCCCCGGATTATGCTACAGTAACATGGGATTAAGCTAATGATTTTTGTTAATCCAAGAATGATCATTGTCAGAATCAAACCATGATTCAAATTCCTTTTCAATTCAAATTCATTTCAAATGTGGATTTAAAACTTTTGCAAACTTCAAATTAAAAATCATGGATGAGTTGCTAATAATCCACTAGTAATTATAAATTTTAACCAATATTTTTTTGATTAATTAAAGACCTTAAAACAATTAAAACTGAGGCCAAACAATAATTCTACTGCCCCTTTTAAATCATATAGATCTCGAAACCCCTTTAAATAAATGTCAAACTTTTGTGAAGTGTGAGAAAAATGTAATATAAATTATGGCCTTAATTCCATAATTTTATACAAGTGTTTTGTAGCTAAAATATAAATAAATATAAACAAATGAAATAAAAATTATAGAATAAGAAAATAAAAATAAAAAAGAAAACTTCCCCTCCCTACACGGGGCATCGGCGAGCTGGCCGGCCAAGCCGGCCCACCCCCCCCCCTTTCTCCCCGACCGGCCCATCCAGCCCCACCCTGTCACCCCACACCAACCCCCTCACCCCTCCTATAAAAGGGGGCTCAGCCCCTCACCTAGGGATTTCCTCTCCCCCACTCCCCCTCACCCCGCTACCCGACTCAGCGGCTCCCCCCATCGGCCCCTCCCTTGACCCGACGCTCGCCCCCCCACCGCTTCGGCGCCAGCCGACACCGGTCACCGCTGGCCATCGTCAGATCCACCCCATTCCTATTCCACGCCAGCCTCCCCGAGCCTCACTGCACCTTCCCTCAAACGAACGTGAGGAGCTCTCCCCCTCTCCCTCCTCACCTTCCCATCCCTCCCCTCGGTCTGGCGAGCTCTCGGGTCGCCGCTCTAGTGACCTACTCCTCCCCGACCTCAAATTCGGTGCCCCCACCCCCCCCCGTCGCCACGGCATCGAGCACCCCTCCCCCGTCCGTTCACCGCCCCTTTCCCCGGTGCCCGCTACCCCTCTGCGCTTCTCTACCCCGCTCGGGCCCGCCACGCCTGTGGCTGCCTCGGGCCCGCTGGCCACCACCGTGCGCCACTCCGTGCTGGCCGCCCGCACCCCCAACCTCCGACCATCCCCCTCACGACCGCGCCCCCCTCGCGGTTGGCCTGGCCTCGGCCCCGTTTTGGATGGCCCCGACCGGCGTGTGCTAATGAGGGGGATTGGTTCCTTCTGGTAATTGGGGTAGATCCCCCTCCCCACACGGGATGACAACAAGGACCCACCCCCCCCCCCCCCGTTAAACCATTTTTAATATATATATATATATATATAAGTTAAATAAAATAAATAATATTGAATTAATTAATTAATTAACCAGGTAATTTTTAAATTCATATGTAATTAGTTAGCTAAATTAACTGTTGATTAACCTGCCTAATTAATTAGGTTACTTAAACCTAATCTAACTAAGTTTATTTTGTTAGTTAAATCATAGGGTATGACATATGGGAACCCCTGTTTATTAAATCTAATTAAAATTAAATTAGAAGTCAATGACACGTAGGACCATGTGGTTAATTGACCAGTCAATAGGACAATTGACTCTTGATGTCAACATGACATCATATCGAAGTCATATTTAAATTATTGAATTTTATTAAATCTATATAATTCTTAAAAAAAATTAAATTTTTTTAAAAATAATATAAAATAATCTGTAATCCGGATGAAAATATTTTGTACATGAAAGTTGATCAAAAAAATGAGACGAACTTGGATACGCTATCCGTTCGTGTGTCACGCGCCCCTAACATAGCGAATATGAAACTTCTCCATCGTTTTTGCCTGGCCGGTAGTAGCGAGAGACCCAGGAAATATCGGCAGATATTTTTCTGATCCGTCTATGATGTGTAATATTGCGTTAGTACATGACTAGCCCTACATATTACCATGCCATGCATCGTGTTGCATCCGTGCTTTATATTTATTGTTTCTTTCTCCTTCTTGTTACAAATAGACCCCGAGTCTCACGCTATTGCCGGGTATGACAACCCTCGTGAAGACCAACCATTTGTCGGAGAGTAACAAGGCAAGCAAACACCTTGATCATTCCTACATCCCATATTCCTTCCCCCTCATGCTTGCATTAGATTTTTCTATTGTTGTAGATAACTCCTATTCTGATGCATAATCTATTTTTGATGAACTGCTACTTTACTCTATCGCACTTTAAACTTCTTAGTATAGTTGGAGCAGTGATCCCCTTTGATCATTAGTCCAGTTGCCCCTGCTTTTTCATCAAGTCTCGATCATCTGATCGACGAGCCAAGACCCGTCAGATCACTCACACCCCCTTAGTTGCACGATGTTGATAACCCACAAGTGTAGAGGTCGCAACAGTTTTCGCGGGTAAGTTAACCCAATTTATTGATTCGACACAAGGGGTGCCAAAGAATATTTATAAGCTTTAACAGTTGAGTTGTCAATTCAATCGCACCAGAAAGATACTTGCTTGGCAATGAAATATTAGTAGCAACGGTGATATGGAGGTGATGGTAGCAACGGAAATAATAGTGGCAAAGCAACGAAAGTAAAACTACTTGTGACCAGCAGGATTAAAACACTATAGGCTTAGGAGATGGATGGTTGGTCATGGATGAGAGATGTCATGTATTTAACTTGGGGCAAGGCACATAGAAAAGTAATGATCATATAGGCATGTATAAAACATTAGGCATGTATCCCAAGGTAGTCGTGCGTGCTTGCAATAAGAACTTGCACAACATCTTTTGTCCTACCATCCCGCTATCAACGGGGCCAAAAGGAACTTATGGAGATTAAGGTGTGATGACCCACAAGTGTAGGGGATCTATCGTAGTCCTTTAGATAAGTAAGAGTGTCGAACCCAACGACGAGCAGAAGAATCTGGCAAGTGGTTTTCAGCAAGGTATTCTCTGCAAGCACTGAAACTATCGGTACCAGATAGTTGTGTGATAAGATGATTCGTAGCAAGTAACAAGTAACATTAGTAACAAAGGTGCAGAAAAGTTGCCCAATCCCTTTTGTAGCAAGGGACAAGCCTAGAAAAACTCTTATAGGAGGTAAAGCGCTCCCGAGGACACATGGGAATTTCTGTCAAGCTAGTTTTCATCATGTTCATATGATTCGCGTTCGCTACTTTGATAGTTTGATATGTGGGTGGACCGATGCTTGGGTGCTGCCCTTACTTGGAGAAACATCCCACTTATGATTAACCCCTCTCGCAAGCATCCGCAACTATGAAAGAAGAATTAAGACTAAGTCTAACCATAGCATTAAACTAGTGGATCCAAATCAGCCCCTTACGAAACAACACATAAACTAGCGTTTAAGCTTCTGTCACTCTAGCAACCCATCATCTACATACTACTTCCCAATGCCTTCCTCTAGGCCCAAATAATGGTGAAGTGTTATGTAGTCGACGTTCACATAACACCACTAGAGGAAAAAAAACATACAACGCATCAAAATATCGAACGAATACCAAATTCACATGACTACTTATAGCATGACTTATCCCATGTCCTCAGGAACAAAAGTGACTACTCACAAAGCATAATAATATTCATGACCAGAGAGGTATTGAATAGCATCAAGGATCTGAACATATAATCTTCCACCGAGTAATCCAACTAGCATCAACGACAAAGAGTAATTAACACTACTAGCAACCTTACAAGTACCAATCGTAGTCGCGAGACGGAGATTGGTTACAAGAGATGAAATTGGGTTTGGAGATGAGATGCTGCTGATGAAGATGTTGATGGTGATGAGTCCTCTCCCATGAGAGGAGTGTTGGTGATGACGATGGCGACGATTTCCCCCTCCGGGAGGGAAGTTTCCCCGGCACGACGACCCTGCCAGAGCTCTAGATTGGTTCTGCTCAAGTTCCGCCTCGTGGCGGCGACGATTCCTCCCGAAAGCTTCCTCTTGATTTTTTCTGGAACAAAACCCTCCTTATAGCAAAAGATCGGAGCCATAGGGCCAACAGGGAGACCACAAGCCCCCTAGGCGCGACCAGGGGGTAGGCTGTACCTAGGAGGCTTGTGGCCTCCTTGTGCCTCTCCTGTGGTACTTCTTCCGCCCAGTATTTTTTATAAATTCCAAAATAATTCCTCGTTGAATTTCACGGCTTTTGGAGTTGCGCGGAATAGGTATCTCAAACTTTCTCCTTTTTCAGGCCAGAATTCCAATTGCCGTCATTCTCCCTCTTCATGTAAACCTTGTAAAGTAAGAGACAAAAGGCATAAGTATTGTACCGTGAAGTGTAATAAGAGTCCATAAAGCAATAAATATCAACATAAAAGCATGATGCAAAATGGACGTATCAACTCCCCAGGCTTAGACTTCGCTTGTCCTCAAGCGAAAACCGAGATCAATAAATATGCCCACATGTTTATGTTGGAATTATGCCCTAGAGGCAATAATAAATATAGTTATTATTATAATTCCTGTATCAAGATAATCGTTTATTATCCATGCTATAATTGTATTGAATGAAGACTCATTTACGTGTATGGATACATAGACAAAACACCGTCCCTAGCAAGCCTCTAGTTGGCTAGCCAGTTGATCAAAGATAGTCAGTGTCTTCTGATTATGAACAAGGTGTTGTTGCTTGATAAATGGATCACGTCATTAGGAGAATCACGTGATGGACTAGACCCAAACTAATAGACGTAGCATGTTGATCGTGTCATTTTGTTGCTACTGTTTTCTGCGTGTCAAGTATTTATTCCTATGACCATGAGATCATATAACTCACTGACACCGGAGGAATGCTCTGTGTGTATCAAACGTCGCAACGTAACTGGGTGACTATAAAGATGCTCTACAGGTATCTCCGAAGGTGTTAGTTGAGTTAGTATGGATCAAGACTGGGATTTGTCACTCCGTGTGAATGGAGAGGTATCTCGGGGCCCACTCGGTAATACAACATCACACACAAGCCTTGCAAGCAATGTAACTTAGTGTAAGTTGCGGGATCTTGTATTACGGAACGAGTAAAGTGACTTGCCGGTAAACGAGATTGAAATAGGTAAACGGATACTGACGATCGAATCTCGGACAAGTAACATACCGAAGGACAAAGGGAATGACATACGGGATTATATGAATCCTTGGCACTGAGGTTCAAACGATAAGATCTTCGTAGAATATGTAGGATCCAATATGGGCATCCAGGTCCCGCTATTGGATATTGACCGAGGAGTCTCTCGGGTCATGTCTACATAGTTCTCGAACCCGCAGGGTCTGCACACTTAAGGTTCGACATTGTTTTATGCGTATTTGAGTTATATGGTTGGTTAACGAATGTTGTTCGGAGTCCCGGATGAGATCACGGACGTCACGAGGGTTTCCGGAATAGTCCGGAAACGAAGATTGATATATAAGATGACCTCATTTGATTACCGGAAGGTTTTCGGAGTTACCGGGAATGTACCGGGAATGACGAATGGGTTCTGGGAGTTCACCGGGGGGGCAACCCACCCCGGGGAAGCCCATAGGCCTTGAGGGTGGCACACCAGCCCTTAGTGGGCTAGTGGGACAGCCCAAAAGGTCTCTATGCGCCAAGAAGAGAAAATCAAGAGAAAAGAAAAAAAAGGAGGAGGTGGGAAGGAAGGGGGACTCCCTCCCACCAAACCAAGTCCAACTCGGTTTGGGGGGGGGGAGTCCTCCCCCTTGGACTCGGCCGACCCCCTTGGGGCTCCTTGAGCCCCAAGGCAAGGTCCCCTCCCTCCCACCTATATATACGGAGGTATTGGGGCTGATTTGAGACGACTTTTCCACGGCAGCCCGACCACATACCTCCACGGTTTTTCCTCTAGATCGCGTTTCTGCGGAGCTCGGGCGGAGCCCTGCTGAGACAAGGTCATCACCAACCTCCGGAGCGCCGTCACGCTGCCGGAGAACTCTTCTACCTCTCCGTCTCTCTTGCTGGATCAAGTAGGCCGAGATCATCGTCGAGCTGTACGTGTGCTGAACGCGGAGGTGCCGTCAGTTCGGTACTAGATCGTGGGACTGATCGCGGGATTGTTCGCGGGGCGGATCGAGGGATGTGAGGACGTTCCACTACATCAACCGCGTTCACTAACGCTTCTGCTGTATGATCTACAAGGGTACGTAGATCACTCATCCCCTCTCGTAGATGGACATCACCATGATAGGTCTTCGTGCGCATAGGAAAATTTTTGTTTCCCATGCGACGTTCTCCAACAGTTTAGAGAGAGAGAGGTGTCGACAAAACAAAATACGGACATGCAGGCATCATGATCATAATCAGAACAGAAATATCACCATATAATATGTTATGCTAAAGTGATAATTCCTTCACAAAGTAAAGTATGGATCAAGAACCTTATTGAGAATTAACAACCAATAGCCTTTAGTCATTGAAGCAATTGCAATTTATCATAACATCGGAAAGAGTCAAATAAGAGCTTGTAAAGCAAATCCACATACTCAATCATCCTTTCGTCTTCTACAATTTCTACAACTCACGTGGTACTCATGAGATCAAAGTTTGAGTCGGACAAAGAGAAAGATAGGGGCTTATAGTTTTGCCTCCCAACTATTTACCTCAAGGGTACTGTCTACAATAATAATTCATGAATACTTACTTCCAAGTTGATATATGAATATAGATCTTTCCCTAGCATATGATGTTAGCCAAGATAAAGGCGTAAAAAGGAATTGGTGTCGATCACCATGACACTTTAAAGGGAAAAAAGTAAAGGTACAAGATAGGCCCTTCGCAGAGGGAAGCAGAGGTTGTCATGCGCTTTTGAGGTTTGGATGTGTGACCTCTTAGTGTGAAGGAACGTCACTTTATATTGCCTCCTGTGATAAAGAACTTTATTATGCAGTCTGTCGCTTTTATGTTTTCCTCGTCACAGGTTCGTACAAAGTTTATTTTCCACACACTAATAGATCATACAAATTTAGGGAGCAATATTTATTGCTTGCACCGATGACAACTTACTTGAGGGATCTTCTTCAATCCATAGGTAGGTATGGTGGACTCTCATGGCAAAACTGGGTTGAAGGTTTATGGATGCACAAGTAGTATCTCTACTTGGTGCGGAAGTTTTGGCTGATATGAGGTGGAAGCAAGCGTCACATTCTAAGGGATCTCTAGTCATATAACATTGCTCTGAACCAAGCAAACATAATTCATTATGTTGTCTTCCTTGTCCAGCATCTACTTCTAAGCATGTAATAGTTTAGTGAGTGTTCACAATCATAGATGGTGCCCAAGATGATATATTTATATGTGAACTTCTCTTTATTTATTACTTCCTATGAATTGCAACCAAGACCAAGGTCTACGTTTGTCCACCCACAACAAGTTTCAATCAACATTACATGATGTGTCATGCTTTTGTTCTTTTATCATTCTTTTCTTTAGATCATGGCATGAAGCAAGGCCCTTAACTAAAACACTCTTTATTATATGACTCACGAACTCGAATACATCGGGGGTGACACAAAGCAAAACTCAAGCCTAAAACACTAAGAACTTTATTCTACTAGAGAAAGATAAAACCAAAAAGGATCGAACTAAGAAAAGGTAAAGGCAAAAGTTGTGATGGTGATACGATACCGGGGCAACTCCCCCAAGCTTGGCACAAGCCAAGGGGATTGACCATACCCGTGCTTAGTTGTCTTCCTTCGAAGGTGATAGTGGTGGAGTTGTTGCAGAGTTCTTGAACTTGTTTAATTTTCTCTTTGTTAGAGCATAATATATCTCCATATGTGGTTTTGGTAATTGATGACAATTCCTATGGACTAATGGTTGCCTTAAGTTATATTTATAGGATTTGTCCATAGGCACTTCTTGAAGTCCATCTGTTGGGTTCAAGGAGTTTATATGTTGACCAAGATGTTATTCAAGCTATTGTCCAAAGAATGGTCATAGAAACACTAGGTTGATCAAGATCTCAGACAAAGAGTAAATCAAGATGATCAACACACAAAGCGTATAAGATGTGCCGAGAGGGATCAAGTGATCTCATGGTACGGTAAGCATTGTCCATTACGTGTTTGTGTACTAACCCATGGTCTTTGTGAGACTCCTATGTGGGGGTTAGGTGTGTTTCCATTGGGTTTGCGTCAAAAGGAAGATCTCATACAACCCATGAAGGATGACGTTAAGTGGTGATCGTCATCAAGATTGCGGTGTGCAAGTTCAAGTGGATTAGCACGAATCTATCATTGAAACTATTGTCAATGATCATGTGTTGATAAGGATAATCTCATGTGCTAACGAGGACAAGATCAAGATAAGCATTCCTGAGCACTACATGCTTGATTCTTGTGGATGTTCACATGGTGGACAGGACAAGATCAAGATAAGCATTCTTGAGCACTACATGCTTGATTCTTGTGGATGTTCACATGGTGGACAAATGAAGATAAATACATAAGCTAGGCTTTCCACATTGTGTATGGTAAAGCTACTTGAAGACTTCATCATGTCCTGCTTTCAACTTGAGCCAAGCAGGAACAACAACATCAAGCTCAGGTGAAAGGGCTAACTCAAAGGTATCAGTTCCTTTGACGTTAGTGGTGTAGAGTGATGATCAGCGAATAAAAGTATACACTCAAGTATGGATCATCACTACTCTTTTATGATTCTTGAGTCCTTAGGGATCCCGCACTATTAAGAGGGGATCACAGGTTTTGCGATGAACTTGCTCAAACTACAACTTCACTTTCTGCTCAGACCACATCTCCACTGCTTTGCTGTTATCTGTGAACAGAACCAGTGCCTCGGACATCCGGCTTCCTCCGGACATCCGAGGGTCGGACGACCAACTACCTCGGAAATCCGGCATCCTATACCAGAGAAATCAGAGCCATTTTACTCAGACTTCCGGCTACCTCCGGATGTCCGAGGCCCGGATGTCCGGCCAAGTCCCGGAAATCCGAAAGCCTACACCAGTAGAAGTTGAGTTCTATATCTCGGAAATTCGGCTACCTCCGGACGTCCGAGGGCCGGACGTCCGGTCAAGCTCCGGAAATCCGGAGGTCAACACCAGTAGAATGTGTGCACTATATCTCGGAAATCCGGCTCCCTCCGGACGACCGAGCGCCGGACGTCCGACACCCGTCGGAAATCCGGAACCTACCACCAGTGGAAGTTGAGCTGTATAACTCGGATTTCCGGTCCTCTCCGGACGTCCGTATGCTGATAAATTCAAATATGTTCAGGCACATCTACAGGCCTCGGACGACCGACCCCTGTCGGACGTCCGGCCGCTGATGAATTCAGAAGAATTCCAGTCATGCCTAAAGGTCTCGGACGTCCGACCCTGGTCGGACGTCCGGTCCCTCGCGGACGCCCGGACTTCCGACAACTGTCGGACGTCCGGACCCTGTGTGACTTAAAGTGTCCCCAAGGGCTCTTTTTCTCTCCACACTATAAATACCCCCCTCCCACTTCGTGAGAGGGTTGCCTAACACAGCCTTATCCTCATAAGAACACACTTCCACCTCACACACATTTTCTCACTCCAAATCTTAGATCCCAAGAGCATTTGTGAGCCCCTTTGACGGTTGTTCCAATCAAAAGATAGATCTTCTCCCTCTCCTTCTCTCAGCCCAAGCTATTTGTGATTTGAGCAAGTTTTGAGCATTCCCCGTGATCTTATTACTCTTGGAGGTTGGAGACTCCTAGGCGGTAGGAGTTCTTCGGAGAGGAATCAATTCGTGTGATTTCCCCCGGAAAAGTTTGTGAGGGTTTGGAAGCCACCTCAAAGGCTTACCACTAGTGGTTGAGAAACGCCTTCGTGGTGTTATCTCAAAGGGAGAATAGGGTGAGCCTTCGTGGCGTTGGTGTGCCTTCGTGGTAACATCCACCTCTCTAACGGTGATTAGCTTCCCTCCAAGGAAGTGAACATCGGGATACATCTTCGTCTCAGTGACCTTGGTTATCCTTAACCCTAACTCCTTACTTGTGGTTTACTTGTGTTATTTGAGCATACATACATTGCATATTGCTTGTGCTCATTATATTGTGTTGGCTATTTCTTGTACAAGATTAATCATTCAAGCATACCCTCTATATCCACACGTACATACTTGCAAGCCTTGATATATCGTGTGATATAGTGTGATCTAGTATCTTGTGTTATTTACCTACTTGTCGTGTGATATAGCTCAAGTAACTTTGTGTAACTTACTTGTGCTTGTTAGTAACTGCATTGTGTCCATCTTGGTAGATCGTTTGTTGATACACGTTGCAGTGCCTAGTGCATTTAGGATTTGTGCTTGACAAGTACCCTCTTAGTTTATTTCTGCATTAGGTTCAAGCCAAATCTGAAGAAGTTTTTAAATAGCCTATTCACCCCCCCCCCCCCTCTAGGCGTCATCGAGGTCTTTTCACTCTTGAGCACAAAATTCTACTCCTTCATATCATTAATTTCCTCTTCAAGCCTCAACACCCGTTGGCATAATTCTTGCTTACTCTCTTGCAAAAGACGAGAAGGGGTAAACAAAATCTTAAGCATCTTCCTTGAGTCAGGGAGGCTTGACTTCTTGAACTCCACATGTGTGCTTCTAGATTGGGGTAAAGGAGACTCCTCTTCATCGGAACTTGTTCCTTCCTTCATAATCTTCTTCCTCATCAGTGGTACACCCATAATGATCCAAGTCCCCATAGACCTTGGGGTTAGCAAGGTAATCGGCCTCATAGCTCTCACCTTCTGAATCTTGAGAAGACATCTTGCTCTAAATCTGCGGCAGAAACAGACTCGAAACGAAAACACAGGATATTTGCGTGATACGAGGGTCAGACCTTTCGGGAGAATATATAATGAATTTTTCCCGACCAGAAGGAGTACTCCGCAAGAAAATGGAGTTCGGGAGGCACACGAGGTGGTCACAAGCCCCCCAGGCGCGACCAGGGGGTGGCCCGCGCCTGGCAGGCTTGTCGCCTCCTCGTGGGCTTTCCGGACTACTTTAATTTTTTCTAATTTTCTAAAAATTCCAAAACGGAGAAAAATTCCTATTGGAAATTTTTTGGAGTCGGTTTACTTACTGAATCACATACCTCTTCGTTTTCGGAGTCTGATACAGGTTGATAAATATCCCTTATGTACTCCTCGGAGTTATGGTATTGATAATATTTCTTTCAACATTTATGGGAGTACCTCAGATATAATGCTTGATTCTTTGCCCATTTACCACTCTCGGAAAATTACCTTCCGTGTTGTTGATCTTGACGGCACCGGAACGATATACTTCCTCAACAATATAAGGACCTTCCCATTTAGAGAGAAGCTTGCCTGCAAAACATCTTAAACGAGAATTATATAGCAAGACATAATCACCTACATTGAACTCACGTTTTTGTATCCTTTTATCATGCCACCTCTTAACCTTTTCTTTGAACAACTTGGCATTTTCATATGCCTGACCTCTCCATTCATCAAGTGAGCTAATATCAAATAACCTCTTCTCACCAGCAAGTTTGAAATCAAAGTTGAGCTCTTTGATTGCCCAATAAGCCTTATGCTCTAGCTTAAGAGGTAAATGATATGCTTTACCGTAAACCATTTTGTACGGAGACATGCCCATGGGATTCTTATAAGCAGTTCTATAACCCCACAGTGCATCATCGAGCTTCTTAGACCAATTCTTTCTAGACCTATTAACAGTCTTTTTGCAGAATTAGTTTAATCTCTCTATTACTTAGCTCTACTTGACCACTCGACTGAGGGTGATAGGGAGATGCAATTCTATGGTTGACATCATACTTAGCAAGCGTTTTACGGAAAGCACCATGAATAAAATGTGAACCACCATCAGTCATTAGATATCTAGGGACTCCAAATCTAGGGAAAATAACTTCTTTAAGCATCCTGATAGAGGTGTTGTGATCAGCACTACTAGTTGGGATAGCTTCTACCCACTTAGTAACGTAATCAACATCAACTAGGATATGAGTATACTCGTTGGATTTTGGAAAAGGTCCCATATAATCAAAACACCAAACATCAAATGGTTCAATGACAAGTGAATAATTCATAGGCATTTCCTGACGTTTACTGATATTACCTATTCTTTGACATTCCTCACAAGACAAGACAAACTTACGGGCATCCTTGAAGAGAGTGGGCCAATAGAAACCTGATTGCAATACCTTGTGTGCAGTTCTATCTCCCGCACGGTGTCCTCCGTAAGCCTCGGAGTGACACTTCCGTAGGATCTGTCCCTGTTCATGTTCAGGTACACAACGTCCAATAACACCATCTACTCCTTCCTTATAAAGGCGAGGATCATCCCGAAAGTAATATCTCAAATCAAAGAAGAATTTCTTCTTTTGCTGGTATGTGAAACTAGGTGGTATATATTTGGCAACGATATACTTTTCATAATCAGCGTACCACGGTGTACTACGTGAAGCATTGATGACATTCAATTGCTCACCAGGAAAGCTATGATCAATAGGTTGTGGGTCATCAAGAACATTCTCCAACCTAGACAAGTTATGTGCTACGGGGTTCTCAGCACCCTTCCTATCAACAACATGCAAATAAAATTCTTGTAGCAAGAGAACCCATCTGATAAGTCTAGGTTTAGCATCTTTCTTTTCCATGAGATACTTAATAGCAGCGTGATCAGTGTGAATAGTGACTTTGGAATCAACTATGTAAGATCTGAACTTTTCACATGCAAACACGACTGCTAAAAATTCCTTTTCAGTAGTAGCATAGATTCTTTGGGCACTGTTTAGAGTTCTACTACCATAGTGAATAACATTCAACTTCTTATCAACTCTTTGTCCTAGAACAGTGCCAACAGCACAATCACTAGCATCACACATGATTTCAAAAGGCAAGTTCCAATCAGGTGGTTGAACAATAGGCGCAGTTATCAAGGCCTTTTTATGTATTTTGAAGGCTTCCTCACAATCATCGCCAAAAACAAAAGGAATATCCTTTTGCAATACATTGGTAAGAGGCCTAGAAATCTTAGAAAAGTCCTTAATGAACCTTCTACAGAAACCAGCATGACCAAGGAACTTCTTATACCTTTGATATCTGTAGGGCATGGCATTTTCTCGATTGCATCAACCTTAGCCTTATCGACTTCAATACCTCTTTCAGAAATTTTATGTCCGAAGACGATGCCTTCATTAACCATAAAGTGGCACTTCTCCCAATTCAAGACAAGGTTGGTATCTTTACATCTCTGCAAAACTCGATCAAGGTTGCTGAGGCAATCATCAAAAGAAGACCCGTAAACGGAGAAGTCATCCATGAAAACCTCAACGATATTTTCACAAAAGCCGGAGAATATAGCCATCATACATCTTTGAAAGGTAGCATGTGCATTACATAAGCCAAAAGGCATACGTCTATAAGCAAAGGTACCGAAAGGGCAGGTGAAAGTGGTTTTCTCCTGATCAGATTGTGCAACAGGTATTTGGGAGAAACCATAATAACCATCTAGAAAGCAGAAGTGTGTGTGTTTAGACAATCTTTCTAGCATTTGGTCAATAAAAGGCAAAGGGTAATGATCTTTCCTAGTGGCCTTATTCAATTTCCTAAAATCAATCACCATCCTATAGCCAGTAATAATCCTCTGTGGGATCAATTCATCCTTATGATTAGGGACAACGGTAATACCTCCCTTCTTAGGGACCCAATGCACCGGACTTACCCAATCACTATGAGCAACAGGATAGATAATACCTGCTTCCAGGAGCTTCAGTATTTCTTTTCTTACTACCTCTTTCATCTTAGGATTTAATCTCCGTTGATGATCGGCAAATGGTTTGGAATCAGGATCGGTTTTAATTTTGTGCTGGCATAGAGTGGGACTAATGCCCTTAAGATCATCAAGAGTATATCCAATAGCAGCACGGTGCTTCCTCGGAGTTTTTAGTAACTTCTTTTCTTCATGCTCTGAGAGGCTAGCACTAATAATAAGAGGATATATCACTTTTTCATCAAGATAAGCATAGTTAATACTATCAAGCAATTGTTTAAGCTCGAACACAGGATCACCCTTTGGTGGGGGTGGATCTCCAAGCTGTTCAACAGGCAAATTATTCTAAAGGATAGGATGTTGTTCAGAGATAACTCTATCTATCTCATTCCTTTCATCAATATGCATATCATTTTCATGCTCAAGCAAGTATTGCTCTGAAGGATTAGTAGGAGGCACAGTAATAGAAGCTAGAGAAATAATTTATCCTTACTAGACAACTCTTTTTCATGTGGTTGTCTACCAAACTTGGAGAAATTGAACTCATGTGACACACCTTCAAAGCCAACAGTGACAGTTTGCTTCTCACAGTCAATATGAGCATTGACAGTATTGAGAAAAGGTCTACCAAATATGATGGGACAAAAGCTATCTTGTGTGGTAGCAAGAACGAGAAAATCAGCAGGATACTTAGTTTTACCACACAAGACTTCAACATCTCTAACAATTCCCAAAGGGTAGATAGTATCTCTATTGGCAAGTTGAATAGTGACATCAATAGGTTCCTTCTCGACAGGTGCAATCTCGTCTTGAATTTCATCATACAAAGATTGAGGTATTGCACTAACACTAGCACCCCCGTCACATAAACCATGATAACAATGATCTCCTATCTTAACAGAAACAACAGGTGTGCCAACAACAGTCCTATGTTTGTCTCTAGCATGTGGTTTAGCAATTCTAGTAGCATCTTCACAGAAGTGAGTATCATGGCCATCAACATTGTCGGACATGAGATCTTTGATAATAGCAATGCTAGGTTCAACTCTAATTTGCTCAAGGGGTGTAGGTGTTCTAATGTAGCCCCTACGTATCACAGTTGAAACTTTAGAATGATCCTTTATCCTAACAGGGAAAGGTGGTTTCTCAATGAAAGCATTGGGAACAATAGGATCATTATAAGCAATGACTTTCTCTTCAACTGGATTGGGTTTAACTACATTGACTTCTAAGAGAGGATGATATTTAAACCACTTCTCTTTAGGGAGATCAATATGAGCAGCAAAAGATTCACACAATGAAGCTACTATCTTAGAGTCAAGTCCATATTTAGCGCTAAAATCACAAAAAGTATTGGTTTCAACGAAGGATTTAACGCAATCGAACTTAAGATTCATACCTGGCTCCTTACCTTCATCAAACTCCCAATCTTCAGAGTTGTATTTAATTCTTTCCAATAAATTCCATTTGAAGTCAATATCTCTCTTCATAAAAGAACACGTACAAGAAGTGTCAAGCATGGTGCGATTATCATGAGAAAGCCGAGCATAGAAGTTCTAAATGATAATTTCTCTCGAGAGCTCATGGTTGGGGCATGAATATAACATTGATTTAAGCCTCCCCCAAGCTTGAGCGATACTTTCTCTGTCATGAGGCCAAAAATTATAAATATAATTCTGATCACGATGTACCAAATGCATAGGATAAAACTTTTGATGAAATTCCAATTTCAATCGGTTGTAGTTCCATGATCCAGTATCATCACATAGCCTATACCATGTCAATGCTTTATCCCCCAAAGATAAGGGAAAGACCTTCTTCTTGACCTCATCCTCGGGAAAACCTGAAAGCTTAAATAAACCACAAACTTCATCTACATAGATTAGATGCAAGTCGGGATGTGATGTTCCATCTCCTGTAAAATGATTAGCCAACAGTTTCTCTAGCATACCCGAAAGAATTTCATAACAAGTATTTTCAGTAGGTGCAGCAGGTTGAGGAGCAACTCCTTGTGCTTCCGTTCGAGGTGAAGATACCCCGAACAAGCTCCTCAAAGGATTAGTTTCCATAGTGACAAGTGACAATAAATTTCAGCACACTATATAAATGTTTCCTTACCAAATTCCACTTACCAAAGGTCCTTCACTCCCCGGCAACGGCGCCAGAAAAGAGTCTTGATGACCCACAAGTGTAGGGGGTCTATCGTACTCCTTTCGATAAGTAAGAGTGTAGAACCCAACGAGGAGCAGAAGGATCTGACAAGTGGTTTTCAGCAAGGTATTCTCTGCAAGCACTGAAATTATCGGTAACAGATAGTTGTGTGATAAGATGATTCGTAGCAAGTAGCAAGTAACAATAGTAACAACGGTGCAGAAAAGTGGCCCAATCCCTTTTGTAGCAAGGGACAAGCCTGGACAAACTCTTATAGGAGGTAAAGCGCTCCCAAGGACACATGGGAATTTCTATCAAGCTAGTTTTCATCATGTTCATATGATTCGCGTTCGCTACTTTGATAGTTTGATATGTGGGTGGACCGGTGCTTGGGTGCTGCCCTTACTTGGACAAACATCCCACTTATGATTAACCCCTCTCGCAAGCATCCGCAACTACGAAAGAAGAATTAAGACTAAGTCTAACCATAGCATTAAACTAGTGGATCCAAATCAGCCCCTTACGAAGCAACGCATAAACTAGGGTTTAAGCTTCTGTCACTCTAGCAACCCATCATCTACTTACTACTTTCCAATGCCTTCCTCTAGCCCCAAATAATGGTGAAGTGTTATGTAGTCGACGTTCACATAACACCACTAGAGGAAAAACAACACACAACGCATCAAAATATCAAACGAATACCAAATTCACATGACTACTTATAGCATGACTTATCACATGTCCTCAGGAACAAAAGTGACTACTCACAAAGCATAATAATATTCATGACCAGAGATGTATTGAATAGCATCAAGGATCTGAACATAGAATCTTCCACCGAGTAATCCAACTAGCATCAACTACAAAGAGTAATTAACACTACTAGCAACCTTACAAGTACCAATCGGAGTCGCGAGACGGAGATTGGTTACAAGAGATGAACTAGGGTTTGGAGATGAGATGGTGCTGATGAAGATATTGATGGTGATGAGTCCCCTCCGATGAGAGGAGTGTTGGTGATGACGATGGCGACGATTTCCCCCTCCAGGAGGGAAGTTTCCCCGGCAGGACGACCCTGCCAGAGCTCTAGATTGGTTCTGCTCAAGTTCCGCCTCGTGGCGGCGGCGATTCCTCCCTAAAGTCTCATCTTGACTTTTTCTGGAACGAAACCCTCCTTATAGCAAAAGATGGGAGCCAGAGGGCCAACAGGGAGCCCACAAGCCCCCTAGGCGCGGCCAGGGGGTAGGCCGCGCCTAGCAGGCTTGTGGCCTCCTGGTGGCTCCCCTCTCGTACTTCTTCCGCCCAGTATTTTTTATAAATTCTAAAATAGTTCCTCGTTGATTTTCACAGCTTTTGGAGTTGCGCAGAATAGGTATCTCAAACTTGCTCCTTTTTCAGGCCAGAATTCCAGCTGCCAGCATTCTCCCTCTTCATGTAAACCTTGTAAAATAAGAGAGAAAAGGCATAAGTATTGTACCGTGAAGTATAATAACAACCCATAAAGCAATAATTATCAACATAAAAGCATGATGCAAAATGGAGGTAACAAGGTGCTCCTGTCAAAGAGCACTGGAACAAAACATTAACAATCAATGGATAGATGGAATCCTCAAACTATAGTCCATCCCCTTGGTGTCCCAAGCTGTCATCATTGGGATCACCGGTTCCGAACTATAATAGTTGCATACTACTCATAGATAGGATCTAGAACACAAATATATTCATGAAAACATAAGGTATTCAGATCTGAAATCATGTCACTCGGGCCCAAAGTGACAAGCATTAAGAGTAACAAGTAGTAGCAAAGATGATAAAGACCATAGTAGATGATAGGCAACATGCCCCCAACAATCCGACGAACTATTACATGATCTAACTCATCCAATATCTCCCATCCCCTTCACGTACAGCAGAGAATTACTCACACATGATGGGAGAAGCCATGGAAGGATGATGGAGTGGTGATGGTGATGACTGATACGTCCATTTTGCATCATGCTTTCATGTTGATATTTATTGCTTTATGGGCTGTTATATTACTTTGTGGTACCATATTTATGTCTTTTCTCTCTTATTTTGCAAGGTTTATTTGAAGAGGGAGAATTCAGGCAGCTGGAATTCTGGACTGGAAAAGGAGCAAATCTTAGTCCACTATTATGCACATCTCCAAATGCCGTGAAAAGTTACATGGATTTTTTTGGGATTATATAAAAAATACTGGGCGAAAGAAGTACCAGAGGGGGGCTGCGAGGGCGCCACAAACCCTGCCACCGCCACCCCCCTGGTGGCGTAGTGGGGGCTTGTGGGCTCCCTGACGGCCCACTAGCCCCCCCTCTATTGCTATATGAAGGGTTTTGGTCCAGAAAAAAATCATTCGGGAGCTTTTTCGTGGTTTCGCCGCCGCCACGAGGAGGAACTTGAGCAGATCCAATCAAGAGCTCCGGCAGGACGATCCTGCCGGGGAAACTTCCCTCCCGGAGGGGGAAATCGTCGCCATCGTCATCACCAACACTCCTCTCGTCAGAGGGGAGGCATCTTCATCAACATCTTCATCAGCACCATCTCCTCTCCAATCCCTAGTTCATCTCTTGTAACCAATCTTCGTCTCGCCACTCCGATGGGTACTTGTAAGGTTACTAGTAGTGTTGATTACTCTTTGTAGTTGATGCTAGTTGGATTACTTGGTGGAAGAGTTTATGTTCAAATCCTTGATGCTATTCATTACACCTATGATCATGATTATGATTATGCTTTGTGAGTAGTTACTTTTGTTCCTGAGGACATGGGATAAGTCATGCTGATAATAGTCATGTGAATTTGATATTCGTTCGGTATTTTGATATGGTGTATGTTGTCTTTTCCTCTAGTGGTGTTATGTGAACGTCGACTACATAATACTTCACCATGTTCGGGCCTAGAGGAAAGCATTGGGGAGTACTAAGTAGATGATGGGTTGCTGGAGTGACAGAAGCTTAAACCCCAGTCTATGCGTTGCTTCGTAAGGGGCTGATTTGGATCCACTAGTTTAATGCTATGGTTAGACTTTGTCTTAATTCTTCTTTTGTAGTTGCGGATGCTTGAGAGAGAGGTTAATCATAAGTGGGATGCTTGTACAAGTAAGGGCAGTACCCAAGCACCGGTCGACCCACATATCAAACTATCAAAGTAATGAACGCGAATCATATGAACATGATTAAACTAGCATGACAGAAATTCCCGTGTGTCCTCGGGAGCGTTTTTCCTCCTATAAGACTTTGTTCAGGCTTGTCCCTTGCTACAAAAGGGATTGGGCCACTTGCTGCACCGTTTCTACTACTTGTTACTTGTTACTTGTTACTCTTTGCTTGCTACGTTTCACCTCGCTACACAATCACTTGTTACCGCTACTTTCAGTGCTTCCAGTTATTACCTTGCTGAAATCCGTTTATCAGAGCCTTCTCCTCCTCGTTGGGTTCGACACTATTACTTATAGAAAGGACTACGATTGATCCCCTATACTTGTGGGTCATCAAGACTCTTTTCTGGCGCTGTTGCCGGGGAGTGAAGCGCCTTTGGTAAGTGGAAATTGGTAAGGAAACATCTATACACTGTGCTGAAATTTATTGTCACTTGTCACTATGGCGACTGTTCCTTTAAGGAGTTTGTTCGGGGTATCTTCACCACGAACGGAAGCACGAGGATTTTTTCCTCGACCTGAGGTACCTACTGAAAATATCTTTTATGAAATTCCTTTGGGTATGCTTGAGAAACTGCTGGCTAATCCTTTTATAGGAGATGGATCTTCACATCCAGACTTGCATCTGATCTATGTAGATGAAGTTTGTGGTTCATTTAAGCTTGCAGGTTTGCCCAAGGATGAGGTAAAGAAGAAAGTCTTTCCTTTATCTTTGAAGGATAAGGCGTTGACATGGTATAGGCTATGTGATGATACTAGATCATGGGGCTACAATCGGTTGAAATTGGAATTTCATCAAAAGTTCTATCCTATGCATTTAGTACATCATGATCGGAACTTTATTTATAACTTTTGGCATCATGACAGGGAAAGCATAGCTCAAGCTTGGGGGAGGCTTAAATCAATGCTATATTCATGCCCCAATCATGAGCTCTCGAGAGAAATCATCACTCAAAACTTTTATGCTCGGCTTTCTCATGAAGATCGTACCATGCTTGACACTTCTTGTACCGGTTCTTTTATGAAGAAGGATATTGATCACAAGTGGAATTTATTGGAACGAATCAAACGCAACTCTGAAGATTGGGAGATGGAGGAAGGTAAGGAGTCAGGTATGGATTTCCAGTTTGATTGCGTTAAATCCTTTGTTGAGACAAACACTTTTAGAGATTTTAGCGCTAAGTATGGACTTGACTCTGAGATAGTAGCTTCTCTTTGTGAATCTTTTGCTGCTCATGTCGATCTTCCCAAAGAGAAGTGGTTTAAATATCATCCTACTGTAGAAAGCAACATAGCCAAAACCAATCTAGTTGAGGAGAAAGTCATTGCTTTTAGTGATCCTGTTGTTCCTTGTGCTTACACTGAGAAACCACCATACCCTACTAGGATAAAGGATTATTCTCAAGCTCCAACTGTGATACGTAGGGGTTACATTAGACCACTTGCACCCCCCGAGGAGATTAGAGTTGAACCTAGTGTTGCTATTATCAAAGATCTCTTAGCCGAAGACATAGACGGGCATGTTATTAAATTATGTGAGGACTCCGCTAGAATAGCTAAACCTCACGCGAAAGACAAACACGGACATGTAGTTGGCCTGCCCGTTGTTTCTGTCAAGATAGGAGATCACTGTTACCATGGTTTATGTGATATGGGAGCTAGTGTTAGTGCAATACCCCGTTCTCTATATGATGAAATCAAAGATAAGATTGCACCTGCTGAGTTAGAACCCATTGATGTCACTATTACGCTACCTAATAGAGACACTATCTGCCCTCTGGGAATTGTGAGAGACGTAGAAGTCCTGTGTGGTAAGACGAAGTATCTTACTGATTTCCTCGTCCTTGCTGCTGCACAAGATAGATTTTGTCCAATCATATTCGGTTGACCCTTTCTCAACACTGTCAATGCTCACATTGATTGCATTAAGAAGACCGTCACTGTTAGTTTCGAGGGTGTGTCTCATGAATTTAACTTTTCCAAGTTTGGAAGACAACCCCATGAAAGTGAGTCGTCTGGTAGGGATGAAATCATTGCTCTTGCCTCTTTTGTCGTACCTCCTATGGATCCTTTAGAGCAATATCTGCTTGAGCATGAAAATGATATGCATATGGAGGAGAGAGATGAGATAGATAAAATTGTCTTAGAACAATATTCTATTCTCAAGAATAATCTGCCTGTTGAACTGCTTGGGATCCTCCCCCACCAAAGGGTGATCCTGTGTTCGAGCTTAAACAGTTGCCTGATACTCTTAAGTCTGCCTATCTTGATGAGAAGGAGATATATCCCGTCATTATTAGTGCTCTCCTCTCAGAGCACGAAGAGAAGAAGTTACTAAAAACTCTGAGGAAGCACCGTGTTGCTATTGGATATACTCTTGATGATCTTAAGGGTATTAGTCCCACTCTATGTCAGCACAAGATTAAAACCGATCCTGACCTTAAACCAGTTGTTGATCATCAAAGGAGATTAAATCCTAAGATGAAAGATGTCGTTAGAAAAGAAATATTAAATCTTATGGAAGCAGGAATCATTTATCCTATTGCTCATAGTGATTGGGTAAGTCCGGTACATTGCGTACCTAAGAAGGGAGGTATCACCGTCGTTCCTAATGATAAGGATGAACTAATCCCACAAAGGATTATTACCGGCTATAGGATGGTGATAGACTTCCGGAAACTGAACAAGGCAACCAGGAAAGATCATTATCCTTTGTCGTTTATCGACCAAATGCTAGAAAGGCCATCAAAACACACACACTTCTGCTTTCTAGACGGTTATTTAGGTTTCTCGCAAATACCTGTTGCACAATTTGATCAAGAGAAAACCACTTTCACCTGCCCCTTCAGTACCTTTGCCTATAGACGTATGCCTTTTGGCTTATGCAATGCACCTGCCACCTTTCAAAGATGTATGATGTCTATATTCTCTGACTTCTGTGAAAAGATTGTCGAGGTTTTCATGGATGACTTCTCCGTTTACGGGTCTTCCTTTGATGATTGCCTCAGCAACCTTGATCGAGTCTTACAGAGATGCGAAGATACCAACCTTGTCTTGAATTGGGAGAAGTGCCACTTTATGGTTAATGAAGGCATCGTCTTAGAACACAAAATTTCTGAAAGAGGCATCGAAGTTGATAAGGCTAAGGTTGATGCAATTGAGAAAATGCCTTGCCCCACAGATATCAGAGGTATACGAAGTTTCCTAGATCATGTTGGTTTCTATAAAAGGTTCATTAAAGACTTCTCTAAGATTTCTAGGCCTCTTACCAACCTCTTGCAGAAAGATGTTCCTTTTGTTTTTGATGAGGATTGTGAGGAAGCCTTTGAAATACTTAAGAAGGCTTTGATAAACGCACCTATTGTTCAACCACCTGACTGGAACTTGCCCTTTGAAATCATGTGTGACGCTAGTGATTATGCTGTTGGTGCTGCTCTAGGACAGAGATTTGACAAGAAGTTGAATGTTATTCACTATGCTAGTAAAACTCTAGACAGTGCCCAAAGAAACTATGCCACTACGGAGAAGGAATTTTTAGCAGTCGTGTTTGCATGTGAAAAGTTCAGATCTTATATAGTTGACTCCAAAGTCACTATTCACTCTGATCATGTTGTTATTAAGTACCTTATGGAGAAGAAGGACACTAAGCCTAGACTGATCAGATGGGTTCTCCTGCTACAGGAATTTGATTTGCACGTCGTTGACCGAAAGGGTGCTGATAACCCTGTAGCAGATAACTTGTCTAGGCTAGAGAATGTCCTTTATGACCCACTAACTATTGATGACAGCTTTCCTGATGAGCAATTAAATGTCATCCGCACTTCACATAGTGCATCGTGGTATGCCGATTATGCAAACTATATCATAGCCAAATACATACCACCCAGTTTCACCTATCAGCAAAAGAAGAAATTCTTCTTTGATTTGAGACACTACTTTTGGGATGATCCTCACCTCTATAAGGAAGGAGTAGATGATGTTATTAGACATTGTGTGCCTGAACATGAACAGGGACAAATCCTGCAGAAGTGTCATTCCGAAGCCTACGGAGGACACCACGCTGGAGATAGAACTGCCCATAAGGTATTGCAATCAGGTTTCTATTGGCCCACTCTCTTCAAGGATTCCCGTAAGGTTGTCTTGTCTTGTGACGAATGCCAAAGAATAGGGAATATCAGTAAGCGTCGGGAAATGCCTATGAACTATTCACTTGTCATTGAACCATTTGATGTCTGGGGCTTTGATTATATGGGACCCATCCCGAGTTCCAATGGGTACACTCACATCTTAGTCGCTGTGGATTACGTTACTAAGTGGGTAGAAGCTATCCCCACTAAAAATGATGATCACCACACCTCTATTAAGATGCTTAAAGAAGTCATATTCCCAAGATTTGGAGTCCCTAGATATCTGATGACTGATGGCGGTTCACACTTCATTAATGGTGTTTTCCGTAAGATGCTCGCTAAGTATGATGTCAACCATAGAGTTGCATCTCCTTATCATCCTCAGTCTAGTGGTCAAGTGGAGTTGAGTAATAGGGAGATCAAATTGATCCTACACAAGACCGTCAATAGATCTTGAAAGAATTGGTCTAGCAAACTTGACGATGCACTATGGGCTTATAGGACTACTTATAAGAATCCCATGGGCATGTCACCATATAAAATGTTTTAGGTAAAGCCTGTCATTTACCTCTTGAGCTGGAACACAAAGCTTATTGGGCAATCAAAGAGCTCAACTTTGATTTCAAACTTGTCGTTGAGAAGCGGTTGTTTGATATAAGCTCGTTAGATGAATGGAGGACCCAGGCATATGAGAATGCCAAGTTGTTCAAGGAAAAGGTTAAGAGATGGCACGACAAACAAATACAGAAACGAGAGTTCAATGTAGGTGATTATGTCCTGCTATACAATTCTCATTTGAGATTCTTTGCAGGCAAGCTTCTCTCTAAATGGGAAGGTCCTTATGTTATCGAGGAAGTATATCATTCTGGTGCCATCAAAATCAATAACACGGAAGGAAATTTTCCTAGAGTGGTAAATGGGCAAAGAATCAAGCATTACATCTATGGTACTCCCATAAATGTTGAGACCAATATCATCAATGTCATAACTCCAGAGGAGTACATAAGGGATGTTTATCATCCTGTTTCAGACCCTGAAAATGAAGAGGTATCTGTTTCGGTAAGAAATTGGACTCCGATGCTTTTCCAATAGGAAATTTCCTCCGTTTTGGAATTTTTGGAAAATTAGAAAAATAAAAAGCAGTCCGGAGAGCGAACGAGGCGGCCACAAGCCCTGCCACCGCCCACTACCCCCCTGGTGGCGGAGGGCAAGCTTGTGGGCACCTCGTGTGCCTCCCGGACTCCGTTTTCTTGTGGAGCACTCCTTCTGGTCCAGAAAAAATCAATATATATTCGCCCAAAGGTTTTGATCTCCGTATTGCGCAGTTTTCCTCTGTTTTCGTTTCGAGCTTGTTTCTGCCGCAGATTTAGAGCAAAGATGTCTCAGGAATCTGTTGGGGAGAATGATCTTCACCAAGTTCATGAGGAAGTAGATGCTGATCTGAAAAGAGTAGAAGTCACGGAAGCCAGTGACCAAACTAAGGAGAAAACCCAAGCTAGGGAGGAAGTTCAACCTATGTTCAACATTGAAGACGTTGAAGGAGTAGATTTTCTCCAACCCTTCTTCCACGTGTTGTCTCCATCCTTGATTGAACTCTTGAGGTTTTGCGAAACAACTCGTGCTCGCAATATTTCCCTTTCTCGTGAAGTTGTTTTGCTGGAAAACCATGTCACAGATCTCAAAGGTATAAATCAAAGATTGATAGCTCTCTTGGAATCAAAGGCAACAACTCCACCACCGTCACCACCGAAGGAAGACAACTAAGCATTGGTATGGGCAATCCCCTTGGCTTCTGTCAATCTTGGGGGAGTTGCCCTGGTATCGCATCACCTTTATATCTTTTGCTTTTACCTTTGTTTTAGTTCTTTCCTTTTCAGTTTTTTATTTCTTCTCTTAGAGGAATAAGTCTTTAGTGTTTAGTTTGAGTCTTTTTCTTTTGTCTCTCCCCTGATGTATTCGAGCTTACGAGCTATATAATAAAGAGTATCTTAGTCAAGGGCTTTGCTTTGTGCCATGATCAAAAGTATGAAAAGAACGATAGCATGAAAGATCATGAGACGATCTTATGGAAAGTGATAGCTTCACATATGACACGTATGATGATTGAAACTTGTTGAGAATAAATCAACATAGACCTCAGTCATTGTTGCAATTAATACGAAGTAATAAGGAAAGAGAGGTTCACATATAAATATATCATCTTAGACATTTTTTACAATTGTGAGCACTCACCAAACTATTACGTGTCTAGAAGTAGATGTTGGACAAGGAAGACAACATAATGAATTGTGTTTGCTTGGTTCCAAACAATGTTATATGATTAGAGATCCCTTAGCATGTGACAATTTCTTCCACCTCATATTAGCCAAAACTCCCACACCAAGTAGAGATACTACTTGTGCATCCATAAACCTCCAACCCAGTTTTGCCATGAGTGTCCACCATACCTACCTATGGATTGAATAAGATCCTTCAAGTAAGTTGTCATCGGTGCAAGCAATAAAAACTGCTCTATAATATGTATGATCTATTAGTGTGTGGAAAATAAGCTTTGTACGAACCTGTGATGAGGAAGACATAAAAGCGACAGACTGCATAATAAAGTTCTTTATCACAGGAGGCAATATAAAGTGGCGTTCCTCCGCACTAAGAGGACACGCATTCAAACCTCAAAAGCGCATGACAACCTCTGCTTCCCTCTGAGAAGGGCCTATCTTGTACCTTTACTTTTTGCCCTTGTAAGAGTCATGGTGATCTTCACCAATTCCCTATTTTGCCTTTGTCTTGGCTACCGTCACAGGCTTGGGAAAGATCTATATTCATATATCAACTTGGAGTTGAGTACTTATTCTTTATTATTGTTGACTTTACCCTCGAGGTAAATCGTTGGGAGGCAAAACTATAAGCCTCTATCTTCCTCTGTGTCCAGCTGAAACTTTGACACCATGAGTAACACGTGAGTTGTAACAATTGTGGAAAACAAAAGAGATGATTGAGTATGTGGGTTTGCCTTACAAGCTCTTATTTGACTCTTTGTGATGTTGTGATAAATTGCAATTGCTTCAATGACTATGGACTATTGTTGGTTACTTCTCGGTAAGGTTTTTGCTCCATGCTTTGCTTTGTGAAGGAATTGTTACTTTCCCATAAGAATCTTTATGATGTATTGTTGTTCTATGTGTGATCACGATGCCCTCTTGTCTGTATTATGTTTTATCGACACCTTCGTCCCTCAACATGTGGACATGTTTATGGAACTTGGTTTTCGCTTGAGGACAAGCGATGTCTAAGCTTGGGGGAGTTGATACGTCCATTTTGCATCATGCTTTCATGTTGATATTTATTGCTTTATGGGCTGTTATATTACTTTGTGGTACCATATTTATGCCTTTTCTCTCTTATTTTGCAAGGTTTATTTGAAGAGGGAGAATTCAGGCAGCAGGAATTCTGGACTGGAAAAGGAGCAAATCTTAGTCCACTATTCTACACATCTCCAAATGCCCTGAAAAGTTACATGGATTTTTTTGGGATTATATAAAAAATATTGGGCGAAAGAAGTACCGGAGGGGGGCTGCCAGGGCGCCACAAGCCCTGCCACCACCACCCCCCTGGTGGCGGATTGGGGGCTTGTGGGCTCCCTGACGGCCCACTAGACCCCCACTTTTGCTATATGAAGGGTTTTGGTCCAGAAAAAATCATTCGGGAGCTTTTTCGTGGTTTCGCCGCCGCCACGAGGCGGAACTTGAGCAGATCCAATCAGAGCTCCTGCAGGACGATCCTGTCGGGGAAACTTCCCTCCCGGAGGGGGAAATCGTTGCCATCGTCATCACCAACACTCCTCTCGTCGGAGGGGAGGCATCTTCATCAACATCTTCATCAGCACCATCTCCTCTCTAATCCCTAGTTCATCTCTTGTAACCAATCTTCGTCTCACGACTCCGATTAGTACTTGTAAGGTTACTAGTAGTGTTGATTACTCTTTGTAGTTGATGCTAGTTGGATTACTTGGTGGAAGAGTTTATGTTCAGATCCTTGATGCTATTCATTACACCTCTGATCATGATTATGATTATGCTTTGTGAGTAGTTACTTTTGTTCCTGAGGACATGGGATAAGTCATGCTGATAATAGTCATGTGAATTTGATATTCGTTTGGTATTTTGATATGATGTATGTTGTTTTTCCTCTAGTGTTGTTATGTGAACGTCGACTACATAATACTTCACCATATTTGGGCCTAGAGGAAGGCATTGGGAAGTAGTAAGTAGATGATGGGTTGCTGGAGTGACAGAAGCTTAAACCCCAGTCTATGCGTTGCTTCGTGAGGGGCTGATTTGGATCCACTAGTTTAATGCTATGGTTAGACGTTGTCTTAATTCTTATTTTGTAGTTGCGGATGATTGCGAGAGAGGTTAATCATAAGTGGGATGCTTGTCCAAGTAAGGGCAGTATTCAAGCGCCGGTCCACCCACATATCAGACTTTCAAAGTAACGAACGCGAATCATATGAACATGATGAAACTAGCATGACAGAAATTCCCGTGTGTCCCCGGGAGCGTTTTTCCTCCTATAAGACTTTGTTCAGGCTTGTCCCTTGCTACAAAAGGGATTGGGTCACTTGCTGCACCATTGCTACTACTCGTTACTTGTTACTCTTTGCTTGCTACGTTTCACCTCGCTACACAATCACTTGTTACCGCTACTTTCAGTGCTTGAAGTTATTACCTTGCTGAAATCCGTTTATCAGAGCCTTCTGCTCCTTGTTGGGTTCGACACTCTTACTTATCGAAAGGACTACTATTGATCCCCTATACTTGTGCGTCATCAATGACGATGGCGACGATTTCCCCTCTCTGGAAGCCAAAACAGCCTCCAAATTAGCTCTCCCAAAGAAGAACCAAGGGTGGCGGCGGCTCTGCGTCGAGAACTTGCAAAAGGACTTATGTTCTGGAATTTCTCCGTCACGAGTAAAAATAGGAGCCAAAGTAGGGCACCAGAGGGGGTGGTCCCCACCCACGCGGTCTCCCGGTGCGTCTAGGGGGCAGGCCGCGCCAGCAGGTCGCCTGGGGGCCCTACGGCTGCCCTCTGGCCCATCTTCTGGTCCATGGTCCCTCCCGGTGCGTGGATTTTCTCTATTTTTTATGGGAATTTCCCGGGACGTCTAAATATCCATTTTCCTGCAGACAAGAAAACCATACACGCAGCTCTGCTGAAAACAGCGTCAGTCCGGGTTAGTTTCATTCAAATCATGCAAGAATGAGGCCAAAACAATACAAAAGTGTTTGGAAAAGTCGATATGTTTGAGAAGTATCAACTCCCCCAAGCTTAGCATATTGCTTGTCATCAAGCAATTCATCTCAATGAACTGAATGCGACAAAGAAAACTTGACAAACTCTTTTGCTTCATCAGATGTATATAAGAATGCACTACGAACAAGTCCAACAAGTATTGAAGTAATGCTACAAATACAATGCACGAAGCAATCCTTCGATCATGTGAAGAGTTTCAAACAACTAAGAATGAATAATATGTAACTAAAAATCATAACGAGATCATAATGCACATGACTTGGATATACTAGAGTGGTATCTCACTAGGCCCCATGAGTGAAGCAAAACAGAAGCGCAAACGCTCCTTCGGAGTATTAAAGGAGACTATAAATAAATACTTCAGAATAAGTAATATCACAATCATGCAGAAGAGAATGTGGTGCTTTGGGACAATGCACATTACACTCAGAATGAAAATTATGCTCTCTATAGTTGGTGCTTTTTATAAGAAGAGGACGACTCAACAGAAAAGTGAAATAGATAGACCCTTCGTAGAGGGAAGCATTGATTTGAAGAGGTGCTAGAGTTGGAGCTTTAAAACAGAGATAAATCAAAATTTTGGGTGGTATGCTTTCATTGTCAACGTAACAACTAGGAGATCTCAATATCTTCCATGCTGAATACATTATAGGCGGTTCCCAAACAGAAAAGTAAAGTTTTAACTCCCCCTCCACCAATCGATCACACTCCACGGCGGGTCGAATCCACGGGTACCATCCATACAAACAACAATCCTGGGGTAGTTTTGTTTCATTAAATTTGATTTGACTCTAAGCATGGAACTGGGCATCCCGGTTACCAGCCACTTTCTCGTGAATGATAGTGAATCAACACATATCTTGAGAAAAACCTACTTAGCATGGGAGATATTGATAGCCCCTAGTCACTACATGAGCGATTCGGGCATACAAGACAAAATATTTATTTGAAAATTTAGAACACGACACATGCAAATTTACTTGGAACGGCACATAAGTACCGCATATAGGTATGTATGGTGGACTCATATGGTGCAACTGGTTTTAAAGATTTTGGATGCACAAGCAATCAGTCCGCTTAGTACAGGCGCAGGCTAGCAAAAGACGGGGAAGCGACCAACTAGAGGGCAATAACGGTCATAATCATGCAGAACGACAAAGCAACATTGAATCGGGCATGAAAGCGATATAACTATTCTGAAATAAAAAGATCGTCAAGGCTTGGTATACTTCTAGTCATAAGCATGTGTAAGCATGTGCCAAGTCAATCCAAAAAGCTCTCCGAAGGGAAATACCACTCTAATATGCCAAACCATGAACAATGCAATGCATGCTAAACATTTCAATAACACATTATGCACTCCAGCTAGTTGATACTAGTCACAAAGAAAGCATGAACTACTCGGAAAGCATTGTAACCATAGCACTATGTCGCTACAAGCTGGTCTCTAGATCATAAGTGCAGGCATATGTACAAAAGTAGAAACAAATAGAGTTCATACCAGCTTTCCTTGTTGCATTCCTTTCGTCGATCTTCGTCATTATTGCATCGTCACTTGCACGACCGAACGTAGAAAGACATAATCAAGTGCAATAGCAACCATGGACGTGAGCTGAACTCTGCAAGCAAAGCAAACTAAAGAGAGAAAAGAAATCTTTTTGGGTTTTCCAAAGGTTAAACGAAAGCAAAAGAAAAGAGAAATCTTTTTGTTGTTTTTGCAAAGAAAGAACAAAGAAGAATAGACAAAAACTCTGAAAAGACTTAAAAAGGATACTACAGATGATACAATGAAAGGGGAGAAGGATACGTACTCCCCCAAGCTTAGGCTTTTGGCCTAAGTTGAGCTCGTCTACTGCGGGCTCCAGGAGCTTCCTCCGGCTTCGGAGCGGTATTGGTGGCTCCAAGAATCATACGAGTCCTCAGGAGCGTACACTAATGCCCGGCTGGCCTCCCAAGGAGAAGGCTCTTCTTCCTCGGGAACAACCTCCTCCATGGGGTTGTGGAACTGCTGCTGGATCACGAACTCGTCCACTTCAATCGAGGTGAAAGACCACCCGTTCCTGCTAGTGTAATCAAACAAAAGTGGCGCAGGTAGACGGATCTCGCGAGTAGTAAGCTTGCCAAATCTCATAATATAAACAAGGTTACCAAACTCGGAAGTCCGAGTAACAAACTCATGCCTCTTCGTAGCGGTAAGATCAAAGCTTATGAATGAAAACGGCGTATCATCCATGCGCACTGTGCGCCCGAGGTACTCGGGGATAAGCGTGGCATAAATGCCACCAAAGTGAGGCCCTTTGCCACTATTAGCGACGAGGCGATGAGAAATCAAAGCACCAATATTATACGTGTTATCACCTAAGAGGGCGGCTGCCAAGATAGTGAGATCTGGAGCCGAAATGTTGCTCCTGTTGTCACGAGCTAGCACCCCTCGACCAATATAGTATGTGAAATACCTGATGTGGGGAAATAAGATGCTAGAGATCTTCCCTGTGTGAATTTTTCGTGGGTCCTTACTGCAAAGGGAAGCGAATAGGGATTTCAACTCGTAGGGCTGAACGTTCATTTTGGTTGTCTTCCCGACATTCCGCACACCTATAACATCACAAAATTCTATCAAAGACATGGTAAATACATCCTCATATAATCTGAATTCAATCATGGAAGTTTTATCATTATATCTAAACCAGTTGACAAAATAATAGGTGAGTTTTGGATATTGTTGCAAACGTCGTGTTACGAGATATGTCAAACCTGCAGCTACACATAGGTTATCAAAGCCATCCTTAATACTTGCCGCCATAAGGAAATCTGAACACGGGTATGCCATAGCACGGGCCGTGTCCGTCTCGTGGAACAACTCTGGTGGCACGATATCATCATTGTAACTTGTCCTCAAAGTAGAGGATGAAGCTGCAACTCTGGTTAGTCTATCAGTAGGCTCGGGTCTCTTCTTCCCAAGCCATCCTTTTGCTTTTCCAAACAAGCTCATTTCTGACATTTTTGGTTCAACACAAAAATGGAGGTTTAAGAAAAAATGAGTTGGAGCAAACTATTCTACTCACTTCTTTGATGCATAAGCTTGCATCAAAACTTCACAAATATATTTCTAAGCATGCATGCAAGCTCATGTGAACAGCACCAAGAACTCCTAAATATTCACAAATAAGACCACCAATCAAAATTTTAATTGGAGGAGTGGTGGAGTCACATACCAGGGAGAAAATGCTCAAATTCTCAATGCAAATGATGGGCTGTAGAGAGAGATCAAAATTTGCCACCAAGAACAGCAAGAACTCGAGCTCCAGGAGAAAAATCGGGATTTTTGGAGTGAGAGAGAGGAGGAAGAAGTACCTGGAAAGGAGCCCAGGTGGGCCCAGGCGACCTATGGGCGCAGCCAGGGGGTAGGCCGCGCCAGCTTGCCGCCTGGACCAAGGGTGGCCCCCCTGGCTGGCTCCAGGTGCCCCTGCGTCTCTTTTTCGATGGAAATTTTTATTATAAATTTTCTGGAATTTTTCTGAAAAAATCACTTTTGAAAAAATTTCAAAATACTAAAAGCTGCAAAACTTCCGGTAAGCTCGAAATAATGGTTAAACATATGAAGCTTCCAAAACATAAAACTTTGGTACAGCAAGGAGGATGAAAGATAAAGAAAATGAAAACATAACAAGCTTCTCTTTTTACTCATATAAAACATATTTGTTAGCAAGGTTGATCAAGTCTTACTACCAAATAGGTGTTATATTTGAGCAAAAAGTTTCACTTCTTATAAAGCAATCATGGTACCTTTATTTCAATGGATATTGTCCCCACCATAATGGTTTTGTATTTGTGGTGCACATGTAATGGACAATCCCACTCTCCAACCTTCACGGTCTCAATATTCTCAATAGAATTAAGGCCATGCCTTTTATCAATCTTCTTCGGAAAATATACCATGTGCTCCTTCTCATTAACATTGAAGGTCACCTTTGCTTTATTACAATCAATAATAGTACATGTGGTGTTAAGAAAAGGTCTACCAAGAATAATAGACATGCTCCCATCCTCGGGCATGTCAAGCACAACAAAGTCAGTAAGGATCAAGCAATTAGCAACTTCAACGGGAACATCCTCACAAATACCTATAGGAACGGTTGTTGACTTATCACCCATTTGAAGAGAGATGTCTGTAGGGATTAGCTTATCTAGACAAAGCCTTTTGTAGAGAGAGAAAGGCATAACACTCACTCCTGCACCGAGATCACATAAAGCAGTTCTGACAAAATTATTTTTTATGGAGCAAGGAATGGTGGGTATACCTGGATCACCAAGCTTCTCAAGAATCTTGTCACTGAAAGAGTAATTAGCAAGCATAGTAGATATTGCCTCATTAGGAACTTTTCTTTTATTAGTGACAATATCTTTCATATACCTCGAGTACGGAGGCAACTTAATAGCATCGGTCAAAGGAATTTGAAGAAAAAGAGATTTCATCCATTCAGAAAATTTATTGTATTGCTCTTCTTCGTTAGTTTTGAAAGACTTACCTGGGAAGGGCATTGATTTTTGTACCCATGGTTCCCTTTCCTTCCCATGTTTTCTTGCAACAAAATCTTCTATAGTATACCTCTTGCGCTTGTCGGGTGCTTCTTCTTCTCGTATCTCACGAGGATCAATCTCCTCATTATCTTTATCAGGTTCAGCACCATCTTCGGTATCAGCATCGGAAATAGATATACTGTTAGGATCAACAATAGGTTCTTCATCAATTATGGGATCATTGGAGTTGTCGGCCTCCTTGTGTTTCTTCTTCTTCTTCGGGGAGCTGACAATGTCTTCTTCCTGCAATTGAGAATCTTTCTCGATCCTCTTTCGATGCGCCTCCGGATAAAGGGGGTCCTGGGTATGTGTACCTCCTTGGGTCTTTATACCATATGCCTGCGTATTAACTTGTTTGGTATTGTTAGCAAGCAAATCTTTTTTCACATTAGAAATCTGTTCAAGTTGAGTTTGAACCATATGAAAATGCTTAACAAGACCTTTAATATCATTAACAGTTCTACTTAAAACATCGAGCAGGCTTTTGATCGCAAGGGAATTATCATGCAATTGGCTTTGAATCCGCTCATTAAAGTGATTTTGCTTGACAATGAAATCATCAAGCTCATCTAAACATTGATCAGGAGGCTTACCATGAGGGACGTCACTTGCATTGAATTCTAAAAGAGAGTGTACCTCTACCATAGGAGGGTGAGTGGTAGGCTGATAACCCACAAGTATAGGGGATCAATTATAGCCTTTCTCGATAAGTAAGAGTGTCGAACCCAACGAGGAGCTAAAGGTAGGACAAATATTCCCTCAAGTTCTATCGACCACCGATACAACTCTACGCACACTTTACGTTCGCTTTACCTATAACAAGTATGAAACTAGAAGTACTTTGTAGGAGTGATAGGAAAGGCTTGCAAGAAAGTAAAGAACACGTAAATAAAACTAGGGGCTGGTTAGATAAAGAAACAACTACGAGTGTCTAACGAGTGTGGAAAAGTGGTGGTAGGAGTTGCGGAATTGTCCCTAAGCAATTGACTACGTTACTAGATCGATAGCAAGTATCATGTGCGAGAGGCCTCTACTAGCATGTCATCCCTTACTTGAAATTCTATGCACTTATGATTGGAACTATTAGCAAGCGTCCGCAACTACTAACGTTCATTAAGGTAAAACCCAACCATAGCAATAAGATATATTGGTCCCCCTTCATTCCCATATGCATCAATTTCTATGCTAGGTTTGAAGCTTCTGTCACTCTAGCCTGCCAATACATAGTACTATCAACATACAACTAACCCTATGGTGTGATCCACGCGCGCGATCATATGATGGGCACCAAATGACAGCAACATAACCACAATCACATTAAACCAATCATAGCAATTCATCAATCACCGATAGGACAACGATAATCTACTCAGACGTCATAGGATAGCAACACATCATTGGATAATAATATGTAGCATAAAGCACCATGTTCAAGTAGAGGGTACAGTGGTTTGCGGGAGAGTGAACCGCTGAATATAGATGGGGGAAGATGATGGAGATGTTGGTGAAGATGACGGAGGTGTTGGTCTAGATCGCCGTCACACGATGATGTCCCGGGCGGTGTTCCGGCGCCGCCAGGAGAGAGGGGGAGAGAGCCCCCCTCCTTATTCTTCTTCCTTGACCTCCTCCCTAGATGGGAGAAGGGTTTCCCCTCTGGTCCATGGTCTCCATGGCGGCGGAGGGGCGAGAGCCCCTCCGAGATTGGATCTCTCTCTGTGTGTCCTTCTGTTTCTGTGCTCCCAGATTCTGCGTTTCACCGTTTCTTAAATTCCCGGAGATCTGTAACTTCGATTGCGATAAAATTTTAACACAATTTTCTTCCGGATATTATCTTTGTTGCAGCGAAAAAAGGGATCCAACCGCCTTAAGGAGTGGCCACAAGCCTGCCTGCCGTGGGCCCACCCCTTGGTCGCGGCGACAGGGCTTGTGGGCACTCCGTGCATTGCCTCTCCTTGATTCTTCTTCCCAAAAATCATAAATATTCCAAAAACTCCCCATAAGTTTTTATTATGTTTGGACTTCGTTTGGTATGGATATTCTGCGAAACAAAAAACATGCAACAAACAGGAACTCGCACTCGGCACTTGATCAATATGTTAGTCCCAAAAATAGTATAAAAAGTTGTCAAAAGTATATGAAAGTTGTAGAATATTGGCATGAAACAATCAAAAATTATAGATACGATGGAGACGTATCAGCATCCCCAAGCTTAATTCCTGCTCGTCCTCGAGTAGGTAAATGATAAAAAAGATAATTTTTTATGTGGAATGCCTAGCATAATCTTGATCATATAATCTAATCATGGCATGAATACTAAAACACGAGTGATTCGAAGCAATAGTCTATCATTTGACATAAAGACAATAATATTTCAAGCATACTAACAAAGCAATCATGTCTTCTCAAAATATCATGGCCAAAGAAAGTTATCCCTACAAAATCATATAGTCTGGCTATGCTCCATCTTCCCCACACAACGTATTTAAATCATGCACAACCCCGGTTTTAGCCAAGCAATTGTTTCATACTTTAGTGTTCTCAAACTTTTTCAACTTTCACGCAATACATGAGCGTGAGCCATGGACATAGCACTATAGGTGGAATAGAAGGAGAAGACAAAAAGGAGGAGATAGTCTCACGTCAACTAGGTGTATCAACGGGCTATGGAGATGCCCATCAATAGATATCAATGTGAGTGAGTAGGGATTTCCATGCAACGGATGCACTAGAGCTTATAAGTGTATGAAAGATCACAAAAGAAACTAGTGGGTGTGCACCCAACTTGCTTGCTCACGAAGACCTAGGGCAATGAGGAAGCCCATCATTGGAATATACAAGCCAAGTTATATAATGAAAATTTCCCACTAGTATATGGAAGTGACAACATAGGAGACTCTATGTCATGAAGATCATAGTGCTATGTGAAGCACAAGTGTGGAAAGAGGATAGTAGCAATTGTCCCTTCTCTCTTTTCTCTCATTTTTTTGCAGGCTCTTTGGCCTCTTTTTTTATATTTTTTTATTTTTTTTATTTTGGTGGCCATCTTTGGCCTCTTTTTTTGTAAATGGGCTTCGCTGGCCTCTTTTATTTCCTCACATGGGACAATGCTCTATTAATAATGATCATCACACTTACAACTCAATACTTAGAACAATGATGACTCTATATGAAATGCCTTCGGTAGTGTACCGTGACAATGATCTAGCATAGCAATGACATCAAAAAAAATGGACAAGCCATGGAAACATCATGCTAGCTATCTTACGATCATGCAATGGCAATATGGAAGTGGTGGCACATGTCATGAGATGGAACGGTGGTAGTTGCATGGCAATATATCTCGGAATGGCTATGAAAATGCCATAATAGGTAGGTATGGTGGCTGTTTTGAGGAAGGCTATATGGTGGGTGTAATGCACCGGCGAAAGTTGCGCGGTACTAGAGAGGCTAGAAATGGTGGAAGGGTGAGAGTGCGTATAATCCAGGGACTCAACATTAGTCATAAAGAACTCACATACTTGTTGCAAAAGTCTATTAGTCATCGAGACAAGGTACTATATGCATGCTCCTAGGGGAAAGGTTGGTAGGAGTTAACCATCGCGCGATCCCGACCTCCACACAAAGGATGACAATCAATAAATAAATCATGCTCCGACTTCATCACATAGCGGTTCACCATACGTGCATGCTACGGGAATCACAAACCTTAACACAAGTATTTCTCAAAAAACACAATTACTCACTAGCATGACTCTAATATCACATATTCATGTCGCAAAACTGTTGCAAGGAATCAAACATATCATATTCAGTGATCTACAAGTTTTATGTAGGATTTTATGACTAACCATGTGAATGACCAACTCATGTTAACTCTCTAAATAGGTATAAGTGAAGCATGAGAGTTTAATTCTTTCTACAAAAGATATGCCCCGCTTTAACAAATATAAGTGAAGCAAAAGAGCATTCTACAAATGGCGGTTTCTATGTGTAGGGAAACAGGCAATCCAAACTTCAAAAGATATAAGTGAAGCACAAGAAGCATTCTATAAAGCCAACCAAGGACTATCTCATACCAGCATGGTGCATAAAATAAAAAGGAAAAATAAACACAAAATACGCTCCAAGCATTTGCACATATCATGTGACGAATTAAAATATAGCTCCGAGTAAAATTACTGATAGATTGTAGACGAAAGAGGGGATGCCTTCCGGGGCATCCCCAAGCTTTGCTTGATCTTCCTTGAATATTACCTTGGCGTGCCTCGGGCATCCCCAAGCTTAGGCTCTTGCCTCTCCTTATTCCTTCATCCATCGTGCTCTCACCCAAAACTTGAAAACTTCAATCACACAAAACTTAACAAAACTTCGTGAGATCCGTTAGTATAATAAAATAAATCACCACTTCAAGTACTGTTGTGAACTCATTCTAAATTCATATTAGAATTATATCTACTGTAATCCAACTTCATCATGGTTCATACCCCCCCCCCCCCGATACTACCCATAGATTCATCAAAATAAGAGAACAATGCATGGAAAACAGAATCTGTCGAAACAGAACAGTCTGTAGCAATCTGTATATTCCGTATACTTCTGATATCTCTAAAAAACTGAAAAATTACGAACGTCTGGAAAATTTGCATATCAATCAGGAGAAAAAAGAATCAACTCAAAAGCTCTTCCAGATTAAAAATTAAAATTAATTTTGTGAGCAGAAAGTTTTTGTCTTTTCTCAGTGTGATCAAACAACTATCACCCAAACTAATCGTAAAGGCTTTGCTTGGCACATTAATTTTAAAAACACAAAGGAATTTTACAAGGGGATAATTATTTTTGTGAGAAACTTCCATGATAAATTGTACATTTTTTCCATGAGCATGAACACAAGTGTTCAAGGTCGACCCTCACTTGCGTAATGCATCACCTTTCAATCGCTTCTCTTTTTGAAAAAGTTTTAAGTTCCCCTCTATATTTTTTTAAAACTAAATAAAAGCACTCAACAGAAATAAATGACTCTCTAAACTTTTGGGTTGTCTCCCAGGCAGCGCTTTCTTTAAAGCCATTAAGCTAGGCATAAAGTGCTCAAGTAATGGATCCACCCGGATCCCAAGGCATATCAAAGCCAATTTTAATTAGCAATGATTTGAAATTTAGTAGTGAGCACAAAGTAACATATATCAAGCAATGACGAAGTCTAACTCTCTTCCTATGCAATGGCATGTTATAAAAGAACAACTCATGCACATCAAGTAAAGGCCAATACATAGCATAAGCAGTTTCTTGCAATTTTATCGTATTGGAAACATAGAGAGGTGGAGATGTAGTTCCTCTCTCATAATAATTGCAAGTAGGAGCAGCAAGCACATGCATATTATATTCATCAAAATCATCATGTTTAACATAAGGGACTATAGCTAGCTCATCTTCACAAGCATCATTCATATTGGCAACATGGCCACAAGCATAGCATGCATCAAGTTCATCAAAAAGGGATATTTCAAACCAATCCAAGGGATCATAGCATTCATCCTTCGGTAAGAACGAAGGGAAATTAAATAATGTATGAGTAGAAGAGTTACTCTCATTAGAAGGTGGACACAGGTAGCTAGTCCGCTCTTCCTCCTTTTGTTCTTCGCTCTCCTCTTCATCTTTTTCATCTAATGAGCTCACAATTTCAGCATTTTCTTCTTCCATAGTTTCCTGCAAAATAATAGTCTCTTCTTGGGCAGCATATGATTTCTCCTTAAATCGTTCAATATGGGCATTATATTCATAATTAGTATAACAATAACGAAGCATAGCCAAATTTTCAGATCGGTAAGGAGCATCATCATTATCATCACACCTTTTAAACAAAGCCTCAATTTCATAAGCACCCATAAAAGCAACAAACTCTTCTATTTGATCCACATCATAGTAACCATATATACCATTAGCATAAGAAGCCAAGGTTCTATGATCATTAAATTCACAAGAAAAGGGAAGGTGTGGAGCCTTCATCCTAGAGCAACAAGTAACACCATATCTCTTGCATAGTTCCCAAGCATACCATTTCAACAAATGGATTTGATCCCATAAAAGTTTCCATTTTTGAGTCAAGTGATAATACCTAAACTATTCACGTTGATCCAACGTGTATCCCATTATATAATTGAATGGGGCTTTCTCAGGATTATTAAAGAAGTGCATAATATTTTCCACATAACGAGCCTCGAGGGTTTTAGGAGGTTCCCCATCTCCATGAGTAGCAAGTACACCTAATTTTTTTGGTATTTCGTGTTCCATATCCATAACTAAAGATAGAGAACAACTTAGAACAGCAAATAAATCTACTTAGTGATAAAGCAAACAAGCACACACGAGGATATTCACCCCACGCTATTGCTCCCCGGCAACGGCGCCAGAAAAAGGTCTTGATAACCCACAAGTATAGGGGATCCATTGTAGCCTTTCTTGGTAAGTAAGAGTGTCGAACCCACCGAGGAGCTAAAGGTAGGACAAATATTCCCTCAAGTTCTATCGACCACCGATACAACTCTACGCACACTTTACGTTCGCTTTACCTAGAACAAGTATGAAACTAGAAGTACTTTGTAGGAGTGATAGGAAAGGCTTGCAAGAAAGTAAAGAACACGTAAATAAAACTAGGGCTGGTTAGATAAAGAAACAACTACGAGTGTCTAACGAGTGTGGAAAAGTGGTGGTAGGAGTTGCGGAATTGTCCCTAAGCAATTGACTACGTTACTAGATCGATACCAAGTATCATGTGGGAGAGGCCTCTGCTAGCATGTCATCCCTTACTTGGAATTCTATGCACTTATGATTGGAACTATTAGCAAGCGTCCGCAACTACTAACGTTCATTAAGGTAAAACCCAACCATAGCAATAAGATATATTGGTCCCCCTTCAATCCCATATGCATCAATTTCTATGCTAGGTTTGAAGTTTCTGTCACTCTAGCCTGCCAATACATAGTCCTATCAACATACAACTAACCCTATGGTGTGATCCACGCGCGCGATCATATGATGGGCGCCAAAGGACAGCAACATAACCACAAGCAAAATAAACCAATCATAGCAATTCATCAATCATCGATAGGACAACGATAATCTACTCAGACATCACACGATAGCAACACATCATTGGATAATAATATGTAGCATAAAGCACCATGTTCAAGTAGAGGGTACAGCGGGTTGCGGGAGAGTGAACCGCGGAATATAGATGGGGGAAGATGATGGAGATGTTGGTGAAGATGACGGAGGTGTTGGTGTAGATCGCCGTCACACGATGATGTCCCGGGCGGCGTTCCAGCGCCGCCGGGAGAGAGGGGGAGAGAGCCCTGATGTTAGGTGTGCTAATGCAAAAGTCCTTCCAATGGTGCCAGAAATAGGTGTATCGACAGCACTTGGAATCCTTCAGCTACGGCTACGCCTTAAGGGACTTCCTAGGAAAATATGCAAAGGATTTCCCCCGTGGCCTTGGAGCCTTGCGTTGTTGTTCCCTCGAAGCGGAAAGGGTGATGTAGCGCAGCGATGGTAAGTATTTCCCTCAGTTTGAGAACCAAGGTATCGATCCAGTGGAGGAGTATCACAAGAGCCTGCACAAACACAAAGAACCTGCTCCCAACGCTATTAAGGGGATGTCAATCCCTTATAGATTGTTCGCCAAGTGAGAACTGAAAGCAACAAAATAACAAAGCAAAGTAAAAGCGGAGGTGTAAACGATAGATGTGAATAGACCCGGGGGTCGTAGTGTTTACTAGTGGCTTCTCTCATGTAAGCAAGTAGACGGTGGGTGAACCAATTACTGTCGAGCAATTGATAGAACCGCGCAAAGTCGTGACGATATCTATGGCAATGATTATATCTATAGGCATCACGTCCAAAACAAGTAGACCGATACTTTCTGCATCTACTACTATTACTCCACACGTCGACCGCTATCCAGCATGCATCTAGTGTATTAAGTCCAAAAGAACAGAGTAACGCCTTAAGCAAGATGACATGATGTAGATGGACAATCTCATATCAACGACAGAGCCCATCTTGTTACCCTTGATGGCAACTATTTAATGTGTGCCTTGCTGTCCCTACTATCACTGGGAAAGGTCACCACATGGTAGAACCCAAAACCAAGCACTTCTCCCATTGCAACAATCATAGATCTAGTTGTCCAAACAAAACCCAAGACTCGGAGGGACTTACAAGTATATCAAATCATGCATATAAGAAATCAGCAAAGACTCAAATATATATCATGGATAATCTGATCACAAATCCACAATTCATCGGATCTCGACAAACACACCGCCAAAAAGGATTACATCGGATAGATCTCCATGAAGATCATGGAGAACTTTGTATTGAAGATCCAAGAGAGAGAAGAAGCCATCTAGCTACTAACTACGGACCCGTAGGTCTGAAGTGAACTACTCACGAGTCATTGGAGGGGCGATGATGATGATGAAGAAGCCCTCCAACTCCAAAGTCCCCCCGGCAGGGCACCGGGAAGGGTCTCCAGATGAGATCTCGCGGAAATGGAAGATTTTTTGTTGTATTTCAGGGGATATATAGGCCAAAGATCTAGGTTAGGGGGCTGCCAGGGAGGCCACAAGCCCTGCCACCGCCGCCTCCCCCCTGGTGGCAGAGTGGGGGCTTGTGGGCTCCCTGGAGCCCTCCTGGCTTGGCCCATAGGCCCCCTGATCTTCTTCCGTTCGGGAAAAAATCAGTTCGGGGATTTTATTCCATTTGGACTCCGTTCCAAAATGAGATCTGAAAAGAGCCAAAAACACAGAAAAAAAACACGAACTAGCACTTGGCACCAAATTAATAAGTTAGTCCCAAAAAAGATATAAAAGGTACATAGTGTTGGAAATATGCCCTAGAGGCAATAATAAAATGGTTATTATCATATTTCCTTGTTCATGATAATCGTCTATCATTCATGCTATAATTGTATTAACAGGAAACAGTAATACATGTGTGAATGAATAGATCACAATGTGTCCCTAGCAAGCCTCTAGTTGGCTAGCTCATTAGTCAATAGATGATCATGTTTTCCTGATCATGGGCATTAGATGTCATTGATAACGGGATCACGTCATTGGGAGAATGATGTGATGGACAAGACCCAATCCTAAGCCTAGCACTAGATCGTATTGTTCGTATGCTAATGCTTTTCTAATGTCAAGTATCTTTTCCTTCGACCGTGAGATTGTGCAACTCCCGGATACCGTAGGAGTGCTTTGGGTGTATCAAACGTCACAACGTAACTGGGTGATTATAAAGGTGCACTACGGGTACCTCCGAAAGTGTCTGTTGGGTTGGCACGAATCGAGATCGGGATTTGTCACTCCGTGTGACGGAGAGGTATCTCTGGGCCCACTCGGTAGAACATCATCATGAGCTCAATGTGACTAAGGAGTTAGTCACACGATGACGTGCTACGGAACGAGTAAAGAGACTTACCGGTAACGAGATTGAACAAGGTATAGGTATACCGACGATCGAATCTCGGGCAAGTTCTATACCGACAGACAAAGGGAATCGTATACGGGATTGATTGAATCCTTGACATCGTGGTTCATCCGATGAGATCATCATGGAGCTAGTGGGAGCCACCATGGGTATCCAGATCCCGCTGATGGTTATTGGCCAGAGAGGTGTCTCGGTCATGTCTGCATGTCTCCCGAACCCGTAGGGTCTACACACTTAAGGTTCGATGACGCTAGGGTTATAGGGAATTTTTGTACGAGGTTACCGATAGTTGTTCGGAGTCCCGGATGAGATCCCGGACGTCACGAGGAGCTCCGGAATGGTCCGGAGGTAAAGATTGATATATAGGATGGATGGTTTCGGACACCGGAAGTGTTTCGGGCATCACGGGTAACGTACCGGGACCACCGGGACCACCGGAGGTGGTCCCGGGGGACCACCGACGGTGGGCTGCGACCCCGAGAGGTAAGATGGGCTAAGTGGGGGTGGGAACCAGCCCCTAGTTGGGCTGGTGCGCCTCCCCACTCAGCCCATGGCGCAGGGGAAAGAAAAAGGGGGGGCAAACCCTAGGCCAGGTGGGCCTAAGGCCCACCAGTGGGTGCGCCACCCCCTCCTCCCCATCTGGCTGCCGCACCACCCATCTGGGAGGGCTGCCGCACCCCCTAGGGTGGGAACCCTAGGGGTGGCACCCCCTCTCCCCTTCCCCTATATATAGTGAGCACTTTTGGCCTTTGGAGGACACGGTTTTCCCTCACCCTCGGCGCAGCCCTGCACTTCTTCCTCCTCCTCTCTGCCGGCGCTTGCCGAAGCCCTGCCGGGAGACCTCGTCTCTCCACCAACACCACGCCGTCGTGTTGCTGGACTTCTTCCCCAACCTCTCCCTCCTCCTTGCTGGATCAACGTGCGGGAGACATCACCGGGCTGCACGTGTGTTGAACGCGGAGGTGCCGTTGTTCGGCACTAGATCGGAATCGCCGCGAGTACGACTCCATCAACCGCGTTCTAGCAACGCTTCCGCTTAGCGATCTTCAAAGGTATGAAGATGCTCTTACCCCTCTCTCGTTGCTGGTCTCTCCATAGGAAGATCTGAACATGCGTAGGAAAAATTTTGAATTTATGCTACGTCACCCAACAGTGGCATCAGAGCCAGGTTTTCTATGCGTAGATTCTATGCACGAGTAGAACACAAAAGTTGTGGGCGATGGTTTGTCAATTTGCTTGCCGTTACTAGTCTTATTCTTTTCCGGCGGTATTGTGGGATGAAGCGGCCCGGACCGACCTTACACGTACGCTTACGTGAGACTGGTTCCACCGACAGACATGCACATCGTGCATAAAGGTGGCTAGCGGGTGTCTGTCTCTCCTACTCTAGTCGGATTGGATTTGATGAAAAGGGTCCTTATGAAGGGTAAATAGCTTTGGCATATCATCGTTGTGGCTGTCACGTAGGTAAGAAGGCGTTCTTGCTAGAAACCCAAATCAGCCACGTAAAACTTGCAACAACAATTAAAGGACGTCTAACTTGTTTTTGCAGGGTTTGACATGTGATGTGATATGGCCAAAGTTGTGATGTTGCATGTATGATGTATGAGATGATCATGTTATTGTAATAGGTTTCACGACTTGCATGTCGATGAGTACGACAACCGGCAGGAGCCATAGGAGTTGTCTTAATTTATTGTATGAAATGCAACGCCATGTGCTTACTATTTTACTTCATTGCTAACGGTTAGCCATAGTAGTAGTTGGCGTGACGACTTCACGGAGACACGATGATGGAGATCGTGATGATGGAGATCATGGTGTCACGCCGGTGATGATGATGATCATGTGATGCCTGAAGATGGAGATCGAAAAAGCAAAGATGATAATGGCCATATCATGTCACTATATGATTGCATTGTGATGTTTATCATGTTTTACATCTTATTGCTTAAAATGACGGTAGCTTAATAAGATGATCCCTCTTAAAATTTCGAGAACGTATTCCCCTAAGTGTGCACCGTTGCAAAGGTTCATTGTCTCGAAGCACCACGTGATGATCGGGTGTGATAGATTCTAACGTTCGCATACAACGGGTGTAAGCCAGATTTACACACGCGAAACACCTAGGTTGACTCGACGAGCTTAGCATGTACAGACATGACCTCGAATACAAGAGACCGAAAGGTCGAACATGAGTCATATGGTTGAATACGACCAGCATGAAGTTGCTCACCATGGTGACTAGTCCGTCTCACGTGATGATCGGACACGGGTTAGTCAACATGGATCATGTATCACTTAGATGACTAGAGGGATGTCGATTTAAGTGGGAGTTCATACTTAATTTGATTAAACGAACTTAATTGTCATGAACTTAGTCTAAAAGTTGTCTTTACAAATATTGTAGATGTCCAACGTCAACCTCAACTTCAACGCATTCCTAGAGAAAAACAAGCTGAAAGATGATGGTAGCAACTATGCGGACTGGGTTCGCAACTTGAAGCTCATCCTTGAAGCAAGTAAAAAGGCTTATGTCCTTAATGCGCCGCTAGGTGACCCTCCCGCCCCCGCAGCAGCCCAGGACATTCTAAACGTCTGGCAAGCGCGGAGTGATGACTACTCTCTGGTCAGGTGTGGCATGTTATACAGTCTAGAAACGGGGCTCCAAAGACGTTTTGAGCAACACGGGGCACATGAGATGTTCCAAGAGCTGAAGCTAGTTTTTCAAGCTCATGCCCGTGTCGAGAGATATGAAGTCTCCGACAAGTTCTTCAGCTGTAAGATGGAGGAGAACAGTTCTGTCAGTGAGCACATACTCAAAATGTCTGGGTTACACGGTCGTCTGACTTCACTTGGAGTCGAACTACCGGATGATGCTATCATTGACAGAATCCTCCAGTCTCTCCCACCAAGCTATAAAGGCTTTGTGCTTAACTACAACATGCAAGGGATGGAGAAAACCATTCCCGAGTTGTACTCGATGCTCAAGTCTGCAGAAGTAGAAATCAAGAAGGAGCATCAAGTGTTGATCGTCAACAAGACCACTAGTTTCAAGAAGGGCAGGGGTAAGAAGAACTTCAAGAAAGACGGCAAAGCTGTTGCCGCGCCCGGTAAGCCAGATGCCGGGAAGAAGAAAAAGAACGGACCCAAGCCTGAGACTGAGTGCTTCTATTGCAAGGGAAAGGGTCACTGGAAGCGGAACTGCCCCAAATACTTAGCGGACAAGAAGGCCGGCAACATTAAAGGTATATGTGATATACATGTTATTGATGTGTACCTTACCAACGCTCGTAGTAGCTCCTGGGTATTTGATACCGGTGCTGTTGCTCACATTTGCAACTCAAAGCAGGAACTGCGGAATAAGCGGAGACTGGCCAAGGACGAGGTGACGATGCGCGTCGGGAATGGTTCAAAGGTCGATGTGATCGCCGTCGGCACGCTACCTCTACATCTACCGTCGGGATTAGTTTGAAACCTTAATAATTGTTATTTAGTACCAGCTTTAAGCATGAACATTGTATCAGGGTCTTGCTTAATGCGAGATGGCTACTCATTTAAGTCAGAGAATAATGGTTGTTCTATTTATATGAGTGATATGTTTTATCGTCATGCTCCGCTGGTGAATGGTTTATTCTTGATGAATCTCGATCGTGATGTTACACATATTCATAGCGTGAGTACCAAAAGATGCAAAGTTGATAATGATAGTCCCACATACTTGTGGCACTGCCGCCTTGGTCATATCGGCGTTAAACGCATGAAGAAGCTCCATACTGATGGACTATTAGAGTCTCTTGACTTTGAATCATTTGACACATGCGAACCGTGCCTCATGGGCAAAATGACTAAAACTCCATTCTCAGGAATAATGGAGAGAGCAACCGACTTATTGGAAATAATACATACTGATGTGTGTGGTCCAATGAACGTTGAAGCTCGCGGTGGTTATCGTTATGTTCTCACTCTCACCGATGATTTGAGTAGGTATGGGTATATCTACTTGATGAAGCACAAATCTGAGACGTTTGAAAAGTTCAAGGAATTTCAGAGTGAGGTTGAGAATCAACGTGACAGAAAAATTAAATGTTTACGATCCGATCGTGGAGGAGAATATTTGAGTCACGAGTTTGGCACACACCTAAGGAAGTGTGGAATCGTTTCACAACTGACGCTGCCTGGCACACCGCAGCGCAACGGAGTGTCTGAACGTCATAATCGCACTTTATTAGATATGGTACGATCTATGATGTCTCTCACCGACTTACCGCTATCATTTTGGGGATACGCATTAGAAACTGCAGCATTCACTCTAAATAGGGCACCGTCTAAGTCCGTTGAGACGACACCGTATGAACTATGGTTTGGCAAGAAACCCAAGTTGTCGTTTCTTAAAGTTTGGGGCTGCGATGCTTATGTGAAGAAACTTCAACCAGAAAAGCTCGAACCCAAAGCGGAGAAATGCGTATTCATAGGATACCCTAAGGAAACTATTGGGTATACCTTCTATCTTAGATCCGAAGGTAAAACCTTTGTTGCCAAGAACGGATCCTTTCTAGAGAAAGAGTTTCTCTCGAAAGAAGTAAGTGGGAGGAAGGTAGAACTTGATGAGGTAATTACACCCCCTCTTGAACAGGAAAGTAGCGCAGCGCGGGAAGTTGTTCCTGTGGCGCCTACACCGACTGAAGAGGAAGTTAATGATGATGATCATGAAGCTTCGGATCAAGTTACTACTGAACCGCGAAGGTCCACAAGGGTACGCTCCGCACCAGAGTGGTACGGCAACCCTGTGATGGAAATCATGTTGTTAGACAATGGTGAACCTTCGAACTATGAAGAAGCGATGGCGGGCCCGGATTCCAACAAATGGCTTGAGGCCATGAAATCCGAGATAGGATCCATGTATGAGAACAAAGTATGGACTTTGGTGGACTTGCCCGATGACCGGCGAGCCATAGAAAATAAATGGATCTTCAAGAAGAAGACTGATGCAAACGGTAATGTAACCATTTACAAAGCTCGACTTGTCGCAAAGGGTTTTCGATAAATTCAAGGAGTTGACTACGAAGAGACTTTCTCTCCCGTAGCGAAGCTGAAATCAGTCCGAATCATGTTAGCAATTGCCGCCTTTTATGATTATGAAATTTGGCAAATGGACGTCAAAACGGCGTTCCTTAACGGGAACCTTAAGGAAGAGTTGTATATGATGCAACCAGAAGGTTTTGTCGACCCTAAGGGTGCTAACAAAGTATGCAAGCTCCAGCGCTCCATCTATGGGCTGGTGCAAGCATCTCGGAGTTGGAACATTCGCTTTAATGAAGTGATTAAAGCGTTTGGGTTCATACAGGTTTACAGAGAAGCCTGTCTGTACAAGAAAGTGAGTGGGAGCTCTGTAGCTTTCCTCGTACTATATGTGGATGACATATTATTGATGGGGAATGATATAGAGATGTTGGAGAGCATAAAGGCCTATTTGAACAAGAGTTTTTCAATGAAGGACCTTGGAGAAGCTGCATACATATTAGGCATCAAGATCTATAGAGATAGATCAAGACGCCTCATAGGTCTTTCGCAAAGTACATACCTTGACAAGATATTGAAGAAATTCAATATGGAAAACTCAAAGAAAGGGTTCTTGCCAGTTTTGCAAGGTATGAGATTGAGTAAGACTCAGTCGCCGACCACGGCAGCAGATTGAGAGAAGATGAGTTATGTCCCCTACGCTTCAGCCGTGGGCTCTCTAATGTATGCCATGCTGTGTACCAGACCTGATATAAACCTTGCCATAAGCTTGGTAGGGAGGTACCAAAGTAATCCCGGTGCGGAACACTGGACAGCGGTCAAGAATATCCTTAAGTACCTGAAAAGGACTAAGGGAATGTTTCTCGTTTATGGAGGTGACGAAGAGCTCGTCGTAAAGGGTTACGTCGACGCTAGCTTCGACACAGATCCAGATGACTCTAAGTCACAGACCGGATACGTATATGTGTTGAATGGTGGGGCAGTGAGCTGGTGCAGCAGCAAGCAAGAAGTCGTGGCAGCATCTACATGTGAAGCGGAGTACATAGCTGCTTCAGAAGCGGCTCATGAAGGAATTTGGATGAAGGAGCTCATCACCGACCTTGGAGTGGTTCCAAGCGCGTCGGGTCCTATGACACTCTTCTGTGATAACACTGGAGCCATTGCCATAGCCAAGGAGCCCAGGTTTCACCGGAAGACGAAGCACATCAAGCGCCGCTACAACTCCATCCAGGACCATGTCCAGAGTGGAGTGATAGATATTCGTAAAGTACACACGGATCTGAATATTGCAGACCCGTTGACTAAACCTCTTCCACGAGCAAAACATGATCAACACCATAATGCTATGGGTGTTCGATACATCACAATGTAACTAGATTATTGACTCTAGTGCAAGTGGGAGACTGTTGGAAATATGCTCTAGAGGCAATAATAAAATGGTTATTATCATATTTCCTTGTTCATGATAATCGTCTATCATTCATGCTATAATTGTATTAACAGGAAACAGTAATACATGTGTGAATGAATAGATCACAATGTGTCCCTAGCAAGCCTCTAGTTGGCTAGCTCGTTAGTCAATAGATGATCATGTTTTCCTGATCATGGGCATTAGATGTCATTGATAACGGGATCACGTCATTGGGAGAATGATGTGATGGACAAGACCCAATCCTAAGCCTAGCACTAGATCGTATTGTTCGTATGCTAATGCTTTTCTAATGTCAAGTATCTTTTCCTTCGACCGTGAGATTGTGCAACTCCCAGATACCGTAGGAGTGCTTTGGGTGTATCAAACGTCACAACGTAACTGGGCGACTATAAAGGTGCACTACGGGTACCTCCGAAAGTGTCTGTTGGGTTGGCACGAATCGAGATCGGGATTTGTCACTCCGTGTGACGGAGAGGTATCTCTGGGCCCACTCGGTAGAACATCATCATGAGCTCAATGTGACTAAGGAGTTAGTCACACGATGACGTGCTATGGAACAAGTAAAGAGACTTACCGGTAACGAGATTGAACAAGGTATAGGTATACCGACGATCGAATCTCAGGCAAGTTCTATACCGACAGACAAAGGGAATCGTATACGGGATTGATTGAATCCTTGACATCGTGGTTCATCCGATGAGATCATCATGGAGCTAGTGGGAGCCACCATGGGTATCCAGATCCCGCTGATGGTTATTGGCCAGAGAGGTGTCTCGGTCATGTCTGCCTTCCTCCCGAACCCGTAGGGTCTACACACTTAAGGTTCGATGACGCTAGGGTTATAGGGAATTGTTGTACGAGGTTACCGATAGTTGTTTGGAGTCCCGGATGAGATCCCGGACGTCAGAAGGAGCTCCGAAATGGTCCGGAGGTAAAGATTGATATATAGGACGGATGGTTTCGGACACCGGAAGTGTTTCGGGCATCACCGGTAACGTACCGGGACCACCGGAGGTGGTCCCGGGGGGACCACCGAAGGGGGGCTGCGACCCCGAGAGGTAAGATGGGCTAAGTGGGGGTGGGAACCAGCCCCTAGTTGGGCTGGTGCGCCTCCCCACTCAGCCCATGGCGCAGGGGAAAGAAAAAGGGGGGCAAACCCTAGGCCAGGTGGGCCTAAGGCCCACCAGTGGGTGCGCCACCCCCTCCTCCCCATCTGGCCGCCGCACCACCCATCTGGGAGGGCTGCCGCACCCCCTAGGGTGGGGACCCTAGGGGTGGCACCCCCTCTCCCCTTCCCCTATATATAGTGGGAACTTTTGGCCTTTGGAGGACACGGTTTTCCCTCTCCCTCGGCGCAGCCCTGCACTTCTTCCTCCTCCTCTCTGCCGGCGCTTGGCGAAGCCCTGCCGGGAGACCTCGGCTCTCCACCAGCACCACGTCGTCGTGTTGCTGGAGTTCTTCCCCAACCTCTCCCTCCTCCTTGCTGGATCAAGGTGCGGGAGACGTCACCGGGCTGCACGTGTGTTGAACGCGGAGGTGCCGTTGTTCGGCACTAGATCGGAATCGCCGCGAGTACGACTCCATCAACCGCGTTCTAGCAACGCTTCCGCTTAGCGATCATCAAAGGTACGAAGATGCTCTTACCCCTCTCTCGTTGCTGGTCTCTCCATAGGAAGATCTGAACATGCTTAGGAAAATTTTTGAATTTATGCTACGTCACCCAACACATAGAACATCCAAAGATGACAAGATAACAGCGTGAAACCATCAAAAATTATAGATACGTTTGAGACGTATCAAGTATCCCCAAGCTTAACTCCTGCTCGTCCTCGAGTAGGGAAGTGATAAAGAATGAATTTTTGATGCTTTCATGCTACCTAGCATAGATGTCCTTTGTAACTCCTCTTATGTGACGTGAATGTTCAGATCCATTAGATTCAAAATAATAGTTTGCTATTAACGAGGAAACAATAATAATTCAAGCAAACTAGCAAGGTAATCATGAACTTTCAAAATAACAAGGCCAAAAGAAAGTTATCCCTACAAAAGCATATAGTCTGGCTATGCTCTATCATCATTGCACAACGAATTTAAATCATGCACAACCCTGGTATTGGCCAAGTAATTGTTTCACACCTTTACTTTCTCAAACCTTTTCAACTCTCACGCAATACATGAGCGTGAGCCATGGTTATAGCACTATAGATGGTGTGGAATTTGGTGGAGGTTGCAAGACAAAAAGGAGAAGATAGTCACGTTAACTAGGCATATCAATGAGCTATGGAGATGCTCATCAATAGATATCAATGTGAATGAGTAGGGATTGCCATACAAATGATGCACTAGAGCTACGAGTATGTGAAAGCTCTTAAAGAAAACTAGTGGGTGTGCATCCAACTTGCTTGCTCACGAAGACCTAAGGCAATTTTGAGGAAGCCTATCATTGGAATATACAAGCCAAGTTATATAATGAAAATTTCCCACTAGCTATATGGTGGTGACAAAACGAGAGACTCTCAATCATGAAGATCATGGTGCTTAATATGCACAAGTGTGGAAAAAGTGGTAGCATTGTTCCTTCTCTCTTTTTCACTCATTTTTTTTTGGTGGGCTCTTTGGCCTCTCTTTTTTTTGGTGGGCTTCTTTGGCCTCTTTTATTTCCTCACATGGGACAATGCTCCATTAATGATGATCATCACACTTTCAACTCAAAACTTAGAGCAACTATGACTCTATATGGAATGCCTTTGGTAGTGTACCGTGACAATGATCTAGCATGGAATAGACATTAATGGAAACATCATGCTAGCTATCTTACGATCATGCAATGGCAATGTAGACGTGGTGGAACATGTCATGGTGGTAGTTGCATGGTAATATATCTCGGAATGACTTTGAAAAAGCCATAGTAGGTAGGTATGGTGGCTGTTTTGAGGGAGGCTAATGGTGGGTTTTGTGCACCGGCGAAAGTTGCACGGCACTAAGAAGATAGTGATGGTGGAAGGTAAAAGTGCATCTAAACCATGGACTCAACATTGGTCAAGAAGAACTCATATACTTGTTGCAAAAGTTTTATTAGTAATCGAAACAAACCATTCAACGCATACTCCTAGGGGAAGGGTTGGTAGGTATAAACCATCGCGCGATCCCGACCGCCACGCAAAGGATGACAATCAATATACTAATCATGCTCAGATTTCATCACATAGCGGTTCACCATACGTGCATGCTACGGGAATCACTAACTTCAACACAAGTATTTCTAGATCCACAACACCTTGCTAGCATGACTTCAATATTACCATAACCACAACTCAAAACTAATTGAGATGAATCAAACTTCTCTAACTATTCAATGCACATGAAGGTGGAAGTTTTCGTATCCCTTTGGATAACTACCCCTTTTAAGACTACTTTAAAAACATAGATCAACTACCAAGCCACGCACTGCTGTGCTCTAAAAGATACAAGTGAAGCACATGGAGCAAAAGTATCTAGCTCAAAAGATATAAGTGAAGTAAATGAGAGTTGAATTGTCTACCAAAAGATATAAGTGAATCTCGACAAAATCACGGTGTGTGCATGTCTCTCTCTCTAGGTGTGCAGCAAGGATTATTGTGTCACAACAAAAATAAAAGACTCCTACGATACAAGACGCTCCAAGCAAAAACACATAACATGTGGTGAATAAAAATATAGCCCCAAGTAACGTTACCGATGGATTGAAGACGAGAGAGGGGATGCCTTCCCGGGGCATCCCCAAGCTTAGGCTTTTACGGCATCCTTGAATCTCTTGGGGTGCCTTGGGCATACCCAAGCTTGAGCTCGTGCCACTCTTTATCTCTTTGTCCATAAGAACTTCATCCAAAACTTGAAAACTTCACAACACGAAACTTAAACAGAAACTCGTGATAACATTAGTACAAGAAAGCAAACCACCACTTCCTTAGGTACTGTAGAAAACTTAAATTCTACTTGTGCTGATGTTGGGTTACTGTATTTTCAATCTTACACGGCTAATACCCCCCGATACTATCCATAGTTTCATCAAAATAAGCAACCAACATAACAAAAACAGAATCTGTTAACAGCAGACCAGTATGTAGCAATCTGTATATTTCGTATACTTCTGGTACTTCAACAATTCTGAAACATTACGCCAGTCTGAAGAATTTGCGTAGAAATCAGCAGCAAAAAGAATCAACTCAAAAGCTCTTACAGAAAAAAAAACGAAAATTCTTTTTGTGAGCAGAAAGTTTCTGTCTTTTCCAGCATGACCAAACGATCATCCCCAAGACTAATCATAACGGTTTTGCTTGGCACAAACGCAAAAAGAAACACAAAAACACAATCATAACAGAATTATGAAAGTGTGGAAAACACAAAACAGAAAGAAAAAGGATAGATTCGTTGGGTTGCCTCCCAACAAGCGCTTTTGTTTAACGCCCTTAGCTAGGCAAAAAGTGATGGAATCACGTATAGTCATCTTTGGTGCTCAAACCATAAGTAGTGTGATAATTTATCATCTTAAGATCTTCCTGTTTATTGGATGCCTCACCACTAGCTTTAGGAACAAAAACAGGCTTGACGGTCCTTTTGAGAGTGAGATTTGGAGTATTTTGCACAGCGGCAAAAGCGGAACCCAAGTTGGTTATGACATCTTCCAATTTGCCAATTCTAGAAGAATCATTAACTATAAGTTCCTTCTCCATTAAATTTTTCAAAAAAAATCCCAATTTGGATCCGTACTGAGTAATTTGATTGTGGATATTTCTATCCAAACCCTCAATAAGTTCAACTGTGGCAATTTTGCTTTCAATAGCGTCAAGCCTTTGCATCACGTGTTCCAAGGTCAAGGTAATTCCATTAACCATGAGCGGGGGTGAGCCTACCAAATTTATGATAGCTCTATAGGAGTCAACAGTATGGCTCCCCAAAAAGTTCCCGCCTACAATGGTATCAAGGATATACCTATTTCAAGGAGAAATTCCAACATAGAAACTGCGAAGGAGGACGGTAGTGGATTGCTTACGAGTAGATCTACTTTGAGCATTGCAAATCCTGTACCAAGCGTCCTTCAAATTTTCTTCCTCAATTTGCTTGAAATTGAGAACTTCATTTTCAGGGGTGCCATTTGGAGTGGTGGGTCTAGCCATTGATGGACTATCTCACACACAAACGAGCAGGAAGAGAGAGTGAAACGGGCAAAAGAAAACGGCAAATGAGAAAGGCAAATGAAAACGGCAAATGTGAAGTGGGGGAGAGGAAAACGAGAGGCAACTGGCAAAAAAAGTAAATGCAAGAGATGAGTTTGTGAGACCTACTTGGATAGATCTTGATCTCTCCTCCCCGGCAACGGCGCCAGAAATACTTCTGATGTCAGCTGTGCTAATGCAAAAGACCTTCCAATGGCGCCAGAAATAGGTCTGTCGACGGCACCAGGAATCCTTCAGCTACGGCTACGCCTTAAGGGACTTCCTAAGCAAATACGCAAAGGATTTCCCCCTTGGCTTTGGAGCCTTGCGTTGGTGTTCCCTCGAAGCGGAAAGGGTGATGTAGCGCAGTGATGGTAAGTATTTCCCTCAGTTTGAGAACCAAGGTATCGATCCAGTGGAGGAGTATCACAAGAGCCTGCACAAAAACAAAGAACCTGCTCCCAACACTATGAAGGGGTTGTCAATCCCTTATAGATTGTTCTCCAAGTGAGAACTGAAAGCAACAAAGTAACAAAGAAAAGTAAAAGTGGAGGTGTAAACGATAGATGTGAATAGACCCGGGGGCCGTAGTGTTTACTAGTGGCTTGTCTCATGAAAGCAAGTAGACGGTGGGTGAACAAATTACTATCGAGCAATTGATAGAACCGCGCAAAGTCGTGACGATATCTATGGCAATGATTATATCTATAGGCATCACGTCCAAAACAAGTAGACCAATACTTTCTGCATCTACTACTATTACTCCACACGTCGACCGCTATCCAGCATGCATCTAGTGTATTAAGTCCAAAAGAACAGAGTAACGCCTTAAGCAAGATAACATGATGTAGATGGACAATCTCATATCAACGACAGACCCATCTTGTTACCCTTGATGGCAACTACTTAATGTGTGCCTTGCTGCCCCTACTATCACTAGGAAAGGTCACCACATGGTAGAACCCAAAACCAAGCACTTCTCCCATTGCAAGAATCATAGATCTAGTTCGCCAAACAAAACCCAAGACTCGGAGAGACTTACAAGGATATCAAATCATGCATATAAGAAATCAGCAAAGACTCAAATATATATCATAGATAATTTGATCACAAATCCACAATTCATGGGATCTCGACAAACACACCGCCAAAGAGGATTACATCGGATAGATCTCCATGAAGATCATGGAGAACTTTGTATTGTAGATCCAAGAGAGAGAAGAAGCCATCTAGCTACTAACTACGGACCCGTAGGTCTAAAGTGAACTACTCACGAGTCATTGGAGGGGCGATGATGATGATGAAGAAGCCCTCCAACTCCAAAGTCCCCTCCGGCAGGGCACCGGGAAGGTTCTCCAGATGAGATCTCGCAGAAACGGAAGCTTGCGGCGGCGGAAATGTATTTTCATGGATCCCCTGATTTTTTGTTGTATTTTAGGGAATATATAGGCCAAAGATCTAGGTCAAGGGGCGGCCAGGGAGACCACAAGCCCTGTCACCGCCGCCTCCCCCTGGTGGCGGAGTGGGGGCTTGTGGGCTCCCTCGAGCCCTCCTGTCTTGGCCCACAGGCCCCCTGATCTTCTTCCGTTCGGGGAAAAATCATTTCGGGGATTTTATTCCGTTTGGACTCCGTTCCAAAATCAGATCTGAAAAGAGCCAAAAACACAGAAAAAAAAAACAGGAACTGGCACTTCGCAGTGAATGAATAAGTTAGTCCTAAAAAAGATATAAAAGGTACATAGAACATTCAAAGATGACAAGATAACAGCGTGAAACCATCAAAAATTATAGATACGTTTGAGACGTATCAAGCCCCCCTCCTTCTTCTTCTTCCTTGACCTCCTCCCTGGATGGGAGAAGGGTTTCCCCTCTGGTCCATGGTCTCCATGGCGGCGGAGGGGCAAGAGCCCCTCCGAGATTGGATCTCTCTCTCTGTGTCCTTCTGTTTCTGCGCTCCCAGATTCTGCGTTTCACCGTTTCTTAAATTCCCGGAGATCCGTACCTCCGATTGGGCTGAAATTTTAACACGATTTTCTTCCGGATATTATCTTTATTGCAGCAAAAGAAGGACTCCAATGGCCTTAAGGAGTGGCCACAAGCCTGCCTGCCGCGGGGCCACCCCCTGGCCGCGGCGACAGGGCTTGTGGGCACTCCGTGCATCGCCTCGCGTTGATTTTTCTTCCCAAAAATCATAAATATTCCAAAAAAATCCCCGTAAGTTTTATTACGTTTGGACTTCGTTTGGTATGGATATTCTGCAAAACAAAAAACATTCAACAAACAGGAACTGGCACTGGGCACTAGATCAATATGTTAGTCCCAAAAATAGTATAAAAAGTTGCCAAAAGTATATGAAAGTTTGAATATTGGCATGAAACAATAAAAAATTATAGATACGACGGAGACATATCATAGGCTCACATAATTTCTCAATAGGAGGTTGAATCTTCACATCTTCAGTTTTAATACCTCTCTCTTTCATAGACTTCTTGGCTTCTTGCATAACTTTTGGGCTCAAGAAAAGCATACCTCTCTTCTTGGGCGATGGAGGTGGTTCAGGAACTTACTTATAATGGAAGGTGAATCAAGCGTAGCGCTAGTGCTGAGAACAATACCTTTTCTCGTAGTGGATGGTAAAATTGGAACCTTGGGGTCTCCTTTCTTACCCATAGTGAATAAATTGCAGCAAGCAAAATAACTCCAAGTAGGCTTGTAAATAAATCTATGCTCCCCGGCAACGGCGCCAGAAAATGGTCTTGATAACCCACAAGTGTAGGGGATCGCAAAAGTTTGCGCGGGTAAGTTAACCCAATTTATTGATTTGACGGAAGATATCCAAAGAATATTTATAAGCTTTAATATTTGAGTTGTCAATTCAACCGCACCTGAAAGATACTTGCTTGGCAACGAAGTATTCGTAGCAACGGTGATATGGAGGTGATGGTAGCAATGGAAATAATAGTGGCAAAGCAACGAAAGTAAAGCTATTTGTGACTAGCAGGATTAAAACACTGTAGGCTAAGGAGATAGATGGTTGGTCATGGATGAGAGATATCATGTATTTAACTTGGGGCAAGGCACATAGAAAAGTAATGATCATCTAGGCATATATCAAACATCAGGCATGTATCCCGAGGTAGTCGTGCGTGCTTGCAATAAGAACTTGCACAACATCGTTTGTCCTACCATCCCGCTATCAACGGGGCCAAAAGGAACTTATGGAGATTAAGGTGCTCCTGTCAAAGAGCACCGGAACAAAACATTAAAAATCAATGGATACATGGAATCCTCAAACTATAGTCCACCCCCTTTGGTGTCCCAAGCTGTCACCATTGGGATCACCGGTTCCGGACTATAATAGTTGGATACTACTCACAAATAGGATCTAGAACACAAATATATTCATGAAAACATAAGGTATTCAGAACTAAAATCATGGCACTCTGGCCCAAAGTGAGAAGCATTATAAGTAACAAGTAGTAGCAAAGATGATAAAGACCATAGTAGATGATAGGCAACATGCCCCCAACAATCCGACGAACTATTACATGATCTAACTCATCCAATCTCTCCCATCCCCTTCACCTACATCAGAGAATTACTCACACATGATGGGAGAAGCCATGGAAGGATGATGGAGTGGTGATGGTGATGACGATGGGGACGATTTCCCCTCTCCGGAGGCCAAAACAGCCTCCAGATTAGCTCTCCCGAAGAAGAACCGAGGGTGGCGGCGGCTCCATGTCGAGAACTTGCAAAACGACTTCTGTTCTGGAATTTCTCCGTCACAGGTAAAAATAGGAGCTAAAGTAGGGCACCAGAGGGGGTGGGCCCCACCCAGGCGGCCTCCCGGCGCGTCTAGGGGGCAGGCCACGCCAGCAGGTCGCCTGGGGGCCCTGTGGCTCCCCTCTAGCCCATCTTATGGCACATGGTCCCTCCCGGTGCGTGGATTTTCTCTATTTTTTATGGGAATTTTTTGGGACATCTAAATATCCATTTTCCTGCACACAAGAAAACCATACACGCAGCTCAGCTGAAAACAGCGTTAGTCCGGGTTAGTTTCATTCGAATCATGCAAGAATGAGGCCAAAAAATAGCAAAAATGTTTCGAAAAGTCAATACATTTGAGAAGTATGAGATGCTGCGGGGCTACTATCGAGTACCGAGGGTGACACGTCCATAAGTACTCCTGATGTTAGCTATGTAGTGTAGTTTACCGGTGGTGGTTCTCGGAGGGTGATTCCTCCTTCACCACCTCAGGTAACGACTCTATCGTACAACCCATCAAGCGTGGTCCATCGAGGGTGATTCCTCCCTGGCCACCTTGACGGTTACATCGTTCAGAATCCATCGAGGGTGATACCCCGGATCCCTCTGATGTTACAACCACACAGTTACTTGATCGTGCTACTGGGAAAATGAAAGGTGTGTTGCGGGTGGATTCCTGCGTGAATGTGATGAGGCATGGCCGAGCAGTCTCGGCCTTACCACACATCCTCAGGATTAATTAAAATGCTAATGGATTTGGATATTTGATCTGAGTTGGTCGGGAGATCTTTTCGCCCTAACCTTCACGTGGGAGAAGTTATGGGTACTCGATGTCGTAGTATCAACCAAAGCTCTTCAGACGTCAGCAATGGAGCGGGGAGCTCCCGAGTGGCCCGGATAAGCATCGTTCTTGTATAAGAGGTGCCAGGACTGACATTAGCCGTCGACGCATCGTGCAGGAGCGGAAAGGGTGATGGGCCCATAAACCATGCACGCTTACGATTTAGACCGGCGGGTTGGCCTGTCCATTGAGACTAGGTAGGGTTGCGACGTGTCAATGTTCCGAGGTCGGGCATGACCCAGGAAAGTGTGTTCGGCCAGAGTTTATCAAGCGTGTTGGGCATTGTGGCGCACCCGTGCAGGGATGAAAATTAACTATTCGGATAGCCATGTCCACGATTACAAGACGACTTGGAGTTGTACCCCGATCTTATACAACTACAACTGTTACTTAACTGGAATGTTTGCTCCGGGATTGCTTTCCCGCGGGGAGTCGAGGAAGAATCTCAGGGCGTGGCCTTAACTAATATTGCTATAACAATATGACTATTTAATTGTGTTACTTCTTCTACTCTCGTCTATTGCTACAAGACGCTCAAGATGATAGTCTTCAATAGGACTAGTCCATTCTCTCTATTCTCGCATTGCTTAGTTAGCCCACACATAACCCCATTCCTTTGATACTGATGAATACTTAGTATAGTTCTGATGTCAGTCTTGTGAGTACTTTGAATGAGTACTCACTATTGCTTTGCTCCCCTTTTCCCCTTGATACGATTGTTGGGATCAGATGATGGAGCCCAGGAGACGGTGTATCCCACCGACAACGCTTACAACCCGACGGTGCCTACTACTTCATGGAGGCCGCTAAGGACCAGGAGTAGTTTAGGAGGTTCCCAGGCAAGAGGCCTCGCTTTGATCGATCGTTTTATCTTTTGTGCTGGCCTTCTCTAAGGCATTATCCTTGTTTTATGTTTGTACTGAGATATTTGTTGCTTTCGTTGACTCGTTTGTTTATCGAGCTTCTGTATTCTAGCCCTCGAGGCCCCTGGCTTGTAATATGAAGTTTGTATGTTTTTATTTGTGTCTAGAGTTGTGTTGTGATATCTTTCCGTGAGTCCTTGAGCTTGGTCATACGCATTTGCCTGTATGATTACCATACGATCAAATCGAGGGCGTCACAAAGGGCTACACACGTGAAATTCAAGACATTCAGCTCAACTCATATCTCGTGATTCACATGACAACCCGGATTTATTGAAAATATATCCACCTACAAAGTTCAAAAGTCCTAGGTTGTTGCAACCAAAACAACCCGGCCCTTGGCGGCTACACAAACTGAAGTTTTCCAAGTAGAAGACAAGTAAAAGTCCGTGGCTGCTGCATGCAACACAACCCGATACTTGGGGCTACACACACAAGATATTTTTCTATCTGAAGCACCAAGTCATCATGAATTGATAAACTCGGAGTTTGGGGGCTACAAATAATTTGGAGATAAAAAAGAGAAAGGAAGAATATCATCGAGCAATCAATATTAAAGTGGAGCTGGAGCATGTTGGGGATCGTAGTAATTTCAAAAAAAATCCTACGCCATACAAGGATCTATCTATGGAGAAACCAGCAACGAGAGAGGTTGTAGAGCATCTTCATACCTTTGAAGATCGCTAAGCAGAAGCGTTACTATGAACACGGTTGATGGAGTCGTACTCGCAGCGATTCAGATTGCGGTGGATTTCGATCTATGTGCCGAACTATGGCACCTTTGCGTTCAACACACGTACGGCCCGATGACGTCTCCTCCTTCTTGATCCATAAAGGAGAGGGGAGAAGTTGAGGGAGATCTCCGGCAGCATAATGGTGTGGTGGCGGTGGAGCTACGTGGTTCTCCAGCACAGCTTCGCTAAGCTATGCGGAGGACGAGGAGAGAGAGAAAGGAAGGGCTGCGCCGAGAGAGAGATTTCGTGTCTCAAATCAGCCAAAAAGTCCACTATATATAGGGGGAGAGGGAGGGGGTGCCCATCCTTAGGATTCCCACACCTAAGGGGTGCGGCAGCCCCATCTAGGGCAGAGGGCGGCGGCCAGGGCAAGGGAGAGGAGGGGTGGCTCCCCAGATGGGCCTTGGGCCGCCTCCTGCACTAGGGTTTTCCCCCCTTCCCCCCCTTGTTGCGCCTTGGGACTAGGTGGGAGGTGCACGAGCCCACTCTAGGATGGTTCCCTTCCACCTTTTGTCCCATGCTAGCCTTTGGGGCCGGTGGCCCCTCCCGGTGGACCCCCGGAACCCTTCTGGTGGTCTTGGTACGTTACCGGCGACGCCCGAAACATTTCCGGTGTCCAAACACTCTCATCCTATATATCAATCTTTACCTCCGGACCATTCTGGAGCTCCTCGTGACGTCCAGGATCTCATCCAGGACTCCGAACAACCTTCGTAACCACGTACACTGTTTCCCTATAACCCTGGCGTCATCGAACCTTAAGTGTGTAGACCATACGGGTTCGGGAGACATGCAGACATGACCGAGACATCTCTCCAGCCAATAACCAACAACGGGGTCTGGATATCCATGTTGGTTCCCACATGTTCCACGATGATCTCATCAGATGAACCACGATGTCAAGGATTCAATTAATCCCGTATGTAATTCCCTTTGTCTACCGGTATGATACTTGCCCCAGATTCGATCATCGATATTCATATACCTTGTTCAATCTTGTTACAGGCAAGTCTCTTTACTCATTCCATAACACATCATCCCTTGTATAACCCCTTAGTCACACTGAGCTCAATATGATGATGGATTACCGAGTGGGCCCAGAGATACCTCTTCCATGGGCAAAACATGATCAACACCAGAACTGTATGGGTGTTATATTTATTACAATGTAAATCGCGTGGCGATGTGAGGACTAGATTATTGACTCTAGTGCAAGTTGGAGACTCTTGGAAATATGCCCTAGAGGCAATGATAAAATAGTTATTATTATATTTCCTGTTTTAAGATAATCGTTTATTATCCATGCTATAATTGTATTGAATGAAAACATAGATACATGTGTGGATACATATACAAAACAATGTCCCTAGCAAGCCTCTAGTTGGCTAGCCAGTTGATCAAGGATAGTCAAGGTTTTCTGACTATATGCAAGTGTTGTCACTTGATAACTGGATCACATCATTAGGAGAATCATGTGATGGACTAGACCCAAACTATGAATGTAGCATGTGATCGTGTCATTTTGTTGCTATTGTTTTCTTCGTGTCAAGTATTTATTCCTATGACCATGAGATCATATAACTCACTGGCACCGAAGGGATACCTTGTGTGTATCAAACGGCGCAACGTAACTGGGTGATTATAAAGGTGCTCTACATGTATCTCCGAAGGTGTCCGTTGAGTTAGTATGGATCAAGACTAGGATTTGTCACTCCGTGTGACGGAGAGGTATCTCGGGGCCCACTCGGTAATACAACATCACAAACAAGCCTTGCAAGCAATGTGACTAAGTGCAAGTCACGGGATCTTGTATTACGGAACGAGTAAAGAGACTTGCCGGTAACGTGATTGAAATAGGTATGCGGATACCGACGATCGAATCTCGGGCAAGTAACATACCGAAGGACAAAGGGAATGACTTACGGGATTATATGAATCCTTGGCACTGAGGTTCAACCGATAAGATCTTCAGAGAATATGTAGGATCCAATATGGGCATCTAGGTCCCGCTATTGGATATTGACCGAGGAGTGTCTCGGGTCATGTCTACATAGTTCTCGAACCCGCAGGGTGTGCACACTTTAGGTTCGATGATGTTTTAGTATAGTTGAGTTATATGTGTGGTTACTAAATGTTGTTTGGAGTCCCGGATGAGATCAGGACGTCACGAGGGTTTCCGGGATGGTCCGGAAATGAAGATTGATATATAGGATGGTTTCATTTGGTCACCGGAAAGTTTCGGGCATTTCGGGCAGTGTGCCGGGAGTGACGAATGGGTTCCGGGTATTCACCGGGAGGGGCCCACCCACCCGTGAGTGAGCCCAGTAGCCTTATGGTGGCGCACCAGCCCTTAGTGGGCTGGTGGAGCCAGCCCAAGAAGGCTATGGCACCACAAGTGAAAAAACCAAAGGAAAGAAGAAAAAAAAAAGGAAAGAGGGAGGTGGGAAGGAAGAGGAGGACTCCTCCTTCCCAAACCGAATTGGAGGAGGAGTCCTCCTCCCCCTTCGGCCGACGCACCCTTGGGGCCCTTGTGCCCCAAGGCTAGCCCCTCCCCTCCTCCTATATATACTGGTGGTTTTAGGGTTTTTGAGACACAACTTTGCCACGTGCAACTCAAACCTATTCCACATAGTTTTGCCTCTAGATCGGATTTCTGCGGAGCTCAGGCGGAGCCCTACGGAAGTAGATCATCACCACCACTGGAGTGTCGTCACGTTGTCGGAGAACTCATCTACTTCTCCTTCTCTCTTTCTGTATCAAGAAGGCCGAGGCCGTCATCGAGCTGTACGTGTGCTGAATGCGGAGGTGTCGTCCGTTCGGCGCTAGATCGAAACGGATCATGGGACGACGGTGATTTGATTCACGAAGTTGTACCACTACATCAACCGCGTTTCTTAACGCTTCGCGCTGAGCGATCTACAAGGGTATATGGATCAAATCTCCCTCTCGTAGATGAACATCACCATGATAGGTCTTCGTGTGCGTAGGAAATTTTTTGTTTCCCATCCAACGATCCCCAACAATCTTAACCTTGTAGACCCACTTACAAGTGATGGGACGGACTTCGGGAGGAAGGGAAACAAGATCCCATGTACCAGTGCGTTCAAGAGCAGCAATCTCCTCTGCCATCGCAAACTGTCATTCAGGATGAACAACAGCCTGATGATAAGAAGTCGGCTCAAGAACAGCAACACCAGCGGTGGGAAATCCAAAGCGATCAACACGCGGACGAGGACAAGAACGCAAGCCATAGGTAGGCGGAAACGAGGATGACGACACATCCACAAAGGCATCCACAGGACGTGAACGACGAGTGTAACACTGAGTTCCACCATGTTGGAATCTCGCATGTGACAGAGTTATGCGGGGTATTAATGCACCTGAAAGGTTAATTGAGGAGTGCAATATTGTTTCTTTTGCTTTATCTGTTGCAGAATAAATTGAAGGTAATGTTGAGCCTTCTTCATATTCCGAGGTTATTATTTCTGGTGATAGTAATAAGTGGATGACTGCTATGCATGATGAGATGGAATCACTTGAAAAGAATGGCACTTGGGATTTAGTAAGATTACCTAGAGATAAGAAACCTATTCGTTGCAAGTGGGTTTTCAAAATAAAGGAAGGTGTTTCTCCTAACGGTGAGACAAGATATAAAGGAAGGTTAGTTGCTAAAGGTTATAGCCAAATTCCAGGTATTGAGTATAGCGAAGTCTTTTCTCCTGTTGTGAAGCATAGCTCTATTCGCACTTTACTTAGTATTCTTGCCATGAATGAATTTGAGCTTGAACAATTGGGTGTTAAAACTGCATTCTTACATGGAGAATTAGAAGAGGATATTTATATGGAACAACCTGAAGGTTTTGTTATTCATGGAAAAGAAAAGCTTGTCTGTTAGTTACAGAAATCTCATTATGGATTGAAGCAATCCCATCGTCGATGGTACAAGAGATTTGACACCTTTACGCTCTCTCAAGGTTTCAAACGGTCTAATTATGATATATGTGTTTATTTGAAAACTGTCAATGGTTCAGCTATTATTTGCTCCTTTATGTTGATGATATGTTAATTGCTGCAAAGAACATGTTAAAGATTGATGAACTAAAGAAACAATTGAGTAATGAATTTGAGATGAAGGATTTGGGTGCAGCTAAGAAAATACTTGGCATGGAAATATCCAGAGATAGACTATCTGGAAAATTATATCTAAGTCAGAAGGGATATATTGATAAAGTTCTTCGTTGTTTTAATATGCATAATGCCAAGCCAATAAGTACTTCGTTAGCTGCACACTTCAAATTATCATCGGCCTTATGTCCTAAGTCAGATTCGGATATTGAGTACATGTCTAGAGTTCTGTATTCAAGTGCAGTTGGTTCACTTATGTATGCCATGGTTTGTCCTCGTCATGATTTATCTTATGCACTCAGTGTTGTTAGTAGATACAAGGCTAATCCTGGAAAAGTGTATTGGAGAGCAGTTTAGTGGATTTTCATATACCTGCGAGGTACTTCTAATGCTTATTTATAGTTTGGGAAACTAGAGATGGACTTGTTGGTTTTGTTGATTCTGATTTTGTTGGTGATTTGGATAAGAGAAGATCACTCACAGGTTATGCTTTTAACATTGGTCGTTGTGCTCTGAGTTGGAGAGCAACTTTGCAGTCTATTGTGGCTTGCTCCACTGCTGATGTCTAGTATATGGCTATTTTTGAGGCATGCAAAGAAGCTATCTGGTTGAGAGGTTTGTACGCTGAGCTTTGTGCAGATTCATCTTGCCCTACCATATTTTCTGACAGTCAAAGTGATATATATCTTACAAAGAATCCAATGTATCGTGAGAGAACAAAGCACATTGATGTCAGATTTCACTATGTTCGAGATGTTGTTGCTAAAGGTGATTTGAAGGTATGCAAGATAAGTACTCATGATAATCCTGTTGATATAATGACAAAGCCAGTTTCTACCAATAAGTTTGAGATTTGCTCAGGCTTAGTTTGTATTTTTCACTAGTCCTATGAACTTTGACGCACAAGGTGTTTATGCTGATTTGGATGGAGTTATTCACTTTCTTCGACTACTGGAGGGAATTTGGCTCAAGGTGAAGATTGTTAAACTGTGATCCAAATTCTACCGTACTGAACTAGACATAGTACAAACGGTGTGGGCCTTTGCGTTGGTACTGACGCGTACGATTACAACTCGTTTACTTGTCCTTCAAGTACTCTCATGTATTGCCCCCATATGTACTCCATGTAGTCGCACCTAAAGACGGTATGTCGTCTCGTGCTTGTAATATTCTATCCTCATAGTGATTGCGCCTTCCTGCATCCGTGGTTTTCTTTCCGCAAGGGTTTCCACGTAAAAATTGTGTCTCTCGTGTCTTGTTTATCTCGTTTTATCTAACAGGCGTTCTGATGAGCTTGTCACCGAGAGCTCTTTCATCTGTGGAACTGCAGCTCATATTTTAGGCGCCATGGCCTCAGAGGTAAATACAAGCTTTACATTTTAACCATGTTGTCATTTGCTAGTGAGCATTTTTAGATAACTACCAGGGTGTGATTGACAAAGAAAGGCTTGATTTTTTGTACATACCGGTGCACGCACCTTCCGATGAAGAGCTGAGAGAGATCATCCCAGAAAAGGGCTCCTTCTCAGTCACATAGATGCGGGTGCACGACCCTATAAGCGGCATGGACAGGGCGCTCCTGACCCCAAGCAAGATGGTGAATAGTCTTAGAGCTGCTTTCGAGCTGACAATCGCCCAGCGTTTTGGATCATCCGGAGAGATCATGGATGAATTCGTGAGGACCGGCGAGAAGCACTTGAGCCCGGTGTGCAGGTCACATCTCACAAGTCATGCACGCGAGAAACTTGAGATTCATGCTGGTTGTATCACTCACCAAGGCATGACATGACAAATTGACGCGTTGCTGCTGCTAGTCTGTATCCGTCATCAATTTGTGTCATGTCTGTAAAATTCAGACTCAAGCTTAATCGGATTTGTGAGAGATGATGAAGGCAAATATCTGCTGAAATTGCACTTAGATGTCTCACAATGCAATTGAGCGGTATTGAAATTCTAGGAAGGTGACATCGAAACAGATTGTTTAGAGGCCATCACCATGATAAGAGAAGGAGCTGGAAACAAATCAAAATATGCTTCCATAGCGAGAGAGATCATTGATAGTATGGGAGAGAGAGATTCTTGTATTACTCATTCTCGTCGGAACTGTAATAGTGCTAATCACTTCATGGCTAATTTTGGTAGGTTGCATTGCCGAACTGCTGTTTGGTTAGGCTCTGGTCCGGAAGAGGTCCTGGAGATTGTTGAACGAGATGTAGACTGAACTTCGAGTAATGCAAGAATTATTTCCGCAAAAAAAAAAAATCTAGGAAGGTACATTTTTTTTTCCTTTCTTTTCCATGGCAATCTCATACAGTAAGAGTTAGTGTTGTTCTCCCCTGGGCCCATCTCTCTTGTCTCTCGTTTATGCTATCAGTGAGACATACTTTGGCCGAATTTGGAATCCAGAAGATGTCTGAAACCCTCAGAGTGCATTTGGCATGCCAAACCGGTGGCGACTGCGCAAGTGGCATGACAGCCAGCACGTTGGATCCTGCTTTCTCTTTCCAGGAGCACCCCGTTCTCCCCGGTCATGGCCACCTTGCCATCTCGCCTCCCCAAGACGCCACCCAACCCTCGCAGCCGTTTCCCCCTTCCCTCTCTGCCTCCAGGCGTCGTCATGGTCGCCGCCCGACGTCGTCAGAGGTCGCACATGCTGACATGCACGCTCGAGCTGTCCTCTCCCAACAGATCCTCAACCACACCGCAGTATCATATACAATGACGTGGCGGCAGCAGGTGGTAGCTAATTAGCTGATCGGGGACAATGAGATCAAGGAACTACTCGAACACAACCTGACCAAAAGAATTACAAGCTTTAAATATAGGCTACGCATCGGCCAGCGGATTTTTTGGATCCGTGGGCTCAGTATCCATTAGATCTAAAACTAACAACATACAACACCGTCCTCGTCATTACAAAATGGGTGGTGTTGCAGAATTCTTTGCAACAAATCTTATGTTGCAAAAAGAATTACAACATAGACGATGCTGCGGATTTTTTTCACTTTATTGCAACATGAATGCTACGAACTGAGCTAGAAGGGCTGTTTTTGTTTCATAGAGAGCACTATGTTAAGAGCCTTGCATGGATCATTCATGAACTTGCAATGCAAACTGCTTCCTGGAGAGCACAAAAGATAAGATAAAAAAACAAGTCGCCCACCGTGGGGCTCGAACCCACGACCACAAGGTTAAGAGCCTTGCGCTCTACCAACTGAGCTAGACGGGCTGCTGATGTTTTTACTTTGATTTCTCAGTAACTGATACATGCTCCACGCACAGAAGGTATCAGTCCATTCTACTCCTCAAGCAAAAAAGCAAACACTGCACTAATGATAAAGCACTACAGATTTATCTTTATCTCCATATATTGTACACTTGGTACTCCCTCTATCTAGCTTTATAAGATGTGCAGGTATTTTTAGGTCCTCATTTTAACCAACCAAATATGTGCTACACGCCACCAAAAGCATAATCCGAACACCAATTAAGCATTCAGAAACAGCAACGGGATAGTTCAAATTTGACGAGATCTACAAGATCAATAAGTTAAAATAACGGACAGGAATGAATTAATTAACCCAAGGTACACGGCTACAGCATACTAGTACACTACTTGCACGGCTGCTCCCTTTCCTCAACAATCAGCAATTTTTCATGGTGACATAGGAGGGCGGAAGCCAGAAAGGGCGATCCCAGAAGCTACACAAGCATCAGCAAGTAGGCTTGCGGGAGCAAGCACCAGGAACCTGCCAGCGATCTACAATCAGTTAGCCCATGTTCAACTGGTCAGTTGTCACCAGAGGGCGCTTTGCAGCCGCGGCAGCCACCGCGTTCAGTTGGAAAGAAACCCTCTGGCTCTGGCTCTGAGGCTGATGTTGCTCACTGCCCCTCTGATCCTGCGAATAGCTTGGACTAGGATTGGCAGGGATTGCGTCGGCTCCCTCATTGTCATCCTCTGCTTCTTCAGTCTGAGTTGGCGGCTTCAGTGCGGGTAGGAGCTGGTAGTTTTCACTCAACAAAGTGTCCTGCTCGGGTGGCAAAGGAATCGAGCCAGGTGGAGCAATAGACTTGGGCAACGGGATCTTGTTCCGGCTGCGTGCCAACTCGAGTAAAACCTGTGTGACGCGAGTAAAATGACTTGTAATTAATCCACCTATACATAGATAAAACATTAAAAAAAAGCAATTTACTACAAACAATAACGACAAGAGTTGCTCATACCACCTATCCACTCAAGGTCTTCTTTAGATGCACTTAGTAGCTACACACAAGTGAGTACACTTGTGAGTGACCCTCAATCTCTAGTATCTTTGTACTGCCTAATATGATTCATCAACATTTTAGGCATATTTTCAGATGCTAGCCTCATACACATTAAGAATCATACCTTGTTCGTTTCGTAAGTCTAGCCATGAATTCCAGGACATTGTTTTCTATTACGCCTAGCCTGTAACTCCGCCTATGTTGTCTCCACATAGCCAGTCCCAAACCCGGGTAAAGGAGGAGGGTTGTGATAGGCTTGACGAGCCAACATCAAAACTCAGCCACTCTTATGGAGATGAAACCCCAAAGATTTTTGTTGGGGTGTAACCCTCTCAGCGACGCGCCACATCTGAACCCGGGTGTGGTGTCAAATGGGCAAGGGCCGGGCCGTCACCCCCCAAGTGGCGCGCCGTATCGTGATCTAGATATGGTGGCAAGTGAGCTAGGATCGGGTCGTCGCATCCTTAGTGACGTGCTACATCAGCGCCCGGGTGTGCTGGAAAATGAGCAAGGGTCTTTGCATTTGACTCAACGAGTGCGAAGGGTAAGGAAGCTAGTCGAGCTTTGGAGGATTCACTTAGGTAGCTGGAACGTAGGGTCTCTGACAGGTAAGCTTCGGGAGGTAGTTGATTCAGCGGTCAGGAGATGTTGATATCCTTTGCGTCCAAGAGACCAAATAGAGGAGACAAAAGACAAAGGAGATGGAGGATAGCGGCTTCAAGCTGTGGTACACGGGGACGTTTGCAAACAGAAACGGAGTAGGCATCTTGATTAGCAAGAGCCTCAAGTATGAAGTTTAGACATCAAGAGACGTGGGAACCGGATTATCCTGGTCAAGCTGGTAGTTGGGGACTTAGTTCTCAACGTGTCGGTGTACTAAAGAACGAGTCCCTTAGTACCCTGACTTGTGCACAGACGACAGCGGCCTCCTGCCCGGCAAGCCTTGTCAAGAGACGATGCGTCGAACACAACGCCAGGCATCAAGGCCAAGCCACCGGCAAGCCGCCGTGCCCGGCAAGAACCCTGCTACCTCTTCATCGCTCCACCTCATCAGGCCGATATTGGAAACTTGGTGGCACCGAATTTGGACTTTGGGGCTTGGACAGAATGTTTATGTGGGAGAATTCTATGAGGATTTTTGATGGCTAACTCTAAGCACTTGAGCAACCAGATCATCATAGATACTTCATCCCCTTTTAATAGTATTGGCTTTCCTTTGGACTCAATTGTGATTTCTCACATAAAAGCAAAATGTAGAGTCTTGAAGCTTGTTGCTAACTAATGTTCCTTGCATCTAGGGGATCTCCTCACAATCCTTTGTCAATCCATTCATTGAACCTTTCCTGAAATATACTTGGTAGAATCATTAGTTCAATGAAATATATGTTGTTATTAATTACCAAATCCACCTAGGAAGAAGTTGTGCTTTCAGCAGGTCTCATAGGTTATCGTACCCCGACATCTTTGGCGCGCCAAGTAGGAGGCCGCGTGCGCGAACCTTCACCAACTTTTGCGTGTCTTCCTCAGCATCTTCATCGACGCCCATGGCTCCCAAAAAGGCAAAGGGCACGTCGGCGGCCATCCCGTCTTCATCCAAGCTGCCATCACAGTCAGCTACAGGCGACGCAGCCACAACACCGCACGGAGTTCCGCGAGCCGCGGCCCGAACCCCGTCATCATGGTGACGCGAGACGCGCTAGCGGCGACTGAGGATAACGTCGCGACGGCGACTACTGCAGCAGCAACAGCGGCGACGACGGGACCTCCGCCGCACCCCTCATAAAATTCATGGCGCAGTCTCACCACACCTACAATACACTGAAGATGCCAGGGCCGATGAGCGTCATCAACGTCCACACCGACAGCAAGAACGCGGTCCTCTGCGTTGACAAACTCTATCGGGAGGCAGCGGCAGCATTTGCCGACAAGGCACCTGCTCCTGCCGGCAAAGCTCCCGGGTGGGAGGGCAAGAACAAGAGTCCCTACGAATCTGGTAAGGATTCCAGGAAGCGCGCCGCAGAGTGCAGCATGCCCATTGATGATTTACCAGAGATTTCTGCCACCGGCAGCAAGAAAAACAAGATCGCCAGGCCCTTACCGGGTGCTACGAGTCGCTAGGCCTAACAGATGCTCTCTCTTCTATGTGATTATTTGACTTGACCCATCCATGTAGACTGTCCAAATCTAATGAAAGTTATCAACAATAGAATACACATAATATATCTAAAGAGTAAAGCCAACTAATAAGGAAACTGAGTATTCGTGTTTCCAGTTCCAACAGACTAGCAGCATCTCTGCACTAACAGAACAGGTTATTTGTTTCTTGCTTGGTTCTCAAAGGTGAAGTAAAATTGTGTATATGAAACTACTATTTGCACATGATTCCTAAGATTTTAGACCCTTCAGCAGATAAGCATTCAACTTTCCAAACATAAATGGGCTCAGCTGAACATTCCTAACAAGACATGGACTGAATTAAATTTCAATGTTCTGTCCGAACTGGACTCTCCTTGCATCATATGCGCAAATATGAAAGGTTCTCCCATGATGGAGGCTAGAAAGGGCTCTTTGCTTTTTTTTCTTTGAGTATGGATTCTATTCTGCTACCTTTACTTCTGACTTCTCCCACCTATTGGTATTGATCATACCTTACATCGACAAGGTATTCATTTCTGCTAATAGCTGCACTCTGGACGTAAAATCTTGGCACTCCCTGATTACCCCATCAAACTGGCAAAAGTTTGGTCAGTTCCAACTTCCTAACGGATAAAGGAGTCATCTTGGTCCTAGTGGTAGGGTGGTAGAGTACTAGTACTTGAGATGAATCTGGGTTTGAATCCCACATTCCCTCCTATGTTTGTTCATTATAATTTCAGTATAACACTGACTGATATGTTGGTCCCTCAGATGGCTATGAGTTAAAAAAACCGACATTTTGTGAGCTCAAGGACTCAAAACTGCAAATCCGCAATCTCTCTGTGCTGCGTTCCGGATGGTGGCTTCTAACCACCATGTCTGAAGCTATGATTGATGTGCTCTTATTGTGGAACACATTTGATCAAGAAGTTGAGCCTTATTTGAGATTCAAATTTCCCCCAAAAAATATCTCCCAGCCAAGACCCAGAAATTAACTGAAATCTCATAGCACACACCATTTTCCGTACTCCCTCCATCCTAATATATAGGGAGTAAAGCATGTTTCAAGATTTATTTTGACCATTATTTAGACCAATAATATATGATGCGGGCGTTGCAAAAAGTATACCATCAAATTCGTTGAAAGTTGTTTCTAATGGTAGGATCTTTATAGCATATACATCTCATATATGTTTATCCTATTCCTTGTTGAGGAAATCGTTAACTGGCAGCTGCTCGGTTGGGTGGCGAGTAGGGGATTAATGGGCTAATCGGCAAGGGAATCAGCAATTTAATCAATTAATAGGACGATTTTTAGGTTTATCGGCTATTCAATGAGCCTGCGAGTAGGGATTAATCAACAATTTAACTGGTTAATCGGATGGATTCTTGAACAGGGATCCTATTGATGGTCAGCTTAAATCTCGAAATACATATTAGCCCCTGTATAACCGGATAGAGGCAGTATCTATCTAGATTGTTTCTTCTTCGACACATCTGCACATCCTCTACAAGCTTATCCTTTCCCCAATCGGAGTCCAAAACATTGTTCCCTCCGAATCTGATAGGTTCACAGGAAAGCCCGCCCTGGATCTGGAGTTTAAATTGGACCCTTGTCCTCTTCATTGACGAGTTGAATGAAGCTACGATACCTAGTAATTCGTCCGAATCTAACGAAGATATACTCTAGGGTTTTTGGTGAGATTGGTAGTGCTCGTACCTCGCGGGGCGGCGGCTGGGAGAAGGAGAAGTTGACATTGGCCTGGATGGCGAGGCGGACGTCGTCGGCGTCGATCTGGGGCTTGTCTGCGTGGTCGGCGTAGACCTGGGCGTCGCCGAGCACGTCCCCGACGTACCGGTATGCCAGGTCCAGGAACTGGCCCACGACGCGCGGCTCGTACTCGCCCTCGCCGAGCCCCATCGACCGGAGGAGCTCCCGCACCACGCGCGCGTCGCGCGGCTCGTCCGGGACGGAGGCTCCTCCCGCCGCCGCCGCGGACGGAAGCGATGGCCGCACGCCGCCGCTGTCCATGGCCTGATTGCTGTGTCTTGCCTCGGCTGGTGGGGAGGGGTTCGGGGAACGAATGGGGGTTAGATATAGTACCGTTTAAAAGCATAAAATGTAGCAATAGTGTCATCAAAGACGCTTTGGCCGAGTGGTTAAGGCGTGTGCCTGCTAAGTACATGGGGTTTCCCCGCGAGAGTTCGAATCTCTCAGGCGTCGATTTTTTTTTTTTGTGTGGCTTGGTTTAGGCTGTTTGGGACTGCTTCAATTCATCAAAATCAGCTTCACTTCGTCAAATTTATTTTGAAGCAGTTTCATATAGAAGTTATAGCACTATCAAGAGAATGTTTGGCTTTCATTTAGCTCCAGCTTCTGGGATAGAAAATTCAGTGGAAAGAATCTATTTCATTGGTTGAGGGTAAAGAAATGAAGGGGTATCCATTTACTGGTGGCAGTGGTGCGTAATTCCCCCCAGCTTCAACTTCTAGAGTTTTTTTGAGCACCCTCTTAGGAGCTTCATAAAAACTCTGAAGTTGTACCTAGATTCTAGTTTTTTGCGGAACAACATATCGTGGAGCTACCCCGTTTGGCTTGTCTTTTCTGGAGCAGAGCTGAATTTTAAGGAGCAGAGCAGTCCCACACAGGCTCTTACTCAAGAAAAATGGTCTAAATCTACCGACTGATCCTGCACGTGACATCCGCCACACGTCCGATTCATTTTAATCGGGCCGACCACGTGAAGGGCTTATATGGCAAGAAACTTTTTAAAATGTCATCTTCCATTAAATCGATGAAGTGTCGGTATTTTAGGCCGCGCTTTGGATGCTACACGCATGTGTCGCTCACAAGTAATTTTTGTGAACGGAATGCACGAAGTAATACTACAATTGCTTTAGATGAAATTTTCGCAACAAAGGTCTCATTACGGAAAACAGAAAAGGGTTGAAAGATATTGTAATTTTTGCAAAGGATCTTGTTGGAGGAAAGGAAAGAAGATATATTTTTGTTGAAAATATGCCCTAGAGGCAATAATAAATTGGTTATTATTATATTTTCTTATTCATGATAATAGTTTATTATCCATGCTATAATTGTATTGATTGGAAACTAAAATACATGCCTGGATACATAGACAAAACACTGTCCCTAGTAAGCCACTAGTTGACTAGCTCATTGATCAAAGATGATTAAGGTTTCCTAGCCATAGACAAGTGTTGTCACTTGATAACGGGATCACATCATTAGGAGAATGATGTGATGGACAAGACTCAAACTATGAACGTAGCATATGATCGTGTCAGTTTATAGCTATTGTTTTCTGCATGTCAATGTATCTGTTCCTATGACCATGAGATCATGCAACTCCTGGACACCAGAGGAATGCCTTGTGTGTATCAAACATCGCAATGTAACTGGGTAACTATAAATGTGCTCTACATGTATCTCCGAAGGTGTCTATTGGGTTGGCATGGATCAAGACTGGAACTTGTCACTCCATGTGACGAAGAGGTACCTCGGGGCTCACTCGGTAATACAACATCACAAACAAGCCTTGCAAGCAATGTGACTAAGGAGTTAGCCATGGGATCTGGTATTACGGAACGAGTAAAGAGACTTGCCGGTAACGAGATTGAACTAGGTATAGAGATACCGACGATCGAATCTCGGGCAAGTAACATACCGATGGACAAAGGGAACATTATACGGGATTAACTGAATCCTTGACATCGAGGTTCAACCGACAAAGATCTTCGTAGAATATGTAGGAGCCAATACGGGCCTACAGGTCCCGCTATTGGTTATTGACTAGAGAATGTCTCAGGTCATGTGTGCATAGTTCTCGAACCCGTAGGGTCTGCACACTTAAGGTTCGATGATGTTTCGGTATAGTCCAGTTATGTATGTTGGTGACCGAAGGTTGTTCGGAGTCCCGGACGTCACGAGGAGCTCCGGAAGAGGTAAAGATTGATATATATAAGAAGTCCTGTTTTGGTCTCCGGAAAAGTTTCAGGCTCATCGGTAGTGTACCAGGAGTGCCGGGAGGGTGCCGGGAACCACCGGGAGGGGTGTGACGACCCAAGAGCCTTATGGGTTGTGAGAGGAGGTGGACCAGCCCCTGGTGGGCTGGCCGAAGCCTCTCTCAAAAGCCCATGCGGCTAAGAGTGGAGATAAAAGGCCATAGTCCTTTACAAGGAAAGGAAGGAGGAGTCCTCCCAAACTAGTCCACTTCCCTTGTGGGAAGGTGGACTCTTCCTTGTAGGGTTCGGCCGACACCTTCTCCTTGGAGTAGGGGCCAAGGCTGCCTCCTCTATCCTCCTCCTACATATACTAAAGGTTTTGAGGGTTTTGAGACACATGAATCAGCTACGGAGATTTGTTTCTCGTCTAGTCTAGTTCGGCGGTGCTTAGGCGAAGCCCTGCTGGATTAGTTCACCACCACCACTACCACGACGCCGTGCTGGAGAACTCATCTACCTCTCCGCCCCTCTTGTTGCATCAAGAAGGTGGGGATCGTCATCGAGGTGTACGTGTGTTGAACGTGGAGGTGTCGTCCGTTCGGCACTAGAGCACAGATGGATCGTGATGGGATCGCGGGACGGATCGTGATGAGATCGCGTGACGGGCTGCGATTTGAATCGTGAAGATGTTCCGCGTTATATACGCTTCCGCTTAGCGATCTACAAGGGTATCTAGATTCACTCTCCCCTCTCGTAGATGATCATCGCCATGGATAGGTATTGTGTGTGCATTGTTTCCCATGCAACGTTCCCCAGCAATTTTGCAACTAAGGTCTTGTTGCAGGAAGAGAGATCGCTCGAGCCTTGTCCGCCGTCTCCATCATTCAACATCGCAACCTCTATCGCTGCCGTCGTATAGTTCCTGCAACATTATCTCTCTTGCATAATTTTTCCGCAACAAGACCTCTCTTACAAAAAAGAATTACACACATTTCTACAACGTGATTTCTATTGTAAAAAATATTCTACAACATGATCTTTGTTGCGGGAAAATTATAACAAACTTTGTTGCAAAAAATCTACAAATATTTCCGCAACACGGTCTTTGTTACAGAAAATATTCCTATAGTAAAGACGGTTGTAAATAAAATTCTAGAGATGTTTCTGCAACGTAATCTTTGTTGTAGAAGATATCATATAACAAACTCGGTTGTAAATAAAATTCTACAAATGTTTTCGCAACATGATACTTGTTGCAGAAAATATTCTGTAACAAACTCTGTTGCAAAAAATATCTACAAACGTTTCTACAACATATTCTATGTTGCAAAAATTCTGCAAAATAATCTATACTACAAAAATTAATATACCCGTTATACATTTGATGACGTTGGTGGCTAGCAACCCGGCCCCGACCGATCTAGATCTGCCGGCGGACGCGTAGGAGCGCCCTTTACTTAACTAGTTCTCCGTTATTTCTTTCTATTCTAATATTGGCTTCATAATGTTGTATTTTCATTGTTTCGTTGCCTAGGTGATTTTTAATAGTTCTGGACATAATTTAAGAATTAAACATGTGCGATACAATTTGATGCCACATACAACTAAGTTTTATAACTATTATTAATGCAATCTTCTCTAGCAAGACCGTGTGCCGCTTTGTCAGCAGTACGTCTCACCCATCTCCCCTTATGATCATCTAATGACTTTAGCATTGTCTTCACCTCCTTGCTGATGAACATGTGGGTGGACCTGTCCCTATAGCTTCATGGATGTCAGGGACTGAACGATGCTTTGGCGGTCCGTCTTGAAAACAATTTGTCGAACACCAAGCTCCATATCCACACTCGTCAACACGCTAATAGTTCAGATAGCTCGGAGATGCAATCATGTGTGATCACCATGGTAAGTTCCTCGCGCCACCACACCACCCATGATTGTCGAGAGCTTCATCACCTATCCCACCTTTGGTCCTAACGCTCGACATCTGCTCCTCCACTCACCGCCACCTTCACATTCTAATGGAAAACTTGTCACTCCTCGATGAGCCTCCGTATCCTCTCAACCACCGAGCACATATTTTTAATAGCTTTTCCATCACTATTGTCGTTCCTGGCTAACCACAGGTGATATAGGGTCATAAGAATGGTCATTCTATCCATCTCCTCTGTCGACCCTAGCCAGTCTAGGAACCAACGCTTTAGCTCCCTCTAATCATGAACAAACTTTGATGGTGTTATATCCCGTACCACACACATCTCCCCAATCCATTTCTAATAGTCTTTCGCAAACTAGCATGTCCAAAACCTATGTAGCGAAGACTTTTCCCTACCACATGTGCCACAGAAAACTCCATGCTTAAATTGTCGATGGTGAATCTCTACACCAACAGGTAATCCGTTCATAGCCAATCTTCATGCATGAATTTTTACCTTTCCTGGGACGTCCACATGCCATAACTCAAGCTGGCCCCTATGTGACCGCACCGAATCCAAGCAATCTACCATGTCGTCCTACTGAAGTTTAAGATTCATCCTATATTGGAATGTTGACCGAACTGTGAAGATGCCCTTCTTCGTATGTCTCCATGCCAAAATGCCATTCTTCCCAGGCCCACCAATGCGTATTTTCTCAATATTCGTGACATCCCCTTCATGGGACACCCTGCGAAGCACTGGTACATTCTATTGAGAACCTCTTTCATCCAGGAGATCACATACACACGAAGACGAGGAGTTGTCCTTGTATCCCAGTGGATAACAAGCTCCAGTGCGCGGGGTCCATTTGTCTTCCCATATCTTGATTTTTGAACCATCTATGACGCACCACATGAGTCCTTCCTATAATAACTTCTCGTCTCCGACGTATGTTTCTCCACGTGTGTGAGCATCCCTTTGGGCATGGTGTTTGCAGAAACTACTTATAAGTATCTTTCTTTGAGTACCCGTGCACACATCAAGCTCGGATCACAAACCATTCTTCATGCTTGCTTTGCTAATAGTGCCTGGTTGAACGTCGAGAAGTCCCTAAAGGTCATTGCCCCCTACTTTTTGCAATCATGGTGAAAGAGATGGAGAAGAAGTGGGTCACATATTTTGAGGAGTCACTCTTAACAAGTTGTGAGTCAGTGATATTTCATGCAAGGTACAAATATGAATATGTTGACTTTCACTTGACCGTAGCTTTTGGTGGCGACGCTGAGAAATATCTTACCAAGGTGAGGAATGCGATGAAGATCCGATTTGCTGAGTATGCACCTCTATTTGAAAACACTTCTCATGAAAGTGACGGGCTTGTAGAGGAGGATGTGGAGGGCCCTCTTGATGATTGGGATAAGTATTTGAGATTTAAAATATCCCAAAACTGGAATGAGCTAGAATGGTATCACGAAGAAGACTTGTTTCCTCGCCGACAGAAGTTGGATATCATGAAGTGGTGGGAGATTCACTCCCCCAAAGTATCAGGTGCTTGCGGCTATAGCACGAGACATATTGACAGTGTCCGTTTCTACAGCGCGTGCGGAGGCTGCATTCAGAAATGTTGGAAGGATCATCACTGATCAGAGAAGTAGTTTGAGCCCGAGTATTGTTGAGACACTGATGTGCCTTAAGGATTGGCTTCAGTCAGCCGGTAATATGATTTTAATTATTTTCATATGATTTATTTTATACCTTCGGTGTGGAATGTTTCATTTTGAATGCCTCCAATATTGCAGATCGCCAAAAGGCGAAACCAGCACTTGGAGATAATGGTGGTGATCAAGATGATGCTGGAACCACCTAGGCAATTCTGCTAGTTGTATGTTGCACCTTTGGTATATTATTATGTTATGATATATTTATTATTATTTTGAAAAAGAGAGGACACATCAGAAATATTTGAAGAAATAGTACTTGTCCATCTTCTTTTTCCTGCTGGACAATGTTGGGGATATCGCTTATCGGGAACTTATCGGTGGACGCGGGATAAGGGGCAAATTGCCCGCTTTATCGGCATGTCGAGTGATTCATATTGGCCAATTTATCGATGGATTTATCTTATCATGAGACATCGGTAAGCGGTAAATCATCCGATCTATTGGCATATCGGGAGATATCTTGAACAGTGGTACTTGATTAACTTTTGAAGTTTCAACCTTGGCTAGAAGCTCTTCCATGAACTCACCATGCTTTAAAATCTACACAAATGATTCACCTAGTAATGTATTTTGCAATTATGATCTTCTTAGTTCTGGCTGTTGATTTTCTTGTTTTTCTTAGAAGTTTGACTTGCATTTTATGCTGCAGGTTTTGTCTGATCTTCCTTTAGAATTGCGCTACCGTCCACACGACGAGAGAATTCAAAAAGGAAGAAAGAAATGCATGGCTCATGTCAGTGAGTCACCCATGCCGAGAGCAAAAAATCATCAAAGTTTTTATGGCATTTGTATTGTTTATTTTTAAAAGCAAATGGTGCTATGATGTGGTTACATGTAACTTTTAGTGAAGTGTACTAAAGAAATGGTAGCCTCTATCATGTAGCATGGATGTGACTGTGTAGTGTGTAGTACGTATTTTGAAGGCTGAGCTTTTGTGTTAATTTTTTTGTTGCGTACTTGTATGACGTTTTTAAATGGGTCCCACTTAATCCTACTTATCCCATCAAACTTTTAGTGAGTTGTCCACTACTCCCTTCATTCCTAAATATAAGAGCATATATAATCGGATCTCTCATACCCGTCTCAAACGCCTCGTCAGGCCGTCCAGTCATTGACCGGTCACAAAAACCCGACCCAACCGGAGCTCTCAAACTGCGGACAAATGCCCGAGCTGACCGACAACCCCCATATCCAACCCAAATATAGGGCGGATATGAGGAGGCCCGAGCGCATCCGCCACGTCAGCCTGGCACACCGCTGGCCCACCCCGACACCACAAAATCCCCCTTCGAAGCAAACCCTAGCTCATTTCACTCCGCTCCCCGAGTTTTCCCTTTCCCCAGTCTATCCAATCCATAGCGCTAACGAGCATGTATAGCATCGGGAGCCACTCCAACGGTAATTCCGTAGAAGAGGAGGATCTGACGCTCCATATCGCGCTCGAGCACTCGCAGGTCGATACGGGTGGCAGCTCCGGGTCTTGTGCGATGCCTCCTGTAGCCCGACCTTTTCCGCCCCATGCATGGATCTGCGAGGCCTTCCCAATCTGCTTAATGCGAGCAATGGTGGGTTCTAGTGCCCGCTCCGTCGGCGCTACGGATGTGGACTCTGGAGTCGAGGCACGCGCCGCCCACCATGAGAGGTAGAGTGCAAGGGAGAGGGGGAGGGTCCGACACGGTTGCGTAGTCCACCCTACGCCGCCGCGTGATGCCGGTGCCCAACGAGGAAGAGCGTCTCCTCCAGTGGGTATACCGTCGGTCATTTACCACGGCGGAGATAGACGCCCGACTTAAGGTGGCAGCGAGAACGGGGATGACCAGTGATGAATCTACCATCCCCGCCCCGATCCCCACCAATCTCGATACCCGCGAGCCCCGTGAAGCTTCGCGGGGACAAAACGGCCCATCCCCGTCAATAACGGGTACCCGGTATCTGTCGGGTATCCATGGGGATCTCAAAACTGTGTGGGATAGGTGTGATTGGGGAGAGCATGGTTGTTCGGAGAGGTGGAGAAAAACAATTGTGTAAAATATCTAGGTATTAATCTATATATTGTGCATTGGTAGTACGCATGACATAGTTTTTCGGGTATCCATGGAGTCCCCACGGGGGCAATTCTATCCCCATCCCCGCCCCGCGTGACTAACGGATACCCACGAGACACTACCCATGGGGTGAATTTGTCACCATCCTCGCTCCATGATAGGTAAATCCCCGCGGGTATCCGTCCCCACGGGGAATATTGCCACCTTGACGCCCAACAACCACTACTAGAAAAAAGCCTATAGCTAATATGGACATCAATGGCATGTGGTGCGCCACTGCTATATAGCTGTGGTGCACCACTGCTATATAGCAGTGGCGCACCACATACAGGTGCGCCATTAGTGTCCATATTACTAATGGTGCACCCTATGTCTGGTGCGCCATTACTATCTTTGATCTGGCCCCCACCCTTTCCTACACTTACCACTGGCGCACCGTGGGAAGTGCGCCATTACTAGTTTTAACTAGTAAAGGCGTACCACGTCCACGGTGCGCCACTACTAATATTTTTTTTCAGTTTTTTTAAAACTATTAATGGTGCATTCTTTCCAGGTGCGCCATTAGTAATCCTGGTTACCAATGGCGCATTCTTATGTGGATGCGCCATTGATAACCAGAAGTGAAAAAAAAACTCCCGCTCCCCTCCCCTCGTGGCTCTTCCTCCCGATCCAATTCAAGAAACTCCAGCTCTCCCCCCTCCGTCCGCCCCTCCCACCGCACCTGCCGTCGCCGGTTGGCCCTCCGGCGGCCTCCTCCACCGCACCTGCCGCCGTCGGCTAAACCCCCTGCTTCCCCCCTCGCCGTTGCGCCACCGTCCGCCTCGCACCGCGCCCTCCCCGCTCCCTGCCTCTCCCCGCCGCCGCCAGGACCCCCTGATGATGGGCGAGGACAAGGGCGCCGCCGCCTCCGCCGCGCTCCCCTCCTTCGGCTGCGAGGTTCACCCCGAGGTTCGCCCCCTCCCTCCCCCGCATTTTTAACATAGATGGTGGTCTTGTTCATGTGTTAGCTGATCTAGAACTTCCAGCCTCCACTGCCGAGAGAAATATCAGGTGCCAGAACTAGGACAACCAACCAATTCAGCATAGCACAGCTAGTAACCAGGCTTGGTGGAGTAAAAGGATTCCAGCTGAGCCCATTAAGGGTTGCTGGTGATGGTTTTCACATCAGCCCCCTTGGGTAAATGGACATACAATCTGTCTTGAACCAGTTTATAATCAGCGAAGACTCGCTTGTAAAGTTTGCCACTGTCATCTACGATAGCTTGAACTAGATGGTTAATCTCCTTTGCAATCTTAAGATCAAGCAGATCAGAGCAACATGGCTTCCTTAGCTTTGCCACTTCATCTTAGTTTGCCACATTTTTTACCTGTCAAGGTGAACACCATAAAGTGCAGTACATGTATGTAACTGCAAACCCACAATCGAATTTTCTATTCTCACTTTATCGGTCCTTCAGAATGTGCATCCAGCACAGTTTAGCTTCATCATGTCGAGATGATTATTAGCGTAAAGCCTCTGTTCCTGCCACTTCGCAAAGGAATTAACTTTACAGTCATGACCAAAGTGTAGGGCATGTGTTCCCATAGTTTAAGAGATGCTAGTGACAGAAGCTCACGTGTCATGTGAAGGACCATTGACTGTTGTCCCTAGAAGTCTTGAACTGATGATTATATTTGGTGTGTTTTAGTGTTTTTGAACAATGATTGTATTTGGTGTGCCTTAAGATGAACCTTGCTATTTTGATGCTATTTGAAGCTATTTGAAGTGACATGATTATATTTCAAGTGCATCAGAATAGCTTCAAATAGCAAACACACACCAAACATCAGTTTAAAACAGCATAACTAGAAGCTGTTTGAAATGACATGATTATATTTGGTGTGCTTTAGTGTTTTTGAACTGTTGATTCTAGTTATGCTGTTTGGTTGCCTTAAGATGAACCTTGCTAATGGCTTCATGGGTCACGACCATGCATTTTCTGGTTGATGTAGATAACTAAGTAGCTGTTGTTGTTAACTTGTGATGGTGTTGTTTAATCCTCACATTCCCCTCCTATGATATGATGTTTGCCAATTATTATCCGAACCAATTATTATCTGACAAAGATGAAAGTAGAATGCTGATGTTCTTTATTCTTGTTCATTCATGCTTTTCCTTTTTGATACTTCCCTTGCACCGAAATAGTGTTCTTCATGTTTGGTAGCTTTGCTTGTTTTGCCGGAATGTTGATTCATTTCCGTTCCGGCAAATTTCAGGCGCTCCATGTGTCCACTTTTTAGTAAATGTCATGTCCAAATTTTCTCTGTTTTAGGAATTGTCGTCTCACGACGAATACGTTATGTGCGAATACTGCCAAGACAAGCGCGGCCTTTGCGACACGCCTTTCCTAGTTGATGATAGGCGCTTCAACATCATGCTGGATGGGGACTTCGAAGTGGCTACAGTAAGTCACAACGACAAGTCTTTTTTCATAATTAAGCATGACTTCTTTTGCTTCAACTTATAATTTTTACTTTTTACTATTCTACTAGCGTATCCCCTGCCATGTGTGCATTGTACAATTTTACGGCAAAAGTATAACCATGCTCGGTCCTCAAGTGAACTATCTTTACCACCCTAGTTTCTTCACTACTAAAACCAATCTTATCCATGCAAGGCTTATGCATTTGAGCCTAATATACGTATCACCTTTGATATTCGTCCGGAAGATGAAATTGAAGGTAATATCGACATTTGGGTCGATGTGCAAACGCCTCCAGTTCTACCATTTTGTGAGTTTCTCAACCACATTTATTAAGTAATTTATATTGTTTATTTAAAAATAGTTGACAACTTATTTCCATTGACAGCTTATTTTCATTCTTCAAAAAATGTACGGAAAATGACAGAACCTATTACTACAATGATGAAGCAGAATTAACTTGTCAGGAGATACATCATCTTGTCCATTTTATCATTGATCTTGAGAAGTACAATACCAATCAGCAAACTTCCCCACATTATGGTCAATATGTGCCACTAGTGCACGTGGTGAACTACGGTAACATGCATGGAGATTGCATGGTAAGATTTTCTACTATTACGACATCCATGCATCTTTTGCATAAATTCTTGTAAAACTAAACTACATTGCTAGCTACAAAGCTAATACTATGTTTTTCAACAGAAAATTCCGGAAGATTGTGTGCCTCATGTGATGTTACCAAGAGGTAGCATTCATGTTATGATGATACGACCAGCGCGGCTAGGTCAGCCTAGGTATCTGATGTACACCTGTCCATACCGGATTTCTAAAACCGATGAAGTCATGACAATCAAAGATTGAAAAAAATGTATGGTCTATCCTAAAGAGCTACTTGGAAGCAACATTGTACGTAGGTCAAGAATTGGATACAAGATGATCTCCATTCTCCATAATGGAGAGTCAGGGCCTATCTTGTTTTTTGATATTCTACCTAAGCAGAGGAGTAGGTCCTAGGTTTAATGTGTTATTATGTGCTACAATGTGATGATGTGCTACAATGTGATGATGTGATGATGTGCTACAATGTATTAAATAGTATTGGTGGTAATGACTATGATGATTATTAGCTAGTTCCGAGATGATGTGATGATGTGCTACAATGTATTTTGTAACATGTTGATACGTCTCCGTCATATCTACTTTTCCGAACTCTTTTGTCCTTGTTTTGGACTCTAATTTGCATGATTTGAATGGAACTAACCCGGACTGACGCTGTTTTCAGCAGAATTGCCATGGTGTTGTTTTTGTGCAGAAATAAAAGTTCTCGGAATGACCTGAAAATTTACGGAGAATATTTCTGAAATTAATGAAAAATACCTACGCAAAGATCCACCTGAGGGGGTGTGCCAGTGGGCCACAAGCCCAGGCGCGACCACCCCCAGGCCGCACCAACCAGGCTTGTGGGGCCCACGTGGATCCACCGCCTCCAATCTCAGCACTACATATTCCGTTTCGCCCGGAAAAAAAATCAGAGAGAAGGATTCATCGCGTTTTATGATACGGAGGCCCCGCCAACCCTGTTATTCATCTGGAGGGCAGATCTGGAGTCCGTTCTGGGCTCCGGAGAGGGGAGATCGTCGCCATCGTCATCATCAACCTTCCTCCATCACCAATTCCATGATGCTCTTCATCGTTCGTGAGTAATCTCATCGTAGGCTTGGTGGACGGTGATGAGTTGGATGAGATCTATCATGTAATCGAGTTAGTTTTGACGGGGATTGATCCCTAGTATCCACTATGTTCTGAGATTGATGTTGCTACTACTTTGCCATGCTTTTAGATCTGAACCTATTATGTTGTCGCCAATATATGTGTGTTTTAGATTCTACCTTGCAAGTTATAGTCACCTACTATGTGTTATGACCCGACAACCCCGGAGTGACAATAGCCGGAACCACTCCCGGAGATGATCATAGTATGAGGAGTTCATGTATTCACCAACTGTTAATGCTTTGGTTCGGTTCTTTATTAAAAGGAGAACCTTAATATCCCGTAGTTTCCATTACGACCCCGCTGCCACGGGAGGGATGGACAATAGATGTCATGCAAGTTCTTTTCCCTAAGCACGTATGACTACATACGGAATACATGCCTACATTAGATTGACGAACGGGAGCTAGTTACTTATCTCTCCGTGTTATAGCTGTTACATGATGAATCACATCCGACATACTCATCCATCACCGATCCACTACCTACGAGTCCTTTAGTAATGGTCCTTGCTACGTTACTTTGTCGCTACTACTATTGCTACTGCTGTTACTTTGCTGCTGTTGTCACTACTGCTGCTACTTGCTACTGCTGTCACTACTGCTGTTACTTGCTGATGCTGTCACTACTGCTGTTACTTGTTACTTTGTTGTTACCTGCTGCAAGACTATTTTCCGGAGCCGTTGCCGGGGAAGCATAGCATTATTCTCAAGAATAGTCCCCCGTCAACGTGCTATTTTCTGGTGCCATTGATACAACAAGTTAGGAATAGTATGCCCTCAACAGACCTTTTTCTGGTACCGTTGTTATCATACCACTTTGCTACTGATACCTTGCTTGCAGTCACTAATCTTTCAAGTGTGGTTGAAATTGTCAAACTAAACTGCTAATACTTGAGAATATTCTTTCGCTTCCCCTTGAGTCGAATCAATAAATTTGGGTTGAATACTCTACCCTCAAAAACTGTTGCGATCCCCTACACTTGTGGGTTACCACCTGTGCACCATCTAAAAGTACACATGTTACAGTGATGACGATGATGACGATGATGATGATGATGTGCTACAATATGCTAAAAAAAATCCTAATATTCATAATAGTGGCGCACCATCTACAAGTGCACCATTAGTAAACCCACAGCAGTGGCGCATTTTTGGGCCTACTAATGGCGCACCAGGTGGTGCACCACTGTTATGTATATTAACAGTGGCGCACCAGGGGTGCGCCATTACTATTTATTAGTAGTGACGTGATAATAGTGGCGCACCTATAGTGCGCCATTAATAGGCAAAATAGGTGCGCCACTAATAACCTTTTTTCTAGTAGTGAACTCCGGAGGATCAACGCCGCACAACTCCAGCTCGGCATTGAGCAATCTGAGCGGGAGGCAGTGAGGCACTGGAGGCAACGAGGGTGGTTAAGCTCAAGCGCAAGCAAGGCACCATCGTCCGGTGCTTGCAAGGCTACATCGTCATCTTTGATTCCTCCTCCTTCGGAGGCTCCGACATCGATCCACCTCCTGCTGCGAACGCCTACAACATCACCGGCGACTGGAAGGGCATAGGGCCAACGAAGAAGTGATGAAGCTTGTCCTCTCCTTTTAGATAATCTAAATTAGTATGTAGTTAGGATGTGCCGGATCGTTGAAGCGTGTGATTTATGCCCATTTGGTGATCTTTTTGGTGATGTTTATATGAATTATGCCCGTTTGGTATCGACTTATATATCTGTTACCTGTCAATTATGATCGTTTGGTGATCTACGTATTATGTTACATGAATTTGTATGAATATATGGTGTCGGATATGAGATACGCGGATGTGGAGGCACGGATTTAGGGAGTACACGGTCACTGTCCGCGGACTCTCCCGGATGTGTCCGCGACGTTTGAGGGTCCGGTTTGCATGATCCGATGATATAAATCGTTTTAAAGATAGACTACATACAAAACAAAATGAGTGAATATATATTTTAAAATATTTTTATATACATTTATATGTAGTTTATAATGTAATTATTAAAAAAACTATATTTATAGAAAGAAAAAAGTACTTGTGAACAAACAGCGGTGGGACGAAATGGGCTGGCATTCCAATCCGCTTCAAAGCCAACTCAAAAAAGGAAAGGGAAAAGTTGGCTCCAAATCCGATTTGCCGCCATTGGTTGAAATGTTGGGGTGGGCCACCAAAGGAAACGCGCCAAGTCCCGGATCCATACCCCGACCCCAACCCCGAAGCCCCAGCACAGCTCGCCCGTCCTTAAAACTGGGTCCGCCGCCGACGCCTCTCCCTGCCTCCGGCGCACTCCCCTCCTCCTCGCCTCAAACCCTAGAATCCCCATGGCGTCGCCGGCGCCGCCCGGCTCTTCCTCCTTCTACTCAAGCGAGGGCGAGCTCGCAACCTTCCCGAACCCGTCGTTCGAATGGGAGGAAACCGGCCACCGCGTCTCTCCCTACCAGTTCCACCCGTCGCCGCCGCCGCAAACCCTAGCCCATGGCCTCGCCGCGGCCTCCCTCCAGACCGCTAGCGCGTCACCCACCTCGCCACCGCCTCCTCATGAGCCCGCGCCCGGCTTCTCCTTCTGCCCGAGCGACAGCGAGCTCGTGTCCTTCTACCTCCGCCCAAGAATCTCCGGCCAGCCCCTCCCGGACGCCGCCAAGCAGTTCCTCCACGAGGCAGACGTATACGCCACAGATCCAGCTTCCCTCGTCTCCGGCTACCTGCCAGGCTCAGCGAGGGCCAAGGGCGAGAGCAAGAACTGGTACTTCTTCAGCCTCGTGAAGCCCAAGAGCGCCCAGGACGCCCGCAAGAGTCGGATCGTCGGAGGAGGCAAGGGCTCATGGAAACAAGAGCGAGGGAACGACGTCGTCGGCGCCGAGGGCCACGCCGTCGGGCGCTTGGAGAAGTTCACCTACACACCCAATCCCAAGGAAGACAAGAAGCCGCCGGAGTGGCTCATGAGGGAGTTCAGCGTCGATCAGCAAGACGGCGGCCAGCCGAGGCCGGTTCTTTGCCTCTGCAAGATCTACCAGAGCCCGCGGTTCCTCAAGTCCGCCTCCAAGAACTCCGCGTCCGCGCGCAAGAGGAAGACGCCGGAAGACGAATCCCTGCACGCGTCTGCGCCCAAGAAGAGCAATGCCTCCATGGACGAATCATCCGCAGCCAGGCGGCAGCTCCAGTTTCCGCCATTGCTTCCTCCATCAAATCTGCCATCGCCCGTCCCTTCGCCCCCTCCTCCCGCACCAAATCCCGTGGTGGAAGTCGAAGACGACTTCTGGGAGCAGATTCGTGAGGACCCAGCGTTCAACTGCGGCTGGGAAGAGCTATGTGATCTCTCGCCCTGCTCATTGGCGGCAGTGGCACCGACCCCGCTGGGATCCAGCCATGGAAGTCAGTGCGCTTGACAGAGTTCTTACATACAACGGATATCTCTGAAGATGTCCACCTCCGGCCTCTCTCTACTGCTTCAGTTATTCAAAATCTCATCAGACCACTTCGGCTAAGTCACTTAGTTAAACTAGTCACAACCTTTACTTGTTACGCTTACTGTTTGCTAAGAGCAAGCCCTAAGCAATATACTCTATATCATATACTCTACGGCATCATGGGCTCATGGCTCAGTTTTGGGAACAATATATCATGCCAAATTTTGTAGCTACTCACGCGATGGCAGTTACGAATTACTGTTGACTCTTGGTTGTATCCTCTGTGATGGGATTACTGTTTGGTACCTTAACTAGAACATGATATGTACCCAATGCTCCGCTGTTAAGTTTGATGCTATCTTGTGTGCAATGTGGTTCTTAATTTCTGCAGTTGATAATATCAGCTCAATCTTGTTTCCCCTTTTCTGAATTTAGCAGTGCTACTGAATCGTTGAATATATGTTGTGTCCTGTTGTTCTCCATAAGCTTTGTTAATTCTGCAATATATTTGTTCTAGGCTAGAAACTGGTTTAGATTTGCTTACCCGGGTCTGTGTAACTACTGTATGCTGCAGCCGGACTTATGAATGTTCATCTGTTTTTTTTCTGAATGCAGCCGGACTTTTATAACCTGTTTGTTGTTGGATTTCTGGGTATTACTGCAGAATGGTCATAATTTGTAGCACTATTGCTGTAGTGAACTGAAGATGTGCTTGGTATTTTTATATGTGCTCAGAACTTGAAATGCGCTTTGTTTATAAAATAAAAATCCTGACACAGTTTGTGGCTGCTGTTTCTAGACGGGTCTTGCACATTCAGTAGTTTTTTGCCTGACAAGTCCTTTAACATATAACATATGTTTGTTTGGAGGATACAGGTGTTGTTCATTTGTTGGATTTTTGGGCGTTACTTCACAACGATCTTACACAATCTGTAGTGCAATTGCACGTAAAACTTTCTGACACAATATGCAGGCAGTTCCCTTTTCTTTTTTAGAGAAGGAGGTTAAACCCCCGGTCTTTGCATCAATCGATGCATGCGGTCATCTTATTAATTATTTCACAAATGTCTAACAGGAGTATACATCAATCCATCCAAAGCCACCACTCACATCTATAAAATGGATAATATGGAGTGCTCTCACTTCACATATCTAAGACCGGTGTTGTTTTCAATCCATCCACATAACGTATTGGAAATAACAGTCGGTGCAGCACACCTAAAACGCAGTTCCCTTTTCTATGTTTTTTTTTTTAGATTAGGATGATTACACAGTTTCGCTTGACAGGTGTTTTCCTTTTGCTGGAACTTGGAACTTGCTATAATCACAGGTGATTCATGGAACGACAGATACTTTTACATGCACAGGCAACACAGCTGATAGTTGTCCGCTGTCACTGGGCGTCTGGGCCTATGAGTGCTTCTTTCACCTCGGCTCGAACTGCTGACACACGAGGACTTACGAGGACTTGTTGTTCGATTTGTTCTCAGATTTTTTTATTTTTTTAAGAAGAGGAGGATGTACCCCCGGCCTCAGATTTGTTGTTCGATTTGTTCTCAGATGAAGAAGAAATAGTGCTTCAGTTGAGCTCCTGTCAACATGGGCCCAGAGCATCGGGTTGGGGGCCCTGTGATGGAAACCTAAGGGATCATGGAGGGGTTAGTGATGCTAGCAAGTTCTAGTTGGATCAGAAGATTGGGTTGTAAATTCTTAGACTTAGGATTGCAATTATGTATAATGATACGGTTATGGTTTTCCACTAATAAAGGGTTACGATTCTTAGCCTAAACATTCTGAACTCATTTGGGTGAATATTTTTGACTGCTGTGAGTGTTCATTGCTACAGTGTAAACCATTTGGCAGTCTTATCTAGTTAACCTGGTACGTTTCAGTGGCTGAAAGAAATTATCATGGCCCTACTTTCTACTTTTTTGATGCATTTAATAATCCAGCATGTGAAATAAAAGCAAAAAGAGTTCGCAAACTGGTACCAAACAGGGTAAATAATGCAGAGAACTATATTTGTTTTCTTCTCAAGAGAACCGGGCCCCACACACCATAAAAACTTCGAAATGAAATAAGTAGAGCACCTCACAATGAAAAGAGACAAAATTTCTCTTTGCTGACTTGCAAGAGCAACTCCAACCGGACGGGGATTTCGTCCGTTTGGGTCGTCCGTCGGCTCCGTGTCCGTTCGAGTTATGATTTGGGTCGGCAGTGCGTCCAACGCGTCGACCCATATTTGTTCGTCTGATCGGCTAGCCGCCGGTTTTTGAACAAATATATATATTTTGCATATTTTGCAACAGCAAATGATATAACATAGTTTCATACTCGAAAATAAAAATATAGCAAAGTTTTACAAGCCCAATAGAAATTAAATTGTCTATAAAATACACCTATTGATTGCCAACATGATCCCACGTATGCTCAACCAAATCATTTTGCAACTGAATATGAGTTTTCAAATCATGCATTTCATGATGGAATTGGGTGAAGTGTGCAAATGATGCCGCTTCTCCGTCATGCTGAGGCACCACATTGTCACCCTGAAATTCAAACCCTTGATCGTTTAGACGTTCCGGACGCTCATCCTCTACGATCATATTGTGCATGATCACACAAGCAGTCATCACTTCCCACAACTTCTTGGTGCTCCAAGTTCTAGCAGGATACCGAACTATGCCCCATCGAAATTGTAGAACACCAAAGGCACGCTCGACATCCTTCCTTGCACTCTCTTGCTCTTGGGCAAATCTTTTCGTCTTCTCTCCTACACTACAGGGTTGAAGATTGTCTTCACAATAGTGGTCCACTGTGAATAGATTTCGTCAGCTAGATAGAATCCTTCACTACTAGAAAAAAGGCTATTAGTGGCGCACCTACTTTGTCTCTTAATGTGCACTATAGGTGCGCCACTATTATCACGCCACTACTAATAAATAGTAATGACGCACCCCTGGTGCACCACTGTTAATATACATAACAGTGGCGCACCACTTGGTGCGCCATTACTATCCCAGACACTAATGGCGCACCACCTGGTGCGCCACTAAAGTGCAATTTGGTGCGCCACTACTATGAATATTAGGATTTTTTTTTCTTTTCTGATATTTGTACAGGTTACAAAATACATTATAGCACAGAATATAAACAGCAGATTTATCGAATACAATAGAAGATTAGTCTCCGAATACAATTCATTATATTAGTCTCTGAATTTAAAATAACGAACAAAGTTAGAACATTACAAGTCTCGAGACCGCGAGTAGCGAGTTTGTCTTCACATTACAAGTCGATATCTAAACTACCATCACATAGAAGAGGGTTGTGGTCACGATGAGCATCATCGTGATGAAACTGATCTTCATCCGGTTCCTCCTCCGCTCCCTCCTCTCTTCCGCTAGATAGCGCGCGTATCTAGCTTCCGCCTCCGCCCTAGTGGTGTACCCTTTGTAACTGTTACCGCTGAAACGGTGAACCTGTCTCCGATACTCCTCCCAGTCGTCGTAGACTCCGGGAACCTCACCCTTGTACACGACATACGACGGCATCTCTATGCACTATATATAAGCAATATGTAAGTATGCAACAAAAGGATCGGAAGAGAAAAGCAACACATTAATAGCACGATGGTCCTACTAATAAATAACATTGACTACACATATAAGTTGAACGACTGTCCAAACTAAAGAGACATACAAGTTCATTAAAGTTTAATTACAAGATAACATCAGTACTTTCGACTCGACTAAGGAACCGGAGCGTGGGTGACCGTTGATGTTAACATTGACCGGCGGGTTGTTGCCTTTGGAAAGCCTTGCAAACACCGGTGATCGTTGAAGCACGTTTATATCATTGTGCGATCCAGCCATGCCAAAGAAAGAATACCAGACCTAGAGATCTTTAGAGGCCACGACCTCAAGTATGACAGTGCAAGCCTTGACATGCCCCTTGTACTCGCCTTGCCAAGTAGAAAGTTAGTTCTTCCATACCCAGTGCATGTAGTCTATGCTGCCAAGCATCCCTGTGAAGCACCGGCTCGCATTGGTCGGCAACAAGCGTGCTGTGTCTGCAGCAGTCGGCTCTCTCCAACACTCAGGGCCAAACACTGCAATCGCAGCCTTGTAGTATCTGTATAACGACTATGGGCATGTAGACTCACTCATACGGGCGTACTCATCGATAAGATCACCGGGTACTCCAGAAGCAAGCATCCAGATGGCAGCAGTGCATTTCTGATAAGATGAGAAGCCAATCCTTACAATGGCATCCTCTTTCACTCGAAGTAGTTATCGTATCCGACCACCCCCTCTCGAATCCGTTTGAAAACATGCCTAGCCATACGGAAACGATGCCAGAATTTCTGGTGTTTGAAGAGCGGATTGCTTGTGTCAAAGTATTCCTTCCATAGAAGGAAATGGCCGCTCTCTCGGTTGCGATTTAACGCCGGACCATGCCCCGGAATTGAACCCGGAACAGCGGCCGCTGCCTATTAATGTGGTCATGGACCAACATGGCAATCAGCATATCCTGATCATCTGATGAGGAATCGTCGGAGTCACATAGAACATTATGAAAAAAGAACTCGTCGGCGCAGTCCATTTTGTACCTTAGTCAAACTGTCGAACAACTTGCGGGCGTGGACGACGAAGCTGACCGACGATGACGTGTTAGGGTCGGGGAAGCTGCGGTGCCCCGACGGCGATGCGGGTGGTGTGGGGTAGGCATTGCAGTATTAGAGGAGGCAACCAAAACTTGGCGGCGGCGGTGGCGGCGAGGGGGCTGGGGGCGAGGCGAGGGGGTGGAGAATGACCAATGTGCCAAGGACTGGTGGGCCATGGAATGGTGGAAGCGCGCGTCGTCCCCGTCCGCTTTGTGTCCCCGTCAACCCAAATCAGGCTCAAAATTGGGCCGGAAATGGGTGAGCAGGCGGACGAAAAGCGGACGCACGTCCATTTGGATCAGTGCGTTGGGTCGTCTTTTATGTTCGCGCGGACCCAGACGGACGGCGGCAGATGAAATGGATCGCCCCGTTGGAGTTGCTGTGACTTCTGTCAGACTTTCGAGTTCTACTAGTTATAAATTAAATTCTTGCATCATAGTCAACTTCTTAATGAAGTGTTATGATATAGTTCAGTTTTGTTCATGCATCTGTTTAGGTAGGTCTTATGGAGATTGCTCAAAATTGTGGTGCTCTTGAATTACTGTATGCACAACCACTGTCTCGATGTAGTTCTACATCGATATGCTTAAGCTTTGCTAGAACTGCAACTATGCACCCCAAGGGCACAAGATAACGTTCAAGACTACCAGATAGACCTACTATGGATCCTCAGTTTCATGTCGCAGACACATTGGAATGTATTGTTACCTCTAGGGCCCCGCGTCGCCCCCCGCTAGGGCGGCTCGGGTGGAAACCCTAAACTGCGCCACCGGGCACCTCCATCCCCATCCTCCCCTCCATCGCCGTTGGAGGAAGCCGTCAGGCAAAGCCCTGGACGGCTCACGGCGGCGGCGGAGGATCTCTTCTCTCCCACGTCGGATCGGGTGAGGCGGGTCACCCCATGGCGCCGGGGCACTTCTCCCGATCTGCGTCGCGGCGGCACGAGAGTTTGCCTTCAACGACGACGCAAGGTTGCGTCGTGGGGTTGGGCGGAGGCGGCGGAGCTGCAGAGCTTCGTGGAAGATCAGGTGGTGCTTGCTGCTCGGTGAGTTCGGGTGGCCGTGGCGGCCATGGTCCTGGTGGCCGGCGACTCAACGGGTCGGCAGCGGCGGAACACGACCGGTGGCAGCGGCGATGTTCGGCTTGGATCCCGGGGCAGCGACCCTGGAAGGTGGCGACATGTGAAGCTCGGGCTTGCCGCGGCGACATGGCGTGGTGTAGTCCCTGTCCAAGGCGGATCTGCACCGACGATCTTGTGGTTTTTTTCTACGGATTGGTTCGGGTCAGAGACGGTGACGAGCGCGCGGGATCCATCTCGGCGTCTCTCGCGGTTTGGCAACGTGGGGTGGAAGCCCTTCCCCTAGGCTCCAGTGTAGGCACACTCAGGTAGTGGCCGGTGCACCATGGCTCCTACGGTGGCAGTGTTGTCGTGGACGGTCGCCAGATCTAGGCGGCTAGATCTGGGGCTTTGAAGGCAGTCGGGACGGTGCATAGGTTGTCAGGTGGTTTTCTTTGGGATGGATCCGGGTGAAAACCTGGTCTTTGGCCGGTGGCCGAAGCCGATGATGACGGCACCCATATCGTTGTTTCCTTCATGAAGGCATCATCGAGGTGAAGCTCCCAACTCCACCGAATATCTCTGGGGAAACCCTAGATCAGCAGATCGGATGACGACGACACTCTTGTGTCATTTCCCCCTTGGGGCGTCATTCTTGGAGGCGTACGCGGACACGAGGGACAAGTGGATGGCATCTTTGGTGGAGCGGTGCTTCATCCTGCATATTCATGGCGGTGGATCTCGACGGCCTGGAGCAGTGGAGGCTCGACATCCGATATGTGGCGATGGACTCGGGCAGGAGGACGACGTTGTCTGGCGTCGTGGTGACGTCGATGGCAGAGAGGCCGGACACATCTCCAACGTATCTATAATTTTTGATGGTTTCATGCTATTATCTTATCAAACTTTGGATATTTTGCATGCCTTTTATATATTTTTTGGGACTAACTTATTAACTCACTGCGAAGTGCCAGTTCCTGTTTTTTCCATGTTTTTGACCCCTTTCAGAGGAGGATTTTGAACGGAGTCCAAACGGAATGAAACTGCCAAAAAGATTTTTTCCGGAACAGAAAAAGATCGGGAAGCCGGAGAATCAGGGCAGGGGGCCACCAGGGACCTCACAAGCCCTCATGGCGCGGCCAGGGGGGCCCGCGCCCCCTGGCTTGTGGGCTCCCTGAGCCTCCATTGCCCTAGGTTTTGCGCCTATATATTCTCTAAAATTCCATAAAAAATCAGGAGATCATCGAAAGTACTTTTCCACCGCCGCAAGCTTCTATCTCCGCAAGATCCCATGTGGGGCATGTTCTGGTGCCCTGTCGGAGGGGGATTCGGATACGGAGGACTTCTCCATCAACACCATGACCTCTCCGATGATGCGTGAGTAGTTCACCATAGACCTACGGGTCCATAGCTAGTAACTAGATGGCTTCTTCTCTTTCTTGGATCTTCAATACAAAGTTCTCCATGATCTTCATGGAGATCTATCCGATGTAATCTTGTTTTGCGGTGTGTTTGTCGAGATCCGATGAATTGTGGATTTATGATCAGATTATCTATGAATCTTATTTGAGTTTCTTCTTATCTCTCTTATGCATAATTTCATCTCCTTGTAATTCTCTTCGAGTTGTGGGTTTTGTTTGGCCAACTAGATCTATGATTATTGCAATGGGAGAAGTGCTTGGTTTTGGGTTCATACTGTGCGGTGACCTCACCCAGTGACAGAAGGGGTAGCGAGGCACGCATCGTGTTGTTGCCATCAAGGGTAAAAAGATGGGGTTTTCATCATTGGTTTGAGATTATCCCTCTACATCTTGTCATCTTGCTTAAGGCATTACTCTGTTCGTCATGAACTCAATACACTAGATGCATGCTGAATAACGGTCGATGTGTGGAGTAATAGTAGAAGATGCAGAAAGTATCGGTCTACTTGTCTCGGACGTGATGCCTATATGTATGATCATTACCTTAGATATCGTCATGACTTTGCGCGGTTCTATCAATTGCTCGACAGTAATTTGTTCACCCACCGTAATACTTGCTATTTTGAGAGAAGCCTCTAGTCCACACCATATTTTCAGCCTTACTCTTTTTCTTCGTTGCACTTTCTGCCTTCAGATCTCACTTTGCAGACAATCTTGAAGGGATTGACAACCCCTTTATAGCATTGGGTGCAAGCTCTTTTGTGTTTGCGCAGGTACTCTAGACTAGACGAGATTCTCCTACTGGATTGATACCTTGGTTATCAAACTGAGGGAAATACTTACTGCTCCTGTGCTGCATCACCCTTTCCTCTTCAAGGGAAAAACCAACGCAAGCAAGTCTCCGTCAACGTGTCAATTTCTGGCGGTGTTGTTTGAGAAGTAGCAGAAGGATTTCTGGCGTCGTTGTCGGGGAGGATCAAGTCAAGAACTCATCCAAGTAAGTGTCGCAGACTCATATCTTGCATTTACTTTGTTTGCCAGTTGCCTCTCGTTTTCCTCCCCCCCACTTCACAATTTGCCTTTTTCGTTTGCCTTTTTCGTTCGCCCTTTTTCCCGCTTGCTCTTTGTTCGCTTGTGCGCTTCCTTGCTTGTTTGCCGAAGTCACCATGACTGAAAACACCAAACTTTGTGACTTCTCGAATACTAATAATAATGATTTTATTAGTACTTCGATTGCTCCCGCCACTAGTGCGGAGTCATACGAAATCAATGCCGCTTTGCTGAATCTTGTTATGAAAGAGCAATTCTCCGGCCTTCTTAGTGAAGATGTCGCATCCCATCTCAATACCTTCATTGAGCTTTGCGATATGCAAAAGAAGAAATATGTGGATAATGATGTGATTAAATTGAAGCTTTTTCCCTTTCTCTTTGCGAGATCGCGCAAAAACTTGGTTTTCTTCTTTGCCCAAAAATAGTATCGATTCTTGAGATAAGTGCAAAGATGCTTATATATCCAAGTATTTTCCGCCGGCTAAGATTATCTCTCTCCGTAATGATATCATGAATTTCAAGCAACTTGATCATGAACATGTTGCACAATCTTGGGAGAGAATGAAATTGATGATTAGAAATTGTCCCGCTCATGGCTTGAGTCTTTGGATGATTATACAAATCTTCTACGCTGGCTTGAATTTCGCTTCTAGAAATATCTTGGACTCCGCCTGAGGTGGAACATTCATGGAAATCACGTTAGGGGAAGCCACAAAGCTCCTAGACAATATCATGACGAACTACTCTCGGTGGCACACTGCTACTGCAACAAAAGACCTTCCAACGGCGCCACAAACAAGCGTGCTGACGGGAGACTATTCTTGTCTTGATACTCCTTAGCAACGACACCAGGAATCCTTCTGCTACGGCTACGCCTTTAGGGACTTCCTTGGCAAATATGCAAAGGATTCCCCCGTGGTCTTGGAGCCTTGCGTTGGTGTTCCCTCGAAGCGGAAAGGGTGATGTAGCACAGCGGCGGTAAGTATTTCCCTCAGTTTTGAGAACCAAGGTATCGATCCAGTGAAGGAATATCACAAGTACGTGCACAAACACAAAGAGCTTGCAACCAACGCTATGAAGGGGTTGTCAATCCCTTATAGATTGTTTGCCAAGTGAGAGCTGAAAGCAAAAAGAAACAAAGCAAAGTAAAAGCGAAAGTGGAAACGATAGGTGTGAATAGACCCGAGGGCCGTAGTGTTCACTAGTGGCTTCTCTCATGAAAGCAAGTAGACGGTGGGTGAACGAATTACTGTCGAGCAATTGATAGAACCGCGCAAAGTCGTGACGTTATCTATGGCAATGATTATATCTATAGGCATCATGTCCAAAACAAGTAGACCGATACTTTCTGCATCTACTACTATTACTCCACACGTCGACCGCTATCCAGCATGCATCTAGTGTATTAAGTCCAAAAGAACAGAGTAACGCCTTAAGCAAGATGACATGATGTAGATGGACAATCTCATATCTACGATAAAAGCCCATCTTGTTACCCTTGATGGCAACAACACGATGCGTACCTTGCTGGCCCTTCTCTCACCGGGAAAGGTCACCACACGGTATGAACCCAAAACCAAGCACTTCTCCCATTGCAATAATCATAGATCTAGTTGGCCAAACAAAACCCAAGACTCGGAGAGACTTACAAGGATATCAAATCATGCATATAAGAAATCATCAAAGACTCAAATATATATCATAGATAATCTGATCACAAATCCACAATTCATTGGATCTCGACAAACACACCGCCAAAGAGGGTTACATCGGATAGAACTCCATGAAGATCATGGAGAACTTTGTATTGAAGATCCAAGAGAGAGAAGAAGCCATCTAGCTACTAACTACGGACCCGTAGGTCTGAAGTGGACTACTCACGAGTCATTGGAGGGGCGATGATGTTGATGAAGAAGCCCTCCAACTCCAAAGTCCCCTCCGGCAGGGCACCGGGAAGGGTCTCCAGATGAGATCTCGCGAAAACGGAAGCTTGCGGCGGCGGAAAAGTGTTTTCGTGGATGCCCTGATTTTTTTTGGATTTTTAGGGAATTTATAGGCCAAAGACCTAGGGCAGGGGAGCGCCAGGGGGGCCACAAGCTTGGTTGCCGCGGCCTCCCCCTGGCCGCGGCAACAGGGCTTGTGGGCCCCCTGTGGGCCCACTTGCTTGGCCCTCAAGCCTCCCGATCTTCTTCCGTTCTGGAAAAATTTTATTTCGGGGATTTTATTCCGTTTGGACTCTGTTCCAAAATCAGATCTGAAAATAGTCAAAAACACAGAAAAAACAGGAACTGGCCCTTGGCACTGAATTAATAAGTTAGTCCCGAAAAAGATATAAAAGGTAAACAAAACATCCAAAGTTGACAAGATAATAGCGTGAAACCATAAAAAATTATAGATACGTTTGAGACGTATCAAGCATCCCCAAGCTTAACTCCTGCTCGTCCTCGAGTAGGGAAGTGATAAAGAATGAATTTTTGATGCTTTCATGCTACCTAGCATAGATGTCCTTTGTAACTCCTCTTATGTGACGTGAATGTTCAGATCCATTAGATTCAAAACAATAGTTTGCTATTGACATGGAGACAATAATACTTCAAGCAAACTAGCAAAGTAATCACGAACTTTCAAAATAACAAGGCCAAAAGAAAGTTATCCCTACAAAATCATATAGTCTGGCTATGCTCTATCATCATTGCACAACGAATTTAAATCATGCACAACCCCGGTATTGGCCAAGTAATTGTTTTCACACCTTTACTTTCTCAAACCTTGTCAACTCTCACGCAATACATGAGCGTGAGCCATGGTTTTAGCACTATAAGTGGTGTGGAGTGTGGTGGAGGTTGCAAGACAAACAAGGAGAAGGTGGTCACATTGACTAGGCATATCAATGAGCTATGGAGATGCTCATCAATATATATCAACGTGAATGAGTAGGGATTGCCATACAAATGATGCACCAGAGCTAAGAGTATGGGAAAGCTCTTAAAGAAAACTAGTGGGTGTGCATCCAACTTGCTTGCTCACGAAGACCTAAGGCAAATTTGAGGAAGCCTATCATTGGAATATACAAGCCAAGTTATATAATAAAAATTTCCCACTAGCTATATGGTGGTGACAAAACGAGAGACTCTCAATCATGAAGATCATGGTGCTTAATATGCACAAGTGTGGAAAGGTGGTAGCATTGTCCCTTCTCTCCTTTTCTCTCTTTTTTTTGGATGGGCTCTTTGGCCTCTTATTTATTTATTTATTTTGGTGGGCATCTTTGGCCTCTTTTATTTCCTCACATGGGACAATGCTCCATCAATGATGATCATCACACTTACAACTCAAAACTAAGAGCAATGATGACTCTATATGGAATGCCTTCGGTAGTGTACCGTGACAATGATCTAGCATGGCATAGACATTAATGGAAACATCATGCTAGCTATCTTACGATCATGCAATGGCAATGTAGACGTGGTGGCACATGTCATGGTGGTAGTTGCATGGCAATATATCTCGAAATGACTTTGAAAAAGCCATAGTAGGTAGGTATGGTGGCTGTTTTGAGGGAGGCTAATGGTGGGTTTTGTGCACCGGCGAAAGTTGCACGACACTAAAGAAGATAGTGATGGTGGAAGGTGAAAGTGCATCTAAACCATGGACTCAATGTTAGTCATGAAGAATCATATACTTGTTGCAGAAGTTTTATTAGTAATCTAAACAAAGCATTCAACGCATACTCCTAGGGGAAGGGTTGGTAGGTATAAACCATCGCGCGATTCCGACCGCCACACAAAGGATGACAATCAATAGACTAATCATGCTCAGACTTCATCACATAGCGGTTCACCATACGTGCATGCTACGGGAATCACTAACTTCAAAACAAGTATTTCTAGATCCACAACACCTTACTAGCATAACTTCAATATTGCCATAACCACAACTCAAAACTAGTTGAGATGAATCAAACTTCTCTAACTATTCAAAGCACATGAAGGTGGAAGTTTTTGTATCCCTTTTGATAACTACCCCTTTTGAGACTACTTTCAAAGCATAGATCAACTACCAAGCCATGCACTGCCGTGCTCTAAAAGATATAAGTGAAGCACATAGAGCAAAAGCAACTAGCTCCAAAAGATATAAGTGAAGCACATGTGAGCTAAATTGTCTACCAAAGGATATAAGTGAAGCTCGACAAAATCACGGTGAGTGCATGTCTCTCTCTCTAGGTGTGCAGCAAGGATGATTGTGACATAACAAAAATAAAAGACTCCTACGATACAAGACACTCCAAGCAAAACACATAACATGTGGTGAATAAAAACATAGCCCCAAGTAACGTTACCGATGGATTGAAGACGAAAGAGGGGATGCCTTCCCGGGGCATCCCCAAGCTTAGGCTTTTACGGCATCCTTGAATCAACTTGGGGTGCCTTGGGCATCCCCAAACTTGAGCTCTTGCCACTCTTTATCTTTTTGTCCATAAGAACTTCACCCAAAACTTGAAAACTTCACAACACGAAACTTAAACAGAAACTCGTGATAACAGTAGTATAAGAAAGCAAACCACCACTTCCTAAGGTACTGTAGCTGTCGTGGGTATAAGCCTGACAGTAGATATGTAGGGTACGAATGAGATGGGCAGAGTCCTAGCTACGGCGAGGTTGTATGAGTTCAGGCCCCTCTACGGTGGAGGTAATAGCCCTATGTCTCAGTTCTCTTGGAGCTTGTTACCGAGTGTAATATGGAGTACAATGTTTTTCTAACCCTTTTACCAGTGGGGGAGGGCGGCTTATATAGAGTGCGCTGCCCTCCACAACGGTTCTGATTCAAGGGTGGAGTAGTGTCGATTGAATGCATGCGCTACAGGTAACGTATGCTATAAATGCTAGTTAATGCACCCGGAAACGTACGGCAGTTTCCCTCCAGGGAGGTTACGACGCACCGAGTGTATCCAGTCGGTAGGTCCGGTGTCCTCCGAGTCTTAGTCTCCGACTGGATGATTCTGGGCCTATTACCGACTGGATGATGGGGGCGCCTTAATACAGTCGGGCATACTTAAGGTCCTGTCCCTTGTGTGGGGTAGTCCTTGGGTAGGACCTGTAGGACAGGCCTATGACCCTACCCTAGGACTATGACCCCATCATTAGTCCCCGAATGGATTGGGGTTGAAACGTCAAAGCAGTGCTCGATGCTCAGATCCGACTGGACTAGGTTCGGCTTGGGCGTTGCTTGCCCCTATCCATTCTATCTCTCCTGGCCAATGATCCGAGTGAATGTGTTCTGCGGAACGGACTGTCGGGAACCGAGTGCCTTCGCGGCATCTTTTGACACGACCGGTCAACTGACAGCGGCGGATTTTCCGGGATCTCAAATTTCGGTTTCCGCGCGCTTAGCGGGGGCGACGTCAGCGCGCTCGAGTAGCCTGACTCCTCGATCCTCGCGCCTTCAACTCTTCCGCCGATATCGCCGCGGCTGGTTGGGCGGATAAGATTTCGGGCCCGCTCGCCAGCGACCGAGTCGGTGTTCTATTTAACTCTGGCCGACGAGACCCTTCGGTTACGCTCGCCGAATCCTCTGCTCTTGCTTGCTCCGTCTTCCTCGCCACCTCTTGCGCTTATACACCTTTCCCTTCCCATCCTTCTCGAAAGCTCGCCATCGCCGCCATGACCAAGGGCCAAACCAGCAAGATGGAGGCAAGGAAGAAGAAGGGCAAGGCGGTGGCTGCTCAGCGGCGGCAGCGGCCATTGCCAGCGGGATGGATCCAGGGAGACTTTCTCCCCTCCACAGTGACGGAGGGGGACCTGCTGGAGCTGGTAGAGCACGGCGAGCTCGTGCATAAGTCTTGGAGGTTGCCGGCGGACGACGAGATTGAGCCGACGCCACGGGAGGGGGAGCGCGTCTTGCTCCTCAGCCACGTTCACCGAGGTTTCTCTCTGCCCCCCACCCTTTCTTCAAGGGTATCATGAATCATTTTGGTGCACAACTCCATCATTTCCCTCCGAACGCCATCGCCCACCTTTCAACATTCATTGTCTTGTGCGAATGCTTTATTGGTTGTCCTCCCCATTGGGGTTTATTCAAATACATCTTCTCCGCCCGCTCCCAAACCATAAAACGCCTTAGTCAGTCGGATGACAAGACGCATCTCCTCCAGCTCTGCGGGGGTTTAGGGTTCCAAAAGAAGAGTCGGAGCAGCTACCCTGCTCTGCAGTTGAGTGAGTCGGTTAGGAACTGGCAGTCGACGTGGTTCTACTGCCAGGATATAGCCTGCCCGAACACGTCGACTGGGCTGCCTCCATTTAGTCTAGACCGTCCTGCTCCGCCCAAGCAACTCGCCCTCTCGAAAACTGAGAAGAATGACATCTAGCCTTTGGTCGAGGCACTCATGGATGTTGTCAGAAGGGGGGTCTCCGGTATTGACCTGCTGGAAGTCTTCATCGGTCGGCGGATCCAACCTCTACAAGCTCGCCACCACGCTATGTGGCTCTACACAGGGCCCGAGGATTCCACTCGGACCGTCGCGGTGGGCATACTCGAGGAGAAGGTGACCTCGATAGTGCTCCAAATCACGGGACCTTGCGAGAATCCTAAAGGAGCTCGCCGAGTGGCGCCTTACAACGCGGACAACCCGCCACCGAATCAGGTGAGTAGAATTAGCCGAATATATCGAACTATTTTGATTTCAGTCGTTCATTTATATCCTCGTGTGATGCTTAATGTTCCCGACTGAATCTTATGTAGGAATGGACCAACTGGTCCTCCCCTGTCTCGAACGGGGATCCGGAGGAGGAGGAGGAAGAAGGTAGCCAGGAGGGGAGCGTGGAGAGCGCTGAATATGTCTCCGACAGCATGGAGTCGGAGGAGGAGGACAGCGAGGAGGAGGAAGAAGACGAAGAGCGCAACTCACCGCCCCCACCGCCAGAACAGCGGAGTAAGCGTCGACATGAGCATGTCGTCCCTTCGGCTCCCCCCGCATTGTCGAGTGCTCCACCTGCCGCTCCGGCGGTCCCGAGTGCTCGAGGCACGAAGAGGTCCAGGGACGCCCCCGCTGAGCCTGCAGGCCAATCTTCTAGGGTGCCCAAACCGAGTGGGCCCAAACCTCGGAGGGCTCTGCCGCGCATGAGGGTTGCCATCCCCGTCACATCCACGTAAGTGAATCCAACTCTCGGCTTTTTATGTTACCCGAGTGGACTCCAGCTTTACAAGTCGAATGGGCTTCACTTGACAGGGCCGCCACTTCTACAACCTCTCCGGTCCGCCAAGGGGATGATCCCATGGACACAGACAACGTCGTCTCGTCCCAGCCGGGTATGTTGTAAGAGAGCCGGGTATTTTATTCCTGTAGACCGTACTATCCTTTTCTTTTTCTAAATCGTCGTGCCATTCGGCTTGTCAGGGGCGATTCACCCGGACGAAGACGGGCAAGGAAGAGCCGACCCGGCCGCGGAGCCTATCGTGGAGCCTGTCCTTGAGGCTGCTCCTCCTGCTACTGCCCCTGCCGCCGACGCTCCGCCGACGCTCCGCCGACTGAAGTGCCTCCACCGACCGAACCAGTGCCGGTGGGAGAAGAACTGACTGGGGCGAATCTTGGGATGCCTCAGGATCTTCCCACGATTCTCGGTTCGTCAAATGTTGAATTCAACATTCGGTGTGTCCCAGAGGAACAGGTGGGAGCGGCCAAGGGAGCCATGTTCCAAGCAGAGCTGATGACCGGGGAGGCCAAGAGGGCTTATGACTCCGTTGCGTCTTTGTACCAGCGGAGCTTGGAGCTGCGCGACGACATCCGAGTAAGTAGTCTAGTAAGTACTTACTTTTATTTTGTAACCCACTGGGTGTTGTCGTAGTCTGCTGTTTGCAATGGGTTCACTCCGAGTGAACCCAGTGGGTGTAGTCCCCGAGACTTCTGTCGAGTGCTTGCACCGACAGTTGTCTTTATACATTTGGTCTTTATTTTTGTCGTGTCCGTAGACAAGATTTCTGAGTGCAAGTACTTATTGCAGTCGGAGCACTCTTGCGGTAAGAGTTCCCTAGAGTAAACTGCACACAGGTGGAGTAGCTTTAGCCTCGGAGGCGTAGGTGAAAACGTGCACCTCAATAGGGCAGACCTGCTTGAGGTGCATGCCAGTGGGGTCACTCTTAGTGAACCCAGTGGGTGTAGTCCCCGAGACCGCTGTCGACTGCTTGCGTCGGCAGGGGTCTGAAGAACGTAGTGTGTATTGAGAAAGTTGCTGATAACCCTTTGTTTCGTGTTGTAGAAAACTTGTGATATGGGAACCGCTTATGAAGCCTTGAGGGCTGAGAAGAACCAATATGCTGGCGAACTAGAAGCCGCAACGCTCGCCATGGCTGGCATGAAGAACGCGCTGGAAGTTCGAGAGAAATCCTTGGAGGAGGCGCTGGAGGCAAACAGGGCGTTGGTGGCGGAGGTGGAGAGGCTGAAGAAACAGAGGACCGAAGTGTACGATCAAATGGTTGCTCGGAACAAACGATGGACAGCTCAGGAGAAGTATGTGAACGACTGGGCTGTCCAGATGATGAGTCGTCTGGCTGGTAAGTCTGATGATTTGTCGAGTGATTGTATCTTGTGACGAACACTTGGTTTGTAATTTCTATTTGCTCGTTTACTGCAGATTTTTGTGGTGACGCGAAGCTGAAGCGGCGGCCGTGGAACGATCCATGAAGGACAATGTGCCACTCAGCGAGGACGCCAACCGGAATCTACTCCGGGCTCATATCCGCGTAGGCAAAGTGGGTCCGTTCATCAACCGACTGAAAGAAATCTTCGGCCGCATTGAGAAGGAGCTTTGGCCGGAAGACGAGTCGCGGGAGAAGATGGAGACTCTGTTGGGGCGACTAGGGGATATTGCGGCCCGAGTGCAATCTTGGAAGAAATCGGCAGCGCGTTGCGGTGCTGATGTGGCGCTGTCCTTGGTCCGAGTCCATTGCAAAGAAGTGCGGGAAGATAAGCTGAAAACCTTGAAAGTCGCCAACACGAAGAAGCTTAAATTCGAAGACTTCATGGAGACATTCCTGGAGACTGCAACCCGCATTGCTGATGGAATCGACCTGGATACCTTTGTGGAACCCTCCAGTCCGGACGCGGGCCCAGCTGACTCATGATCGAACTCTATCCTCGGTATGCCGAGTGTTTGTCTGTAAGATATTCTGGCCACTTCTGTTCGCCGTCATCCTTTTGGATCGGTGCGGGTAAGCTTGATCCGCACCGAGTCCGTTATCGTTTCTAGACTGCTGGTAGTCACAGTGAAAACACTTATTCTTTTGCTTGAATGCTGTTTGGAGTTGAACACTTAATGTGTACTCGTAGAATATTAGGACTTAGGTGATTCATGATCAGTGCTAAGTTCCCGAGTGTAACGTATAGAGCACACTCGGAGGAGCGAGTAGTACTTAGGCGATGCAGGATCGCAGCCAAGTCCCCGAGTGTGACGTAAAGTGCACACTCGGAGGAAGCTAATACTTAGGCGATGCGTGATCGCAGCTAAGTCCCCGAGTGTGACGTAAAGTGCACACTCGGAGGAAGTTAATACTTAGGCGATGCAGGATCGCAGCTAAGCCCCCCGAGTGCGTCGTGAAGTGCACACTCGGAGGAAGTTAATACTTAGGCGATGCAGGATCACAGCTAAGCCCCCGAGTGCGACGTGAAGTGTACACTCGGAGATAGTTAATACTTAGGCGATGCAGGATCGCAGCTAAGTCTCCGAGTGCGACGTGAAGTGCACACTCGGAGGAAGTTAATACTTAGGCGATGCAGGATCGCAGCTAAGCCCCCGAGTGCGACGTAAAGTGCACACTCGGAGGAAGTTAATACTTAGGCGATGCAGGATCGCAGCTAAGCCCCCGAGTGCGACGTAAAGTGCACACTCGGAGGAAGTTAATACTTAGGCGATGCAGGATCGCAGCTAAGCCCCCGAGTGCGACGTAGAGTGCCCACTCGGAGGAAGTTAATACTTAGGCGATGCAGGATCACAGCTAAGCCCCCCGAGTGCGACGTGAAGTGCACACTCGGAGGAAGTTAATACTTAGGCGATGCAGGATCGCAGCTAAGCCCCCGAGTGCGACGTGAAGTGCACACTCGGAGATAGTTAATACTTAGGCGATGCAGGATCGCAGCTAAGTCCCCGAGTGCGACGTAAAGTGCACACTCGGAGGAAGTTAATACTTAGGCGATGCAGGATCGCAGCTAAGCCCCCGAGTGCGACGTGAAGTGCACACTCGGAGATAGTTAATACTTAGGCGATGCAGGATCGCAGCTAAGCCCCCGAGTGCGACGTAAAGTGCACACTCGGAGGAAGTTAATACTTAGGCGATGCAGGATCGCAGCTAAGCCCCCGAGTGCGACGTGAAGTGCACACTCGGAGGAAGTTAATACTTAGGCGATGCAGGATCGCAGCTAAGTCCCCGAGTGCGACGTGAAGTGCACACTCGAAGAAAGGTGTTACTTAGGCGATTCGGGATCGCAGCTAAGTTTTTTTTTTGTGACCGTAGTCTGCAACCACGGAAGAACTCTGAATCTGCAAAAGAAATTGAATCTGCTGTATATTATTTTTCCAAAACTTGTTCGTCACACTGCTTCAGTCAGCGATCACGTATAAAAACGCTTGAGGAGGTCTCCGTTCCACGCGCGGGGTTCGTCGGTCTCCTTCTGAATGTTGTAGAGTCTGTATGCCCCGTTGTTCAGCACCTTTGAAATGATGAAAGGACCTTCCCAGGCCGGAGCCAACTTGTGTGGTCTTTGCTGATCCACTCGGAGCACCAAATCGCCAGCCTGGAACGTGCGGCTTCTGACATGTCGTGCATGAAAACGTCGCAGATCTTGCTGATAAATTATTGAGCGAGTAAGTGCCATCTCGCGCTCCTCCTCTAGAAGACCGACTCCATCTTGCCTTGCTTGTTCTGCTTCGGCTTCGGAGAAGAGTTCGACTCGCGGGGCATTGTGAAGCAGGTCACTCGGAAGGACCGCTTCTGCTCCATAGACGAGGAAGAACGGTGATCGCCCTGTTGATCTGTTCGGAGTGGTGCGGAGGCCCCAAAGTACTGAAGGTAACTCGGTTACCCATGGACCAACAGCATGTCCTATCTCTCGCAAGAGTCGAGGCTTCAAACCTTGAAGGATAAGTCCATTTGCACGCTCAGCTTGTCCATTGGATTGCGGATGTGCTACGGAAGCAAAATCCACTCGGATACCTTGACTCGCGCAGAAACCTTTGAATCTGTCCGAGTCGAAGTTTGTCCCATTGTCCGTGATTATGCTGTGAGGCACTCCGAATCTGGAGATGATGTCTCTGACAAACTTCACGGCTGTGGAGGCGTCGAGTTTCTTGATGGGCTTGGCTTCTATCCACTTTGTAAACTTGTCGACTGCCACCAACAGATGTGTGTAGCCTCCTTGGCCTGTCTTGAATGGTCCGACTGTGTCTAATCCCCAAACTGCAAACGGCCACACAAGTGGGATTGTCTTTAGTGCAGATGTTGGCTTGTGGGACTTGTTGGAGTAGAACTGACAGCCTTCGCATCGATCGACCATAGCTTTGGCCATTTCGTTAGCCTGCAGCCAGAAAAATCCAGCCCTGAACGCCTTGGCGACGATTGCTCTTGAAGAAGCATGATGGCCGCAGGTTCCCGAGTGGATATCCTCTAGGATCAACTGCCCTTCCTCTGGGGAAATGCAACGTTGGAGAACGCCTGAAACACTCTCCTTATACAATTGACCGTCAATGACAGTGAACGCCTTCGACCTGCGAACTATTTGTCGGGCTTGGACTTCATCTTCTGGAAGTTCTTGCTTTAGGATATATGCCATAATCGGCACAGTCCAATCGGGAATGATTACCAGAATCTCTGTGACCAGATCAACCATAGCAGGCACATCGACTTCAGTCGGGTCTGTTGCGCTCTTGGGTTGTACTGGCTCTTCCGTGAAGGGATCTTCTTTGACTGAAGGAAGATGGAGGTGCTTGAGGCAGACATCACTCGGGACAGGTCTCCGAGTGGATCCGAGCTTCGCCAACTCGTCCGCCGCTTGGTTCTTCAGTCTTGGAACATGATGAAGTTCTAGACCTTCAAACTTCTTCTCCAGCTTCCTGACTGCATTGCAGTAGGTTGTCATAGTGGGGTTCCTTACGTCCCACTCTTTCATCACTTGGTTGACCACCAAGTCTGAATCGCCGTAGACCATCAGGCGACGGACGCCGAGTGAGATGGCCATGCGCAATCCGTAGAGAAGAGCTTCATACTCTGCCTCATTGTTAGAGGAATCAAAGTGTATCTGAAGCACATACTTGAGCTTGTCACCCTTTGGTGATACAATCACAACACCAGCGCCGGATCCATTCAACATCTTAGACCCATCGAAGAACATTGTCCAATGAGCCGAGTAGATGTGAGTCGGTTGCTGTTGTTCTACCCATTCTGCTATAAAGTCAGCCAGGGCTTGAGACTTAATAGCTTTCTTGGCCTCGAACTTGATGTCGCAATACAGCATCTCCATCGCCCACTTTGCCACTCGGCCTGATGCGTCCCGATTGTGGAGAATTTCCGACAACGGAGCATCAGAAACGACAGATACTGAGTGGTCTTGGAAATAATGAGCCACCTTCTTTGCAGTCATATAGATCCCATAGATAAGCTTTTGATAATGGGGATACCTCTGCTTGGAAGGTGTCAGGACTTTGGAGACGTAGTACACTGACCGCTGAACTTTGTATGCTTTGCCTTCTTCTTCTCGCTCGACTGTAAGAACAGTACTGACGACTTGATTTGTAGCCGCAATATACAGAAGAAGGGGCTCTTTACTGAGCAGAGCAGTAAGAACTGGCTGGGTGGAAAATAGGACTTTGAGGTCGTCGAACGCGACTTGGGCTTCGTCTGTCCACTCGAAGGTATCTGATTTCTTCATGAGTTGGTACAGAGGAAGTGCTTTTTCGCCAAGTCGACTGATGAACCTGCTCAAAGCTGCTAAGCAACCTGTGAGTCGTTGAACATCGTGTATTCTGACCGGCCTCTCCATTCGGACGATGGTCCCGATCTTTTCGGGGTTAACATCGATCCCTCGTTCGGAAACGAAGAAACCGAGTAACTTTCCGCTGGGAAGACCGAATGAACACTTGGCAGGATTTAGCTTGATATCGTACCTATGAAGGTTGGGAATGTTTCTGCCAAGTCAGTCAGCAGGTTGAAACCTTTGCGGGACTTGACTACGATATCATCCATGTATGCCTCCACATTGCAACCGATCTGGTCGAGGAGACATTTTTGGACCATGCGCATAAAGGTAGCTCCTGCATTCTTCAGACCGAAAGGCATGGTGATGTAGCAGAAGCACCCAAACGGGGTGATGAAAGCTGTTTTCAACTCATCGGGACCATACAGACGGATCTGATGATAACCCGAGTAGGCATCAAGAAATGATAAACGCTCGCACCCCGCAGTCGAATCGACAATTTGATCTATGCGGGGGAGCGGAAAATGGTCTTTCGGGCAGACCTTATTGAGGTGCTTGAAGTCAATGCACATTCGGAGTGACTTGTCCTTCTTGGGCACCATGACTACATTGGCGAGCCACTCGGAGTGGTGAACCTCGCGAATGAATCTGGCAGCTAGCAGCTTAGCCACCTCTTCTCCGATTACCTTCCTTTTGTGCGCGGCGGACCGGCGCAGGCGCTCTCGGACGGGCCGAGCAGCGGGATCCACATGCAGTCGGTGCTCAGCCAACTCCCTAGGTACACTCGGCATGTCAGATGGCTTCCATGCGAAGATGTCCCAGTTCTCACGGAGGAATTGGGTGAGCTCGGCTTCCTATTTGGGATCCAGGGTGGTGGAGATGTTCGTCGTGGCGGCAGACTCGTCCGTCGGGTGGATGCTGACCTTCTTAGTCTCTCCCGCCGACTGGAACGCGGACTCAGAAAGTGGCTTCTTTGAGCGCATTAAGTCGGCGGGGTCGACTGTCTTGTGTTTACCGCTCCGGATGCGGTCCTCTTCTTCGCCATTTGCATAGCGAGTTGCTATCTCCATCATCTTGCTCATGGAGATGTCACCGGTTCGACCAAACTTCAAGTACAGCTCCCTGTACCGCACACCTGCCTTGAAGGCGCAGACAACTTGATGCTCGGTGATGTTCTCCACCGTGTGGTAAAGAGTCGTCCATCGCTGGATGAAGTCGCGCAAGGGCTCATTCGGCTTCTGGACACAGTGCTGAAGCTCCACAAGACCTGCAGGGCGCTTGCACGTTCCTTCGAAGGTTCTGATGAACACTCGGGTTAGATCTTGCCAACTGTAAATGCTTGAGGGGGCCAAGTGGTTCAGCCAAGCTCGGGCCGAGCCGTCGAGCATCAGAGGGAGGTGCTTCATAGCGACATGGTCGTCTCCTCCTCCGATCTGGACTGCCATTCGGTAGTCGTCTAGCCATGTTTCGGGCTTGGACTCTCCTGAGAATTTACCGATTCCCGCAGCCAATCGGAAGTTGGGCGGGATATCAGCCGAGCGGATGGCTCGACTAAAACACTCGGGGCCAGATACGATGGCCCTACTTCCACTCGGACGATCCATATCGCGGCCATCGCGGTGGGCTCGACCCCTGTCGACTCTTCGCTGAGCGATTCGGCCCCTTGCGTCGGGTCTTGGGTCGTAAGTGTCGCCGACTGAATGCCGATCATCATGATGCCGGGACCCGTAGGGCCCACCCCGCGGAGGGGTGCGTGAGCGACGACGATACTGATGAGATCCAGGGCTGTGAACCGATCTATGCGTGTTTGCATGGACGAAACTATTGTGGATCCGATTGTGTGACTGGCAGACTGCCGAATTCTGCTGCTGCGCCGTGCGCAACAGGGCTCGGATTTGTTCGATTCCCCTTCCTGCCTCTGAATCAGTCGGCTGGAGGGAATCGGCAATCTGGGCAGCCGCGGCCAGGTTGAGGAGAGGTGTGCGGAACACCTCCACGTTGCTCCGCCGAGTGTGTCGGCTGACAGAACGACGAGGCGGACGACGCGCACCGGATGCTTCGCCAACTTCACCTCGGTCGGCCTGACGAGGATCTTCATGGGAGTTGGCCATGTGTACTTCTGCTGCAGGCCCACGACCCACGTACTCGGTAGGAAGCTCAGTCGGAACCGAGTCTGAGCACTGGGAGCGTGGGGCCACTACAACAGACTCCAGAACTGCCACCTGAGAGGACGCGATCTGGCGCGCTCGGGCATGCTGCACCCAACGTTGGAGACGCGGACTGCGGGACCGCTTACTGCGGTGAGTGACGAGGGTGTAATCCGGAAATGGAGCCGATTGTTGGAGAAGAAGAACGCCGCGAGCGCCGGCACGGAAGTGCGTGGCCCCGCGACGGGGAAGCGCCTTGACGTCAAGGGGTGCCTCCCGAAGCCACGCCGAATCGTCGACGACGAAGGAGAGAGCACCGAAGAGGATCTGATGACCCATGATCGAAACTCCATCGGACGACATGAAAAAAGGAAGTAGTCGCAAACTCGCCGGAAGTCGCTTAGACGCCTGCCCCACGGTGGGCGCCAACTGTCGTGGGTATAAGCCTGACAGTAGATGTGTAGGGTACGAATGAGATGGGCAGAGTCCTAGCTACGGCGAGGTTGTATGAGTTCAGGCCCCTCTACGGTGGAGGTAATAGCCCTACGTCTCAGTGCTCTTGGAGCTTGTTACCGAGTGTAATATGGAGTACAATGTTTTTCTAACCCTTTTACCAGTGGGGGAGGGCGGCTTATATAGAGTGCGCTGCCCTCCACAACGGTTCTGATTCAAGGGTGGAGTAGTGGCGATTGAATGCATGCGTTACAGGTAACGTATGCTATAAATGCTAGTTAATGCACGCGGAAACGTATGGCAGTTTCCCTCCAGGGAGGTTACGACGCACCGAGTGTATCCAGTCGGTAGGTCCGGTGTCCTCCGAGTCTTAGTCTCCGACTGGATGATTCTGGGCCTGTTACCGACTGGATGATGGGGGCACCTTAATACAGTCGGGCATACTTAAGGTCATGTCCCTTGTGTGGGGTAGTCCTTGGGTAGGACCTGTAGGACAGGCCTATGACCCTACCCTAGGACTATGACCCCATCAGTAGCAAACTTAAATTCTACTTATGTTGATGTTGGGTTACTGTATTTTCAATCTTCCATGGTTAATACCCCCCGATACTATCCATAGTTTCATCAAAATAAGCAACCAACTCAACAAAAACAGAATCTGTTAACAACAGACAAGTCTGTAGCAATCTGTATACGTCGTATACTTATGTTACTTGACAAATTCTGAAAAATTACGACAGTCTGAAGAATGTGCGTAGCAATCAGCAGAAAAAAGAATCAACTCAAAACCTCTTACAGAAAAAAATGAAAATTCTTTTCGTGAGCAGAAAGTTTCTGTCTTTTTCCAGCATGACCAAACGATCATCCCCAAGACTAATCTTAACGGTTTTGCTTGGCACAAACGCAAAAAGAAACACAAAAAAAAACAATCATCAAAGAATTATGAAAGTGTGGAAAACACAAAACAGAAAGAAAAAGGATAGATTCGTTGGGTTGCCTCCCAACAAGCGCTATTGTTTAACGCCCTTTGCTAGGCAAAAGGTGATGGAATCACGTATAGTCATCTTTGGTGCTCAAACCATAAGTAGCCCTCATCATAGATTCATAAGGCAATCTTATTTTCTTTCTAGGAAAATGCTCCATGCCCTTCTTTAAGGGAAATTGAAATCTAATATTCCCTTCCTTCATATCGATGATAGCACCAATAGTCCTTAGGAAAGGTCTACCAAGAATAATGGGACATGAAAGATTGCAATCTATGTCAAGTAAAATGAAATCCACGGGTAGATAGTTCTTATTTGCAACAATAAGAACATCATCGATCCTTACCATGGGTTTCTTGACAGTAGAATCCGCAAGATGCAAATTAAGAGAACACTCTTCAATCTCATGAAAACCAAGAATATCACATAAAGACTTTGGAATCGCGGAAACACTAGCACCCAAATCACACAAAGCATTGCACTCATAGTTTTTGATCTTGATTTTGATGGTAGGTTCCCACTCATCATGAAGTTTTCTAGGTATAGAGACTTCTAGTTCGAGCTTCTCTTCAAGAGATTTCATCATAGCATCTACGATATGCGCGGTAAAGGCTTTGCTTTGGCTATAAGCATGTGGAGAGTTTGCAATGGATTGCATCAAAGAAATGCATTCAAACAAGGAGCAACTATCTGTTGGGGAACGTCACATGGGAAACAAAAATTTTCCTACGCGCACGAAGACGTATCATGGTGATGTCCATCTACGAGAGGGGATTTCCGATCTACGTACCCATGTAGATCGCACAACAGAAGCGTTAAGAAACGCGGTTGATGTAGTGGGACGTCCTCACGTCCCTCGATCCGCCCCGCGAACCGTCCCACGAACCGTCCCGCGATCCGTCCCACGATCCGCTCCGATCTAGTGCCGAACGGACGACACCTCCGCGTTCAGCACACGTACAGCTCGACAATGATCTCTGCCTTCTTGATCTAGCAAGATAGACGGAGAGGTAGATGATTTCTCTGGCAGCGTGATGGCGCTCCGGAGGTTGGTGGTGATCTAATCTCAGCAGGGCTCCGCCCGAGCTCCGCAGAAACGCGATCTAGAGGAAAAACCGTGGAGGTATGTGGTCGGGCTGCCGTGGCAAAGTTGTCTCAAATCAGCCCTAAAACCTCCATATATATAGGTGGGAGGGGAGGGGCCTTGCCTTGGGGCTCAAGGAGCCCCAAGGGGTTCGGCCGAACCAAGGGGGGGAAGTCCTCCCCTTCCAATCCTAGTCCAACTAGGATTGGAAGGTGGAGTCCTTCTCCACTTTCCCACCTCCCCCCTTTTTTCTCTTTGATTTTCTTTCTCCTGTGCATAGGCCTTCTTGGGCTGTCCCACCAGCCCACTAAGGGCTGGTGTGGCACCCCTAAGGCCTATGGGCTTCCCCCGGGTGGGCTTCCCCCCCGGTGAACATCCGGAACCCATTCGTCATTCCCGGTACATTCCCGGTAACTCCGAAAACCTTCCGGTAATCAAATGAGGTCATCCTATATATCAATCTTCGTCTCCGGACCATTCCAAAAACCCTCGTGACATCCGTGATCTCATCCGGGACTCCGAACAACATTCGGTAACCAACCATATAACTCAAATACGCATAAAACAACGTCGAACCTTAAGTGTGCAGACCCTGCGGGTTCGAGAACTATGTAGAAATGACCCGAGGGACTCCTCGGTCAATATCCAATAGCGGGACCTGGATGCCCATATTGGATCCTACATATTCTACAAAGATCTTATCGTTTGAACCTCAGTGCCAAGGATTCATATAATCCCGTATGTCATTCCCTTTGTCCTTCGGTATGTTACTTGCCCGAGATTCGATCGTCAGTATCCACATACCTATTTCAATCTCGTTTACAGACAAGTCTCTTTACTCGTTCTGTAATACAAGATCCCGCAACTTACACTAAGTCACATTGCTTGCAAGGCTTGTATGTGATGTTGTATTACCGAGTGGGCCCCGAGATACCTCTCCGTCACACGGAGTGACAAATCCCAGTCTTGATCCATACTAACTCAACGGACACCTTCGGAGATACCTGTAGAGCATCTTTATAGTCACCCAGTTACATTAAGACGTTTGATACACACAAAGCATTCCTTCGGTGTCAGTGAGTTATATGATCTCATGGTCATAGGAACAAATACTTGACACGCAGAAAATAGTAGCAACAAAATGACACGATCAACATGCTACGTCTATTAGTTTGGGTCTAGTCCATCACATGATTCTCCTAATGATGTGATCCCGTTATCAAGTGACAACACTTGCCTATGGTCAGGAAACCTTGACCTTCTTTGATATACGTGCTAGTCAACTAGAGGCTTACTAGGAACAGTGTTTTGTCTATGTATCCACACAAGTATTGTGTTTCCAATCAATACAATTATAGCATGGATAATAAACGATTATCATGAACAAAGAAATATAATAATAACTAATTTATTATTGCCTCTAGGGCATATTTCCAACACTATCATAATTGAATTCCTTGAAATCCAAAGTGGGAGTTTCATTACTACCCAAAGTTTTGATTTCTTCTACTCCACTCTCCACACCTTTATCATCAAGATAGGTGGACTCTGAATCATTGGGGCGTTTTTCAACCAAAGTGGATTCATATCCAGCCCCTTCATCAATAGGTTTGACACGCGAAAACAAAGTTTCAAGAGGATTCACACCAAGCACTTTAAGATCTTCGTGATTTACATCACTAGAACGCACCCTTTTAAACCATTCATGCCTAGCGCGAATTTGTGTGGTTCTTTCTTTGCTATCATTCATGGAGACACGCATAGATTTTAAAGTTTCATCCAAGTTGACCTTGGTAGGAGCACATCTAACTTTCAAAGCATCAATATCACAAGACATCCTATCAACGCTCTTAGTCAAATCGTCAATTTTGAGTAGTTTTTCCTCTATGGACGCATTGAAAATCTTTTGAGAGTTGATGAACTCTTTGATATTACTCTCTAAATCAGAGGGTAATTTGTTGTGATTTCCATAAGTGTTGTTGTAGGAATTGCCATAATTGTTAGAGGAGTTACTAGGAAAAGGCCTAGGAACATAGTTTCCTCTAAAAGCATTGTTGTTGCCAAAATTGTTCCTACCAACAAAGTTAGCGTCCAAACTAGCGTTGCTACTCTCAATCAAGGAAGATAGTGGCATGTCATTGGGATCTAAAGGAGCGTTTCTACTAGCAACCAAATTCATCAACTCGTCCATCTTAGCACTAAGCGAGTTAATTTCTTCTATAGCGTGTACCTTTTTGCTAGCAGGTGACCTTTCAGTGTGCCACTGAGAGTAGTTGGTCATGATATTGTCTAGGAGTTTTGTAGCGTCTCCTAACGTGATCTCCATGAACGTTCCACCTGACTTGGAGTCCAAGATATTGCGAGAAGCGAAATTCAAGCCAGCGTAAAAGATCTGTATAATCATCCACAAACTCAAGCCATGAGCGGGACAATTTCTAATCATTAACTTCATCCTCTCCCAAGATTGTACAATGTGTTCATTATCAAGTTGCTTGAAATTCATGATATCGTTACGTAAGGAGATAATCTTAGCCGGTGGAAAATACTTGGATATGTAAGCATCTTTGCACTTATCCCAAGAATCGATACTATTTTTAGGCAAAGAAGAAAACCAAGTTTTTGCGCGATCTCGCAACGAGAAAGGAAAACGCTTCAACTTAATCACGTCATTATCCACATCTCTTTTCTTTTGCATATCGCAAAGCTCAATGAAGGTATTGAGATGGGATGCGGCATCTTCACTAGGAAGGCCAGAGAATTGCTCTTTCATAACAAGATTCAGCAAAGCTGCGTTGATTTCATACGATTCCGCACTAGTGGCGGGAGCAATCGGAGTACTAATAAAATCATTATTATTGGTACTCGAGAAGTCGCAAAGTTTGGTGTTTTCAGCCATGATGACTTCAACAAACAAACAAGCACACAAGCAAGCAAGAAAACCGGCAAAGGAAAACGACAAAAAGGCAAAAGGCAAAAGAAAACGGCAAAGGAGAATGGCAAATGAAAACGGCTAATGTGAAGTGGGGGAGAGGAAAACGAGAGGCAACTGGCAAAAAAGTAAATGCAGGAGATGAGTTTGTGAGACCTACTTGGATAGATCTCTCCTTCCCCGGCAACGGTGCCAGAAATACTTCTGCTACTGCAACATAAGACCTTCCAACGACGCCAGAAACAAGCGTGCTGACGGGAGACTATTCTTGTCTTGATACTCCTCAGCAACGGCACCAGGAATCCTTCTGCTATGGCTACGCCTTTAGGGAATTCCTTGGCAAATATGCAAAGGATTCTCCCGTGGCCTTGGAGCCTTGCGTTGGTGTTCCCTCGAAGCGGAAAGGGTGATGTAGCACATCGACGGTAAGTATTTCCCTATGTTTTGAGAATCAAGGTATCGGTCTAGTGAAGGATTATCACAAGTACCTGCACAAACACAAAGAGCTTGCACCCAATGCTATGAAGGGGTTGCCAATCCCTTATAGATTGTTTGCCAAGTGAGAACTGAAAGCAAAAAGAAACAAAGCAAAGTAAAAGCAAAAGTGGAAATGATAGGTGTGAATAGACCCGGGGGCCGTAGTGTTCACTAGTGGCTTCTCTCATGAAAGCAAGTAGACGGTGGGTGAACGAATTACTGTCGAGCAATTGATAGAACCGCGCAAAGTCGTGACGTTATCTATGGCAATTATTATATCTATATGCATCACGTCCAAAACAAGTAGACTGATACTTTCTGCATCTACTACTATTACTCCACACGTCGACCACTATCCAGCATGCATCTAGTGTATTAAGTCCGAAAGAACAAAGTAACGCCTTAAGCAAGATGACATGATGTAGATGGACAATCTCATATCTACGATAAAAGCCCATCTTGTTACCCTTGATGGCAACAACACGATGCGTGCCTTGCTGCCCCTTCTGTCACTGGGAAAGGTCACCACACGGTATGAACCCAAAACCAAGCACTTCTCCCATTGCAAGAATCATAGATCTAGTTGGCCAAACAAAACCCAAGACTCGGAGAGACTTACAAGGATATCAAATCACGTATATAAGAAATCAACAAAGACTCAAATATATATCATAGATAATCTGATCACAAATCCACAATTCATCGGATCTCGACAAACACACCGCCAAAGAGGATTACATCGGATAGATCTCCATGAAGATCATGGAGAACTTTGTATTGAAGATCCAAGAGAGAGAAGAAGCCATCTAGCTACTAATTACGGACCCTAGGTCTGAAGTGAACTACTCACGAGTCATTGGAGGGGCGATGATGTTGATGAAGAAGCCCTCCAACTCCAAAGTCCCCTCCGGCAGGGCACCGGGAAGGGTCTCCAGATGAGATCTCGCGGAAACGGAAGCTTGCGGCGGCGGAAAAGTGTTTTCATGGATGCCCTGATTTTTCTGGATTTTTAGGGAATTTATAGGACAAAGACCTAGGGCAGGGGAGCGCCAGGGGGGCCACAAGCTTGGTTGCCACGGCCTCCCCCTGGCCCCCTGTGGGCCCACTTGCTTGGCCCTCAAGCCTCCCGATCTTCTTCCGTTCTGGAAAAATTTATTTCCGGGATTTTATTCCGTTTTGACTCCGTTCCAAAATCAGATCTGAAAAGAGTCAAAAACACAGAAAAAATAGGAACTGGCGCTTGGCACTGAATAAATAAGTTAGTCCCAAAAAAAGATATAAAAGGTAAACAAAACATCCAAAGTTGAGAAGATAATAGCGTGAAACCATAAAAAATTATAGATACGTTTGAGACGTATCACACACTGAAAGTTCACCTACTAGTAAGAAGGTACACACTATAGAAGAAATTAACTCGTTGAGTGCTAAGATGGATGATTTAATGAATTTGGTTGCTAGTAGAAGTGCTCCTTTAGATCCTATTGATATGCCTTTGTCTTCTTTGATTGCGAGTAGCAACGCTAGCTTGGACGTTAATTTTGTTGGTAGGAATAATTTTGGCAACAACAATGCTTTTAGAGGAAACTATGTTCCTAGGCCTTTTCCTAGTAACTCCTCTAATAACTTTGGCAACTCCTACAACAATACTCATGGAAATGACAATAGATTACCCTCTGATCTAGAGAGTAATATCAAAGAGTTCATCAAATCACAAAAGATTTTCAATGCGCCCATAGAGGAAAAGCTACTCAAAATTGACGATTTGGCTAAGAGCGTTGATAGAATGTCTAGTGATGTTGATGCTTTGAAAGTTAGATGTGCTCCTCCCAAGATCAATATGGATGAAACTTCGAAAGCTATGCATGTTTCCATGATTGAGAGCCAAGAAAGAACCGCCCAAATTCGTGCTAGACATGAATGGCTTAAAAAGACGTGTTCTCGTGATAAGAATGACGAAGATCTTAAAGTGCTTGCTGTGACCCCATTGAATCTTGTTTTCTTGTGACAAACCTAATGATTATTGGGCTGGATATGAATCCACTTTGGTTGAAAAGTGCCCCAATGATTCGGAGTCCATCTATCTTGATGCTAAAAGCATTGAAAGTGGAGTAGAAGATATTAAAGCTTTGAGTAGTAATGAAATTACTACCATGGATTTCAAGGAATTCAATTATGATAGTTGCTCCTTGATTGAATGCATTTCCTTGATGCAATCCATGTTAAACTCTCCACACGCTCATAGCCAAAACAAGGCCTTTACCGATCATATCGTCGAAGCTATGATAAAATATCTTGAAGAGAAACTTGAATTGGAAGTCTCTATCCCTAGAAAGCTTCCTGATGAGTGGGAACCTACCATCAAAATCAAAATCAAAAACTATGAATGCAATGCTTTGTGTGATTTGGGTGCTAGTGTTTCCGCGATTCCAAAGTCTTTATGTGATGTTCTAGGTTTTAATGAGATTGAAGAGTGTTCTCTTAATTTGCATCTTGCGGATTCTACTGTCAAGAAACCCATGGGAAGGATCAATGATGTTCTTATTATTGCAAATAGGAACTATGTACCCGTGGATTTCATTGTGCTTGACATTGATTGCAATCCTACATGCCCTATTATTCTTGGTAGACCTTTCCTAAGGACTATCGGTGCTATTATCGATATGAAGGAAGGGAATATTAGATTTAAATTTCCAGTAAAGAAGGGCATGGACCACTTTCCTAGAAAGAAAATAAGATTGCCTTATAAATCCATGATGAGGGCCACTTATGGTTTGAGCACCAAAGACGACAATACGTGATTCTATCGCTATTATGCCTAGCTAAGGGCGTTAAACAATAGCGCTTGTTGGGAGGCAACCCAATGAATTTATCTTTTTCTTCCTGTTTTGTTGCGTCCACACCATCATAATTCTGTTGTGATTGTGTTTTTTGTGTTTCTTTTTGTGTTTGAGCCAAGCAAAACCTTTATGACTAGTCTTGGTAATGGTTGTTTGATCCTACTGGAAAAAGATAGAAACTTTTCGCTCACGAGATGATTTTTCATTTTTATTCAGAAAGAGATTTTGAGTTGATTCTTTTTGCTTCTGGTTGATATGCCTTTTCCCCAGGCAGTCATAATCTTTCAGAATTTTTGAGGTACCAGAAGTATACGAAGTATACAGATTGCTACAGACTAGTCTGTTTTTGACAGATTCTGTTTTTGTTGAGTTGGTTGCTTGTTTTGATGAAACTATGGTTAGTATCGGGGGGGGGGGGTACTAGCCATGGAAAAGTGAGAATACAGTAGCCCAACAGCAATATAGATAGAATTCAAGTTTGCTACAGTACCAAAAGAAGTGGTAGTTTTTTTTCTTGTGCTAATGTTATCACGAGTTTCTGTTTAAGTTTTGTGTTGTGAAGTTTTCAAGTTTTGGGTGACGCTCTCATGGAAAAGAGATAAGGAGTGGAAATAGCTCAAGCTTGGGGATGCCCAAGGCATCCCAAGCCATATTCAAGGACACCAAAAAGCCTAAGCTTGGGGATGCCCCGGGAAGGCATCCCCTCTTTCGTCTTCAATCCATCGGTAACATTACTTGAAGCTATATTTTTATTCGTGATGACCCACAAGTATAGGGGATTAATCTTAGTCCTTTCGATAAGTAAGAGTGTCGAACCCAACGACGAGCAGAAGGATCTAACAAGTGGTTTTCAGCAAGGTAAAATCTGCAGGCACTGAAATTGTCGGTAACAAGTGATTGTGTGGTGAGATGATTCGTAGCAAGCAACAAGTAAAAAAAGTAGCAACGGTGCATCAAAGTGGCCCAATCCCTTTTGTAGCAAGGGACAAGCCGACAAAGTCTTATAGGAGGAAAAACGCTACCAAGGACACACGGGAATTTCTTTCATGCTAGTTTTCATCATGTTCATATGATTCACGTTCGTTACTTTAATAGTTTGATATGTGGGTGGACCGGCGCTTGGGTACTGCCCTTACTTGGACAAGAATCCCACTTATGATTAACCCCTCTCGCAAGCATCCGCAACTACGAAAGAAGAATTAAGACAAAGTCTAACCATAACATTAAACTAGTGGATCCAAATCAGCCCCTTACGAAGCAACGCATAAACTAGGGTTTAAGCTTATGTCACTCTAGCAACCCATCATTTACTTACTACTTCCCAATGCCTTCCTCTAGGCCCAAATAATGGTGAAGTGTTATGTAGTCGACGTTCACATAACAGCACTAGAGGAAAAAGAACATACAACACATCAAATTACCAAACGAATACCAAATTCACATGACTACTATTAGCATGACTTATCCCATGTCCTCAGGACCAAAAGTAACTACTCACAAAGCATAATCATATTCATGACCAGAGAGGTAATGAGTAGCATCAAGGATCTGAATATAAACTCTTCCACCAAACAATTCAACTAGCATCAACTACAAAGAGTAATCAACACTACTAGCAACCTCACAAGTACCAATCGGAGTCGCGAGACGGAGATTGGTTACAAGTGATGAACTAGGGTTTGGAGATGAGATGGTGCTGATAAAGATGTTGATGGTGACGAGTGCCCTCCGATGAGAGAAGTGTTGGTGATGACGATGGCAATGATTTCCCCCTCCTAGAGGGAAGTTTCCCCGGCAGGATCGTCCTGACGGAGCTCTAGATTGGTTCTGCTCAAGTTCCGCCTCGTGGCGGCGGCGAAACCACGAAAAAGATCCTCCTTGATTTTTTCCTGGACGAAACCCTTGATATAGCAAAAGTGGAGGGGAAGTGGGCCAGTGGGCTGCCCACAAGCCCTCATGGCGCGACCTGGGGGGGGGGGGGGGTGGCCGCGCCGTGCAGGCTTGTGGGCAACCCCTGGTGCCCCTCTGGCACTTCTTCGGCCCAGTATTTTTGATAAATCAGGAAAAAAAATCCTCGTTGATTTTTACGGCGTTTGGAGTTGCGCAGAATAGGTATATCAAGTTTGGTCCACTTTTAGGCCAGAATTCTAGTTGCCGGCATTCCCCCTCTTCATGTAAACCTTGCAAATAAGAGAGAAAAGGCATAAGAATTGTACCGTGAAGTGAAATAACAGCCCAAGAAGCGATAAATATCAACATGAAAACATGATGCAAAATGGACGTATCAACTCCCCCAAGCTTAGACCTCGCTTGTCCTCAAGCGAAATCCTAGCTCAATAAATATGTCCACATGTTTAGGGAGAGAGGTGTCGACAAAACAAGATACGAACATGCATGCATCATGACCATGATGAGAACAACAATACGAACATATAATTTCTCATGTTAAAGTGATAATTCCTTCACAAAGTAAAGCATGAATCAAGAACCTTACCGAGAACTAACAACCAATAGCCTTTAGTCATGGAAGCAATTGCAATTTATCACAACATCAGAAAGAGTCAAATAAGAGCTTGTAAAGCAAATCCACATACTCAATCATTCTTTCGTTCTCTACAATTACTACAACTCACGTGGTACTCATGAGATCAAAGTTTCAGCTGGACACAAAGAAAAATATGTTGGAAATATGCCCTAGAGGAAATAATAAATTAGTTATTATTATATTTCTTTGTTCATGATAATTTTTTATAATCCATGCTATACTTTTATTGATTGGAAACACAATACTTGTGTGGATACATAGACAAAACACTGTCCCTAGTAAGCCTCTAGTTGACTAGCTCGTTGATCAAAGATGGTCAAGGTTTCCTGACCATAGGCAAGTGTTGTCACTTGATAACGGGATCACATCATTAGGAGAATCATGTGATGGGCTAGACCCAAACTAATGAACATAGCATGTTGATCGTGTCATTTTGTTGCTACTGTTTTTCTGCGTGTCAAGTATTTATTCCTATGACCATGAGATCATAAAACTCACTCGCACCGAAGGAATGCCTTGTGTGTATCAAACGTCACAACGTAACTGGGTGACTATAAAGATGCTCTATAGGTATCTCCGAAGGTGTCCGTTGAGTTAGTATGGATCAAGACTGGGATTTGTCCTTCCGTGTGACGGAGAGGTATCTCGGGGCCCACTCGGTAATACAACATCACACACAAGCCTTGCAAGCAATGTGACTTGATGTAAGTCATGGGATCTTGTATTACGGAACTAGTAAAGAGACTTGCCGGTAAACGAGATTGAAATAGGTATGCGGATACTGACGATCGAATCTCGGGCAAGTAACATACCGAAGGACAAAGGGAATGACATACGGTATTATATAAATCCTTGACACTGAGGTTCAATCGATAAGATCTTCGTAGAATATGTAGGATCCAATATGGGCATCCAGATCCCGCTATTGGATATTTACCGAGGAGTCTCTCGGGTCATGTCTACATAGTTCTCGAACCCACAAGGTCTGCACACTTAAGGTTCGGCGATGTTTTATGCATATTTGAGTTATATGGTTGGTTACCGAATGTTGTTCGGAGTCCCGAATAAGATCACAGACGTCGCGAGGGTTTCCGGAATGGTCCGGAGACGAAGATTTATATATAGGTTTGTCTCATTTGGTTACCGGAAGGTTTTCGGGCATTACTGGGAATGTACCGGGAATGACGAATGGGTTCCGGAGTTCTACCGGGAGGGGCCAGCCCACCCGGGAAGAAGCCCAAAGGTTTTGTGGGGGCACACCAGCCCTTAGTGGGCTAGTGGGCAAGCCCAAGAGGGCCCTTGCGCAGGAGATAAAGAAATCAAAGAGAAAAAGGAAAAAAAGGGGGGAAGTGGGAAAGTGAAGGACTCCACCTTCCAATCCTAGTTGGACTAGGATTGGAAGGGGAGGGCTCCCCCCCTTGCTTCGGCCGACCCCTTGGGGCTCTCTTGAGCCTCAAGGCAAGGCCCTCCCCCTCCCTCCTATATATACTGAGGTATTAGGGCTGATTTGAGACAACTTTGCCACGGTAGCCCGACCACATACCTACACGGTTTTTCCTCTAGATCGTATTTCTGCGGAGCTCGGGCGGAGCCCTGCTGAGATAGATCACCACCAACCTCCGGAGCACCGTCACGCTGCTGGAGAACTCATCTACCTCTCCGTCTCTCTTGCTGGATCAAGAAGGCCGAGATCATCCTCCAGCTGTACGTGTGCTGAACGCGGAGGTGTCGTCCGTTCGGCACTAGATCAGAGCGGATCATGGGACGGATCGTGGGACGGTTCGTGGGATGGTTTGCGGGATGGTTCGTGGGACGGTTCGCGGGGCGGATCGAGGAACGTGAGGACGTTCCACTACATCAACCGTGTTTCTTAACGCTTCCTGTTGTGCGATCTACAAGGGTACATAGATCGGAAATCCCCTCTCGTAGATGGACATCACCATGATAGGTCTTCGTGCACGTAGGAAAATTTTGTTTCCCATGCAACGTTCCCCAACAGTGGTATCAGAGATAGGTTCATGCGTAGATGTTATCTCGAGTAGAACACAAATTTTTTTGTGGGCGGTGATGTGCGATTTGCTGCCCTCCTTAGTCTTTTCTTCATTCCGCGGTATTGTTGGATCGAAGCGGCTCGGACCGACATTACTCGTACGCTTACGAGAGACTGGTTTCATCGCTACGAGCAACGCCGTTGCTCAAAGATGACTGGCGAGTGTCGGTTTCTCCAACTTTAGTTGAATTGGATTTGACCGAGGAGGTCCTTGGAGAGAGGTTAAATAGCAATTCATACATCTCCGTTGTGGTGTTTGCGTAAGTAAGATGCGATCCTACTAGATACCCATGGCAACCACGTAAAACATGCAACAACAATTAGAGCACGCCTAACTTGTTTTTGCAGGGTATGCTTGTGATGTGATATGGCCAACGACGTGATGTGATATATTGTATGTATGACATGATCATGTTGTAATAGTTAATATCGACTTGCACGTCGATGCTACGGCAACCGGCAGGAGCCATAGGGTTGTCTTTAAACTAACGTTTGTTTTTGCATATGCGTTTACTATATTGCTAGGACGTAGCTTTAGTAGTAATAGCATAGCATACACGACAACCTCGATGGCGGCACGATGATGGAGATCATGATGATGGAGATCATGGTGTGGCGCCGGTGACAAGAAGATCATACCGGTGCTTTGGTGATGGAGATCAAGGAGCACTTGATGATGGCCATATCATGTCACTTATGAATTGCATGTGATGTTAATCCTTTATGCACCTTATTATTCTTAGAACGACGGTAGCATTATGAGGTGATCGCTCACTAAAATTTCAAGACGAAATTGTGTTCTCCCCGACTATGCACTGTTGCGACAGTTCGTCGTTTCGAGACACCACGTGATGATCGGGTGTGATAGACTCAACGTTCACATACAACGGGTGCAAAACAGTTGCACACGCAGAACACTCGGGTTAAACTTGACGAGCCTAGCATGTGCAAACATGGCCTCGGAACACAAGAGACCAAAAGGTCGAGCATGAATCTATAGTTGATATGATTAGCATAGAGATGCTTACCACTGAAACTATTCTCGACTCACGTGATGATCGGACTTGAGATAGTGGATTTGGATCATGTACCACTCAAATGACTAGAGAGATGTACTTTTTGAGTGGGAGTTCTTAAGTAATATGATTAATTGAACTAATTATCATGAACATAGTCTAATGGTATTTGCGAATTATGATGTGGCTTGCACTATAGCTCTACAGTTTTTTATGTTCCTAGAGAAAATTTAGTTGAAAGTTGATAGTAGCAACTTTGCGGATTGAGTCTTTAAAACTAAGGATTGTCCTCGTTGCTGCGCAGAAGGCTTATGTCCTTAATGCACCACTCGTTGTGCTGCACCTCGAGCGTCGTCTGTGGATGTTGTGAACATCCGACATACACGTTTCTGATGACTACGCGATAGTTCAGTGCAAAATACTTAACGGATTAGAAGCAAGGCGCCGAAGACGTTTTGAAACGTCACGGAACATAAGAGATGAAATTGTGATTTCATGCTCGTGCCCTTGTTAAGAGGTATGAGACCTCCGACAAGATTCTTTGTCCACAAAGTAAAGGAGAAAAGCTCAATCGTTGAGTGTGTGCTCAAATTGTCTGAGTACGACAATCATATCGCTTGAATCAAGCGGGAGTTAATCTTCCAGATGAGATAGTGATGGTTATCCAAAGTCACTGCCACCAAGCCATGAGAGCTTCGTGATGAACTATAACATACCAAGGATAGATACAATGATCCTTGAGCGATTCGCGATGTTTGACACTGCGAAAGTAGAAATCAAGAAGGAGCATCAATAGTTGATGGTTAGTAAAACCACTAAGTTTCAAGAAAGACAAGGGCTAGAAGGGATACTTCGAGAAACGGCAAAACAGTTGCTGCACTAATGAAGAGACCCAAAATTGAACCCAAACCCGAGACTAAGTGCTTATGTTATGAGGGGAACGGTCACTGAGGCGGAGCTACCCTAGATGCTTGGTAGATAAGAAGGCTCGCTAAGTCGACAGAAGTATATTTGATATACATGATATTGATGTGTACTTTACTAGTACTCCTAGTAGCACAAGGGTATTGGATACCGGTTCGGTTGCTAAGTGATTAGTAACTCGAAATGAAAGCTACGGTATAAACGGAGACTAGCTAAAGGCGAGGTGACAATACGTGTTGGAAGTGTTTCCAAGGTTGATGTGATCAAACATCGCACGCTCCCTCTATCATCGGGATTGGTGGTAAAACCTAAATAATTGTTATTTCGTGTTTGCGTTGAGCATGAACATGATTGGATCGTGTTTATTGCAATACGATTATTCATTTAAAGAGAATAATAGTTATTATATTTTCTTGAATAATTACCCTCAATGGTTTATTGAATCTCGATCGTAGTGTTACACATGTTCATAATATTGGTGCCAAAAGATACAAAGTAATAATGATAGTACCACTTAGTTGTGGCACTGCCACTTGAGTCATGTTGGTATAAAATGCATCAAGAAGCTCCATGCCGATGGATCTTTGTACTCACTCATTTTTGAAATGTTTGGGACATGCAAACCATACCTGTTGGTATAAAATGCATGAAGAAACTCCATAGAGATGGATCGTTTAAATCTCACTTGATTTTGAATCACTTGAGACATGCAAATCATACCACATGAGAAAGGCCTTGTTTTCATTGAGATTAAACAAGAAAGTAACTTGTTGGAAGTAATACATTTGGATGTATGCCGTCCAATGAGTGCTGAGGCACGCAGTGGATATCATTATGTTCTTACTTCAATGACGATTTGAATAGATACAAGAGTGTTTACTTAATGAATCACAAGTCTGAAATATTGAACAGTTCAATTCTGTTTCAGTGTGAAGTTCATTGTAACAAGAGGATAAACTTTCTACGATATGATCGTAGAGATCTGAGTTGCGAGTTTTGGTACACAGTTAAGACAATGTGGAAGTTGTTTCACAATTCATGCCACCAGGAACACCATAGTGTGATGGTGTGTCCGAACGTCATAGCCGCGACCTATTTGATATGGTGCATACTATGATGTCTCTTATGGAGTTACCACTATCATTTATGGGTTATGCATTAGAGACAACCGCATTCACTTTAAATAGGGCACCACGTAATTCCGTTGAGATGACACAGTATAGACTGAGGTTTAGAGAAATCTAAGCTGTTGTTTCTTGAAAGTTTGGGGCTGCGATGCTTATGTGAAAAGGTTTTAGTCTGATAAGCTCAAACCCAAAGCGGATAAATGCATCTTCATAGGATATCCAAAACAGTTGGATACATCTCCTATCTCAGATCCAGAAGCAAAGTGTTTTTTCTAGAAACGGATCCTTTCTCGAGGAAAGGTTTATCTCGAAAGAATTGAGTGGGAGAGTGGTGGTACTTGATGAGGTTATTGAACCGTCACTTCAACCAGTGTGTAGCAGGGCGCAGGAAGTTGTTCCTGTGGCGCCTACATGAATTGAAGTGGAAGCTGATGATGGTGATCATTAAGCATTGTATCAAGTTACTACAAACCTCGTAGGTCGACAAGGTCGCATACTACTACGAAGTGGTACGGTAACCCTGTCTTGGAGGTCAAGTTGTTGAACAACAATGAACCTACGAGTTATGGAGAAGCAATGGTGGGCCAGGATTCCGACAAATGGCTGGAGGCCATGAAATCCGAGAGAGAATCCATGTGTGAGAACAAAGTATAGACTTTGGAAGAACTACTTGATGGTCGTACGACTATTAAGTAAATATGGATCTTTATAAGGAAGACAGACGATGATGGTGAATCGTCAGCATTAAGAAAAGCTCGACTTGTCGCAAGGAAATTTTCTGACAAGTTCAAAGAGTTGACTATGATGAGACTTTGTCACTCATAGCGATGCTAAAGGTCTGTTGGAATTATGTTAGCAGTTGCTACATTATTTATCAAATGTTGCACATGGATGTCAAAACATTGTTTTCCTCGACGGAAAGGTTGTATGTGATACAACCGGAAGGTTTTGTTGATCCTAAGGATGCTAACAAGCATGCAAGCTCCAGCGATCCTTCTAAGGACTGGTGCAAGCATCTCGGAGTTGGAATATATGCTTTGATGAGTTGATCAAAGCTTTTGGGTTTATACAAGGTTTATGAGAAACTTGTATTTCCAAAGAAGTGAGTCGGAGCACTATAGAATTTCTGATAAGTATATGTGGGTGACATATTGTTGATCAGAAGTAATGTAGAATTTCTGTGAAGCATAAAAGGTTGTTTGGAAGGAGTTTTTCAAAGGAATACCTGGATTGAGCTACTTGAAAGTTGAGCATCAAGATCTATGGAGATAGATCGAAACGCTTAATAGAAGTTTCAACAAGATGCATGCCTTGACAAGTTTTTGAAGGAGTTCAAAATAGATCAGCAAATAAGGAGTTCTTGATTGTGTTGTAAGGTGTGAATTTGAGTTAGACTCAAAACCCGAGCACGTCAGAATGAAGAGAATAGATGAAGGTCGTCTTCTATGCCTTAGCCGTAGACTCTAAAGTATGCCATGCTGAGTACCGTACCTGATGTGTGCCTTGCAGCAAGTCTGTTAAGAGGTACAGAGAGTGATCCAGGATTGAATCACTGATCAGCGGTCAAAGTTATCCTTAGTAACTAAATGGACTAAGGAATTTTTCTCGATTATGGAGGTGGTTAAAGAGTTCGTCGTAAAGGGTTACGTCGATGCAAGCTTTGACACTAATCCGAATAACTATGAGTAGTGAAACGGATTCGTATAGTAGATTAGATATTTGGAGTATTTCCGAATAGCACGTAATAGCAGCATCTATAAGATGACATAAAGATTTGTCAAGAACACACGGATCTGAAAGTTTCAGAACCGTTGACTAAAACCTCTCTCACGAGCAAGACGTGATCAGACCCCAGAACTATATGGGTGTTGGATTCGTTGAAATCACATGGTGATGTGAACTAGATTATTGACTCTAGTGCAAGTGGGAGACTGTTGGAAATATGCCCTAGAGGCAATAATAAATTAGTTATTATTATATTTCTTAGTTCATGATAATCGTTTATTATCCATGCTATAATTGTATTTGTTGGAAACACAATACTTGTGTGGATACATAGACAAAACACTGCCCCTAGTAAGCCTCTAGTTGACTAGCTCGTTGATCAAAGATGGTCAAGGTTTCCTGACCATAGGAAAGTGTTGTCACTTGATAACGGGATCACATCATTAGGAGAATCATGTGATGGACTAGACCCAAACTAATGAACGTAACATGTTGATCGTGTCATTTTGTTGATACTGTTTTTCTGCGTGTCAAGTATTTATTCCTATGACCATGAGATCATATAACTCACTGGCACCGGAGGAATGCCTTGTGTGTATCAAACGTCACAACGTAACTGGGTGACTATAAAGATGCTCTACAGGTACCTCCGAAGGTGTCCATTGAGTTAGTATGGATCTAGACTGGGATTTGTCACTCCGTGTAACGGAGAGGTATCTCGGGGCCCACTCGGTAATACAACATCACACACAAGCCTTGCAAGCAATGTGACTTGATGTAAGTCACGGGATCTTGTATTACGTAACGAGTAAAGAGACTTGCCGGTAAACGAGATTGAAATAGGTATGCGGATACTGATGATCGAATCTCGGGCAAGTAACATACCGAAGGACAAAGGGAATGACATACGGGATTATATGAATCCTTTACACTGAGGTTCAAACGATAAGATATTCGTAGAATATGTAGGATCCAATATGGGCATCCAGGTCCCGCTATTGGATATTGACCGAGGAGTCTCTCGGGTCATGTCTACATAGTTCTCGAATCCGCAGGGTCTGCACACTTAAGGTTCGGCGATGTTTTATGCGTATTTGAGTTATATGGTTGGTTACCGAATGTTGTTCGGAGTCCCGGATGAGATCACGGACGTCGGGAGGGTTTCCGGAATGGTTTTCGGGCATTACTGGGAATGTACCGGGAATTACGAATGGGTTCCGGAGTTCTACCGGGAGGGGCCAGCCCACCCGGGAAGAAGCCCAAAGGTTTTGTGGGGGCACACCAGCCCTTAGTGGGATGGTGGGAAAGCCCAAGAGGGCCCTTGCGCAGGAGATAAAGAAATCAAAGAGAAAAAGAAAAAAACGGGGGGAAGTGGGGAAGTGGAGAAGGACTCCACCTTCCAATCCTAGTTGGACTAGGATTGGAAGGGGAGGACTCCCCCCCTTGCTTCGGCCGACCCCTTGGGGCTCTCTTGAGCCTCAAGGCAAGGCCCTCCCCCTCCCTCCTATATATACTGAAGTATTAGGGCTGATTTGTGACAACTTTGCCACGGCAGCCCGACCACATACCTCCACGGTTTTTCCTCTAGATCATATTTCTGCGGAGCTCGGGCGGAGCCCTGCTGAGATAGATCACCACCAACCTCCGGAGCACCGTCACGCTGCCGGAGAACTCATATACCTCTCCGTCTCTCTTGCTGGATCAAGAAGGCCGAGATCATCGTCGAGCTGTACGTGTGCGGAACGTGGAGGTGCCGTCCGTTTGGCACTAGATCGGAGCGGATCGTGGGACGGATCGCGGGACGGTTCGTGGGACGGTTCGCGGGGCAGATCGAGGGATGTGACGACGTTCCACTACATCAACCGCGTTTCTTAATGCTTCCTGTTGTGCAATCTACAAGGGTACGTAGATCAGAAATCCCCTCTCTTAGATGTACATCACCATGATAGGTCTTCGTGCGCGTAGGAAAATTTTGTTTCCCATGCGACGTTCCCCAACAAGATAGGGGCTTATAGTTTTGCCTCCCAACTGCTTACCTCAAGGGTAATGTCAACAATAATAATTTGTGAATACTTACTTCCAAGTTGACATATGAATAGAGATCTTTCCCAAGCATATGACGTTATCCAAGATAAAGGCAAAATAAGGAATTGGTGAAGATCAGCATGACTCTTTCAAGGGCAAAATGTAAGGGTACAAGATGGGCCCTTCGTAGAGAGAAGAAGAGGTTGTCATGCACTTTTGAGGTTTGGATGCGTGTCCTCTTAGTGCGGAGGAACGTCAATTTATATTGCATCCTGTGATAAAGAACTTTATTATGCAGTCTGTCGCTTTTATGTCTTCCTCATCACAGGTTCGTACAAAGCTTATTTTCCACACACTAATAGATCATACATATTAGAGAGCAATTTTTATTGCTTGCACCGATGACAACTTACTTGAGGGATCTTATTCAATCCATAGGTAGGTATGGTGGACACTCATGGCAAAACTGGGTTGATGGTTTATGGACGCACAAGTAGTATCTCTACTTGGTGCGGGAGTTTTGGCTAGTATGAAGTGGAAGCAATCGTCACATGCTAAGGGATCTCTAATCATATAACATTGTTCGGAGCCAAGCAAACACAATTCATTATGTTGTCTTCCTTGTCCAACATCTACTTCTAGGCATGCAATAGTTTAGTGAGTGTGCACAATCATAGATGGTGTCAGAGATGATATATTTATATGTGAACCTCTCCTTCTTTATCACTTCCTATTAATTGCAACCATGACCAAGGTATGCGTTTGCCTACCCTCAACAAGTTTCAATCCTCATTCTTTTTATATGTGAAGCTATCACTTCCCATAAGATCATTACATGATCTTTCATGCTTTTGTTCTATTCTCACTCTTTTGATCATGGCAAGAGGCAAAGCCCTTCAACTAAGACACTCTTTATTATATGGCTCACGAGCTCGAATACATCGGGGGTGACACAAAGCAAAACTCAAGACTAAAACACTAAGACTTTTAATCTACTAGAGAAAGAGAAAAATGAAAAGGAAAACTAAAACAAAGGTAAAGGAAAAAGATGTGAAGGTGATACGATACCGGGGCAACTCACCCAAGCTTGGCACAAGCCAAGGGGATTGCCCATACCCATGCTAAGTTGTCTTCCTTTGGTGGTGATGGTGGTGGAGTTGTTGCAACATGGGTTTGATCCTCCATCTTCCAAGGCACGGGGAAGTCATAGCGATCTAGATCTGCAACAGAAACAGGCTCGAAACGAAAAACACAGGAAATCTGCGTGATGCAGGGGTCAGACCAAACGAGAGTATATATAATGATTTTTTTCAGACCAGAAGGAGTCCCCTGCACGAAAACGGAGTCCGGGAGGCGCACGAGGTGGCCACAAGCCCTCACGGCGCGGCCAGGGGGTGGGCCCGCGCCGTGCAGGCTTGTCGCCTCCTCGCGCACTTTCCGGACTACTTCCAATTTTTGTATTTTTTCAAATATTCCAAAACGGAGAAAATTTCCTACTGGAAAAGTTTTGGACTCTTTTTTCCTACCGAATCACATACCTCTTCGTTTTCGGAGTCTGAAACAGGCTGATAAATATCCCTTAGGTATTCTTCCGGAGTTATCGTATTGATGATATTGCTTTCAACATTAATGGGAGTACCTGAGATATAATGCTTGATTATCTGCCCATTTACCACTCTCGGACAATTACCTTCGGTGTTGTTGATCTTGCTAGCACCGGAACGATATACTTCCGCAACAACATAGGGACCTTCCCATTTAGAGAGAAGCTTGCCTGCAAAGAATCTTAAACGAGATTTATATAGCAAGACATAATCACCTACATTGAACTCACGCTTTTGTATCCTCTTATCATGCCACCTCTTAACCTTCTCTTTGAACAGCTTGGCATTCTCATATGCCTGAGTTCTCTACTCATCAAGCGAGCTAATGTCAAATAACCTCTTCTCATCGGCAAGTTTGAAATCAAAGTTGAGCTCTTTGATTGCCCAATAAGCTTTATGCTCTAGCTCAATAGGTAAGTGACATGCTTTCCCATACACCATTTTGTACGGAGCTCAATAGGAAGTTCTATAAGCCCACAGTGCATCATCGAGCTTCTTAGACCAATTCTTTCTAGACATGTTGACAGTCTTTTGCAGAATCAGTTTAATCTCTCTATTACTTAGCTCTACTTGACCACTGGACTGAGGGTGATAGGGAGACGCAATTCTATGGTTGACATCGTACTTAGCAAGTGTTTTACGGAAAGCACCATGAATGAAGTGTGAACCACCGTCGGTCATTAGATATCTAGGGACTCCAAATCTAGGGAAGATAACTTCTTTCAGCATCTTGATAGAGGAGTTGTGATCAGCACTACTAGTGGGGATAGCTTCTACCCACTTAGTGACGTAATCAACAACAACTAAGATGTGAGTATACCCATTGGATTTTGGAAAAGGTCCCATATAATCAAAGCCCCAAACATCAAATGGTTCAATGACAAGTGAATAGTTCATAGGCATTTCCTGACGTTTGCTAATATTACCTATTCTTTGACAATCGTCACAAGACAAGACAAACTTACGGGCATCCTTGAAGAGAGTGGGCCAATAGAAACCTGATTTCAATACCTTGTGTGCAGTTCTATCTCCCGCATGGTGTCCTCCGTAGGCCTCGGAGTGACACTTCTGTAGGATATGTCCCTGTTCATGTTCAGGTACACAACGTCTAATAACACCATCTACTCCTTCCTTATAAAGGTGAGGATCATCCCAAAAGTAGTGTCTCAAGTCAAAGAAGAATTTCTTCTTTTGCTGGTACGTGAAACTAGGTGGTATGTATTTGGCAACAATATAGTTTGCATAATCAGCATACCACGGTGCACTACGTGAAGCATTGATGACATTCAATTGCTCATCGGGAAAGCTATCATCAATAGGTTGTGGGTCATCAAGAACGTTCTCCAACCTAGACAAGTTATCTGCTACTGGGTTATCAGCACCCTTTCTGTCGACAATGTGCAAATCAAATTCTTGTAGCAAGAGAACCCATCTGATAAGTCTAGGTTTAGCGTCCTTCTTCTCCAAAAGGTACTTAATAGCAGCATGATCAGTGTGAATAGTGACTTTGGAATCAACTATGTAATACCTGAACTTTTCACATGCAAACACAACTGCTAAAAACTCCTTCTCCATAGTAGCATGGTTTCTCCGGGCACTATCTAGAGTTTTACTAGCATATTGAATAACATTCAACTTCTTATCAACTCTTTGCCCTAGAACAACACCAACAACATAATCACTAGCGTCACACATGATCTCAAAAGGTAAGTTCCAATCAGGTGGTTGAACAAGAGGTGCAGTTATCAAAGCCCTCTTAAGTATTTCGAAGGCTTCCTCACAATCATCGTCAAAGACAAAAGCAATATCCTTTTGCAAGAGATTGGTAAGAGGCCTAGAAATATTAGAGAAGTCTTTAATGAACCTTCTATAGAAACCAGCATGACCAAGGAAACTTCTTATACCTTTGATATCTGTGGGGTATGGCATTTTCTCGATTGCACCAACCTTAGACTTATCGACTTCAATACCTCTTTCAGAAATTTTATGTCCTAAGACGATGCCTTCATTAACCATAAAGTGGCACTTCTCCCAATTCAAGACAAGATTGGTGTCTTTACATCTCTGTAAGACTCGATCAAGGTTGTTGAGGCAATCATCAAAAGAAGACCCGTAAACGGAGAAGTCATCCATGAAAACCTCAACAATCTTTTCACAAAAGTCAGAGAATATAGCGATCATACATCTTTGAAAGGTGGCAGGTGCATTACATAAGCCAAAAGGCATACCTTTATAGCATTTGGTCGATAAAAGGCAAAGGGTAATGATCTTTATTAGTGGCCTTATTCAATTTCCTAAAATCGCCCACCATCCTATAGCCAGTAATAATCCTCTGTGGGATCAATTCATCCTTATCATTAGGGACAACGGTAATGCCTCCCTTCTTAGGGACGCAATGCACCGGACTCACCCAATCGCTATGAGCAACAGGATAGATAATACCTGCTTCCACGAGCTTTAGTATTTCTTTTCTTACTACTTCTTTCACCTTAGGATTCAATCTCCTTTGATGATCAACAACTAGTTTGAAGTCGGGATCAGTTTTAATCTTGTGCTGGCATAGAGTAGGACCAATGCCCTTAAGATCATCAAGAGTATATCCAATAGCAGCATGGTGCTTCCTCAGAGTTTTTAGCAACTTCTTTTCATCATGCTCTGAGAGGCTAGCACTAATAATTACATGATATATCTCCTTTTCATCCAGATAAGCATACTTAAGAGTATCAGGCAACTATTTAAGCTCGAACACAGGATCACCCTTTGGTGGGGGTGGATCCCCAAGCTGTTCAACAGGCAGATTATTCTTAAGGATAGGATATTGTTCTAAGACAACTCTATCTATCTCATCCCTTTCATCCATATGCATATCATTTTCATGCTCAAGCAAGTATTGCTCTAATGGATCAGTAGGAGGCACGACAATAGAAGCTAAGGCAATAGTTTCATCCTTACTAGGCAACTCCTTTTCATGAGGTTGTCTACCAAACTTGGAGAAATTGAACTCATGTGACACTCCTTCAAAGCCAACAGTGATAGTTTGCTTCTCACAATCAATATGAGCATTGACAGTATTGAGAAAAGGTCTGCCAAATATGATGGGACAAAAGCTATCTTGTGCGGTAGCAAGAACGAGGAAATCAGCAGGATACTTCATTTTACCACACAAGACTTCAACATCCCTAACAATTCCCACAGGGCAGATAGTATCTCTATTGGCAAGCTGAATAGTGACATCAATAGGCTCTATCTCAACAGGTGCAATCTCGTCTTTGATTTCATCGTATAAGGATTGCGGTATTGCACTAACACTAGCACCCATGTCACATAAACCATGGTAACAATGATCTCCTATCTTAAGAGAAACCACAGGCATGCCAACAACATGCCTATGTTTGTCTCTAACGTGAGGTTTAGCAATTCTAGCAGCATCTTCACAGAAGTGAATATTATGTCCCTCAACTTCTTCAGACAGAAGATCTTTGATAATAGCAATGCTAGGTTCAACTCTAATTTGCTCAGGGGTGTAGGTGTTCTAATATAGCCTCTACGTATCACAGTTGAAGCTTTAGAATGATCCTTCATCCTAACAGGGAAAGGTGGTTTCTCAATGTAAGCACTGGGAACCACAGGATCATTATAGGCAATGACTTTCTCTTCAAATGGAGTGGGTTTAACTACATTGACTTCTAAAGGAGGATGATATTTAAACCACTTCTCTTTGGGGAGATCAATATGAGCAACAAAAGATTCACATAATGAAGCTACTATCTCAGAGTCAAGTCCATACTTAGCGCTAAAGTCACAAAAAGTATTTGTCTCAACAAAGGATTTAACGCAATCAAACATGAAATACATACCTGACTCCTTACCTTCTTCAAGCTCCCAATATTCAGAGTTACGTTTAATTCTCTCCAATTTGAAGTCAATATCTCTCTTCATAAAAGAATCGGTACAAGAAGTGTCAAGCATGGTGCGATCATCATGAGAAAGCCGAGCATAGAAGTTCCGAATGATAATTTCTCTCGAGAGCTCATGATTGGGGCATGAATATAGCATTGATTTAAGCCTCCCCAAGCTTGAGTGATGCTTTCTCTGTCACGAGGCCAAAAATTGTAAATATAATTCTGATCACGAAGTACTAAATGCATAGGATAAAACTTTTGATGAAATTCCAATTTCAACCGATTGTAGTCCCATGATCCAGTATCATCACATAGCCTATACCATGTCAACGCCTTATCCTTCAAAGATAAAGGAAAGACCTTCTTCTTGACCTCATCCTCGGGCACACCTGCAAGCTTAAATAAACCTCAAACTTCATCTACATAGATTAGATGCAAGTCTCGATGTGATGTTCCATCTCCTGTAAAAGGATTAGCCAACAGTTTCTCAAGCATACCCGAAGGAAATTCAAAGCAAATATTTTCAGTAGGTACAGCAGGTTTAGGAGCAAGTCTTTGTGCTACCGTTCGAGGTGAAGATACCCCGAACAAGCCCCTCAAAGGATTAGTATCCGTAGCGACAAGTGACAATAAATTTCAGCACACTATATGAATGTTTCCTTACCAAGTTCCACTTACCAAAGGCGCTTCACTCCCCGGCAACGGCGCCAGAAAAGAGTCTTGATGACCCACAAGTATAGGGGATCAATCGTAGTCCTTTCGATAAGTAAGAGTGTCGAACCCAACGAGGAGCAGAAGGATCTGACAAGTGGTTTTCAGCAAGGTAAGATTTGCAGGCACTGAAATTGTCGGTAACAAGTGATTGTGTGGTGAGACTATTTGTAGCAAGCAACAAGTAACAAAAGTAGCAACGGTTTAGAAAAGTGTCCCAATCCCTTTTGTAGAAAGGGACAAGCCTGGACAAAGTCTTATAGGAGGAAAAACGCTCCCGAGCACACACGGGAATTTCTGTCATGCTAGTTTTCATCATGTTCATATGATTCGCGTTCGTTACTTTGATAGTTTGATATGTGGGTGGACCGGCGCTTGGGTATTGCCCTTACTTGGACAAGCATCCCACTTATGATTAACCCCTCTCGCAAGCATCCGCAACTACGAAAGAAGAATTAAGACAAAGTCTAACCATAGCATTAAACTAGTGGATCCAAATCAGCCCCTTACGAAGCAACACATAAGCTAGGGTTTAAGCTTCTGTCACTCTAGCAACCCATCATCTACTTACTACTTCCCAATGCCTTCCTCTAGGCCCAAATAGTGGTGAAGTTTTATGTATTCGACGTTCACATAACACCACTAGAGGAAAAACAACATACACCACATCAAATTACCGAACGAATACCAAATTCACATGACTACTATTAGCATGACTTATCCCATGTCCTCAGGAACAAAAGTAACTAATCACAAAGCATAATCATATTCATGACCAGAGAGGTAATGATTAGCATCAAGGATCTGAACATAAACTCTTCCACCAAACAATCCAACTAGCATCAACTACAAAGAGTAATCAACACTACTAGCAACCTTACAAGTACCTATCGGAGTCGCGAGACAGAGATTGGTTACAAGTGATGAAGTAGGGTTTGGAGATGAGATGGTGCTGATGAAGATGTTGATGGTGACGAGTCCCCTCCGATGAGAGGAGTGTTGGTGATGACGATGTCGATGATTTCCCCCTCCGGGAGGGAAGTTTCCCCAGTAGGATCGTCCTGCCGAAGCTCTAGATTGGTTCTGCTCGAGTTCCGCCTCGTGGCGGCGGCGAAACCACGAAAAAGCTCCTCCTTGATTTTTTCCTGGACGAATCCCTTCATATAGAAAAGAGGGGGGCAAGTGGGCCAGTGGGCTGCCCACAAGCCCTCATGGTGCGGCTGGGGGGTGGTTGCGTCGTGCAGGCTTGTGGGCACCACCTGGTGCCCCTTTGGCACTTCTTCGGCCAAGTATTTTTGATAAATTGGGAAGAAAACTCTCGTTGATTTTTACAGCGTTTGGAGTTGCGCAGAATAGGTATCTCAGCTTTGCTCCACTTTCAGGCCAGAATTCCAGTTGCCGGCATTCTCCCTCTTCATATAAACCTTGCAAAATAAGAGAGAAAAGGCATAAGAATTGTACCGTGAAGTGAAATAACAGCCCAGGAAGCGATAAATATCAACATGAAAACATGATACAAAATGGACGTATCAATTCGCCACATGATATGTGTTTTGCTTGGAGCGTCTTGTATCGTAGGATTCTTTTCTTTTTGTTGTGTCACAATCATTCTTGCTGCACACCTTTCTGAGAGAGAGAGAGAGAGACATGCACTCATCGTGATTTTGCTAGAATGCTCATAGTTCTTCAGTTATATCTTTTGAGCTAGATAATTTTGCTCTTTGTGCTTCACTTATATCTTTTAGAGCACGGCGGTGCGTGACTTGTTAGTTGGCTTATGCTATGAAAGTAGCCCCAAAGGTGATAGGTACCCATAGAGGATACAAAAACCTCCATCTTCATGTGCATTGAGTAGAAAGAGAAGTCTAGATTCCTCTCAATTAGTTTTGAGACGTGGATTTGGTAATATTAAGAGCTATGTTAGTAGGGTGTTGTGAATCTAGAAATACTTGTGTTGAAGCTAGTGATTCCCGTAGCTTGCACGTATGGTGAACCGCTATGTTAGGAAGTCGGAGCATAATTGATCTATTGATTATCATCCTTTCTGTTGAGGTCGGGATCGTGCGATGGTTAACACCTACCAACCCTTCCCCTAGGAGTAAGTGTTTAGCACTTTGTTTCGATTACTAATAAAAACTTTCGCAACAAGTATGTGAGTTCTTTATGACTAATGTGAGTCCATGGTATAGATGCACTTTCACCTTCCACCATTGCTAGCCTTTGAGCTATGATTAAATAAAAGTGTGATGATCATCACTATTACAACATTGTCCCATGTGAGGAAAAAAAGAGGCCAAAGAGCCCATACAAAAAAAGAGGCCTAAGAGCCCAAATGAAAAAAAGAGAAAAAGAGAGAAGGGACAATGCTACTATCTTTTTCCACACTTGTGCTTCATAATAGCACCACGTTCTTCATGATTGAGAGCTTCTTGCTTTGTCACTACCTTATGCTAGTGGGAATCTTCATTATATAACTTGGCTTGTATATTCCAATGATGGGCTTCCTCAAAATTGTCATAGGTCTTCGTGAGCAAGCAAGTTGGATGCACACCCACTAGTTTTCCTTTTGAGCTTTCACACACTTATAGCTCTAGCGCATCCCTTGTATGGCAATCCCTACTCATTCACATTGATATCTATTAATGGGCATGTCCATAGCCCTTTGATACGCCGAGTCAATGTGACCATCTCCTCCTTTTTGTCTCACAACCACCACCACACTCTATTCCACCTATAGTGCTATATCCATGGCTCATGCTCATGTATTGCGTGATAGTTATAAAAGGTTTGAGAAAGTAAGAGTGTGAAAACAATTACTTGGCCAATACCGGGGTTGTGCATGATTTACATTAGTTGTGTGAGGATGATGGAGCATAGCCAGACTATATGATTTTGTAGGGATAACTTTCCTTGGCCTTGTTATTTTGAAAGTTCATGATTACCTTGCTAGTTTGCTTGAAGTATTATTGTTTTCATGTCAATAGCAAACTATTGTTTCGAATCTTACGGATCTGAACATTCATGTCACGTGAAAGAAGTTGCAAAGGAAAACTATGCTAGGTAGCATTCCACATCAAAAATTCAGTCTTTATCACTTCCCTACTCGAGGACGAGCAGGAGTTAAGCTTGGGGATGCTCGATACATCTCCAACGTATCTATAATTTTTGATGGTTTCATGCTATTATCTTGTCAAACTTTGGATATTTTGCATGCCTCTTATATATTTTTTGGGACTAACTTATTAACTTAGTGCCAAGTGCCGGTTCCTGTTTTTTCCATATTTTTTACCCCTTTGAGAGGAGGATTTTGAACGGAGTCCAAACGGAATGAAACTGCCAAAAAGATTTTTTTCTGGAACAGAAAAAGATCGGGAAGCCGGAGAATCAGGGCAGGGGGCCACCAGGGACCCCACAAGCCCTCATGGCGCGGCCAGGGGGCCGCGCCCCCTGGCTTGTGGGCTCCCTGAGCCTCCGTTGCCCTAGGTTTTGCGCCTATATATTCTCTAAAATTCCATAAAAAAATCAAGAGATCATCGAAAGTACTTTTCCGCCGCCGCAAGCTTCTGTCTCCGAAGATCCCATCTGGGGCACGTTCTGGTGCCCTGCCGGAGGGGGGATTCTGATATGGAGGGCTTCTTCATCCACACCATGACCTCTCCGATGATGCGTGAGTAGTTTACCATAGACCTACGGGTCCATAGCTAGTAACTAGATGGCTTCTTCTCTCTCTTGGATATTCAATACAAAGTTTTCCATGATCTTCATGGAGATCTATCCGATGTAATCTTCTTTTGCGGCGTGTTTGTTGAGATCCGATGAATTGTGGATTTATGATCTGGTTATCTATGAATCTTATTTGAGTTTCTTCTGATCTCTCTTATGCATGATTTCATATCCTTGTAATTCTCTTCGAGTTGTGGGTTTTGTTTGGCCAACTAGATCTATGATTCTTGCAATGGGAGAAGTGCTTGGTTTTGAGTTCATACCGTGCGGTGACCTCACCCAGTGACAGAAGGGGAAGCGAGGCACGCATCATGTTGTTGCCATCAAGGGTAAAAAGATGGGGTTTTCATCATTGGTTTGGGATTATCCCTCTACATCATGTCATATTGCTTAAGGCGTTACTCTGTTCGTCATGAACTCAATACACTAGATGCATGCTAGATAGCGGTCGATGTGTGGAGTAATAGTAGTAGATGCAGAAAGTATCGGTCTACTTGTCTCGGACGTGATGCCTATATGTATGATCATTTCCTTAGATATCGTCATGACTTTGCACGGTCCTATCAATTGCTCGACAGTAATTTGTTCACCCACCGTAATACTTGCTATTTCGAGAGAAGCCTCTAGTGAACACTATGGCCCCCGGGTCTACTCCACACCATATTTTCAGCCTTACTCTTTTACTTCGTTGCACTTTCCGCCTTCAGATCTCACTTTGCAAACAATCTTGAAGGGATTGACAACCCCTTTATAGCGTTGGGTGCAAGCTCTTTTGTGTTTGCGCAAGTACTCTGGACTTGACGAGATTGTCCTACTGGATTGATACCTTGGTTCTCAAACTGAGGGAAATACTTACTGCTCCTGTGCTGCATCACCCTTTCCTCTTCATGGGAAGAACCAACGCAAGCAAGTCTCCGTCAACGTGTCAATTTCTGGCGTTGTTGTTTGAGAAGTAGCAAGGCCTCGCAAGGTTAATGCGTTAGTAGCTGCTTTGAGGATGGATCGGTGGAAGACGGTGCTGACAGCCCTTGTAGCGTGTACGTTGGTGCCTACTGGGAGTGCGTTAGACCGGTGTGTCACCCAGTCCCGATGTTGTGGCTTGGATGTGGCATCCGGCTTTAGATGTTAGGCTTTGGTGCGATGTCTGTTTGGTATTTGGTCCGGACATTCGGCATCCCTTCATCAAGGGGATAGTAGTAGCGGCATGTGTTGCCAAGATGGTGGCCTCAGACTTATTGATGTATTACTTTGTAAGGTCTTATTGAATAATTAATAAAATGGAGGTATGCATCGTCCAGATGCACAGGCTGGGGGTACATCCTCCTTTCCTAAAAAAAGGGCCTCGCTTGGAATGGGTGTAAAAGTTTACATTTGTATTTATTTTAAATATGTAAATTATTGGTTGTAGTTAAAATTTTGCACCGAAACAAAACGACGCGTTGAGGCGTGTATTCTAAACCGAGGAAACGCTCATCCAAGCCGGACCTTGAGGTTGAACTTGTATAGTGCATAGAGGGTCACAAAGTGGTTGCTAAATTTTTCAAGATGGAACCAGAGCTCGGTTATTCTTTTTACCACAACAGCAATGTGATAATTATATCCAAATAAAGATAGTAAATCCATTGTAACTGAAAAGATCCCCAATCTTTACCTAATACTAAAGCGGCTATCACTTCTGTCGGAAAACCCGTCGCCGCCGTTTTTGCGAAACCCCCCTCTGTTTATGTGAAATCAATCCACGGTCCTACCTGAACCGGCACGTGCGAGAGAAAAATAAAAATGAAAATGAAAATCCCAGTCAACCCTGCTTATCGACCCCATCTCGACCCCAGCCCCGCCTCACCACACGCCGCCGGCCGCCGCCGTGCTCCGCCCGCGCTTATCCCGCCTGTTTGTCTATCACTGCCCCAACTACCCCCACACCTCATGGCCTTCCACTGCCGGCGAACCACGGCCTTCTACCGCTAGCGATACTCGATGTCGGGGCCACGGCGACGCAACTTGCAGGGAGTGGCGACCATGGTAGGAAGGCGGCACTATGCTCGGGTGCCGTATCAGGCGGCGAAAGCGAGGTAGGAGGTGCACGTTGAGACGAAGGAGGAGAAAGCGGAGAGACGGCGGTAGCTGGCATGGTGGGGAGGCGGCGCGGCGCTCGGGGGCCGCATCAGGCGATGGCAGCGAGGCAGGAGGTGCGTGCGGAGACGGAGGACGACAAAATGGAGGCGTCCGGGAGCGAGACTTCACCGGCGTCGAAGGAACTGCCGGACGGGACGCGCAGGTGCAACACTCCTCTCCTGGTGCGGCGCACGAGGGAAGGAGAAGGGGATCGAGCTACGCTGGGTTAGTTGCCGGTCGCGGGGATGGAGCACAGCGAGCCGTCCGTCTTTTTACAACATGCTCAGGGGCGACGGCGCCGTGGACGGCTAGGTGCACGACAGCGCGAGACCTCTTATTGCTAAAGCTCCCCGGCATAGTGCGTTGAGCCTGCGAATGCTGCTGCTACCCCGTGATTCAGCTCCCGTCTCGCACCACAATGCGGGACTCTGCCCTATCAATTTGGATACGTCGCTCCACTGGTCCTTTGTGATTTGGTCTGTGCCAGCAAGGGAGAGAGTGAGCTTGTTGATTCTAACTACAACTCCAACATGAAAGCCTACATCAACTCTTGCGATTTGTCTTCTACAAAATAGGAAATTTGTAGTTTGTTACATAATCACCAAAGTTACTTGATGTGCAGATTTTAAATTTGATTACTAGGGGACTTTTCCTACATGTCGAGTTATGGTTTCATGATAAGTGGAGCATCCACCAAATGTTTGATGAATTGCTTGAACAAAACGCATGGAGTCTTTTCTTGCGTGCTTCAAGCCTTCAACCGGGTAAAATAAATCCTATTTGTTGTTCTCACCATACAATATTGTGAAGCAATTTAGTGAACTTATTACGGTATGATTATTATCTTTGTAAGCTTTCCAATAGATGTATTGGTGCTATTAACTCTGCAAGAGCCACTAAAATATATCTGTGGACTTATATAGAGATTGTTCATTTTTAATTGTTTGGTGATCGTGCCTCGCATCCAATTTCGAGGAGCTTTACAGTAACATTATACAAACATCCAAGTAAACAAAATTCTAAGACAACAAGGGTTGATGACAGCAGCGGAAGTAATTGTTGATTTAAGTGTAGTAATTGAGTTTGAAAATATGTGTGAAACTTCAATTCTGAAGCTCTGGTTTATTTTGGATGTGGAGAAAGAAGAAATGAGATTATATTGATAGTGACATTGCCTGACAGGATGTCAACAGTGGAGCTGCTTAGATTCCATGGCAAGCTCGCCGTGATTGTCTTTCTTACTCTAGATCGGGAGCCACCAACCATGCCCCCATGACCCGTGGTGTGTAGACAGTACACCGAGGATGTTCCAACGGACGAGGAGGAGCTCACTATTTCCAAGGCCGAGGAGGAGCTTGCAATTTCTAGACTCCTCCTGCCCGACATGCCAACGTGCTATGAGTACCAGGGTCCGGTGTTTTATTTTTAGATGTTCATGGTGCAACGCACGGGCTCTTTTGCTAGTGTATTCCTATGGATCTAAGACACCCGAAACCAAGATGTCTTCCTTGCAAGAGTCATCGAACAAAGAAGTGCACCTATAAAACAAGGTTTGAGATGTTTTTAGATCAAAAGGCTCTTCACCTTCTTCCATTTTCAAACGAAATAAAACCAGTGTCACAACAGTTAAGAGCATCTCTAGGAGACCCCATATAATGCCAACCCGCAAAAGTTATTTACAGTTCGCAAAAAATGGTTTTTGCGGGCCGACACTGGTGCGGACATAGGCAGACCCCCAAAACAGACCCGTATAAAAGGATATTCGCAAAAGCTTCTATTATACGGGTCGTCAATGCGGGGTCTGCTCGTGCGCCACCGCGTCGACCTGCAAATGGAAAAACCTCCAAATAAAACGTAGTTGGAATTTGACTACGATTCCGACAAAGGAGTTTGAATTTAAACAATAAAACATAGTTCGCACGCGAAATGAAAGCATAGTTTCAAAGACAAACGCAAAAGGACTTCATGAATCCCGGTCGTTCTTCAGTCTACACCATCGAGGTCATCGCCGCCCCCGAATCCATCACGTGCACCTGTTCCTACTCTGGAACTTGTCCCTACTCCGACATCGAAATCATCACACACAAGCATCCTCCTCTTCAAGGGTCATATCATGCCATTCTTTGTTGATGTCGTCCATGTCAATGCGGTTCAAAGTCATGATCCTATTCTCTTCAGCAAGGAGGTTGGCCATGGTTTTGTTCTCAGCGACACGTGCTTTTCTCTCCTCAACTTCCTTGAGCAATGTTCACCTCTCTTGCTTCTCTCGTGCCTTGTTCTCTCGTGCCTACCATAATGGCGAAAAATCTAAGAAAAAATAAGTGAGCGAAGATGCATACCTTCCGCCCCTTTCATCGAACACCTCGCCCGCATTAGAAGAAGCACCGTAGAAAGGCACCATCGGGGAACATCTCGCCAGAGTGGATGGAGTGGCCGAAGGCTTCTTCGTAGGAACCTTCTTCCGCTTCACGCCCGAAACCATGCTCATCTCCCCCCTGGCGGCCGGGCAGATCGCACAGCAGTGGCGGCGCCCGACGCAACTTCCCTTCCGGCTGGGCCAACCGAAATGTTGCCCTGCATGACAACGTTGCCATGCCGCTTGCGGGCTGGCGCGTTGATGATTAGGGCGACGGCGGGGGCGACATGGCTGGTGACGAGATCCGCCGGACTGGATTGCGCGTGCGTGGCCTCCACGTTGACGAGATCCACCGGCTGGAAGGCTTCCATGGCGGCGAAGAATGGCGGGGAAGAAGGTACGGAGCATGAGGTGGACGGGGCAACGGTTGCGGAGGACGGGGGAGCGGGCAACGAGCGTGCGGAAATTTCCCTCGCGCCAAATCTCGTTGCGGATAAGGGTCAAGCTCGGTTCGGCCTCCCACCCCGTGAATTTGGAGGTTGAGGGCAAACTTTTGCCGCGCGCCCCGCAATAATTTTTACGGGCCGGACGTGTTTGCAGGGGTCTGTTCTGGCAGCTTTTTCCGCCCCGACCTGTATTTTGGTGGTTATTTTACGGGTCAGGGCATTATACGGGGTCTGCTAGAGATGCTCTAAGACCATTACAAGAATCTTAAAGGGCACAACTCAAAACCTCCACATTTAGTAGTCATGAATTATTATTACTACATCTAGCAGGGTTGTCGCTCTGTGTTTCTTCAGTTTAAGCTGATCCGGGGAGTCGCCACAACTTTGCCTTCCATGAGCAGCAAACACGAGCCTAGGAGCACCAAGGGCGCGATTGGTTACCCGGATATGCCTGAGCCAGTCTCGCGCGGGAAGAAAATGAGTCGTTTAATTACCCGCATTGACTGGTTGGCCATCATAGCACAAACATTAAAGCACCTCTGGGCATGCATGCACAGGAACGTTCAAATCGATCGTTTTTATGAAGCCAGGCCCGAGCGGTGCAACCCTAGTCTCGTGGGCATGGGCGGTTGCACGCATGGATGCAGTCTCGAGACGTCGCGTTGTTTCTCAGAGTGTTGCCATAAATTACCCTCACCTTCCTTCCTCACCACTCTCTCCCCTCTTATCCACTCACACCGGTGACGGCGACCATCGGAGCGACATCACCAGGATCTACGATGATGGCGACCACCACAACGACTTCAGACTTCCACCAGAGTGCATCGGCCATGGCGGTAATTTTTTTGACCTCTCTAGAGTAACTCCGTCAACTCAGGCTAGATTTAATTGGAGCACATGATAAGAGAGTGAGGGAGGGGATTGAACACGTCGAGGGTGGTGGGATTGAAATCAACACCGATGAATCTTCAGTTCATGCCTAATCAGTCAATTACATCGAAGGTGGGGATTGGGGTACTACCTATTTGTCTAGCCGCGGCGACCCTGGAGTCACCTTGAGCGTCGGCGGGGCGTAGGCTTCGTCTTTTCTTCTTTGTCGTTGCCTTCTTCCTCATTGTCACGGTCAAGAACGATGGGTCTTGCATGGCCGCCTGCCGCCGACGCCTTGGCCACCATCTGCACCTAGTCGTCTTCCCTATCGGCGCCCTGGCCACCATCTGCACCTCGTCGTCTTTCTTGGCCACATCCACCACAGTCCTTGTAGTTTAGTACAATGCGGCACGATGGTCATTGGGACGCTTGTACTCCATGTACTTGGCCCACTTGGCCCTCTATCGAGCGTCGCCGAAGTTGGCCCGATTCCTGGCCTAACGAAGGATGTCGAGTGATATAGCACCCATCATTGGGTCAGGAATGGGCGTCTTCAACTCCTCCGTCGTCACCTTCTTCACCAAAACATCGGCCTTCATGTGCACTCCGGCCATGCCCGTGAAGTTCAAACACATTTTCAGTGTGTCCTTGAACTTTGTGCGGTCATCGAGCGTGCACCCGAGGAAGAATACCCTCCATCCCATGCCCAGGGGAAAGGGTTGGGTTTGGAGTTTATGGTAAGGGAGAGGTCAAAGGTGGTGAAACATAGAGGTTGAATAAGAGAAGGGGTGAGTGCTCCCATGATGCAGAAAAAACACCCGCTCGCCCGACCCTCTCTCGCGAGAGGCAGGAGGGAGGTGATACCTGATACTCTCCATCGTATCTACTTTTCCAAACTCTTTTGCCCTTGTTTTGGACACTAATTTGCATGATTTGAATGGAACCAACCCGGACTGACGCTGTTTTCAGCAGAATTGCCATGATGTTGTTTTTGTGCAGAAATGAAAGTTCTCGAAACGTCCTGAAAATTTACGGAGAATTTTTCTGGAAAATATGAAAAATACATGCACAAATATCCACCGGAGGGGATGGGCCAGTGGGCCACAAGCCCTGTTGCCGCGGCCACCCCCCTGGTCGCGGCAACCAAGCTTGTGGGGCCCACGTGGCTCTGCCGACCCCAAACTCAGCTCTATAAATTCACTTTCGCCCAGAAAAAATCAGAAGAGAAGATTTCATCGCGTTTGCGATACGGAGGCGCCACCACATCCTGTTCTTCATCTCGAGGACAGGTCTGGAGTCCGTTTTGGGCTCCGGAGAGGGGAAATCGGCGCCATCGTCATCATCAACCTTCTTCCCTCTCCAATTCCATGAAGCTCTTCATCGTTCGTGAGTAATCTATTCGTAGGCTCGCTCGGCAGTAATGAGTAGGATGAGATCTATCATGTAATCGAGTTAGTTTTGACGGGGATTGATCCCTAGTATCCACTATGTTCTGAGATTGATGTTGCTACTACTTTTCCATGCTTAATGCTTGTCACTAGGGCCCGAGTGCCATGATTTCAGATCTGAAATTATTATGCTGTCACCAATATATGTGTGTTTTAGATCCGATCTTGCAAGTTGTAGTTACCTACTATGTGTTATGACCCGGCAACCCCGGAGTGACAATAACCGGAACCACTCCCGGTGATGACCATAGTTTGAGGAGTTCATGTGTTCACCAAGTGCTAATGCGTTGTTCCGGTTCTTTATTAAAAGGAGAACCTTAATATCCCGTAGTATCCTTTTGGACCCCGCTGCCACGGGAGGTATGGACAATAGATGTCATGCAAGTTCTTTTCCCTAAGCACGTATGACTACACACAGAATGCATGCCTACAACACATTGACGAACGGGAGCTAGCCACATATCTCTCTGTGTTATAACTGTTGCATGATGAATATCATCCAAACGAATCACCGACCCATTGCCTACGAGTTTGTCCCACTACTGCTGTTACTTGTTTTACTCTACTGCTGTTACTACTGTCGCTTGCTCTACTGCTGTTACTACTGTTGCTACTTGCTACTGCTGTCACTACTGCTGTTACTCGTTACACTACTGCTACCTGCTACAATACTGCTTCGCACGACGTTGATGGGAAAGAATATTTCCCGTCCACGGGCAACTACTAGCGCCATTGATACAACCGTTAGGAATAGTCTACCATCAACAGATCATTTCTGGCATTGTTGTTATCATCCTACTTTTCTGCTGATACTTTGCTTGCAGATACTAATCTTTCAGGTGTGGTTGGATCTGACACATTCAGCTGCTAATACTCGAGAGTATCCTCTCACCTCCTGCCTGGCGAATCAACAAATTGGGTTGAATACTCTATCGTCGAAAACTGCCGCGAACCCACGCGCTGGTGGGCCATTGCAAGACAATTGTTAATTGTTGAGCAACTGGGAGTAGTTCTGGCTCTGTTGTGGCGAAGGCATCAAGTCAGGGACACGTCAACAACATTCTTCTAGTGCCGTTGTCGGGGACTGTCGTTAGCAGCATTTTTCTGGCGCCGTTGCCGGGGAGGTATTGCTATATTCTGTGAGTCACTTGGGATTTATATCAGCTGATCACTATGAAGAATCTAAAAGATCCAAAAACCAAAGTCTTGCCCTCAACCACGAGGGGAGGTAAGGAACTACCATCTAGCTCTGCACTTGATTCACCTTCAGTTATGAGTAAGTTTGCGACATCACCTCCTGCTAGAAACCTTGATATGTCGCCTGTGCTTGATGATGCTTATGATGCTACTATGCCTGATACTGCTAGAGATGCTATGCCTGATACTGCTAGAGATGCTATTATGCCTGATATTGCTAGAGATGCTATGCCTGATATTGCTTTGCCTGATGATGCTAGAGATGCTATTTTGCCTCATGATGATATGCTTGATACTTCTAGAGATGCTACTTTGCCTGATGTGCCACTAGGGCTATTCCTTGATGCTCATATTGCTAGAGTTACTGCCAATGCTCGTGATGCTTCTGAAACTGCCGATACTATTGAGATAGAACCTGCTTTTGCTCCTGCTAGATCTAGATCTCCTAGATATGAATTGCCTGATATACCCGAGAGTTACGTTATGGAGGGAGAGATAGCTGAGGATTTTCCTGCGTGTAAGGATGCCTATGACGCTGAGAAATTACTTCTCAAGTGGAAGGAAAAAAACTCTGAAATCTAGGATGAAATATGACCCGAAGTTTGCCACTTCACCTATCTTTATCACCGATAAGGATTATGAATTCTCTGTCGATCCTGAGATAATCTCTCTAGTCGAATCTGATCCTTTTCATGGTTATGAATGTGAGACGGTCGTAGCCCATCTTACCAAACTACACGATATAGCCACCCCTTTCACTAGTGAGGAGAAGAACCGCCACTACTATATCCTTAAGCTATTTCCTTTCTCTCTAAAGGATGACGCTAAAGCCTGGTTCACTTCTCTTGCTCCTGGATGTGTGAGTAGTCCCCAGGATATGGTCTATTACTTTTGTGAGAAATATTTCCCTGCCCATAAGAAGCAAGCTGCCTTGCAGGAAATATACAACTTTGCTCAACTCAAAGAAGAGAGTCTCCCACAAGCTTGGGGGAGGCTCGTCCAGCTACAGAATGCTTTGCCTGATCACCCTCTTAAGAAGAACGAGACACTTGATATCTTCTATAACGGACTTACCGATATCTCTAAAGACCACCTAGATAGTTGTGTCAGTTGTGTTTTTAGGGAACGAACTGTAGAACAAGCTGAGACTCTACTGAATAACATCTTGATCAATGATAATGCTTGGACTATTCCCGAACCACCTCCTAAGCCAACTCCGAAGAAAAGAGGTATTCTATTCCTCAGTCCCGAAGATATGAAAGAAGCCAAGAAATCTATGCAAGAGAAAGGCATTAGATCTGAAGATGTCAAAAATCTACTACCTATCGAAGAGATCCATGGTCTCGATAACCCGATACAGGTAGTAGAAGTGAATTCTCTGCGTAGGTTTGATGAGAGTGATATTCCTTTTGATAAACCTGCTAGCCTATGCTTTGATGAATTTGACAACTTTCTTGCCAAACAACAGAGTTTCAATGATTATGTTAGCATACATTTGGAACAAAGTACTCGTATGCTTAGTCATTTAAGTGCTTGTGTAGACAGACATGTCAATGATCTAAAGATTCTGAGTAAACATGCCTCTATGATTACTACTCAGGTAGAACAAGTACTTAAAGCTCAGAATGACCTCCTTAATGAATTAAATGACAACCCTGTCAGAGTCATTACTAGAGGAGGCAAAATGACTCAGGAACCTTTGTATCCTGAAGGTCATCCTAAGAGAATTGATGAAGATTCTGAAGGAATTAATGCAGATGCACCCAGTCATCCTAAGGAGAAGAAGAAGGATGATAGAAACCTGCATGTTAGTTCACCAAATACTGTCACACCTGAAGAACCAAATGATATTTCTGTGTCTGATGCAGAAACACAATCTGGTGATGAACATGAACCTGGTGACAATGTGGACAACGATGTTCATAATGATGCTCAACCTAGCAATGGTGAGGATGTGGAGATTGAACCTATGGTTAACCCTGATAACCCACAACCTAAGAGATACGATAAGAATGACTTCACTGCTAGGAAGCATGGTAAAGAAAGGGAGCCATGGGTTCAGAGACCTATCCCTTTCCTCCTAAGCCATCCAAGAAAAAGGATGATGAGGATTTTGAGCGCTTTATTGAAATGATAAGACCCGTCTTTCTGCAGATGCGGTTAGTTGATATGCTCAAAATGTCTCCGTATGCCAAGTACATGAAAGATATCGTGACCAATAAACGGAAGATACCGGATCTTGAGATCTCCACCATGCTTGCCAATTACACTTTCAAAGGTGGAACTCCTAAGAAACTTGGTGATCCCGGAGTGCCCACTATACCTTGCTCCATTAAAGGAAACTACGTAAGAACTGCCTTATGTGACCTTGGAGCCGGAGTTAGTGTTATGCCTCTCTCTCTTTATCGTAGACTTGAACTAGATAAGTTGACACCCACTGAAATTTCTCTGCAAATGGCCGACAAATCAACTGCTTTCCCTGTCGGCATTTGCGAGGATGTGCTTGTTGTGGTTGCTAACACCACTATCTTAACAGACTTTGTTATCATGGATATTCCTGAGGACGATGCCATGGTTGTCATCCTCGGAAGACCCTTTTTAAACACAGCAGGGGCTGTTATAGATTGCAACAAAGGCAATGTCAATTTACATGTCAACGGTAATGAGCACACCGTGCACTTTTCGAAGAAACGATATCAAGTACATTGCATCAATGCTATCGAAAAGACTTCATCGATTCTTATTGGGAGCTTTGAATGCCCGATTCCTCGTGTCAAGATGAAGTATGATTTGCTTGTTGGGGAGATTCATATCCCCATTGAGGTGACTTAGTGGCTATTCGAAAATTCTTCGTTCTCTCTTGCGATTCGAGAAAGTTTTGTCATAAGGATTTGATCAACCCCATTGACTGATTTCTTTCGATGACCATGAAATGGATGAATCAAAGAGTCACTTACCTCCGTTTTAAGCTTTCACTTTCTGTTGCTTAGAAGAAAAATGATAGGTTTAGCTTAGTTTTTCCTGTTTTCTGTTTTAGCGTCCCGGAGAAAAATACCCTGAAAATAAAAGTTCTCCGATGGTCCTGAAAATCTAGTATGATTGTTTCTGGAATATTTGAAAAATACTGGGACTGAGAGCTGGCCTGGGGGCCACCCCAGTGAGCCACAAGCCATGTCACCACGGCCACCCCCTGGCCGCGGCAAGCAAGCTTGTGGGGCCCACAGGGGCCCCCTCCACTCATTCCAGCTCCCATCCTCTTCTTCTTCCTCGAGAAAAAATTGTTTCGCAGCTCAAACCCGTGTTCTTGCTCATTTGGCTGTGATTTTCGATCTCCTTGCTCAAAGCATCATTCTCTGAACCGTTTTGGGGAAATTGCTCCTTGGTAAGTGACTCCTCCATTGGTCCAATTAGTTTTTGCTCTAGTGCTTTATCCTTCGCGTATTCTTGCTACCTTGGTGACCCTGTTCTTGAGCTTGAAATGTTGATTTTAGCTGGTCCCAAGTAGTTTTAGCGCGTGATACGGTCTCTAGGCACTAGTAGGAGTAGTTGCTACGAGTCGAGTTAATCTTTATTCACTTTTCTTTCGAAGTCTCTAAAAATTTCAGAATTTTTCAGAGCTAGAAAAGGAAAAAAGATGAGGAGGTTCTTGAGAGGATCTTCAAGCCGTAACCCCAAGGAGGATGATAAGAACCACCCCAACTACATAGTTCCTCGAGTCACAGAAGTTCGAGCGTGCGGGTGGCCAAGTATTGAATTTTTACGCGCCGTCGGGCTTTATGAAGACTTTTATTACTTGGTGGAGAACGCAGGTCTTACCGCGTTCGTTGAAGATAGGTGCTCACAATACCTCCTCCTCGCCAATATTTTCGTTCAAAGCTTCAACTTTTATCCCGAGGAAGAATCCTCCCATGGTTGAGTTCATGTTGTATGATATCCCCGAGTGCATGACACTACAGGATTTTTGCAATGCATTCTAATTACCTTATGTTGGGGATATTCATGATCCTCGTCCACGGGACTTGGAGGATTTCATAGGTACTATTGTTGTTGGAGAGGAGAGAGGAGTGTCTCGCGCTAGAATTGCTAGCATTCATTTTCCTGTGCTTCGGTACTTCTCATTATTTGTGAGAAAATGTTTGATTGGCCATGGGGAGGCTGGATCACTTAGTACTCCAAACCTTGCGGTTTTGCACGAAGGCCTTTATAGCACTAGGACTTATAGCCTAGGTGCTATAGTAGCTCAGCGGTTGAACACAAACCATTCCAAAGGTGTCGTCTATGGAGGTATCTATGCTACTCGTCTTGCTAGACACTTTGAGATACCTATTAGACTTCGCGAGGAAGAAGAGATGCTTCTTCCTGAGAAATATCTGGATTATGACAACATGGTTCGCCATGATTTTCTGGATAGAGATGCTAGTAGACGGATGATTTATAACCTGGTATTTAGTCAGGGTACTCGAGAGACTATTACTTTGCCTGCTCCTTCTTTGTTCGATCTTCATGCAGGCAGGTACACTATTATGCCTTCGGACATCTACGCATATTGGGGCTTAGCCCAACCACAGGTGCCCGTGCCCGAGCGGCCAGTCGAGTACGAGACGTCAGTTTATCAGTGGGAGCCAGAGGAGCTCACACAGCAGTGGCATCCACAGTCCGCTCCGGAGTATCCCGGAGCTGGTTATTTCCCACCTTGGGAGTAGACCAAGCTAGACCAAAAGCCTAAGCTTGGGGGAGTACGTGTTCTCACCGACCTTACATTCATGCTTATGCTTTCACTTTGTTCGTCGGTGTTCACACTTTGCCACTGTATTATCCATGCTAGTTTATTTTCGTTTTCTTGTTTTCTTGTTTTTTGTCCTTTTGAGAAAACCCAAAAAGAATTTCTTTTCTTCTTTTGCTTGTTGGGAGCTTTCCCGTGTAAATAGTTTTCTTTTTCTTTGGGTCAAGGTAGAAGATATTGGTTACAATGTTTAGTGGCTCTTGCATGCATACCTATTTAGCTTTCAATGTGTCATATTACTTTGTCTTCTCCTTTGTGTTTGCCTGCAGATTCAGCTTAGTCCATTGCACGAGCACACTTATTATTGTTCACATCGTTCGATCGTGCAAGTGAAAGGCAATAATGATGATATATGATGAAGTGACCGAGACTGGAAAAGCTGGTATGAACTCTATCTATTTTGTTTTTGTAAATATGACTAGCTTGTTGTTCCAGATTCAGCTTTGTTTTGAGAGAACCATGTTTGCAATGACAACTTAGAGATCATAGTTTCTGATGCCATGCTTATTTAGCTAGGAGTTTATAATGGTTTGTCTTGAATGCCAACATAGATTTTGAGATGACTATGATGTAGTATGATAGGATGGTATTCTCCTTTGAATGATTCAAGTGGCCTGACATGGCACATGTTCATGCATGTAGTTGAAACAAAATCAACATAGCCTCTATGATGTTCGTGTTCATGGTGATTTATATCCTGTTCATGCTTGCACTCCATGTTAGTCAAACTCATTGCATCTTGATGACTGTTGTCGCTCTCTAGTTGGTCGCTTCCCAGTCTTTTGCTAAACTTCATTTGTACTAAGCGGAATATTGCTTGTGCATCCACTTCCATAAACCCAAAAGTTTTTCCATGAGAGTCCACCATACCTACCTATTTGTGGTATTTACCTGCCGTTTTAAGTAAATTTGCATGTGCCATTCTCTAAACCTTCAAGAAATAATCTGTTTTTGCATGCCCGAACCGCTCATGTGGTGACAGGGGGCTATTGGTATCTTTCATGTTAGGCGTGTTATCCTCGACATGTGTTTATTCACTATCATTCACGAGAAAGGGGCCGGTAATTGGAATGCTCAGTTCCACGCTTAAATCGAAAACATAACTCTAAAACAAGACTCCCCCTGGATTGATGTTAGTATGGACGGTACCCGAGGATTCGTCTAGCCGTGGAGTGTGATTGATTGGTGGTGGGGAAGTTAAAACTTTACTTTTCTGTTTGGGAACCACCTATAGCATGAGTAGCGTGGAAGATATTGAGAACTCTTGGTCATTGCGTTGACAATGAAAGCATGCCACCCAAAATTATTATCTCTGTTTTCAAAGCTTGAGCTCTCGCACCTCTGCAAATCAATGCTTCCCTCTGCGAAGGGCCTGTCTATTTATTTTCCTGTTGAGTCATCCTCTTCTTATATAAGCACCAATTAGAGAGCACCTCTGTCATTTTTATGCTTTCCTTTTGATTGATATTGAGTATGACTATGACTGGATCTTCGTTGCTATGAATTACAATGTTTAGTCAGCCCTTGATCTTTGAAAGTGCTCTGCATTTATGTTTTGCGGTCTCAGAAAGAGCTAGCGAGATACCACCTATTCATATTGCTTCATGCTTGTTTTGATTGAATCGTTGGTATCTGAAACTCATTATTATTTGCTCGCTAGCTGATTATGACATTGATATTAGTTTACCGTGAGACCTTTGTGTCACTTGCTTATGTGGTTAACTTGTGATCTTGCTGAAATTCTGGTTACGAGTTAGACATAGTTGCAACAACAAGATCAAACAGAGTTTGTCAAAGTTTTTCTTTCTCTTTCAGTTTGTCAACTGAATTTCTTGAGGACAAGCAAGGTTTTAAGCTTGGGGGAGTTGATACGTCTCCATCGTATCTAATTTTCCAAACTCTTTTGCCCTTGTTTTGGACTCTAATTTGCATGATTTGAATGGAACTAACCCGGACTAACGCTGTTTTCAGCAGAATTGCCATGATGTTGTTTTTGTGCAGAAATGAAAGTTCTCGGAACGTCCTGAAAATTTACGGAGAATTTTTCTGGAAAATATGAAAAATACATGCGCAAAGATCCACCGGAGGGGATGGGCCAGTGGGCCACAAGCCCTGTTGCCGCGGCCACCCCCCTGGCCGCGACAACCAAGCTTGTGGGGCCACGTGGCTCTGCCGCCCCCAAACTCAGCTCTATAAATTCACTTTCGCCCAGAAAAAATCAGAAGAGAAGATTTCATCGCGTTTGCGATACGGAGGCGCCGCCACATCCTGTTCTTCATCTGGAGGATAGATGTGGAGTCCGTTTTGGGCTCCGGAGAGGGGAAATCGTCGCCATCGTCATCATCAACCTTCTTCCCTCTCCAATTCCATGAAGCTCTTCATCGTTCGTGAGTAATCTATTCGTAGGCTCGTTGGGCGGTGATGAGTAGGATGAGATCTATCATGTAATCGAGTTAGTTTTGACGGGGATTGATCCCTAGTATCCACTATGTTCTGAGATTGATGTTGCTACTACTTTGCCATGCTTAATGCTTGTCACTAATGCCCGAGTGTCATGATTTCAGTTCTGAAATTATTATGTTGTCAACAATATATGTGTGTTTTAGATCCGATCTTGCAAGTTGTAGTTACCTACTATGTGTTATGACCCGGCAACCTCGGAGTGACAATAACCGGAACCACTCCCGGTGATGACCATAGTTTGAGGAGTTCATGTGTTCACCAAGTGCTAATGCGTTGTTCTGGTTCTTTATTAAAAGGAGAACCTTAATATCCCGTAGTATCCTTTTGGACCCCGCTGCCACAGGAGGGATGGACAATAGATGTCATGCAAGTTCTTTTCCCTAAGCACGTATGACTACACACGGAATGCATGCCTACATCACATTGACGAATGGGAGCTAGCCACATATCTCTCCGTGTTATAACTGTTGCATGATGAATATCATCCAAACGAATCACTGACCCATTGCCTACGAGTTTGTCCCACTGTTGTTGTTACTTGTTTTACTCTGCTGCTGTTACTACTGTCGCTTGCTCTACTGCTGTTACTATTGTTGCTACTTGTTACTGCTGTCACTCCTGATGTTACTCGTTACACTGCTGCTACCTGCTACAATACTGGTTCGCACGACGTTGACGGGAAAGAATATTTCCCGTCCACGGGCAACTACTGGCGCCATTTGTACAACCGTTAGGAATAGTCTGTCGTCAACAAATCGTTTCTGGCACCGTTGTTATCATCCTACTTTGCTGCTGATACTTTGCTTGCAGATACTAATCTTTCAGGTGTGGTTGGATCTGACACATTCAGCTGCTAATACTCGAGAGTATCCTCTCACCTCCTGCCTGGCGAATCAACAAATTGGGTTGAATACTCTACCCTCGAAAACTGCCGCGAACCCACGCGCTGGTGGGCCATTGCAAGACAATTGCTAATTGTTGAGCAACTGGGAGCAGTTCTGGCTCTGTTGTCGCGAAGGCATCAAGTCAGGGACACGTCAACAACATTCTTCTAGTGTCGTTGCCGGGGACTGCCGTTAGCAATACCCTAAGTACGCCGCAGTCAGGGCCGGCCTTGAGAGGGGGGGGGGGCAGCAGGGGCAGCTGCCCATGGCCCCCAACATCGAAGGGCCCCCCCTCCCAGGTACACCACAAAAGGTAGTCCACAACCGGTAGTTCATCGTCAGTCGTTCAACCTTTTTCTTTCGATCCCAGTAATAGCGCATCATAGACTTAAAAAGGTAGGAGCGCATCCACGTATATTGAGCCTAGCCGAGCGCACGGGCAGCACGACATGAAGCCCTCCAGGAGTCCACGTAGTAGATGCCCATGTCTTGCTTTTTTCCGTCGTTGACGCCCATCGCTCACATGTCACATCAAACTTCAATCCATAACCCTAGCAAGGACTCACCGCCGATATACTACGACGACGAAGGAGTAGCATGGAAGTAGGCTTGTCATCACGCTCCGGTAAGGAATGCTTGGCTCCTTTTCAATCTAATCTTGTGAGGTTCTATCATTGTATAGATTCTGAGATTTCTAGCCTTCTTACTTACAGCAAAATAAATTGCTTTCACCGTCAGCAGAGTTTTCCCTTGGTATTCAAAACATGGGGCCGTGATATTATTGTTTGATTAAGAACTATTTACCGGCAGCACTGTCGACTCTAGTAGCAAATCAGCAGGATGTGTTACCCAAGTGAGGATACCTAGTCTTTTCGTTAATTCGGTATGAGTTACACTTATGTAATTTAGCAAATTTTAGCACACAAAATATGTCGCGAGCACATTTTGATTCCATGTAATAGATCATAATGGACATCTCGTAACTCCAAAATTCCCAAAATCAGTACATGACAATAATGTGGTTGATAATAGAACCCCCTACTAAATCTGAATGAAGAGAAAGAGTTTGCGAATTGATTATTAGACAATGTCTAGGATTAACCAGTAAATTGTGTTGAATTCCTTATAAACTTGTTTGTTGAACTTGATGATCATTGTCATGGTTTTGATGCTGCAAAACTATTATCTACGAGGTTTTGGGGTTGCATCCCATTTGGGAGAAAATTTCATGGTAATATATACAAATGTACTTATTTAGTTTTGAATTTTTTTAGTATTTTTTCACAATGAGTGTATACCCTGGCCTCTGCATTTGTAGTGTTTATTGGTAACATTTTACCTATACATATGTTAAATAGTATTATGATGTCAACATTAGAAGGTCCCCAGGTTATAGTTTCGCCTCGGGCCCGAGGAGATACGGGGAGCGGGTCGATTGCCCCGGTGGATATGAGCTCGGCTCAATCCTGCAACTTGTGGCATGGTGAGACGTGCAGCGGAGGAGGAGTGTGTGAGGGCCTCTTCTCTTTTCATGCTCCAATAGTATGTGGAAGAGATACCCTTATAAGGAGGTCCAACTCTTTCTCCACTAGCAAGGTGGGACTAAACTTCCCACCTCCCCTTGTCATGCTACCGCTTACATGGGTCTTTAGGGATTTTCTGAAATTGTTTTATGGGCCCTAAGTCCATCTCATATTTGAACACATTATAGGCGTTAAAGGCTTCCTATAGTGCTTGTGGCTTACGCAAAATAGTACATAAAAGATTTCACACTTTTTCTGGAGCTGAAAGCCAAAGAGTTGGTCTCATGAGGCCAAATGATTGTTTCATGTGTTATCATGTAATCGCCACCAAATTCTATTATATTTTAGAAATTGTAGCATGGTCTCAGAGGCAAATTTCATTACTTTCTTTTCTATCATGTATCTTTTGTGATCGAACATGCGAGGACCATATTTGAACTCATGATCTTATGGTTAAATTAACAGGGTGTGATTGACAAAGAAAAGTTTGATTCCTTTTATAGGCTATTTGTATGAACCTTCCAGCAAAGAGCTGAGGGAGATCATCGAGGAAGAGGGCACCTTTTCAATCAGGGAGATGCGGGCGCATGACCCTAGAACCTATATGAACAATGCTCTCAGCACCCGAGGCAGGTTCGCGGGATTTCTGAGAGTTTTGTTTGAGCCGGTATTAGTCCAACATTTTGGTGATGTCATGGATGAATTCATGGGAACCGCAGAGCGGCGGTGGATCCTAGACGGAAGCTTGCAAGAGGAGCGTGCCAGATACCCTTATGCTATGTTGGTTGTATCCCTCGCAAAGGCATGATTATCAAGTCCCTAAAGGTACATCACATTTGATGACAATGAACAGATGCTTTCTTTGAGGCCAAATGGGTGCCCACTTGATTATGTAAACTAAAACCCATGGCGTGCTTTGAAGGTATTCAACATTGTGAAGTATAGCGCATGCAAATGTTTACGGGAACCATTTTTATTTATGGGTCGCACTCATGGATGAATTCGTAAGGGCCGAAAAGAAGCACCGAAGCCTGCAGCACAGGTCGCAAGTTATGTGTGCCAAAAACCCGAGAATGATGTTGGTTTTATCGCTTACCAATGCATGACATACTGGTGTGTGATTTCTTAGCTTGTATCTCTCACTATGGCATGACATGTTCCTAGAATTGAAGAGATGAAAAAGATAAGTACCTGCTGATATAAGAAAATAATTGTCATTCTCAAGTGTTTGTATTTTCCCCTTATCTAACAATGTAGTTGAGTTTGATATCGATGTTCTGCTGATGTATAGGAAATTCCCTTCTGTTTTGTTCATATGGTAATTTGAAAAACACAATAGGACTCCTCACTAGTACAGAACATGCCGTCTCTAGCAGTTCATAAAACCCATTAGCAACGGTTTACACAACCGCCAGATCGTCAGTGATAGGTCAGTCCATCAGGGACAGTTGACCAAACCGCCTGAGAAAGGACAATATGTCAGCACTCCGGTTGATTGTTCTTATTCAGTAAAGCTCATGGTGTTTGTGTTTGTCAAGATTATGAAGCGTCTCAACCTCTATACAGAGAGGACCGTAGTATTTATATTGATATGAGGTTTAGGTTACATGAGTCGGTTGATCAACAACCAGAGAGATACATGGAAGAGATAGAAGAGATAAGCACAAGTTAAACTGAAATATATCTCTAACTACCTAACCGAGTATGGATGGCTCTGTCAGCCGAATGGTTCTAATTTGAACTTTAAATGGTTTAACACTCACCCTTAATCTGAAGTTCGCAAGTTTAGATTACGTTTGAATTCTTCAAATGGTCCTGTGGATAGAGCCTTTGTGAAGCCATATGCAACTTTATCTTTTGAGGAAACAAAGCAAATTTACAACTCTTTGTTGGCAACACTTTCTCACACAAAATGATAGTCAATCTCAATGTGCTTCGTTCGTGCATGAAAAACAGGATTTGCAGATAGATATGTAGCTCCAAGGTTATCACACCAAAGACATGGAGCTGGTGTGGTGCATATCCCAAGCTCCTTGAGCATTGACTTAACCCATATGATCTCAGCCGTTGCATTTGCCAAAGCTTTATACTATGCCTCAGTACTTGATCTTGACACTGTAGGTCGTTTCTTTGCACACCATGAGATCAAATTAGGACCAAAGAAAACCGCAAACCCACCTGTGGACCTCCTGTCATCAAGACATCCTGCCCAATCAGAATCTGAAAACGCACTAACAAGAGTGGATGACGACTTGCTGGAAGTGAGTCCAACACTTAAAGTATGCTTGACGTATCGCAAGATACGCTTAGGAGCAGTCATATGAGTTGTAGTAGGTGCATGAAGGAACTAACAAACTTTGTTCACAGCAAAGGATATATCAGGCCTGGTGAGTGTTAGGTACTGCAAAGTACCCGCCAAACTCCTGTACTTAGTGCCATCCTCTTGATTCAAGTGATCTCCTACCATAAGAGATAGTTTTTCTAAGTTGGATAATGGAGTTGGAGAAGGCTTACATCCATGTAAGCCGGCCTTGCTCAAAAGATCAGCTGCATATTTCTCTTGTGACAGGTGAAGACTATCATCTTGATTCCTTTTGACTTCAATACCAAGAAAAAAATGCAGATCACCGAGGTCCTTGAGAGCAAATTCTGAATTTAAGTCTTTCAAGAGAACTGTAACGGATGTGTTGGAAGAACTGGTAACAATTATGTCATCATATATAAGCACAAAAATTACTGTGTTGAACTTGTTGTAAATAAACAAGGATGTGTCAGACTTGGAAGGAACAAAACCAAGACCTTGCAGCTTCACACTCATACGAGAATATCAGGCTTGAGGGGCCTGCTTCAAGCCATACAAAGATTTATCAAGCCTGCAAATATGAGATGGTTTGTGCGGATCCTGAAAACCGGGAGGTTGCTTCATAAAAAATTCCTCTTCCAGAACACCATGAAGGAACGCATTCTGCATATCTAGCTGTCTGAGATTCCAGCCTCTGGACACAACAATTGATAACACAAGATGGATAGTGGCAGTTTTAACAACAGGACTAAAGGTATCTTCATAATCCAAAACATACCTTTGCTTAAACCCTTTTGCAACGAGCCTGGCTTTATAACGATCAATAGTGCCATCTGAACGCCATTTGATGCGAAACACCCACTTGCAATCAATCACATTTTTACCTGGGCATGAAGGAACAACATGCTAGGTGTTGTTCTTTTGAAGAGCATGAAACTCTTCATCCATTGCCTATTTCCACTTAGGATCAGCCAAAGCTTCGGTGACAGTACGAGGCTCTTCGGTGGAAAGAGAAGAGACCATGCCATACTTAGTCTTGTAGTTAAAAGGTTGAATGGTGCCTGCTCGAAGACGGGTTCGTGGAGGTGTTGTTGAAGGCTGCTGTTCAGGAGATGCAGTCAATCCCAAATCCTCTGGAGCATCAGCACCAGGTGACTCGCCAGCCTCGGAGCCTGCACCTGGCTCACCACCAGCAGGGGCAGTAGGATCACACGGACGACGTCTGGTGTAGACCTGGGGAACCGGACCAAACCGATCTGTGGCAGTAGATGTAGGGCGTGAAGCAGCTGATGGTGAGGTGACCTGAGCCACCGGTTGTGAAACCACAAGCGGGACTGACGTAGTCAGCAAAGCAGAACCCAAGGAGGATGGCGTCGATTGTCTTGGTGGGGCGACAAGCTCCTCTGGAGCACCTGGTTCCTGCAGAGTTTGCCTCGGCATGCCTGAAACATCATATGCAGATACAGCAGAGGAGATATTAGTCAATTCTTGGTCAGCAATATCATCATTACCCTCACGAGACAGACCAGACAAATGAGAAGGAAGGAGGAGGATTTCCTTACGAAGGAGAGCACCGACATTTGGATGAAGTTGTGAAAAAGGAAACTGGGTTTCATCAAACATAACATCTCGGGAAATATACACATGCCCAGTAGAGACATCAAGGCATTTGACCCCTTTGTGTTGAGCACTATACCCAAGGAAAACACATTTTGTGGAGCGATACATGATTTTACGAGTGTTATAGGGACGAAGATTTGGCAAGCAGGCACATCCAAAGACTCTAAGAGTGGTACAATCAGGCATGACATGGAGAAGACGTTCTGTAGGGGTTTCATTGGAGATAGTGCGACTGGGCCACATATTAATAAGATGAACATTAGTTAGAAATGCTTCATCCCAAAATTTTAATGGCATGGAGGCTGAAGCAAGAATGGCTAAGCCTACTTCAACAATGTGACGATGTTTGCGTTCAGCAGAGCCATTTTGTTGATGTGCATGGGGGCATGAAACGTGATGAGAGATACCTATCTTTTGAAAGAAAGAGTTTAGTTTTCCATATTCTCCACCCCAATCTGACTGTACTGCAAGTATTTTGCTGTCAAACTATCATTCGACAAGGGCCTGAAAATATGGAACACTTGAAACACATCAGAACGTTTCTTTAAAAGATAGATCCAAGTGTATTTGCTAAAGTCATCAACAAAGCTCACATAGTAAGAATGTCTACCAACAGAAGTGGGTGTTGGTCCCCATACATCGGAAAAATAAGTTGCAAATATTTTGTAGACACACTAGTGGATACATGATAAGGCAATTGATGAATTTTTGCACGTTGACATGAATCACAAACAGTTTCTGAATTTATCTCACCAACCACTGGGAGGTTATTTTTACTAAGAATTTGATGAACGGTAGCAAACGAGGGATGACCTAGATGATTGTGCCATCGTTCAGTAGAAAGCTTGATGGCAGCATACACTTGTTTATTGTATTAACAGTACTGAGGAAGCAGCGCATAGAGGCCTTGCACGCAAACACCCCTATGAAGAATTTTCTTCGTGACCTGATCCTTGATCAAAAAGAAGAAAGGGTGAAATTCTAGAAACACATTATTGTCAAGAGCAATACGATGGACAGAAAGAAGGGTTTTGGAAGCATTAGGTACATGCAAGATTTCATTGATTTCCAAGTTTTTGTGAGGGGTTTTGATAATAGAACGACCAATATGACTAATCTCCATACCTGCACCATTTGCTGCAGTGTAGACTTATCATTGCCACGATATTTTTCCTGCATTGTTAGCTTCTCAAGATCCCCGGTGATGTGATTTGTTGCTCCCGTGTCCATATACCAGTTGGTATCGACGCCATAGGACACATCGGCTGCAGTTGCAACCTTCTTCTTTTGGGAATTGTTATCGGCATAGCGCCAGTCACAGTCTTTGGCCATGTGATTGGTTTTTTTACATATTTGACATTTACCCTCGTAGCCGTCATACCCTTGGAAATTGGAGTTGCGCCCCTGTTGTTGTTGCGGGGGGGGGGAGAGTTGTTGTTGTTGCTCGGGTTGTTCTGGTGGTAGTAGTGGCCGTTGCCACCACCACCATTGAGGTATCAGCCTTCGCTGCCGCCGTCAAGACCACCGCTGTTGTTGTAGCCGTTGTTGTAGTCGTCGTTGTTGTAGCCGCCGTTGTAGCCGCCACTAGATTGTTTGCGGTAGCCTCCTCTATTGCCGCCACTGCGCCCCCTTGAGGGAGCGTTTGCTGACGACTTGAAGCCTCCGTTTACATGGAACATCTCGACTCGTTGATCGAAGTTCGCCACCAGCGAGGAGAGGGCGTCGATGGTGATGGGTTCAGTGCGAACGTCGAGGGCGGAGATGATGGGCTGGTAGTCCATGTCCAGCCCGGCGACGATGAAGGAGATGAGCTCCCCATCTCCGAGAGGTTTGCCTGCTACAGCAAGTTCATCAGAGAGAGAGCGCATATGACCAAAATACGCAGAGGCCGATTGTGATCCTTTCTGTGCATTGGTTAGAGCAGATCGAATATTGTTGACACGAGATAAAGGTACGACAGAGAACATGTTTGCCAAAGCAGTCCAGATGGCATGCGATGACTCGAGCGAAGCTACCTGAACCAGCACTTCTTTGGACAGATTTCGAAGGAGATATTGTACTATCTGTTGATCTTGGACTAGCCAAGGGGTATAGGCGGGATTGGGAACTAGTTGATCCTTGCCATCTTTGTCTTTGGTGGAGATTGTTTGTGGAGGTTGTGCGATGGATTGATCAATATAGCCATACAAGCCGGCACCCAGTATCTGGGATCGTGCTTGGGCTCGCCAGAGAACGTAGTTCGTCCGGGTGAGAGGCTCCGAGGTATTGTAGTTGAGGCCAAAGGAGGCAGCGGCGGTGGAGGTGGCCATGGCAGGGGCCCTGGTGTGGTGATGATCGGGGAAGATGGTGGAGATGGGAAAAGAGCGCTAGATGTTATGGAAGAGGCCTGCTCTGATTACCATGTCAAGATTATGAAGCGTCTCAACCTCTATACAGAGAGGCCCGCTATATTTATATTGATATGAGGTTTAGGTTACATGAGTCGGTTGATCAACAACCAGAGAGATACATGGAAGAGATAGAAGAGATAAGCACAAGTTAAACTGAAATATATCTCTAACTACCTAGCCGAGTATGGCTGGCCCTGTCAGCCGAATGTTTCTAATCTGAACTTTAAATGGTTTAATAGTGTTAATGCTAATAATGTAGTAGAAATTACAGTAAAACCATATAATGAAAATTGTATGCTCAACTGGAAGAGACAACAAATTTTAACTATGTCAAATAACAATTCTGCTGGTCTGAGCAAATATCCTCTTTAGTTTTTTAGATAAGGAGGGTCATCTCCCGGCCTCAGCATCAATTGATGCATGCAACCATTTTATTACGGGGAGTAGTATCCAAAGTCATAAGTTCATAAAAAAAGAAGCAAAGTAATATAAAACCGCATGCAGGCGGTATAAGACTGAGACATTTGTCGACATTACATAAATAGACTAGGATGCCTATACGCATAGTCTATTAATAGCTCACCATCCAAACCGGCTGAAGATAGCCCGTGCGACCGTCTCCCATCGGTTGTACCCAATAGCCATAAGCTCACTGGATTCCACATGGGTGAGTAATGACCATGTACGGATCCAAGCTGTAGCTGTGCACATAACCTGCAAAAAGTTTTGGCAATTCTTGCGGTTAAAAATAAGATCATTTCTCATGTTCCAAATAGCCCAAAACATTGCGCTTATTCCAATCCTTATGTTCTTTGTTATAGTTTCGTCTACTCCACTGAGCCACGTCCCAAATAGCATATTAATGCTGGTTGGTTGAGCAATGTTGAAAGCTATGTGTATAGTGCGCCATAACAATTTGGCCAAAGGACAGTGAAGAAAGAGGTGTTTGACAGTTTCATCTTGATCACAGAAGCAACATTTGGAGCTACCTATCCATCTCCGTCTTAACAAATTATCTTTGGTTAACACAACTCCCTTGTGTATAAACCATAAGAAAATCTTAATTCTTAGTGGTACCTTAATTTTCCACAAATGTAAAGCTCACGAAAGTGGTCCAGAATTGATAACGTTGATGTACACTGATTTTACTGTAAACCTACCCGAGGTGGTTAAATTCCATATAATGGTATCATCCTGATTAGACAATTTAATCCCCATCAATCGTCTGACTAAATGTATCCAGGCATTCCATCGCTCTCCCACGAGAGCTCGCCTAAATATCCTCTGTAGTAATGACAGGTTGTTATTCTTATCCGAATTTGTTCCTTTAGCCTTATTGCTGGTCCTAATAGTAGTGACAGATAACAGATTGAGAAACACATTGACCATTTTATTGCCCCAAATAAGTAGCCAGAACAGTTATCCCTATTGGGTATTGAAAACTTCCAGCACAAGCGAAGCCATAGCGTTAAAATAAAAGTACTCCCTCTTTAAAGAAACATAAAAGCGTTTAGATCATTCAGATAAAAGTACTCTCTTCTTAAAAAAATATATAAGAGCGTTTAAATCACTATAAAGTACTAGTGATCTAAACGCTCTTATATTTCTTTATGGAGGAAGTAGCTGGTATAAAACAAACTCTGGTAGTGATAGATTATTACTCCCTTCGTTCCTAAATATAAGTCTTTGTAGAGATTTCACTAATAGACTACATACGGAGCAAAATGAATGAATCTATACTCTAAAATATGTCTATATACATCTGTATATAATCTTCTAGTAAAAACTCTAAAAAGGCTTATATTTAGGAACGAAGGGAGTACTCCCTCTGTAAACTAATATAAGAACGTTTAGATTATTAAAATAGTGTTCTAAATGTTTTTATATTAGTTTACGGAGGAAGTACTTGTTAATGTATTATATCCTGATTTGAGTTTGACCGAATCTTTTATTAAACCTGTGTATGATCTGGCCCTAGGACTGATAAGCACGTTGACCCATTTGCTTCACCCAGAAGCAGCCAGAAGAATCATCCCCAATTAGCATAAAAAAAACAAGAGCTGAACTTCCAGTACATCGTCACCAACTCACCGTCTCTTTCCTAATCTTCCTTTCACAGGCTCAAGTCTTTGGAGGTTAGCCCTGCTGCAAGCAAAGCCATGGCTTTCAAACAGATGGTGCATATGAATCAAGGACAAGGCCAAACTAGCTACGCTCACAACTCCAGTTTTCAGGTAATTTCTACTCTCTTAATTAGTTCAGGGGTGTTGTTTCTATGGACCCTTCTCCTGAAACTTGGCTCTGAAACTGTGTCATCAAGAATTTGTTCATAATATATCTTATTACTAACAACTAAAGTAACACCATAATGAAAAACAAAAACAATACTGTATTTGGAAAGATTAAACTAGATTTCTGAAGTACAAGTCGACTGCAGAGTGCTGAGCAGAACAGGATGAAGCCCCTGATAGAAGCAGCGACCATCGAATTATGCAGCAACACCACCACCTTGTCGCCCGGCAAGATGGTGATTGCGGACTTGGGCTGCTCCTCTGGCCCAAACGCAGTAGCACTGGTGTCAATTGCTCTTGAGGCCACCCGCAGCCACTTTCTTCAGTTGCAGCAGCCACCTCCGGAAGTCTGTGTAGTCCTCAATGATCTCCCATACAATGACTTCAATGCGGTGGTGAAAAGCCTGGTTGCGGTCCGGCAAATCGGCGAGCCTGTTGTTGTAACTGGTGTTGTACCAGGGTCATTCTATGAGAGGCTCTTCCCTAGTGGCTCCGTGCATCTTTTCTGTTCATCCAACGGCCTTCATTGGCTCTCAAAGGTATGAGTTTGACACCACCCCAGTAGCATTCGACCCTTCACCATCTGATCGTTCAGAGGCACAGGCTCCTGAAGATTTAAGGATAAACCAAATCCCAGCATATGACATTGATGAGAATGTCAGGCGTGAAAGACTCCCAATGGTCACTGGAGCTTATGCACGGCAATTCAGGAAAGATTTCACACTTTTCCTGCAGCTGAGAGCCAAAGAATTGGTCCCAGAAGGCCGGATGGTTGTTTCCCTCCCGGGGAGGCGTTCTGATGAGCCCGTCAACGAGAGCTCTCTCGTCTGGGGAACTGCAGTTCAGATTTTAGGCGCCATGGCCTCAGAGGTAAGTACTTACTTCTTTACTTTTTCTTTGCGGGAACACAAGCTTTACTTCTTAACTATGTTTTCATTTGCTTATGAGCATGTGAGCATTTGACATCCTGATGTTGTGCTTTGGATAACTAACAGGGTGTTATTGACAAAGAAAGGCTTGATTCTTTGTACATACCGGTGCATGGACCTTCCGATGAAGAGCTGAGAGAGATCATCCAAGAAGAGGGCTCCTTCTCAGTCACAGAGATGCGGGTGCACGACCCTATAAGCGGCATGGACAGGGCGCTCCTCACCCCAAACAGGATGGTGAATAGCCTGAGAGCTGCTTTCGAGCCGATAATAGTCCAGCATTTTGGATCGCACGGAGAGATCATGGATGAATTCGTGAGGACCGGCGAGAAGCACTTGAGCCTACAGCGCAGATCACAGGTTAAACACACCAGAAACCCGAGAGTTATGCTGGTTGTATCACTCACCAAGGCATGACATGACAACTGAAGTGTTGCTGCTGCTAGCCTGTATCCCTCACCAATTTGTGTCATGTCTGTAAAGTTCAACATCAAACTTAATCGGATTTGTGAGAGACGAAAAAGGCAAATGTGTGCTGAAATTGCATTGTGAGGTATGAAATTCTCAAAAATAAAAAAAATAAAAGTATATATGCCCCACAACGCAATGAAGTGATATTGAAGTTCTGCAAAGGTACATACATGATATTTTTCTCCTTTCTGTAATCTCATACTCCCTCCGTAACTAAATATAGTAACACGTTCTTTTAGTTCCGGTGAAACTGCAAAAACATGTTATACTCCATTTTGACGAAAAAGCCCCCCCCCCCTTGCGCCCATCTCTCATGTATCTCATCTAGCTATCACCTATCATCAGTGAGTCATACCTTGGCCAGATTTTGGAATCCAGAAAATGTCTAAACCCCCCCATGGCATGTCAAAATCGGTGGTGACCATGCAAGTGGCATGACAGCCAGCACGCACTGGATCATGGTTTCTCGTTCCCGTAGTACCCGGTTCTCAATCGGACATGGCCGCCATGTCATCTCACCTCCTCGTGACGCCACCTATCCCTCACGGCCGTTCCCCGCTTCCCTCTCTGCCTCCAAGCGCCGTCATGGCCGCCGCCCGACGGCCGCTCCCACCTTCCCTCTCTGCCTCCAAGCGCCGTCATGGCCTCCGCCCGACGGCCGTTCCCCCTTTCCTCTCTGCCTCCAAGCGCCGTCATAGCCTCCGCCCGACGCCGTCAGAGAGCGCCATCGCCTCAGAGGTCGCACATGCTGACATGCACACTCGAAGTGTCCTGTCCCAGCTGATCCTGAATCACACCGCACATGCTGACATGCACGCTCGAAGTGTCCTTTCCCAACTGATCCCGAACCACACCGCAGTGACCTGCGTGAGCAAAAGGCAACTTCCTGTGTACAAATTACAAGCTGGTGCTTCTTCCTGTGGAGTACTAGTAACATTGTACGTGCAACACACGTGTAACCGCAACATCAAATTTTTCTCATTCATCTTAGTTAGGACTTAGGAGGCATCTCATAGTCCTATAGTATGTCACATATAGAAGACAATCAAATGTCTCTATAGATAAAATATATAGTCATAGATTCACCGAGTCTAGTGATATATTTCGAATCAAACACAAGAACATTAATCAACATTAATCATTGAAGCCCACAACTATATTGCTCAATCTAGTACATTTGAGAATTCTTTCCTCCAAGAGAACAATCCAATGCCCCTGATTACCTAGCCAGGGAAATGGCTTGCTTGTTGGATTGACCTTGCGAGGAAAGGGGGGAGGGGGTGATTTCTTAGATTTGAGTGGTGCATGTTCTTTTGAATTCAGTCAACAATGCCTTTTTGTTTGCATTGCGAACGGAGGGGACCTTTTATGCCACCGCACAAGTAGGTACATGTCCGACCCTATCCTCACCACCATCCGAGTGATGAAGCCACTTTGAGAGGAGTGTGGTCAATTGACCACACATGTTTTTAGCAAATCATTTGTGCACAAGTATAAATCATGTATTTTTTTTTTATAAATTCATTGAAAACACGTGTATTCGACATCACAAATCTGAAATGACATCACAGACTTCTGATCCTGGCACCGCCACTGCACCATCCGATATAAGCTGCTATAGATGTGAGTATGTGCACATCATGATGTGAATACATTTACTCCATTGCATGAGACGGTTGGTTAAAAAGATTGACAATCATATGAAGGTAGCATTTTTTCATTGCTTGGTCATATTGTGACTTTATTTTACACCTATAATTGACAGGAGAAACCAGCCTCATTTAGCAACTGGTACAGAAGAATGAGAGAATAAGGAGTTAAACATCATCAAATAAGTTGGTCAAGATGCATAACATGCAAATCAACATTGCCTCGTAATTTCATTCCTTTCATAACCCTAAAATGACAGATAATACATGGCATCACCTCAGTGTATATCTCAATGCAACAAAGGCAACATGGCAATATACAATAGATAGCTTGTAAGATTAGCAAGTGCCCGGATAAACAAATGGGAATGAAAATAGGAAAAATGCTAGAAACATGTATATACTGTACCTTTTTATTGCTTTACGACACAAATGCTTGTTAGTCTGCATCAACGCTTCAAAAGCATGGCACCAACATGTGCACATGTCATTCAACTTTTCTTGTCATGTCCAAAAAGAGCATAAAAACTCACTAATAGCTAAACCGATCCTTCCAACCCCAACTCCCTATCCCCATATATGTCACAAAGTTTTTCCAGCCCAAGTACATTATCTAGTGTTCAGGGATGCCTACAACTATGGGGATGACATCCTTTGTTTAACATTGATAGTTTAGTAGTAAACCATAGGTAAAAATACATATGCATAGTATATGGAGCCAACAAGAAAAAATATTCCACACAATAAGAGGCATAAAGTGTTTACTACATATTGGGATAACCAAGGCTATTTAATCACCTAATTAAATTAAACACCAAATAAAATTATAAAGATCATGTGAAATATAGTATATGGAGCCAACAAGGAAAAAACTACGTGTTCAGCAAGAAACTTTTGAGAAATATAGGCATCCGTAAAAATTTATAATAGTTGATATTTCATAGTATACCTGACACAAATAGAAAAAATTGTATGCTCTCTATTTTAAGTTTTCAGATAAGTTGGGTGTTAAGATTCTTCAACTGGTAAAAATAGATCTATGTGTTAACAACATAACCTTATTAGTGATTGGATAACAAAATGATCATTAAATTTGTATGGAATTGAAAGCTACTAATGCAGACACGAAAGAAGCATAAATTTCACGCTCAGTTTTGTGATGGACAGTGAACAATAAAAATACAATTGTCTTGCAACCCCATTTTCCTAAGGTTAAGCTGAGCTAGTGAAGTAGCAATTGCAAAGCCAACCTAACATACATTTCTTTTTTGAAACAGAACCTGACTAATAACAAAGCATGTTCAGAAAACTAAACGGCGGCATCCCGGCTCGAATTTGTCAAACATTTACAAATATTTCATCGAGCCTTAACACCAAACTTGTATGTGTATGTACTAATATGCATGTTCAGAAAGCCTTGAACAATACTGACTTATTAGACAGTTATAATGATCAGGTTTCAAAGACTCGAAGATCAACAGGTTGTTAGTTGATCTGTCAGTTCATACTGTATTTATTTTTTCAACGGGTTGCTTGCACTTGGGACAAAGCTTCGAATTGGCTAGAATAATGAGATGCATAATTATTATATTTATCTTTCTTTTTTTTCTTAAAAGAATTTGAAGGGCAGAGCAGTAACAACCAAAAGAGTAGTTTAGAATCTACATTTGAGTTTTGAACCTAATTTTCCATAGAAAGCCTTTCTACGATAAAGTACAAAAAAAAATGAAAGAGAAAGAGCACCTGTGATGAACACGACATCCAGGGACTTCGGCTTCCCCTTGTTCTCGTCTTGGCCGCCACCACACCTCTTCCCCACACGCAACCTGGACGAGGAACAATCAAGAGAGAACAGTATAAAAGAAAAATATGTCCATGATGCCTGGGCATAATATTTGACTTCAACACTAATTTTTCTCCAACGAATATACTTCATAAGAGCGTCTTCAACTGGCGTGCTTCGCGCCGCGCCCAAAAAATGCGTTTGCAGCGCGCGCTTCGGCTGGTTTAGCGCGGGGATAGGCGCTGACTCCAGCAGCCGCGCTATAATGCAGCGCGCGCGCCGCTCCAGCAGTGCCCAAAAATGCAGCGCGCGCGCGTCGCTCCAGCAGTGTCCAAAAATGCAGCGCGCGCAGCACGCACAAACGACATATACACCACATATACATTTCAAAAAATAGGCGCAAAAACGATCAAACAAACAAAATAAATCAACAATAAATAGTCTTACAACTCAAACAAATAGTCTATCCTTCAGTACAACAAATAATGCAATAAACACAACCAATAGTTCATGAACAATACAATACAAATACAAATACAATACAATACAAATAATGCAAACCAAATCATGCTCTTTGTCGTCCATGCCATGCCCACCACTCTTCAATCAGATCCTTCTGAAGATCATTGTGCGTTGCGGGACGCCGAATGGCATGATAGGAGGCAACAAAACGGGCTACCCTTTCAGCCCTCCGTCGCACTCGCACGGGATGTCCCAAGAGCTCATACTGTGAGTAATCTAAATCTTGGCCACGCTCATTCTCGATGATCATGTTGTGCATGATCGCACAAGCGTGCATGATGTACCAAAGCATTTTTTGATCCCAAAATCTAGCCGGTCCTCTAACAATAGCAAATTGGGCTTGTAAAATCCCAAATGCTCTCTCCATATTTTTTCTAGAAGCCGCCTGAGCATTGTGGAAATCAAGATTTTTCTTACCTTCCGGCTTTTTCAACGGCTTCACGAAGGTTTGTCACTTTGGATAGATGCCATCCGCTAGATAATAGCCATAGTTGTACGTACGGCCATTTGCTACAAACTGCACCGGTGGCAACTCACCATCTGCAATCTTATTCATCAGTGGTGACCGGTTGACAACATTGGTATCATTCAAAGATTCAGGCATTCCAAAGAATGCATGCCAAATCCAAGTCTCCTGATCGGCCACCGCTTCAAGGATTATAGTGGAACCCTTTTTTTTGCCGTGGAATTGCCCATGCCATGCCTTTGGACAATTCTGTTGGAATTATGCCCTAGAGGCAATAATAAATATAGTTATTATTATAATTCCTGTATCAAGATAATCGTTTATTATCCATGCTATAATTGTATTGAATGAAGACTCATTTACATGTGTGGATACATAGACAAAACACCGTCCCTAGCAAGCCTCTAGTTGGCTAGCCAGTTGATCAAAGATAGTCAGTGTCTTCTGATTATGAACAAGGTGTTGTTACTTGATAACTGGATCACGTCATTAGGAGAATCACGTGATGGTCTAGACCCAAACTAATAGACGTAGCATGTTGATCGTGTCATTTTGTTGCTACTGTTTTCTGCGTGTCAAGTATTTATTCCTATGACCATGAGATCATATAACTCACTGACACCGGAGGAATGCTTTGTGTGTATCAAACGTCGCAACGTAACTGGGTGACTATAAAGATGCTCTACAGGTATCTCCGAAGGTGTTAGTTGAGTTAGTATGGATCAAGACTGGGATTTGTCACTCCGTGTGACGGAGAGGTATCTCGGGGCCCACTCGGTAATACAACATCACACACAAGCCTTGCAAGCAATGTGACTTAGTGTAAGTTGCGGGATCTTGTATTACGGAACGAGTAAAGAGACTTGCCGGTAAACGAGATTGAAATAGGTATACGGATACTGACGATCGAATCTCGGGCAAGTAACATACCGAAGGACAAAGGGAATGACATACGGGATTAAATGAATCCTTGGCACTGAGGTTCAAACGATAAGATCTTCGTAGAATATGTAGGATCCAATATGGGCATCCAGGTCCCGCTATTGGATATTGACCGAGGAGTCTCTCGGGTCATGTCTACATAGTTCTCGAACCCGCAGGGTCTGCACACTTAAGGTTCGACGTTGTTTTATGCGTATTTGAGTTATATGGTTGGTTACCGAATGTTGTTCGGAGTCCCGGATGAGATCACGGACGTCACGAGGGTTTCCGGAATGGTCCGGAAACGAAGATTGATATATAGGATGACCTCATTTGATTACCGGAAGGTTTTCGGAGTTACCGGGAATGTACCGGGAATGACGAATGGGTTCCGGGAGTTCACCGGGGGGGCATCCCACCCCGGGGAAGCCCATAGGCCTTGAGGGTGGCACACCAGCCCTTAGTGGGCTGGTGGGACAGCCCTAAAGGGCCCTATGCGCCAAGAAGAGAAAATCAAGAGAAAAGAAAAAAAAAAGGAGGAGGTGGGAAGGAAGGGAAGGACTCCCTCCCACCAAACCAAGTCCAACTCGGTTTGGGGGGGGGGAGTCTTCCCCCCTTGGCTCGGCCGACCCCCTTGGGGCTCCTTGAGCCCCAAGGCAAGGTCCCCTCCCTCCCACCTATATATACGGAGGTTTTAGGGCTGATTTGAGACGACTTTTCCACGGCAGCCCGACCACATACCTCCACGGTTTTTCCTCTAGATCGCGTTTCTGCGGAGCTCGGGCGGAGCCCTGCTGAGACAAGGTCATCACCAACCTCCGGAGCGCCGTCACGCTGCCGGAGAACTCTTCTACCTCTCCGTCTCTCTTGCTGGATCAAGAAGGCCGAGATCATCGTCGAGCTGTACGTGTGCTGAACGCGGAGGTGCCGTCCGTTCGGTACTAGATCGTGGGACTGATCGCGGGATTGTTCGCGGGGCGGATCGAGGGACGTGAGGACGTTCCACTACATCAACCGCGTTCACTAACGCTTCTGCTGTACGATCTACAAGGGTACATAGATCACTCATCCCCTCTCATAGATGGACATCACCATGATAGGTCTTCGTGCGCGTAGGAAAATTTTTGTTTCCCATGCGACGTTCCCCAACAGTGGCATCATGAGCTAGGTTCATGCGTAGATGTCTTCTCGAGTAGAACACAAAAGTTTTTGTGGGCGGTGATGTGCGTTTTGCTGCCCTCCTTAGTCTTTTCTTGATTCCGCGGTATTGTTGGATTGAAGCGGCTTGGACCGACATTACTCGTACGCTTACGAGAGACTGGTTTCATCGTTACGAGTATCTCCGTTGCTCAAAGATGACTGACAAGTGTCGGTTTCTCCAACTTTAGTTGAATCGGATTTGACCGAGGAGGTCCTTGGATGAGGTTAAATAGCAACTCATATATCTCCGTTGTGGTGTTTGCGTAAGTAAGATGCGATCCTACTAGATACCCTTGGTCACCACGTAAAACATGCAACAACAAAATTAGAGGACGTCTAACTTGTTTTTGCAGGGTATGCTTGTGATGTGATATGGCCAACGATGTGATGTGATATATTGGATGTATGAGATGATCATGTTGTAATAGAAATATCGACTTGCACGTCGATGGTACGGCAACCGGCAGGAGCCATAGGGTTGTCTTTATACTAACGTTTGTGCTTGCAGATGCGTTTACTATTTTGCTAGGATGTAGCTTTAGTAGTAATAGCATGAGTAGCACGACAACCCCGATGGAAACACGTTGATGGAGATCATGGCGTGGCGCCAGTGACAAGAAGATCGTGCCGGTGCTTTGGTGATGAAGATCAAGAAGCACGTGATGATGGCCATATCATGTCACTTATGAATTGCATGTGATGTTAATCCTTTTATGCACCTTATTTTGCTTAGAACGACGGTAGCATTATGAGGTGATCTCTCACTAAAATTTCAAGACGAAATTGTGTTCTCCCCGACTGTGCACCGTTGCTACAGTTCGTCGTTTCGAGACACCACGTGATGATCGGGTGTGATAGACTCAACGTTCACATACAACGGGTGCAAAACAGTTGCGCACGCGGAACACTCGGGTTAAGCTTGACGAGCCTAGCATGTGCAGACATGGCCTCGGAACACATGAGACCGAAAGGTCGATCATGAATCATATAGATGATATGATTAGCATAGGGATGCTTACCACTGAAACTATACTCAACTCACGTGATGATCGGACTTGAGCTAGTGTAAGTGGATCATGAACCACTCAAATGACTAGAGAGATGTACTTTTTGAGTGGGAGTTTAGCGAATAATCTGATTTAGTTAAACTCTAATTATCTTGAACATAGTCTAAGTCCACTTTGAATATATTTGTGTTGTAGATCATGGCTCACGCGACAGTCATCCTGAATTTTAATACGTTCCTAGAGAAATCTAAGTTGAAAGATGATGGAAGCAACTTTGTAGACTGGGCTCGTAATATTAAGCTAATCTTATAAGCTGGGAAGAAGGATTATGTCCTTAATGCTGCATTAGGAGATGAACCACCCGCTACGGCTGATCAGGATGTTAAGAACGCTTGGTTAGCACGTAAGGAGGACTACTCAATAGTTCAATGTGCAGTCTTGTATGGCTTAGAACCGGGACTTCAACGTCGCTTTGAGCGTCATGGAGCATTTGAGATGTTCCAGGAGTTGGAATTTATCTTTCAGAAGAACGCCCAGATCGAGAGGTATGAGACCTCCGATAAATTCTATGCCTGCAAGATGAAGGAAAATTCATCTGTCAGTGAACATGTGCTCAAAATGTCTGGGTACTCAAACCGTCTAGCTGAGCTGGGGATTGAACTCCCGCAAGAAGCTATCACTGACAGAATCCTTCAATCACTGCCGCCAAGCTATAAAGGCTTTGTGTTGAACTACAACATGCAAGGGATGAACAAGTCTCCCGGCGAGTTGTTTGCGATGCTGAAAGTCGCAGAGTCTGAACTCCGTAAAGAGCATCAAGTGTTTATGGTGAATAAGACCACTAGTTTCAAGAGAAACGGCAAAGGCAAGAAGGGAAATTCGAAGAAGAGCGGCAAGCCTGTTGCCAATCCGACGAAGAAACCCAAAGCTGGACCTAAGCCTGAAACGGAGTGCTACTATTGCAAGGGTATGGGTCACTGGAAGCGCAATTGCCCCAAGTATCTGGCAGATAAGAAGGCGGGCAAAGAAAAATCAGGTATATTTGATATACATGTTATTGATGTGTACTTAACCGGCTCTCGTAGTAGTGCCTGGGTATTCGATACCGGTTCTGTTGCTCATATTTGCAACTCGAAACAGGAACTGCGGAATAGACGAAGGCTGGCGAAAGATGAAGTGACGATGCGCGTAGGAAATGGTTTCAAGGTTGATGCAATCGCCGTCGGCACAGTGTCACTTCAGTTACCGTGAGGATTAGTGATGAACTTAAATTATTGTTATTTAGTGCCTGCGTTGAGCATGAACATTATATCTGGATCTTGTTTATTGCGAGACGGTTACTCTTTTAAGTCAGAGAATAATGGTTGTTCTATTTCTATGAGTAACATCTTTTATGGTCATGCACCGAATGTGAGAGGATTGTTCATATTGAATCTTGATAGCAATACGCATATACATAACATTGAGACCAAAAGAGTTAGAGTTAACAATGATAGTGCCATATTTTTGTGGCACTGCCGCTTAGGTCATATTGGTGTAAAGCGCATGAAGAAACTCCATGTTGATGGACTTTTGGAGTCACTTGACTTTGATTCACTTGACACGTGCGAACCATGCCTCATGGGCAAGATGACTAAGACTCCGTTCTCTGGAACAATGGAGCGTGCAAGTGACTTGTTGGAAATCATACATACCGATGTGTGTGGTCCGATGAGCGTGGAGGCACGCGGCGGATATCGTTATTTTCTCACCTTCACTGACGATTTAAGTAGATATGGTTATGTCTACTTGATGAAACACAAGTCTGAAACATTTGAAAAGTTCAAGCAATTTCAGAGTGAAGTGGAAAATCATCGTAACAAGAAGATCAAGTTCCTACGGTCTGATCGTGGGGGTGAATATCTGAGTTTCGAGTTTGGTTCTCACTTAAGACAATGTGGAATTGTTTCACAGTTAACACCGCCTGGAACACCACAGCGTAATGGTGTGTCCGAACGTCGTAATCGTACTCTATTAGAGATGGTGCGATCTATGATGTCTCTTACTGATTTGCCGTTATCATTTTGGGGTTATGCATTAGAAACAGCTGCATTCACTTTAAATAGGGCACCATCAAAATCCATTGAGACGACACCATACGAACTGTGGCATGGCAAAAGGCCAAAGTTATCATTTCTTAAAGTTTGGGGATGTGATGCTTATGTCAAAAAGCTTCAGCCTGAAAAGCTGGAACCCAAAGCGGAAAAGTGCATCTTCGTAGGTTACCCAAAAGAGACAGTTGGGTACACCTTCTATCTCAAATCCGAGGGCAAAGTGTTTGTTGCTAAAAACGGAGCTTTTCTCGAGAAGGAGTTTCTCTCGAGAGAATTGAGTGGGAGGAAGATAGAACTTGACGAGGTTGTCGAACCTCTCATCCCTCTAGTTGAGGAGGAAGTTAATGATGAAGATCATGAAACTCCAGTTCAAGTTTCTGTCGAACCACGCAGGTCGACGAGATCCCGTGCTGCTCCAGAGTGGTACGGTAATCCCGTCTTATCAATCATGTTGTTAGACAACAACGAACCTGCAAATTATGAAGAAGCAATGGTGGGCCCAGATTCCAACAAATGGCTAGAAGCCATGAAATCCGAGATAGGATCCATGTATGAGAACAAAGTGTGGACTTTGGAGGTACTACCTAAGGGTCGCAAGGCTATTCAGAACAAATGGATCTTTAAGAGGAAGACGGACGCTGACGGCAATGTGACCGTTTATAAAGCTCGACTTGTGGCAAAGGGTTTTTCACAAGTTCAAGGAATTGACTACGATGAGACATTCTCACCCGTAGCGATGCTTAAGTCCGTCAGAATCATGTTAGCAATAGCTGCATTTTTCGATTATGAAATCTGGCAGATGGATGTCAAAACGGCGTTCCTTAACGGTTTCCTTAAGGAAGAGTTGTATATGATACAACCCGAAGGTTTTGTGGATCCTAAGAATGCTAACAAGGTGTGCAAGCTCCAGCGATCCATTTATGGACTGGTGCAAGCATCTCGGAGTTGGAACAAACGCTTTGATGAGGTGATCAAAGCATTTGGGTTTATACAAGTGGTTGGAGAATCTTGTATTTACAAGAAAGTGAGTGGGAGCTCTGTGGCATTTCTAATATTATATGTGGATGACATATTACTGATTGGAAACAACGTAGAGTTTTTGGAGAGTATAAAAGGTTACTTGAATAAAAGTTTCTCTATGAAGGACCTAGGAGAAGCTGCTTACATTCTAGGCATTAAGATCTATAGGGATAGATCAAAATGCCTGATAGGACTTTCACAAAGCACATACCTTGATAAAGTTTTGAAAAGGTTCAAAATGGAACAGTCCAAGAAAGGGTTCTTGCCAGTTCTGCAAGGTACGAGATTGAGTAAGACTCAGTGCCCAGCAACTGATGAAGATAGAGAGCATATGCGCTCCGTCCCCTATGCTTCAGCCATATGTTCTATCATGTATGCAATGTTGTGCACTAGACCGGATGTTAGCCTGGCCATAAGTATGGCAGGTAGGTTCCAGAGTAATCCAGGAGTGGATCACTGGACAGCGGTCAAGAATATCCTGAAGTACCTGAAAAGGACTAAGGAGATGTTTCTCGTGTATGGAGGTGACGAAGAGCTCGCCGTAAAAGGTTACGTCGATGCAAGATTTGACACAGATCCGGACGACTCTAAGTCGCAAACCGGATACGTATTTATTCTTAATGGGGGTGCAGTAAGCTGGTGCAGTTCCAAGCAAAGCGTCGTAGCAGATTCTACATGTGAAGAGGAGTACATGGCTGCCTCGGAGGCGGCTAAGGAGGGTGTCTGGATGAAGCAGTTCATGACGGATCTTGGAGTGGTGCCAAGCGCACTGAATCCAATAACCTTGTTCTGTGATAACACGGGTGCCATTGCCTTAGCAAAGGAACCACGGTTTCACAAGAAGACCAGACACATCAAACGACGCTTCAACCTCATCCGCGACTACGTCGAGGGAGAGGACGTAAATATATGCAAAGTGCACACGGATCTGAATGTAGCAGACCCGCTGACTAAACCTCTTCCACGGCCAAAGCATGATCAACACCAGAACTGTATGGGTGTTAGATTTATTACAATGTAATTCACATGATGATGTGAGGGCTAGATTATTGACTCTAGTGCAAGTGGGAGACTGTTGGAATTATGCCCTAGAGGCAATAATAAATATAGTTATTATTATAATTCCTGTATCAAGATAATCGTTTATTATCCATGCTATAATTGTATTGAATGAAGACTCATTTACATGTGTGGATACATAGACAAAACACCGTCCCTAGCAAGCCTCTAGTTGGCTAGCCAGTTGATCAAAGATAGTCAGTGTCTTCTGATTATGAACAAGGTGTTGTTACTTGATAACTGGATCACGTCATTAGGAGAATCACGTGATGGACTAGACCCAAACTAATAGACGTAGCATGTTGATCGTGTCATTTTGTTGCTACTGTTTTCTGCGTGTCAAGTATTTATTCCTATGACCATGAGATCATATAACTCACTGACACCGGAGGAATGCTTTGTGTGTATCAAACGTCGCAACGTAACTGGGTGACTATAAAGATGCTCTACAGGTATCTCCGAAGGTGTTAGTTGAGTTAGTATGGATCAAGACTGGGATTTGTCACTCCGTGTGACGGAGAGGTATCTCGGGGCCCACTCGGTAATACAACATCACACACAAGCCTTGCAAGCAATGTGACTTAGTGTAAGTTGCGGGATCTTGTATTACGGAACGAGTAAAGAGACTTGCCGGTAAACGAGATTGAAATAGGTATACGGATACTGACGATCGAATCTCAGGCAAGTAACATACCGAAGGACAAAGGGAATGACATACGGGATTAAATGAATCCTTGGCACTGAGGTTCAAACGATAAGATCTTCGTAGAATATGTAGGATCCAATATGGGCATCCAGGTCCCGCTATTGGATATTGACCGAGGAGTCTCTCGGGTCATGTCTACATAGTTCTCGAACCCGCAGGGTCTGCACACTTAAGGTTCGACGTTGTTTTATGCGTATTTGAGTTATATGGTTGGTTACCGAATGTTGTTTGGAGTCCCGGATGAGATCACGGACGTCACGAGGGTTTCCGGAATGGTCCTGAAACGAAGATTGATATATAGGATGACCTCATTTGATTACCGGAAGGTTTTCGGAGTTACCGGGAATGTACCGGGAATGACGAATGGGTTCCGGGAGTTCACCGGGGGGGCAACCCACCCCGGGGAAGCCCATAGGCCTTCAGGGTGGCACACCAGCCCTTAGTGGGCTGGTGGGACAGCCCAAAAGGGCCCTATGCGCCAAGAAGAGAAAATCAAGAGAAAAGAAAAAAAAAGGAGGAGGTGGGAAGGAAGGGAAGGACTCCCTCCCACCAAACCAAGTCCAACTCGGTTTGGGGGGGGAGTCTTCCCCCCTTGGCTCGGCCGACCCCCTTGGGGCTCCTTGAGCCCCAAGGCAAGGTCCCCTCCCTCCCACCTATATATACGGAGGTTTTAGGGCTGATTTGAGACGACTTTTCCACGGCAGCCCGACCACATACCTCCACGGTTTTTCCTCTAGATCGCGTTTCTGCGGAGCTCGGGCGGAGCCCTGCTGAGACAAGGTCATCACCAACCTCCGGAGCGCCGTCACGCTGCCGGAGAACTCTTCTACCTCTCCGTCTCTCTTGCTGGATCAAGAAGGCCGAGATCATCGTCGAGCTGTACGTGTGCTGAACGCGGAGGTGCCGTCCGTTCGGTACTAGATCGTGGGACTGATCGCGGGATTGTTCGCGGGGCGGATCGAGGGACGTGAGGATGTTCCACTACATCAACCGCGTTCACTAACACTTCTGCTGTACGATCTACAAGGGTACGTAGATCACTCATCCCCTCTCGTAGATGGACATCACCATGATAGGTCTTCGTGCGCGTAGGAAAATTTTTGTTTCCCATGCGACGTTCCCCAACAAATTCTTCCAACTCCAATGCATGCAATCTATTGAGCCAAGCATGCCAGGAAAGCCGCGAGCCTTGTTCATCGCCAATAGCCTTACGACGTCTTCAGCAGTGGGAGATCTCAAATACTCCTCGCCAAACACTTGCACAATTCCCACTGCAAAGCGCTTGACACACATGATGGCTTGGCTCTCACCCATATCCAAGTGATCATCAACTAGATCAGCCGGGATACCATATGCCAACATACGCAATGCGGCTGTCACCTTCAGAAAGGTGCTATGCCCAAGCTCTCCGGCCGCATTCCTCCTTTGCTGGAAAAACCGGTCATGGCTCGCTAGTTTCTCTGCAATGCGCTTGAACAAGTTTGTGCTCATCCTAAACCGGCGACGAAAATACGACTCCGGGTATGTGGGGTTCTCCACGAAATAGTTCTTCATCAATCTGTTATGGGCATCAATCCTATCTCTCCAAATTTTCTCCCAACCCATAACCGAACCACCGTGCTTCGGTTTTTTATTGATATGCATAGCTATGATCATTGCAAGATCCTCCTCCTCTTCCATATCAAATTCTTCTTCGGAAGAATTATACGATGAACTCATCTACAATGTTCAATACTATACTGTAAAAACTACCATTCAAAACATGCACCAAATTCATAAGTTTGGAGCAATACATACCTTGTAGGCGTTTTGTCGAACACCTTGCGGGCGCGGCGCGGCAGCGAGCTCTCGGGAGCTGTTCCTCGGACGTCGGAGGCGCGCGAGGGCCGGTCGGACTGGGAGGGGGTGGGGCGGAAGCGCGGCGACGCGGCGGCGCGGGGAGGCCGGGGAAGCGCCTGAACGGTCGAGGGGGGCGCGGGCGGCGCCCGCAGCGGAGACAGGCCGGGGAAGCACCTGAGTGGTCGTCGGCGGGCGTGGGCGGCGACGGTGGCCCGGGGATAGGCCGGGGAAGCGCTGAACGGTCGCGGGGGCGCGAGCGGCGGCGGCGGCGCGGCCGGATGAGGGAGGAGCGAGCGCGGGAGAGAGCAGGAGCGCGGGAGAGAGGAGGAGCGACCGCGGGAGAGAGCAGGAGCGAGCGCGGGAGAGTCGCGCGCGCGGGAGCCGGCGCAGCAAATAAGGGGCGCGGGATTGCGTTTCGGCCAGCGCGCTGAAATGGAAATGACGCGCGCGCCGTTTTTGCGCGCCCGCTGGAGCTGCCCGCCGCGTTGCGCGTGCGCTAAAACTGCTTTTTTTGCGGCGCAGCCCTTGTATAGCGCGTCTGTTGGAGATGCTCTAAGTTTATATTGATATGATTTATTGAAGTTAGCGAAAGGCCTCGATGGTTCCCCTATTTGTGTGGTTAATGATGGTATGTTCAATCCATATAGATGTACGATTTTTAGGAAACACTCTATCTCTCTTATGAAATGCTTGTCAATGTTGTAGGAGCAAGCGGTAACGAAGAAGACTGTACTACAACAATTGCATCTCTAATGAAGGTGTGTGTTCCTTAATCTATATTGTCAGACAGTTGATAAAGGAAAGAAACCTGCTTGGATAACATAATGCACATGATTCAGCGTTTTGGCGTATCAAAAGTTGCATGATCTATATGAGATTTAGAAAACAAACAACAAAAAGAAGAGAATGAGAGGGAGAGAGGTGTTACCATCATGTCCAATGGCGTCTTGCTGCGAGTTGAGGTGGGCGTAGCAGCTGACCGTAGGAACGACACGAGCAGCCTAGTGAACGAGACCTGCAAGATGAGTAGACATCAAGATATGGGGAAGAGGAAGACAAAGAGACATCAGAAAGGAACAGAGGCAACTTCGTAAAGAACTAAGATGTGCCAAATGCAGCAACGAGAATAGGGGTAGCCGAATCTAGAGGCAGCGCCGCCGGACGCGAGCAGTGATTTTGTGTTTTTTGGTGAGAGCTCCTCTAATAATGTTATTTTTGGCTGAAATTTTGCAAGAAACTCAAGCATTTGTCACATTTTGGAATTTTCTTTGATCTCATTTTTTCAACATTTTCGAACTCGGGTGTAAGTAGAAAATATAGGCTGATAAAAGTACAACACCAAAGAAAAACTGGACAAAAGAAAAATTGTTTAGGAACTATATACGTGTCCAATGTAACTTTCAATATGTGATGATTGAGATACCCAACCTGAAAAAGAGGATGAAGTCAGCATTAGAAATACTAAGGAAACAAAAAAAGAAGGCATCCACGCATGAGATTAATGCCATGATGCTTGGCTTGACGCCACACAACACATATATCATGTAACACTGAGATGAGGACACCGATTGTGTGTTATAAGCAAGTTCGAGAATCTGTGCAGATGCTAGATAAAGACTTAGAGCATCTCCAAGAGCATACCCATATTTTGGGTAGTCAAAACCATTATGGGTAGAGGAGAGAGAAGGTTTGGGTATCCAAAAGAAATTCTGTTTTTCAAGCTTACCCATATTTGGATACCCAAAAACTGGTTTCATTGTTTTGATCATTTCCTTCTCTCTACTTCTCTCCAACATTTATCATACACCAACACAATATAATCCGAATTTAATAGAAATCATACACAAGATAATTCAAACAATTGCACACTCATTCAAATCCATATAGAAGTTCATCACTATCCATAAAACCGGTAGCAAAATGCATCACCAATCACAAAGTGCATCATCAACATAAGATAAAAGTTCATCGGTGCATAGAACAACACCACAATTCTCATACGGCATCATTGCCACCACCATAGCCGCCGCCACCTCCACCATTGCCGCCACCACCTCCACCACCACCATAGCCGCCACCACCTCCACCACCATAGCCGCCACCACCTCCACCACCATACCCTCTTGACATCAAGATTTGGTCACGACAAAGCTCGTAGTAAGCACGACCCTTCTCATCTAAACCACTTGCATCCATGAACATGATCTTTTGTTCTTGTTCAATCCTCTTGAGCATCTCCTCATTGGACACCTTTCTTCTTTGGTTTGCCCATGAACAAATTTTGAGCAATGTTGGTCTACACAAAAAAGAATCAAGTTAGCAAAAAAGAAACCAATATGAGAACAAAATAAACCAAGTTGAGGACATGCATACCTTGTCTATTGCACTAGTCCCACTTGGGTTGAGACGATCCACTTGAGCTAAGCAACCCGACCACTTGGAGCAATCGGTGTTGATGGTTTGAAAACGATGTTGGAGTGAAATTTGGCTTCTTATTAACTTGGAGTGTTTTTCAAAGTGATCATGGATACGCTCCCAATAGGTGTTGGTTGATTGTTCATTCCCGGTGATGGGATCAATGCCAACCGACCTCCATGCATGGCATAAAGCCTCATCTTCCTTTTGTGTGAAATTTGCTCCTCGCACCGCCCTACGTGGAGTTGGTTCATCCACAAAACCTTCACCATCGTTTGTAGGTTCATCCACAAAACCTTCTCCACCATCTTGAGATGCAACATCATCATGGGCAAATTCTTGTGATGGCATGTCTCCACAAGTAAACTTGAGAAAATCCTCATCGTCCATGCTATATACAATAAACCATACATAGGCAACATTACCACTAATTCATACTACAAATGAATTGCATTTGACTACAAATCAAACATACAACAAACAAGAATTTAAAAACAAAAAAAAACAATGCAATTACCTTGCGGGCATTTGGTCGAGCACCATGAGGGCAGTACCCGTGGTGGCCGTCGGCGACGCCGGCACGGGCACAATCGGCGGTGATTGAGCCGCCTGAGGTGCGGGAGGGCATGGCGGCGACGCCGGCATGGTCGCAGATGGCGGCAGAGGCTCCGCCACGGCCTTCTTGGCCGTCTTCTTCTTCGCCGCGAGCGCCGAGTCCCGGGGAGGCCGCTTTGCCGTGCCCTTCTTCTTCGATGGGGCGGCGGTCGGAGCAGACTCGGCGGCGCTCTCCAGCGCGCCAGGAGAAGCGGGGGTGGCGGCGACCAGCCGCGGGGGCAGCAGGCAAGGCGGCGGGAGGGGGTGCGGGAGGGGCGGCGGAGGTAGCGGGGTCGACGGCCCCCTCATCCATGGCGCGGCGGCGGCCGGCGCGACGGCAGCGCGCGGTGGCGGGGTCGGACGGGGAGGCGAGGCGAAGAGGAAACTTCCGCGCGCGAGCGGTTTCCAGTTCCCGCGCGAGATTTGGGTCGGATGGGTATTTGCCCCACAATATCCATATATGCCAATTCTGGATTAGATTATGGTTAGTGACCCAAAAAATTTTGTGTGGGAACCATTTATGGGTATGCTCTTAGAGCTATTTTTTTGCCCCCAATATTTAAAAAAGCAGTTTTTGGGTATTGAGAGCAAATATGAGTATGCTTTTGGAGATGCTCTTACTAGCTAGATGCGTATCAAGGAGGATGAGATAAAGTCTGCCCATTGAGTGTGCACCGACAGTCAGATATCACCATTGGTATCACTTATTGGAGAAGATGAGAAGGCATGCAGTTTGACCATATGAAGATCCCGTCGGTGTGACGCACCGGCGCAGGTGGACGGATCGGCAGGTGCTCGAGGCGGTGCGACCGGTAGAGACGCAGGAGTAGTCTTGTGGAAGTGCCTCTCAACGGAGGATTATGGGTTTTGAAACCCCCCCCCCCCCCCGAGACGACAACGAAGGCTAGCTTCGGAGTCCAATCTGACCAATGCCTGATCCTAATCTTGTCAGAATCATCAGACCTGGTTTAAAAAAAAAAAGAATCATCAGACCTTGCAACACCGGAGCTACTTTGGACAAAATAGAGATACAAACGGGAGGTGAGGACCAGGGCACCGCGGCCACCGTCTCATAGACGCATTGCACCACATCTGCAAGGAGTGCATGACCGGAGAGAATCCGGGAGAGCCTTACACGCGCAGCCTCGTTCACCGGCGGCCGGCCGCCCCACATGCATCCACGTCCCCAGGGACGGCGAGCTGGAAGAAGACGGACCGGTTGATCTCTTGCAGGTCAGGCGAGCGGCACGGGCGGCGCGAGTGGGCGGAGGCGACCGAGCGGAGGGTGCGGCCGTTCGGGAGGGAGGCTGTGATGAGCGGTTACGAAGAGGACGTGCAAGCCTACGAGGTGCGAGGATGAGATGATTAGCGTTAACGAAGATTTGATAACAGAGATTTTCGTTCATTGATTATACTAGTACACGGGCACGTGCGACGCACGTGTATGCCAGTATATACTAATCAAACATAACATAATACAAGGAAAAATTTAATATCATATTAACCACAACAATGCTCGTCAAGGCCGCCACGCCCTGCCCTTCCTCCTCTCCTTTCCTTCTGTTCTTCTATATATCTCCTCCTCACCTTCGAAGTTGTGTCTCCTTGAAACTGCAGGAGGCCATGGAGAAGCTCAGCAACCATTGCAGTCCATCCGACTCGCCGGAGCCGCCTGTCGTACATACATCATTTAATGGCAACCAAATCTGCATATAACCCTGCATGATTTAGTACCTTAGTTGTGCTCTATTATAATAATTGATTAGAGTGATTAAACCCCCAAGAGTATACATAAGCTATACATGTTCCCGAAGTTGCAATCATTAGGTTGAGAAGGAACAAAACCAAATGAGATGCTTTCACACTGATCATATTAAATAAACAGGTCATGTTAAGCACCATGTTTTCAGTATTTGTGACCCATTGAAGCAAAGGATTATTTGGAGGTTGACAAATCATTAGTGTTCTAACTTATCTGTTTGCTACATTACCTGGTTTATATTTCCAGGGTATGGAAAATAGCCTGTTTCACAATTTGCATCTCCATCAGGATGCCCAGTTGCACGAAGGAGTGGATCAAGCTGATTGTACTCAACATTGATAACCATTGTTCTACCTACATATAAGAACGGATCCAAGTCAAATTTGACAGACCGGAAGTACAAAACAGTTGTACAGAAGTCAAAAAATACACGTGAAAATGCATTCTTCCATCAGAATTGATAGGTTAGATGGCACTGGCAGTACATAACAAGCTGAAGAATAGAGTTCGCATAGATCTTTTTAGACAAATAATGATGTTTTTTGTTAATTCCAGCAGTACTGATGTACTCTGTAATCACAATTGATTCATAATATTATTGACCCCACAGTTAGAAAAGCATCAAAATTTCCATGTATGTATACCCATAAATAGCTCCCATGGAATGTGGTGAAAGTGGCGAATTTACCATCAACATGAGTAAGCTTGGTTATTCCACCAATGGCTTCCTTTGCCTTTCGAGGAACTGCAAGAGAATTAACATTGTAGCCCTTGGTGGCACTGACACCTAATGCCGATGGTATTGCCTATAAAAAGATGGTATAAATAAGTTCCCGGCCCCCTACAGTATTCCTAATTATAATACGTAGAAAAGGTGGTTTACAAACATTAAAGAGAAATCTATTTGTGTCCTGGAAAAAGAGAACCCATCTCTGTCTTGTACTCTTCCTGTCAAAAGAATGTGAAGTATTATAAAATATATACCCATAAATATTATTTATGGAGTATATCCTAAGATTTTGTGCGCAGAGCTGAAGTTTGATTGATTACTTTACTAAACTATTTCAAATAAATCAATGATAACAGTTAACTGCCTTTAAAAAGGCAAAGTTGTTTGATTCAGGAAGTCAACGAAAAGAATACACCCAGTTCCTTAACCAACAGGCATACCATTGCTCAAGTAATCCACTTGAATAAAGAAGAGAATGAACATCTCCATGCCCATGTGGCTTTGTCTGCCGAAACACAAAACCAGAAGTAAGAGAAGTGCAAACTCAAGAAGATGAAAACAACAATACTTAATACTCCTGGTATAAGCCATCATATGAAATTATCAACCTGGATCTTGTACTTGTCATTTGGATCTAATGCAAGCCTTGCATCGTTGTCAGCTAGACATGCTACTTTTTTCTAAAACAAATAAGCATTAGTCAACACCAAAAGCAACAGCTGTGTATGTTCTTGGCGCCTTAAGAAACACATGGAAAAAGGCAAAATAGAAAGCCACCTGCTTTATAATTTTCACCTGTGATGGTTCCATTCCAAAATAGGAGTTTGATTCCAAAAGCTTGATGGTCAGTGCATTTGTATCATCAGAAGTCATAATAGCAAATGGGATCTTCGTATGGCATTCACCTGCACACTCATAGAATGAAAATTTGATCAATTAAAGCAATGCCTGGATTTTCTTGAGTCCCTGGATAAGAGAATTTTGACATAATGAAGATAAACAGTTAAAATCATGCTGGATGAGCCATTCACGGGAAACAAAAAATTACGTTTCTATATTCAACATGTTCTGTAAAGTTCTATCAGGTTGGGAAAAGGAGAGGTAGAATTGCACTCTATCAATGTGCAGACTGAATTCAGAAACTGAAGACCAAACATAACTGGTTTAACTTATCTGATTCAGGTCTTTAATCTGGCCTAAAATCATGTTGGTCTAGTCTATATAAGTAAATAATATCAAATTAACAGTACTAATCCAATGGTGTACCTCAACCTCGCATACTAAGTGATATATATTTGAACGACGTCCTTTTTTACATACTAATAATAGCCATTCAAGGTACTTCTACGGGCTGACGGCAGCTCATTCGGGCAGCCACACCAACCAACAGAAACTGTACCAAGAACATCATTGTACAGAATGGTAGTTCATTTCAAGAAAATTTTAAACTGAAATGAAATGATCAACAGGGGCAGGTGTCATAGGAAGTATACAAATACTGCCATACTGGTGAGAAAACTAATCAATAATGACAAGCATCATAGTCTACATACCCTCCATTTTGCAGCTCGCCTCTTGTAAAGACAGAATAGACTCTATGTAATGTTGAAGAAAACATTTCCCAGTGGTTGTCTCCCTGGGGAGTGCTACCTGCGATGAAATAGTTAACAAAATCTGTGACATGATACTTTCAGAAGTTTTGCTAGATGTCAAGGTCACCCAACAGAACAATAGATTTCCATGGGGAATAGGTTCCGTGTTCATATTGTGAATTACATATGAAATAAGACCTACACAAATTTCCTGCGGTGCAGTCTAAAAAGTTCTGTGTTTGGCATGATGTGCAATACTGCTATCCAACAAGTGTTGAAAATGTATTGTAGCACAGTGTGTGAAAGTGGAAATATTCTGATAAAATAACACAAAACAGTACCACAGCTGCATGACAGCAAAAAAAAATATCTTCTAAGAGCATCCACATCCCAATTGTCTCTAAAAATCGAGTGCCAAGGTGGATAAATCAGATTTCTATATATACACTTCTTTAAGTATTTTCTACCACATCCCATAGCGCCAACTATAGATGCTATGTTCTTCAGTTTTGTCATTTAAATTGCAATTTCATATACATAAGCTAATTAAAAGTAATTTATTTGACGTACCATTGATGCTAAAAAAATCCTAGAACCTGTTCTCACATCCCTTAGCACTGGTGCTAGCCAGTTCCTCCGCCCTTAGCGTCTGCTTACCACCTAGGGATATGGATGCTCTAAAGCATGATTTTGTCGAGCAAATTGATGTATATACCTACTACCATCGCAAATCATGAATACAAAATTTTAACTGTGAAACGTCAACACGACAGTCTTTCCAATTCTTGGCTGTAAATACACTACTAGGAACTCGAACCACATTACCTTAATTCCTTTGTAACCAAGTCTTTCACCAAGACCACAGCTACAAGAACAAATGCAGCATTGCGTGCTTCTTTTACCCCAGCTGCTTTTCTGAATGTCAATGACGCTGATTGTACTGTCCTAGAATCTGATGTTGTCCGGTCGGGATAAGTGAGGGGAGAGGGAGCAGGACATACCTGACCGCGACGCCGTCCGGTCTGGAACCGTCGTCGCCGATGTCCCTTCGTTTAGGGTGGAGGATCAAAGATGGAAGGTTATCATCCAAGGTACACCCTCTAGCAGCTTTACCAGTTCATGATTGCACTGACAAATAAGACCACGGCAGGAATCTCAAAGAGTAATGGAAAGTGCACATTTCCACTAGATCTAAACGTGGTGGATGATGCACATATAAACTCGGTGGATGATGCAGCGACTGGAAATAGCATGACCATTCAGTCTGAAGATTTACATGAACAGAACACACAGGATCTCAAGCCAGCACTGGGGGACAACACATCTTCTATAAAACCGATGGTCGAAGAAAAGTGGAATAAAGGAGATACACCGCCTACTGATATGTCAGGCGCTCTGTCTCTCTCCCTTGCTTTTCCAGCATCAAAGGAACAATAGGCTGGTAAAATGCAACCGGAATCGCAAAGAGGCCTCGGATTAGCAGTAGGAATTACTCGTTTTCGATTATCCAGTGATGATGGCTCCTTGCGTTTGCATTCCTGATGTCTTGCAAGATGGATCTTTGTAGCATCAACCCACTGCACAAGGAGTCTGCTGAAGACACAACTATCTTGTCAATGTGCAAACAGATGGCATCTTTTAGAGTGCATTTTGACGACTTTACATGCTCCTGTCGGCACACCCATGTTGAGTATTGAATTGCGAAGAACTTGAGAGAGTTGATCATGGCTTGTTTTGGTACAGAAAACATACATATATATTCAGCTGCTCTCCAAACATCGATAGAGATTTGAGCAGAGCTTCAGACTCTGCATTTGAAGTACCATCCAATCTCTGCATGTTAAATAAATCTCATGTCAGTTTTTGTCTTTAGCTTGCAACAGTGCGATATACTCTGGGGGAATGGTGGTGTAAACGCCTAAAATTGGCACATAACACTTAACTTTCCTGTTTCCTTAAAATTGCCTCTGGGATATCTAAATTTACTGATGAAATCGCTAGTTGAGGTAATACCCATTGCAGAAGATAACTCCATGTCCCAAACCCTTCTGATGGTGAGAAGTGAGGGGAGAGGGAGCAGAACATACCTGACCGCGACGCCGTCCGATCTGGAACCGCCGTCGCCGCTGTCCCTTCGTTTAGGGTGGAGGAGGAGGTTCGTTGAGCGGCGGGAGGAGGCGCGGCGGCGGGGGGAGGCGAGGCTGGTGATGGTGAGGCCGGAGAGGAGGTCGAACTTGAACTTGTCGAGGCCGTAGTGGGGCACCCACTCTAGCGCCGGCACGAAGTACTTGAGCGCGCCCCACGCCGCGGTAGGGGCGAGCGGGAGCGGCGCGCGGGGGCCCAGGCGACGGAGGCGAAGGCGGCGAGCTCGGAGATGAGGTGCGGGTTCGGGAGCGCGGTGAGGTACTCGGCGTCGCAGGAGGCGTCCGGCAGGAGGAGGAGGACCTCGAGCAGGCGCGCGAAGAACCTGACCCAGGAGGCCGCGGCGAAGGAGCGGCCCAGCGGGAAGGCGGCGAGCGCGAGCGGGTTGCGGCCGGAGGCCGGTGGCGGAGGAGCGCGACGAGGAGCTGGTCGCGGAGGATGAAGGCGCCGCGGGCGAGCAGGACCCTGAGCGCCACGAGGCACTTGAGGGCCACGACGGCGGCGCGCAGGCGGTCCGTGAACGCCTCCTCGAGCGCCGCGGCCGAAGGCGAGGAGCGCGTCCAGGTGGTGCGCGTACAGCGGGGCCGTCGACGGGTGGTGCGCGTCCGTGCCGGAGGCCCCCGGGGAGAGGAGTGTCGCCGCGAGCCGCAGGAGCTTGAGGCCCATGGCAATTGGCGCCGGCGCGCCGCGCGAGGAGGTGGTGGGAGCGGCGTGCGGGGGCGAGCGCCGGCCGAGCGGGGCGAGCGGGAGCGGCGCGGGGCCGGCGGGCGATCGGGGGTTTGCGGGAGCAGTTCCAGAGAGAGATCGATGGAGTTTTTGTTAGCGACGAGGAGTTTTCGTTAGCGACGAAGTTTCGTTAACAACATATTTAGGCCATTGATTAAGTGATTAGACGGGATCTGTCGTGGTTTGCATCTGTCCTCTCTTTCTTTTATAGTGGTGGTTTTAGCCAGTAGCGCTATGCAATGGCCATTCATCATGCACTGCATTTGGAAATCGATTCCTGGATTGTAGAAAGAACAAAAAGAAGGTCGCCCACCGTGGGGCTCGAACCCACGACCACAAGGTTAAGAGCCTTGCGCTCTACCAACTGAGCTAGACGGGCTGCTGATATTTTTACTTTGATTTCTCAATAACTGATACATGCTCCACGCACAGAAGGTATCCGTCCGCCCTCCTCCCCAAGCAAGAAAACAGACACTGAACTACTGATAAAGAAACAAAAGCAGTGCATCTGGCACTACGGATTTTTATCTTTATCTCCATATATTGTAAAATTGGTACTCCCTCTATCTAGCTTTATGAGATGTGCAGGTATTTTTATGTCCTCATTTTAACCAACCAAATATGTGCTACATGCCACCAAAAGCATAACAGGAACACCGATTTAGCATTCAGAAACAACGACAGGACAGTTCAAGTTCGACAAAGATCTACAAAATCAACAAGTTGATAATAATGGACAGAAACTAGTTAACCCGAGGTGTGCAGCTACAGCATACACTACTTGCAAGCCTGCCTCCTTTCCCCAACAATCAGCATTTTCCATGCTGAAATAGGAGGGCGCTGGCCAGAAAGGGCGATCCCAGCAGCTACACAATCATCAGCAAGCAGGCTCGCGGGACAAGGAACCGCCAGCAATCTACAATCAGTTAGCCCATGTTCAACTGATCAGTTGTCACCAGAGGGTGCTTTGCAGCCGCGGCAGCCACCGCGTTCAGTTGGAAAGAAACCCTCTGGCTCTGGCTTTGAGGCTGAGGCTGCCCGCTGCCCCTCTGATCCTGTGAATAGTTTGGGCTAGGATTGGTAGGGATTGCGTCATCGCCCTCGTTGTCATCTTCTGCTTCTTCAGTCTGAGTTGGTGGCTTCAGTGTGGGTAGGAGCTGGTAGTTTTCACTCAACAAAGTGTCCTGCTCAGGTGGCAGAGGAATTGATCCAGGTGGAGCAATAGACTTGGGCAGCGGGATCTTGTTCCGGCTGCGTGCCAATTCGAGTAGAACCTGTGTGACATCAGCAAAATGACTTGTCATCCACCTATGCATACAGAGTACTTTGTGTCAGCTTGACTTTCCAGGGATCTGATAAAACATAAAACAAGCGCTAGACTTCAAAGCATAACCACAAGAGTTGTTCATAGACTTTATCTACGCTACGCAAGATAACAAGCAAGTGAGTACACTTGTGAGTGACCCTCAATCTCTATTATCTTTGTACTACCTAATACAGTATGATTCATCAACATTTTAGGTATATCTTCAGATGCCAGCCTCATACACATTAAGAATCATACCTGTTCATTTCGTGTTTCTATATAAGTCTAGCCATGCATTTCAAAACATTATTTTGTACTAGGCCTAGCCTGTTCCCGGAGATTTGGAGGGGCGGGAGTGGGGGCACCAGTGTATCAATTAATTGGTAGATAACTGTCACAACGGAGAGTTATGTGGGGAATTACGTATCGGAGGAGGAAACTCACAGGCTACAGCAGACACATCTGAGCTGTAGTAGGCTAAGAGTTCTATTGATCTTTTGCTCCCTAAGTTAAGAGTCATTTCAACAGAACCTGCAGCAGTCACGTTCTGCAGCACTTTAAGTTTGTATCCATCCAGGACACTGTTCTTGAGTGAGTCACCTATATAAAGGCCCCGTAGCTGCAGCGATTGATGCAAGTTACCAATAAATAAGTCTTTCCTAAATCTCTATTCCCCACTACCATGTTACCTTTCTGACCTGTGCTGGCTACAGTGCCAACTCGTCGATACCTCGTCAGCCCTCTGGGCTCTCGGACAGGTATACCCTCTGGTCTAGAGGCTCTAACAGATGCTCTCTCTTCTACTCCCTCCGTTCCATAATATAAGAGCGTTTTTTACACTACACTAGTGTCAAAAACGCTCTTATATTATGGGACGGAGGTAGTGTGTGATTATTTGATTTGGCCCATCCATGTAGAGAGTCCAAATCTAACAAAAGTTATCGACAATACACATAATATATCTAAAGAGTAAAGCTAACTAATAAGGAAACTGAGTATTTTCGTTTCCAGTTCCAACAGACATCTGCTACAGTACGAGGTAGCATCTCTGCACTCACAGAACAGGGTACTTATTTCTTGCTTGGTTCTCAAAGGTGAAGTTAAATTGAGTATATGAAACTACTACTTGCACATGATTCCTAAGATTTTAGACCCTTCAGCAGATAAGCATTCAACTTTCGAAACAATAAGTGCACTCAGCTGAACATTCCTAACAAGACATGGACTGAATTAAACGTCAATGTTCTGCCCCTGTTAAGCTTCATGCACTAGCCAACGCAACCAAAAGTCCGAACTGATAGAAAGGGCTGGCAATCCACATATACACTTCAACACCCCCTCTCATGTGTAATGCGGAAAGTAAACACGTGGACAAACTCAGAGGTATGATTCAAGAGGCCTATACGTGGACAGATAGGGGGTGGCAGCAATTTTTGAATAAACTGCGAAAGCCAGGACTTGAACTCGAAACCTTATGCCGTCCGAACTGATAGAAAGGGCTAGGCAATCCACATATACTGTAAAGTCCCAACTGGACTCTCCTTGCATCTTATGCGCAGATATGAAAGGTTCTCCCTCGATGGAGGCTACAAAGGGCTTTTTGCTTCTTTTTTTTTTACTTTGAGAATGAATTCTATTCTGCTACCTTCTGACTTCTCCCACGTATTGGTATAGATCTTACCTTACAACGAGAAGGTATTCGTTTCTGCTACTAGCTGCGCCCTGGGCTTAAAATCTTGGCACTCCCTGATTACCCCACCAAACTGGCAAAAGTTTGGTCAGTTCCAACTTCCTACGGATAAAGGAGTCATCTTGGTCCTAGTGGCAGGGTCGTAGAGTACTAGCACTTGAGATGAATCTGGGTTCGAATCCCACATTCCCTCCTATGTTTGTCATTACAATTTTTGTATAACACTGACTGTCGTCCACAGATTCCTTGTCGAAGCGAAGGGGCCAGCAGCCCCCGAACCAAAGTCTGAGAGCAGAACTCATACCGCGGTTGTGGCTTGAAGGCTGCATGCAAGTTCTTCAATATTTAGAGAGTATGTGTTAGTACGAGATAGTGCTATCAACTTATTTAATCTTTCTAGATGATTAGGACAAAATATGTTGATCCCCCAGACGGCTACGAGTGTAGAAAAAAAGACATTTTGTGAGCTCAAGGACTCAAAACTGCAAATCCGCAATCTCTGTGCTGCGTTCCGGATGGTGGCTTCTAACCACCATGTCTGAAGCTATGATTGATGTGCTCTTATTGTGGAACACATTTAATCAAGAAGTTGAGCCTTATTTGAGATTCAAATTTCCCCCAAAAAATATCTCTCAGCCAAGAATCAGAAATTAAATGAAATCTCAAAAGCACACATCATTTTTCGTGCTCACTCTATCCGAGTATATAGGGACCTAAAGCGTATTTAAAGATTTATTTTGACCATCATTTTTATAGACCAATAATATATGATGTGTGTGTTACAAAAATTATACCATCGGATTCGTATTTGAAAGGAGTTGCTAATAGTAGGAATTCCCCAATCGGAGTCCAAAACATTACACCCTCCGAATCTGATAGGTTCACAGGAAAGCCGGTCCTGGATCTAGAGTTTAAAGTGGACCCTTGTCCTCTTCATTGACGAGTTGAATGAAACTACGATACCTAGTAATTTGTCCGAATCTAATTGAGAAATACTTTAGGGTTTTTGGTGAGATTGGTAGTACTCGTACCTCGCGGGGCGGCGGCTGGGAGAAGGAGAAGTTGACATTGGCCTGGATGGCGAGGCGGACGTCGTCGGCGTCGATCTGGGGCTTGGCTGCGTGGTCGGCGTAGACCTGGGCGTCGCCGAGCACGTCCCCGACGTACCGGTATGCCAGGTCCAGGAACTGGCCCACGACGCGCGGCTCGTACTCGCCCTCGCCGAGCCCCATCGACCGGAGGAGCTCCCGCACCACGCGCGCGTCGCGCGGCTCGTCCGGGACGGAGGCTCCTCCCACCGCCGCGGCGGACGGAAGCGATGGCCGCACGCCGCCGCTGTCCATGGCCTGATTGCTGTGTCTTGCCTCGGCTGGTGGGGAGGGGTTCGGGGAACGAATGGGGGTTAGATATAGTACCGTTTAAAAGCAGAAAATGTAGCAATAGTGTCATCCAAGACGCTTTGGCCGAGTGGTTAAGGCGTGTGCCTGCTAAGTACATGGGGTTTCCCCGCGAGAGTTCGAATCTCTCAGGCGTCGATTTTTTCTTTTCCCTATGTGTGGGGTCGGTATTTTTTTTATGTGCTTTTTCTTTATTTCTCATGAAGGTTCTTGTCCACATGTTTTAGTAAAAAGCCTTCTTCTTCTTCCTCGTGTGCTGCTACCTCTCCTCATCATCACCGCAACTATACTTTTTTTTTGCGATGAACCACCGCAACTATACTAGCATGCTAGTACTTCCAACCATCGCGCCGCAAGCTCCCCGCTGCTCACCACCGCCCCTATGTGGGCGAGCTATACTAGGCTGCTAGTTCTTCCAACCACCGCGTCGCAAACTCCCCGCCGTTGACCACCGCCATCATTGCCGCACAGCCAGCCATCCGAGCATGGCCGCCGGAACAACGCGTGCACCCGCCGTCACTGCGTAGCGCGTGCACCCGTCGTCCCTGCTGTTAGAGCATATATCTCCATATGTGGTTTTGGTAATTGATGACAATTCCTATGGACTAATGGTTGCCTTAAGTTACATTATAGGATTTGTCCATAGGCACTTCTTGAAGTCCATCTGTTGGGTTCAAGGAGTTTATATGACGACCAAGATGGTATTCAAGGTATTATCCAAAGAATGGTCATAGAGACACATGGTTGATCAAGATCTCAGACAAAGAGTAAATCAAGATTTCCCGCGAGAGTTCGAATCTCTCAGGCGTCGATATTTTTTCCCTATGTGTGGGGTCGGTATTTTTTTTATGTGCTTTTTCTTTATTTCTCATGAAGGTTTGTTTTCGTAAAAAGCCTTCTTCTTCTTCCTCGTGTGCTCCTACCTCTCCTCATCACCACCGCAACTATACTTTTTTTTGCGATGAACCACCGCAACTATACTAGCATGCACGTGCACCCGTCATCGCTGTGTTGGGGCATGACCGACATTGCGGCTGCTGGAGCAACGCGTGCACCCGTCGTCGCCGCGTTGGAGCATGGCCAACACAGTGACGATGACCGCGACAACCATGATGTTCGCAACTCCGGTGCTACAATGGAGCTCGTCGGTGTTGTGACGACAATCCCGACGGGCCATGGCGTTGCAACTCCAGCGCTGCAATGGAGCTAGCCTTCTTCTTCCTTTCTTCTTCCTCGTGTGCTGCTACCTCTCCTGACCACCACCGCAACTATACTAGCCTGCTAGTTCTTCCAACCATCACGCCGCAAGCTCCCCACTGCTGACCACCGCCCTATGTGGGCGAGCTATACTAGCCTGCTAGTTCTTCCAACCACCGCGTCGCAAGCTCCCTGCCGTTGACCACCACCACCATTGCCGCACAGCCAGCCATCCGAGCGTGGCCGCCGGAGCAGCGCGTGCACCTGCCGTCGCTGCGTAGCACGTGCACCCGTTGTCACTGCGTTGAAGCATGGCCGACGCTGCGTCTGCCGGAGCAGCGCGTGCACCCGTCGTTGCTGTGTTGGGGCATGGCCGACACTGCAGCTACCGGAGCAACCGCGTGCAACCGTCGTCGCTATGTTGGAGCATGGCCGACACCGTGACGACGACCGCGACAGACATGATGTTCGCAACTCCGATGCTACAATGGAGCTCGTAGGTGCTGCGACGACAATCCCGACGGGCCATGGCGTTGCAACTCCGGCGCTGCAATGGAGCTTCGCTGGGCTGCTTTGGAGCTTTTGTCGCACCACCCACGCTATAATAGAGCTTCATCGGTGCTACGACGACGACCGCGATACGACGGCCATGTCGTTGCAGTGGAGCTTCGTTGGGCTGCCTTGGAGCTTTTGTCGCACGACCGACACTGCAATGTAGCTTCACCCGTACTACGACGACTACCGCAACAAGACGGCCATGACGTTGCAGCGGAGCTTTGTCGGGCTGCCTTGGAGCTTTTCCTGCACCACCGACGCCACAGTGGAGCACCATCGGCGTTGCAGTGGAGCACCACCGGGGTTGTTGAAGTTGTGATGGTGATGCAATGAAGATCGGTGAGGCTGTAATGGAGCTTTGACACACATCGTTGGTGCTGCGTTTAAGCGTGTGGTGTCGCTGTGATCGAATGGCCACTAGCGCGCATATCGTATGGCTAGCTAGGTGAATGATTTCTTAGTAGCCTCCAATTCACAATGCTTCGCTTCCGGTGTTTTGCTACCTACGTGTTTTCTCTTCTAAAAAGAACTTGCTGCTTTATACTTAACTAGTTCTCTATTATTTCTTTCTACTATAACATTGACTTCATAATGTTAGGTTCTCAGTCGGTGCTATTTTTAAGGGAACTTGTTACTTTATTTCATTATTTATTCTTGGTATAATTTGAGATTAAAACATCCATGATACAATCTGATGCCACATGCAACTAAATTTACAACTATTACTTTCGTCTCAAAATAAATGTCATTATTTTAGTATTAATTTATACTAATTTAATATTAAATTTATGATACATATTTTAGGATGGAGGAAGTATTATAAACATAACATTCTCTATCAAGATTGTGCGTTATTTTGTTAGCACTACATCTCACCCATCTCATCTTATGATCATTCAGTGACCTTAGCATTGTCTTCGCCTCCTCGCTGATGAACCCGTGTGTGCACATGTCCCTCTTCATGGATTTAAGGGGCTGAACCATGCTTTGGTGGTCCGTCTCGAGAACAAGTTGTCAAATACTCCCTCCGTTCCTAAATATAAGTCTTTTAAGATATTTCACTACGAGTCTACATACAGAGCAAAATGAGTGAATCTACATTCTAAAGTATGTCTATATACATCCGTATGTAGTCCACTAATGAAACTTCTTTGAAGACTTATATTTAGGAACGGAGGGAGTACCAAGCTGCAACTGCGCTACTCGATAGCGAGCCGTCCCCCCCCTCCCCCCCGCGCCGCAGGCCACTCCGGCCGCGGCGGCCACCAACCAGCTCTTTATGACCGGCCGGGGCGGGCCTGCCCCCGGCGGTCCGCCGGCTCTCCCGGCCTCCCAAGGCTCCAGTCAGCGCGCCGTCGCAGCAACCCGCGGTCCGTCGCCTGCCTGTCCTGCGTCGCAGTCGGATCCAGCCAGGCCCGCTCCTCCCGCGCCGCCCCAGGGGTCCCCGCCGGATCCGGCTCCTGCGCCGCGGATCCTGCTCCGAGGGGAGTGCTCCTACGCGGCACCCGACGGTCCGCCGCATGCCCCCTCCCCGGAGCCGTCGGAGGACAGGAGATGGGAGCCGCGGGATCCGCGGATGCGTGATCCATCACCTGTCCCGGGGGAGCCCGGGCGCATTCAAGGCCGGCGCGTCAAATCAATCATCGCCGACGCCTCGGGAGCTGAGGTTGCCATTTCGGGGCCGGATCCGAGCTGGACCGAGGTGGCTCGGCGGGGGAAGCGCCGGACACCGACGGACCCCTCGGTCCCTCGGTCTCTCCCAGGTACGCGCCGGTCCGACCGCCGCGTTCTTCACTCTGCTGCTGACCCGCGAGCCGCGCCGCCCCATTTAAGCCCGTTCGCCGGGCGTTGCTTCCGCTGTCTCAGTAAGCGCCATCGGCTGTCGTCCTGCCGCGATCCAGTTCATTGCCTTAGCTGTAGGAGAGCAGGGCACATCGCCTCTCGGTGTCCTCGCAACCGAAAGGCAGGCGCCTCGATTAGGGATAGGCTGGGTCCGTCGCCTCGAGTGCTTCAGCTGTCCGACCGCCTGCGCTTCCCCCCTCCTCCACCTGTGGCCATGGCCCCGGCGACCGCCTCCATGCTCCGCCACCTCGACCCTTCTCGGCGTCCTAGGGAGAGCCGCTCCACGACAGTGCTCTCCCCAGCTCTGGACCAGGCGGTTTTCTTCCTCCGTAGCCACGCCGTGACCATCACCGCAGCGGTCGGGGTCAACATCTCCTCGCCGATGGCGGTGGGCAAGGCACTGGAGGCGCAGCTCTCGGTGCCGGTCCACTCTCTGCGGATCACAGCTCACCACCCCGAGCATTTCTAAGTCACATTCACGCAGCCAGCTCATGAGGTCAACGCCGTGCGTCGGGGCTCCATCCGGATCGACGGCGCCTGTTTTAACATCAGCCCGTGGCACGAGCACGACCTCGCCACGTTCGACTCCCTCCTGCTCCACGTCCGCGTCGTCATCGAGAAGGTTCCCATGCACCTCTGGTCGGTCGAGGGGGCGGAGGAGATCCTCGGCCGGCGGGTGCGCGTCGACCGCCTCGACAGCCGGACCCTCGAGCGAGGGCACACCAAGACTTTTGCCTGCTGGGTATGGGCCAGAGACGTGGCGGACATCCCTACGTCGCACACGCTGGGGGTGCTCCCTCGCGGGGCCGGCAGGGTGGAGGAGATGGAGGGATTCTCCCCGCCAGACAGGAGAGTCGCGCCGCCGCCGGCCTCGGCGGAGTACTCCATGTTGATCCACGTTGACAGGGTCGAAGACTGGACGCAGCCCTCTCCGCGATCCTCCCACTCCGCCCACAGCGGGCTGCCGTCATCGGGCTCCGATGACGAGAGCTCTCCTTTCCCCCTCGTGGCCCCTGCGTCCTAGACGCTGGGGGTGGAAGATGGCCAAGGAGGGGATCGAGAGCGCCGTCGGGCTCCCGCACCTGTGGCCAGCGTGGGGTGCCGGGGCGCCCCAAGAGATAGTCGCCCGAAGGACCGGGACGGCGACGACGGCCCGGGCGCAGGGGGCCACAGGTCCTAGAAGGATGTCCTTCTGCGCCGCGGTGCATCGCGCGCCCCCCGCGGCTCGCCCTCCCGGCGCCACCGCAGCAGGTCGCCGCCGGCGAGGCGCGGTGCTGGGGTGTCTTCGGACCGCCGCTCGAGGGCAGGTAGGAGCAAGGCGCCGGCTAGGCGCCCGACGGGGCGGCCTAGTGCCTCTTCTGCTCCGTCTCGGCCTGCCAAGCCCGCGGGCGAGGCTGCGGCAGGCAACCAGCCAGTTTCAGGTCGCAGTGTAACCGGCAAGGACCCGGTCGAAGAGTTCTTCAAGACCGCGAAGAAACCCTCCCTGGCCTCCGTCGTCGTTGATGGCCTGGCAGCCGACGTTCACACCGCCGCGGAGGCGGCGGTCGCAGCCCCGCTCGACTTCGTCGACGCCACCCTCCTCCAAGCCCCGGGGGAGTCAGTGGAGCTGGATGCCTTCAGCCCGACGCTGTCAGCCGCGGCATCCGATCTGGGGCAGTTCCACAAGGCCACCCCTTCAGCAGCCAACACCCTCGAGGTCCAACTCGGGGCTGTCACCGGACGCGTCAGGGAGGGGAGCCGGGCCGGAGTCGCGAGGTCTCTTTCGGACCTCCAAACAGCAGCCGCTCATTGCTCCTGCACCAGCGCGCCGCTCCGCGGCGCCCTCCAAGACGAGGGCCACCTCAACCCCGACCCGTTCCAGTGCACGGCAAGCTGCAATCGGCTCCTCAATTCCGGTGGCACAGCGCGCATCCATGCGCATCGTAAAGGAGCTGGGTATGCTCGGCCCTCGGGATAGGCTCACGGCAGATGTAGCAAAGGCCCTATTCCAGCGGTTCGAAGAACCTCTATCCGACGGCGACATCTCGGTCATCGCCAGGCTGACACACCTCGACGATGAGGCGCTATGGGTCATGGCTCGTATGAATGGACCCGACGGAGCTGCCGATGAGGCCATAGTGTGATCATGTTAGTTGCACCTAGTATTAGCCACCGAGGTCGACCGATCCCCTACTATAGCTATCTAGTTTGTTCTTCAGTTCGTAGTGGGAGTAGTAGGAAGCTAGAGTGCCGGCGCATCTTGGGTGCTGTTGGTGGGCGCCGGCCCAAATCGTGTAGGAAGGTGGTGTGTTGTCGCGGCCAGGGGCCGTCCTGTTCTACCCTTCGGTGTCCCCCTTGTGTTTTAGATGATTAACAAGATTAAACCAATCATGTGCTGGAATGTTCGGGTTTGAACAATCCAGCCAAGAGAGCGGCTCTCGGGGAGTTGGCAGCCGCCCAGCGCACAACCATTCTTTGCGTCCAAGAGACGAAGAACGCGGCCTGGTCACCGGAGCTAGTCCGCGAGATCGGTGGCGCTAGGCTTACTGGATGTATCGTGCTACCGGCGATAGGAACTAGTGGAGGCGCGGCGATCCTTTGGGACAAGGATCTGGTGACAATCTCATCACACGCCATAGGGATCTTTGGTATTACTGCCAAAGTGACCTCCCTCGGGCAGGCGCAGGACTTCTGGCTCTCGACAGTCTACGGTCCGGCGGATGACGCGAGAAAGGACGCCTTCCTTCGGGAACTCTCGCTCTCGGCGCCTCCACCGAACGACCCTTGGCTTATCAACGGTGATTTCAACCTCATATATGAGTCACGGGATAAGAATAACATAAATCTCAACCGTAGGTTGATGGGTAGGTTCCGAGCAGCCATCGACGCTAAGGGACTGAAAGAGATCAAATGCAAGAACCGTAGATACACGTGGAGCAACGAGCGAAACGACCCAACCTTGATGAGCATCGACAAATTCTTCTGCAACACCTCCTGGGAATGTATTTTCCCATCCGTAGCTCTCATCGCAGCGTCGACAGCAACTTCAGACCACTGCCCGCTGATTCTAGCTGACACTTCTACCGCCCCTAGGACAGCCCTATTCAGATTCGAGAACTTCTGGCCCAGCTTCCCTCGCTTCCATGCAACGATAGAGCAGGCATGGAAGAGAACGGAGCGGTCATCATGTCCATTCCAACGCCTTGCCACGAAGATGGCGAGAACTGCAAGAGAGCTCAAGAAATGGAGTAAGAGCTTCTTTAGCCAGGCCAGGCTGCAATTCCATATGGCGGTAGAGATAGTGCTACGGCTAGATGTCGCACAGGAGAGGCGCCGCCTCTCTAATGCAGAACAGGCCCTCCGTAAGCTACTCAAACTACGACTACTGGGGCTCGCGGCACTAGAGCGTGCGCGCAGGAGACAGGCCTCTCGGCTCACATGGCTCCGGTTGGGAGACGCGGGAACCAAGTTCTTCCACGCCAAGACGACTAGTAGGAAGCGCAAGAATTTTATTCATTGCCTTCGAGTAGGAGGCGACCTTCTTACAGAGCATGAGCACAAGGAGGAGGCCATCCACGATCATTTCAAACTCTCCATGGGTAGCAGGATAGAGCGATCTCTACAAGTGGACTGGTCGATTTTCAACCTTCCATCCGTCCAAAATAGGGGCTTAGACAACCCATTCTCTGAGGAGGAGGTCTGGGAGGCGATCAAAGCATCACCGGCAGAGAAGGCCCCAGGGCCAGATGGCTTCTCGGGGTCCTTCTATAGAACCTGCTGGCACATTATCAAAGAAGACATCATGGCAACATTCGCTAGCTTCTACAATCTGTCTAGAGGAGACTTCGCCAAGTTGAACACAGCCCTGATAATTCTGCTACCGAAGAAGGACGGTGCCAGTACGATACACGACTATAGACCGATTAGCCTTATTCATTCGGTGGCCAAGCTTATCTCCAAAGTCCTCTCCAGGCGTCTCTCCGAGGTGATTACCACCATAATCTCGCCGGCGCAATCTGCATTCCTTCGCTCCAAATCGACGCAAGATAGCTTCCTATACGTGCAAAATATAGTGCGATCGCTGCATAGGAAGAAACAGCCAGCTCTCCTCCTTAAGATAGACATTGCTAAAGCATTCGATAGCGTCTCATGGGAATACCTGCTAGAGTTGATGCAACAGCTGCGTTTCCCGGCGCGCTGGCGGGACTGGGTGTCCATGCTGCTCTGCACGGCCTCGTCGGCCGTCTTGCTCAACGGCGCTACGGGTCGCTACCTCACCCACCAACGGGGACTTCGACAAGGGGATTCCCTCTCCCCACTGCTATTCATCATTGCCATTGACACTCTCCATCGCCTACTTGACAAGGCCACGGAATTACAAGCGATTGCTCCGCTGCCAGGCAGGGGAATTCCCCTCAGAGTTAGCCTTTATGCAGACGACGCAGTCATCTTCGCCAACCCAGCAGCAGAAGAGATCATAGCTCTCATGGCTATCCTACGTGACTTTGGGCGTGCCTCGGGGTTACTCATCAACCCGTCCAAATCATCAGCTGCCCCGATCAGATGTGAGGGCATTGATCTGCACCACATATTAGCCGCCTTCGGAGGGGAAGTAGTCGCCTTCCCGCTTACCTACCTGGGCCTGCCAATAACTTTATCGAGGCTTAGGCTCGTCCACATCCAGTTTATCTTAGACAGGATCAGGGCTAGGTTAGCAGGATGGAAGGGGAAGCTCCTTAACATAGCCGGGAGGCGAGTCTTAGTGTGTAACGTCCTCTCAGCCCTACCCACTTTCGCCCTAGCTGTACTAAGGGCGCCCAGGAAATTTTTCGAGGAGATAGATAGAGCGAGACGACGCTTTCTGTGGGCTCAAGAAGACGGTGAGCTAGGTGGAGGCAAGAGTAAAGTGAATTGGCCAACAGTCTGCTCCCCCTTGGAGAATGGGGGACTTGGCATCCTTGACCTACACCGCTTCAGCCGGGCCCTCAGGCTTAGGTGGCTGTGGCTGCAATGGACGAGCAATGACAGACCCTGGCAGGGCATGAATCTTCCTTGCAACGAGGTGGACAGAGAGCTTTTCACCGCATCAACAACTGTCACCTTAGGCGACGGCGCAAAGGCATCCTTCTGGCATTGCTCGTGGACGGGTTCAGGTTCCCTTAAGACACTGTTCCCATCCCTGTTCAAGCATTCCAGGAGGAAGCAAAGATCAGTGCGGGACGCACTGAGAAACAACACGTGGGTTGCAGACCTAGCACATGGTTCCAACTCACACCTTTGGGAGGAGGCGATTAGGCTACACAGATGGCTACAAAACAGAGACTTGCAGCTTCAAACGGAATCTGCCGACACTATTACATGGAACCTTGAGGCCTCGCAAACTTACTCGGCCAGGTCGGCATACAAAGCACAGTTCCAAGGAAGGCTAACATCAGATTTCATCAAATTGATATGGAGGACATGGGCGCCACCTAGGCTCAAGATTTTTGGCTGGCTAGTTCTTCGCAACAGATTATGGTGCAATGACCGACTGCAACGTCGGGGATGGCCAAACGGCTATTTCTGTCAGCTATGCCTACGGAACCTGGAGACTTCAGTTCATCTGTTCTGGGAATGCCCCATGACGCTGCAGATTTGGACATACGCCGCCTCCAGGGCCGGTTGTGCCACTTTGTCCCCTCCCTTATGGGCGACAAAGGCTGGATCAGCCGAGAAGATAACCACAATGATCGGGGCGGCCCAACCACATCAACGAAAGGCTACAAAGACGATGATCATACTGATCCTATGGGAGATCTGGAAGCATAGGAATGATTGCACTTTCACAGGCAAGCTGGCGCATGAACACGACATTCAATGCGCAATCACGAGAACCGTTGAGCTTTGGAGACAGGCTGGAGCGTCCTTCTTGGAGCCCCCGTTCTGGGATCCTCCGTGAGGGATCGGCTGTATCGTTTTTTTCCTCTTTTATGTTCTCTCCTTCTTTTATCCTTGGTCCTAGGACCGTATCCCCCGCCTTTATGTAACCGCCCTTCTACCTGCTAAGTTCTAATATATGCCAGCATTTCAAGCTGGATCTTTCAAAAAAAAACTGCGCTACTCGTCGGCATGCTAATAGATCATGCGTGATCACCATGGTAAGTTCCTCGCGCCACCACAATGCCCATGCTTGTCGAGAGCCCCATCAGCATGTTTTCTACGTGCCTTTGGTGTTTTTTTTAAATAACTTGCTGCTTTATACTTAAGAACAACTTTAATGGAACGACCCATTTCATCCGTCGCCGTCCGTTTGGGTCGAAGAGGACATAAAAGTCGGCCCAACGCGCTGACCCAAACGGACGCGCGTCCGCTTGGCGTCCGCCTGGCAACCCATTTCCAGCCTAATTTTGGGTCGGATTTGCGTCGACGCAGACACGAGACGGACGCGCGCGCGCCTACTCCTCTCCCCGGGCCCGTCGGTCGGTGGCTTCCATTGCCATTTTCCCCCAAAAACCCTCCCGCCCGCGCGCGCTCCCGCCCCGCGCCCGCCATGGACGACGGCCTCGGCCTCGACGCAGATGTCAGCCTGGCCTCCCTCGCGTCCGACAAAGGCAAGCCTCGCGCCTCCCGAAAGGCCGCCGCGCCGAAGCCGAAGAAGGTGCCGACGGCCGAACAGCGGGCAAAGGAGTCGGCCAAGAGGAAGGACCGGAGGCACGCGGCGGGCGCGAGGGATGAAGTCATCGCGGCGGCCGCCGTGCAGCAGCTGGTCACCAACGCCCGCGTCGCGACGGCAACGAGGGAGGCGATGGGCATGTTGGGGTTAAACCTAGCCAGCACGGCCTCGTCAACGCCGCTGTGGCCGCCATGATCAGCACCAGCTCATCTGCATTCCCTCGAACACTGCTGCCCGACTCTCCCCGCGCGTCGGCTTGCAACCCGATGCCCGGCTTCCACGTCTACCCACAAGCCTCCCGCCTCTCGGGGGAGTGCTCGCCCGAGGTGAGCGTGGTCGCGCCTTTCACACCCGCGCCCACGACCATCGACCTCAACGCCACACCGGTAGCCGATGGCTCGTCATCAGGAGGCGCGAGGAAACGCGCAAGGCAGACGCCAGCCGACCAGCTGTCGGGCGCGCGCAACCTGTTCGACGGAATGCCGTCCACCGGCGACAATGACTACATGCAGAACATGATCTTCGAGGGTGGTGCGCAGGCCGTTGGCTTTGATCCCGATGAGACACAAAGCCAGGATGGCCGAGGCTACAATAAAGATCAGGTCGCCTTCATGCGTGATCAGGTCGACGTCGGCCTGGACCTGGATGGCTTCCCTCTCGACCATGAGTTTCCGGAGGACTACGGGCTAATGGAAGAGGAAGAGTGCGACATCAAAGCGGAGCCTTTGTTTGAGGACGGGCTCGCCAACCAAGCGGACGGGACGGCACCGAAGCGCAAGAGCAAGCGGACCAAGGCATACATGGCGGCCGAGGACAAGCTTCTTTGCGAGTGTTGAAGAGACATTGGGCAAGACCCCAAGACGGGCGCCGAATGAAAGCATTCAACCTTTTGGATTCGTGTTCACCGTGAGTTCCATGAGCGCAAGAAGTTTCCGCCGTATCAAATAGCAAGCAAGCGCGGGTGGGTGTCCATTTGGAAGCGTTGGAGGGTGATCCAACAAGAGTGCAACAATTTTTGTGCCACTCTTGAGAGTGTCAAGGCCCGCCCTGTGAGCGGCATCGGTGTGCAAGACATGGTATGCTAGCAAGCCGCCCTCTTTTTGTGTCATCAAGTACATGTTTTTTGTTGTTCGTTTGCATATCATTTTGCCAATATGATTGCATGAAATACATTTGTAGGCATTTCAAGTGTTGGAGGCATTCAAGGTCCAACACAATGGCAAGTGCTTCAACCTCTCCCATTGCTTTAGGGTGATCAAAGACGAGGAGAAGTTCAAGGCGCAATATGCCGGCCTCAAGTCGCGTGGTGGGAAGCAAGCCGTGGAGGAGGTTGGTGGCGGCGAGAAGGCTCGGCCGAGGGGGAAGACCAACTCCAAGAAGAAGGACAAGCGAGATGCGGCATCGATCGCCTTGATCACAACCGTGGAGTGCATGATCACCAAGAAGGACTCAAGGGAGGAGAAGCGCCGACAAGAAAGAGAAGAGCAAATAAACGCCTTCTTGGAGATCCAAAGGAGGAGGCTTGACATGGAGGCGAAGAAGGAAGCACGAATGCTTGAGATGGAGGCGGACAAGCAAGCCAAGATGCTAGAGATAGAGGCCGCCAACGCCTGTTGGAAATATGCCCTAGAGGCAATAATAAATTAGTTATTATTATATTTCTTTGTTCATGATAATCGTTTATTATCCATGCTATAAGTGTATTGATTGGAAACACAATACCTGTGTGGATACATAGACAAAACATTGTCCCTAGTAAGCTTCTAGTTGACTAGCTCGTTGGTCAAAGATGGTTAAGGTTTCCCGACCATAGGCAAGTGTTGTCACTTGATAACGGGATCACATCATGTAATGCCCCAAGTGTAGAACCTACCCTTTTGGACCTACTTCATGTGGGACCACCTTGTCAGAGTTTATGATGTTAAAATTGATACCATGATTTCATGTGTGTTCCTTACTATTTCCTTCTCATGCATGCATGCATAGCATATCATTGCATGCCCTTATCTTGTGTTGTTGCACTATGATTTCTTGTGATGTTAGTAATAAATGTAGGTGGTGATCTTGTGGTTAGCTACCTTGTGATTTCATGTGTTGATGTCATGTGATGATGGTGTGTGGAGTGTAGGGATGGTTGCTTGGGATTTTCAAAGCTCATTGCAATTTCAAACCCTTTTCCTCTCCTATTATCTCATGTTCAAAATTCCATCTTCACAAGAGTTGTTTTAAAATGTCTTGTGTTTAGAGGGTATTGTGGGGATGATGATGTGATGATGTGGAGTTTTATTTTTGGTCTTGAGGGTGTATATAAATCACAAAACAGTATAATTAATTGTTGTTTTGTATTTATTTAAATGCCCCATAAAATTCCTTTTGCATTTTATTTTAAAAGCTTAGGTATTTTTAGGCCCAGGGACATTTTTGTTTTGATTTTATAATCAGCAGTAGTCCTGTGGGTTTCTTTTCTTTCTCTGTAATTTACCTTATTAGAAATAATTCTCCAGGGCTGGTTTCTATTTTTCTTCTCTGGTGGGCTCCCTTCCACTCAGAGAGGCCCAGTGTCTCCTCCCAGGCCCATACCCCTTCGCGCAGCAAGCAACCCAGGAGGCGATCGTCTCCTTCCTCCCGACGTCACGGCTGTACGAACTCTCCTCAACCTCCCGATCAGCGTGACCTTGATCCTGTGGTTCGAGCTCATCCCCCGAGGCTCATAAAACGCTCCTCTCCCTCCCCCAGGCAGGTAGGGTTCCTCCTCTCCCTCCTCTTCTTCCTCCCGCGCCGCCAGAGAGATTGAGCTCGCTCCCAACGCCATGACCAGCTCGGGGTCGAGCTCGTCGCCGGCGTAGCGGCCACCTCGTCGCCTCCCCGCAGCTGCGCAAGCAAGAGGACCCAGGAGGGGTTCCATTTTCGCGCGGAGCCGGAGCCGGGGCTTCTTCCTCGACGTCCCCGACGAGCACCTTCTTCCTCGGCAGCGACTTCTTCCTGCAGCAGAACAGCGTGTACTTTCTTCTTCCACGACGTGCGCCTCGCCTCCTGGAGCTAGGTGAGCGAGACCGTGCCCCCTCCTCTTTACTTTCCCCTCTTCGGTAGTGGCGCCGAGCCTCCTGCTCGAGGCTTGCCGGAGTTGCACCGGTAGGCTGTACGTGTAGTTGTTTCTCTGCTAGTTGGCGCAGGCAGAGTAGACTTCCGCCGTTCGTGTCGATGTAGACGAGGTAGCCCCACGGCTGTGCGTAGATAGTAGCAGGGGATCCATCTCCTCGGGTTGCTTCGGTTCCTCCGGTAGCAGCTGTAGCAACATGACGTCGGCGAACTCCGTGTCGCCATGCACCTCCGTCGAAGCAAAGCAGTAGCTTCTTCAGCTTGTGTGTGTGCTGTTCTCTGCAGGCGCGGTTTGTAGTTGGTAGTGGTAGTAGGGTTCTTCCTCCCCCTCGTACCGCCATCCCAGTTCGGCAGGTCGCCCTCGAGCGGCGCAGCGGCAGCAGTTGCTCACCACGGCGTCTTCTCTGTCGCCGGCGCGCAGTTGTGGAGCAGAGACAGCGATAGTCTTGATATTTCTCGCTTCAGGTCCTTCCTCTATCAAATGTCGATGCAGTAGCGCAGTGGTAGTGACTCCTGTTGGTCATCGAGAGGTGCAGGGTTCGAGTCCCCGGTGGTGCACCGCCCCTTTTTTGGGTTTTATTTCTGTTCGTTAGTAGTAGCAGCAGCACAGGGTCAACTTGCTATGTGCCCCTCTCTCTGTCACAACCATGACAATAGCGGAGTGGTTGCACCATCGGCCAGCAATCAGGAGGCCCTGGGTTCGAATCCCAGGCCTTTTATTTTTTCCCTTTCTTTCTTTTAATTTTCCTTTGCTATTTGCTGTTACACCTTGTGCCTAAATAAGAGGCATAAAGGAGTGCATCTTGTTTTCCTTTTCCTGTCCAGAAGTTGTAGTGGTGTAGGTAAGATATGTGAGTGTGGTGTGTGTGCATGGTGGCTGTGACAGCCCGATGCCAACGTTCCAGAAGATCCCCCTTTCTTTCCGTTTTCATCGTGTGGGTATTTTCATTTGTCGCATCATAATCGCATCATGCGCATCATCAGCATTGCATCGGCATCTCCGTTGCCGCCAGTTTTCAAAACTTGCATTCGTTAGTAGTTGCCGGTTCTCGTCGTCGTCCGTTCTAAGTCCGACCGCACTCGCACGCGCCCGCGGCACCGTCGAAACCCTGTTTTTAAAGTGCGTTTAAAACTTTCTCTGATTGAGTCGAAGCTTGACGTGCGGTCTTAATTAGTTTTCGCTAGACCGTCTCTCGAATTTCGTCGCGATCGGAGACCGTGTGGTACCCGAACGGTCGACCGTAGCGGCACCGTATTCGGTCTATCGTCGGACGTCTGTCGGTGTTTTAAAATTCGTGTCGCGCCGCCCGTTCTCCCTCTCGTCTCCGGATATCCCCTCTACACGGCCGCGTACCCATACCCGCGTTCGGAATCGTCCGAATCCGACCCTGCGGTTGGATCCGGAGCGCGATTCCGGTTAACCGAGCCCCCCCGTTTGTCTATATATAGACCCCTTCTAATTTTCGGACAACCTCCCCCTAATCCTGCCTCGTTTTCCATGCCCGAAACTCTAGCCGCCCCACCTGCTCTCTCCTCCCACCTCCAGCCGCCGGCCCGCAAGGCCCGCAGCAGGCCCGCCCGGGCCCGAGCCACCGCGCTGCCCTCGGGATGAGCCCGAGCTCCCTGCAGCTCCCCTCCACGAGCGCCTCCCGCCGGGCGCCGCGCCGCCGCCGGGCGCCTTGGCCGACGAGGCCCCTCCTGCCAACCGTCGTGCCGGAGCGCCCTCCTGCTGCCAGCACCTCGCCGTCGCTAGCTCTGCGCCCCCGGGCCGCCGCACCTCCCTCACCGGTCGCCGCCCCGCCTGCCGGAGGGTCGCCGGAGTCCCTCGCCGCGTTCGCCGGCCCCGCTATGGCTCGTCGGAGCCTCTTCACCGGCCGGAGATCAGGCCAGGTCGCCGTCAGAACCGCCCTCGTCAGCGCTCCAGCAGGCCGCCGGCTCTTCCCCAGGCCCGCAGCTTCCCCGGCCCAACTGCCACCCCTCCTCTCAGATCCGGCCCAGGAGCCGTGGTGAGCCGCCTCTATCCCCGCCTGTGCGCAATTCGGTTATGTTGCGCTTAGCAGTTTCGGCCCATTTAGATTTAGGATTTTTTTTCTGGTGATTTAATTAAATTCCAGATAATAGGACGATATTAAAATGTCCGTAGTTTATTTTTCGTTAGTCGGATCGAGACGTGTAATATATGTTTTACGTGTAGAATTTCGTGTAGCATCCGAATATTTAACTTGCATATTTATTTGACGTTGTTTGATGTATCGTATGCATGGGTTTACGTGTTGTCTCAATAGGAAAGTGCCCGCATTTATTTTCCGAGCGTGATCGAATTGCTCGAATGCCATGATAGAAATGCCTATGTTTTAGGGACCATTTTTCCATGCATTTTAGAGCGGTCATTTGTATTTTTGCGTGTAGGGAATTGCCTCTAGTTTATTTTCCCGTATATAGGTTATTTTCCCGCATTAATGTGTGGCTTTATTTTGTGTTGCAACCCCACATATTTTATATGTTTCCGGGGTAGAAAAATCCCATGGCATTGATTTTTCTGTGCAATTAGTTTTAGCTTTTGAGCAAGTTGGTTCACGAGATATTTTGCTATGTTGCCCTTTTGATTAATTTGTAGGATTTATTCCGTGCGTCGTTTGACGGAGATGTCAACTAGAGAGTTGATCTTGGATGTTTTGTTTAGCCCCTGGTATTTTTGGTTGCAATAGAAATGCATGTTTAGGTATGTTTTGCTTGCTCTCAAGTTGCTAGAAATAGTGCTGTTTTGGACGTGCTGAAATTTTTGTAAGTTTGGAATCTGTTATTATTTTGTTGCTGTCTTGTCTTGCTTGCATCTTGTGATCTGTAGCTCTTTTGAGGTTGGTCCAATGGAGTTATTTGTACCCCTTATGTTTCTCTAGCATGCTGTTAAGTTTCATGCCATTTGGAGTCCTGTAGATGTAGGTTTTGCTGCTGTCAATATGCCTTCAGATCGAAAACTGCACTTTCATGAGGTGTAATTTTCACAAAGTCTGAAATAGTGTGTGTGAAGCCATTTTGTGACTTCTTTTCCTAGTGTTCCTTGCTGCCATGCTAGTTGTTGTTAGTTGTTTGTAGTAGTGCTTCTTGCCCTCTTCCGTGCCATGCCTTGCTTGAGTTTATCGGAGTTGCGTAGTCGAAATTGTGGGGCTTAGAAAATGCTATGTGGCTGATTTTAACAGATTGTAGCTCCGAGTTGATCTTGTCCTACATGAAACTTGCTTAGAATCTTGTGTAGTTTCATTTTCTCTTTCTGTTTGTATGTTTTGAAGTGCTCGTGACCGTCGTTGCACACATATTGCATTCATGCCATCATATCTTGCGATGCTTGTAACTTTTGATCCGTAGCTCCGTTGGAGATGTGCTTTATGTGTAGATTGCTTTCCTTGACGCGTAGAATCACGTGAAACTATTTGTTTTGCTGTTTAACAACTAATTAAATGCATTAATTCAGATCTGGATAGAATCAGAAATTAACATGTGAGGTCGTTTCGGAGATGCTATATGTCATTTCCGACCTCATTTAAAATGTCTAGATAGGTAGTTTAATTTACGCTTCACCTCTTGCATGTTTGACAACATTAATATTGCGGTGTAAATAACCAGGATAGATCTAAATAATTAACGTGGAGTTTCGTCAATATGCAACTCGTTGCATATTGAAGTTCACTTAATGTGTAGTGTTTGATTGTGTGAATTGTCATGCCGTGACTTGCATTTATTCAGTTGCTCATGCATCATTTGTGTTGCGCATCGTGTGGTGAATTCCGTGTGGTGATTTGAGTTTCCGGTTTGCTCCATCTCGATAGAGCTCCGCAGCGTGCCGGATTGTGAGGACCCTTCGACTCCCGTCGGTTCGTCTGCTTCACGGAGGCATTCTTCTTCCAAGCGGGATCTCAGGCAAGATGATCATTTCCCCAGATACCTTTACTATCATTGCCATGCTAGTTTTATCGCTTCTATCGATTATGTCTCGTTGCCTACCACCTGTTAAATATCAGCCTCTCATCAATGCCATGTGAACCTTCAACCTGTTCGACCTAGCAAACCACTGATTGGCTATGTTACCGCTTGCTTAACCCTGTGTTAGCGTTGCTAGTTGCAGGTGCAGTGCTTCCATGTGAACACATGGGTTCCTTGTTATATCACCATATTTAAATGCTATTTAATTTAATGCACCTATATACCTGTTAAAAGGTGGAAGGCTCGGCCTTTCTAGCCTGGTGTTTTGTTCCACCTTTGCCCCCTTAGTTTCGGCTACCGGTGTTATGTTCCATAAATGAGCGCTCCTAACACATTCGGGGTTGTTATGGGGACCCCCTTGATAATTCGTTTTAGATTAAAGCTGGTCTGGCAAGGCCCAACTTTGGTACTACATTTGCCTAAACACCTAATAAAATTGCATAGGGACTTTCCGGACCCCGAGGATAACTTAATCAACCCCCGGGCCAGTGCTCCTCATGAGTGTTGGCCCCACCTGAGCGATGTACGGCACCCCTCTGGTCACCCGGAGGTTTAGCGATCCCGACGTCTAGCTCATCCGCCGTGTCCTGAGAACGAGGTACGCGACTCCTATCGGGATCGTCGACACGTCGGGCGGCCTTGCTGGATTAGTTTTACCTTTGACGAGATATCTTGTGCATCGGGATTCCGGTGATGCTTTGGGTAATCTCAGAGTTGAGGTTTTCCACTAGGGGCTGGTTTATCTCTTCCCACAGCCCATGAGATCCCTTGGGGCGTGACACCCCTCCCGATGGTCCCCGGCACCCCTCCCGGCACTCCCGGTACACTACCGATGAGCCCGAAACTTTTCCGGTAATGCACGAAAACCTTCCGGTAACCAAATGAGGTCATCCTATATATCAATCTTCGTTTCCGTACCATTCCGGAAACCCTCGTGACGTCCGTGATCTCATCCGGGACTCCGAACAACATTCGGTAACCAACCATATAACTCAAATACGCATAAAACAACGTCGAACCTTAAGTGTGCAGACCCTGCGGGTTCGAGAACTATGTAGACATGACCCGGGAGACTCCTCGGTCAATATCCAATAGCGGGACCTGGATGCCCATATTGGATCCTACATATTCTACGAAGATCTTATCGTTTGAACCTCAGTGCCAAGGATTCATATAATCCCGTATGTCATTCCCTTTGTCCTTCGGTATGTTACTTGCCCGAGATTCGATCGTTAGTATCCGCATACCTATTTCAATCTCGTTTACCGGCAAGTCTCTTTACTCGTTCCATAATACAAGATCCCGCAACTTACATTAAGTTACATTGCTTGCAAGGCTTGTGTGTGATGTTGTATTACCGAGTGGGCCCCGAGATACCTCTCCGTCACACGGAGTGACAAATCCCAGTCTCGATCTATACTAACTCAACGAACACCTTCGGAGATACCTGTAGAGCATCTTTATAGTCACCCAGTTACGTTGCGACGTTTGATACACACAAAGCATTCCTCCGGTGTCCGTGAGTTATATGCTCTCATGGTCATAGGAACAAATACTTGACACGCAGAAAACAGTAGCAACAAAATGACACGATCAACATGCTACGTCTATTAGTTTGGGTCTAGTCCATCACATGATTCTCCTAATGATGTGATCCCGTTATCAAGTGACAACACTTGCCCATGGCCAGGAAACCTTGACCATCTTTGATCAACGAGCTAGTCAACTAGAGGCTTACTAGGGACAGTGTTTTGTCTATGTATCCACACAAGTATTGTGTTTCCAATCAATACAATTATAGCATGGATAATAAACGATTATCATGAACTAAGAAATATAATAATAACTAATTTATTATTGCCTCTAGGGCATATTTCCAACAGTCTCCCACTTGCACTAGAGTCAATAATCTAGTTCACATCACCATGTGATTCCAACGAATCCAACACCCATATAGTTATGGGGTCTATCACGTCTTGCTCGTGAGAGAGGTTTTATTCAACGGTTCTGAAACTTTCAGATTCGTGCATTCTTTACAAATCTTTATGTCATCTTATAGATGCTGCTACTACGTGCTATTCGGAAATGCTCCAAATATCTACTCTACTATACGAATCCGTTTCACTACTCATAGTTATCCGGATTAGTGTCAAAGCTTGCATTGACGTAACCCTTTACGACAAACTCTTTAACCACCTCCATAATCGAGAAAAATTCCTTAGTCCATTAGTTACTAAGGATAAATTTCGACCGCTGTTAGTGATTCAATCATGGATCACTCTCTGTACCTCTCAACATACTTTGAGTCAAGGCACACTTCAGGTGCGGTACACAGCATGGCATACTTTAGATTCTATGGCTAAGGCATAGAAGACGACCTTCGTCTATTCTCTTTATTCTGCCGTGGTCGGGTTTTGAGTCTTACTCAAATTCACACCTCACAACGCAACCAAGAACTCCTTCTTTGCTGGTCTATTTTGAACTCTTTCAAAAACTTGTCAAGGCATGCATCTTGTTGAAACTTCTATTAAGCGCTTTCGATCTATCTCCATAGATCTTTGATGCTCAACGTTCAAGTAGCGTAATCCAGGTACTCCTTTGAAAACTTCTTTCAAACAACCTTGTATGCTTTACAGAAATTCTACATTACTTCTGATCCACAATATGTCAACCACATATACCTATCAGAAATTCTATAGTGCTCCCACTCACTTCTTTGGAAATACAAGTTTCTCATAAACCTTGTACAAACCCAAAATCTTTGATCATCTCATCAAAGTGTATATTCCAACTCCGAGATGCTTGCACCAGTCCATTGAAGGATCACTGGAGCTTGCATACTTGCTAGTATCTTTAGGATCGACAAAACCTTCTGGTTGTATCACATACAATGTTTGCTCAAGGAAACCGTCGAGAAAACAATGTTTTGACATCCTACGTGCAATATTTCATAAATAATGCATCAACAACTAACATAATTCTAACAGACTTTTAGCATCGCTACGAGTGAGAAAGTCTCATCATAGTCAACTGTTTGATCTTATCGAAAACATCTTTGCGACAAGTCGAGCTTTTCTTAATAGTGACTTATCACCATCATCGTCTGTCTTCTTTTAAAGATCCATTTTTACTCAATAGTCCTATGACCATCAAGTAGTTCTACCAAAGTCTACACTTTGTTTTCACACATGGATCCTCTCTCGGATTTCATGGCTTCCAGCCATTTGTCGGAATCTGGGCCCACCATCGCTTTCTCCATCACTCGTAGGTTCACTGTTGCTCAACAACATGACCTCCAAGACAGGGTTACCGTACTACTCTGCAGAAGTACGCGACCTTGTCGACCTACGAGGTTTGTAGTAACTTGATTCGAAGCTCAATGATCATCATCATCAGCTTCCACTTCAATTGGTGTAGGCGCCACATGAACAACTTCCTGCGCACTGCTACACACTGGTTGAAGTGATGGTTCAATAACCTCATCAAGTTCTACTACCCTCCCACTCAATTCTTTCAAGAGAAACCTTTCCTCGAGAAAGGATCCGTTTCTAGAAACAAACACTTTGCTTTCGGATCTGAGATAGGAGATGTACCCAACTGTTTTGGATATCCTATGAAGATGCATTTATCCGCTTTGGGTTCGAGCTTATCAGACTGAAACTTTTTCACATAAGTGTCGAAACCCCAAACTTTCAAGAAACGACAATTTAGATTTCTCTAAACCTCAGTCTATACTGTGTCATCTCAACGGAAATACGCGGTGCCCTATTTAAAGTGAGTGAAGTTGTCTCTAATGCATAACCCATAAACGATAGTGGTAATTCGATAAGAGACATCATAGTATGCACCATACCAAATAGTGCGTGGCTATGACGTTCAGACACATCATCACACTATGATGTTCCAGGTGGCATGAACTGCGAAACAATTTCCACATTGTCTTAACTGTGTACCAAAACTCGTAACTCAGATATTCATTTCCATGATCATATCGTAGACAGTTTATCCTCTTGTTACGACGAACTTCACTCTGAAACGGAATTGAACTTTTCAACATTTTAGACTTGTGATTCATTAAGTAAATACTCCTGTATCTACTCAAATCGCCAGTTAAGTAAGAACATAATGATATCCACTGCGTGCCTCAGCACCCATTGGACTGCATACATCAAAATGTATCACTTCCAACAAGTTACTATCTTATTTCATCTCAATGAAAACAAGGCCTTGCTCATGTGGTATGATTCGCATGTCACTAGTGATTCGAAATCAGGTGAGTATAAAGATCCATCAGCATGGAGCCTCTTCATGCAATTTATACTAACATGACTCAAGCGGCAGTGCCACAAGTAAGTGGTACTATCATCATCAACTCGTATCTTTTGGCACCAATATCATGAACATGTGTAACACTACGATCGAGATTCAATAAACCATTGAAGGTGATTATTCAAGAAAATAGAGTAACCATTATTCTCTTTAAATGAATAATCATATTGCAATAAACACGATCCAATCATGTTCATGCTTAACGCAAGCACCAAATAACAATTATTTAGGTTTAACACCAATCCCGATGGTAGAGGGAGCGTGCGACGTTTGATCATATCAATCTTGGAAACACTTCCAACACGTATCATCACCTCGCCTTTAGCTAGTCTCCGTTTATGCCGTAGCTCTCATAACGCGTCACTAATCACTTAGCAACCGAACCGGTATCCAATACCCTCGTGCTACTAGGAGTACTAGTAAAGTACACATCAACATCATGTATATCAAATACACTTCTTTCGACTTTTGCCAGCCTTCTTATCTACCAAGTATCTTGAGTTGCTCCGCCTCAGTGATTGTTCCCCTCATTACAGAAGCACTTAGTCTCGGGTTTGGGTTTAATCTTGGGTCTCTTCATTAGTGCAGCAACTGTTTTGCCGTTTCACGAAGTATCCCTTCTAGCCCTTGCCTTTCTTGAAACTTAGTGGTTTTACAAACCATCAACTATTGATGCTCCTTCTTGATTTCTACTTTCGCAGTGTCAAACATCGCGAATCGCTCAAGGATCATTGTATGTATCCTTGATATGTTATAGTTCATCACGAAGCTCTCACAGCTTGGTGGCAGTGACTTTGGAGAACTATCACTATCTCATCTGGAAGATTAACTCCCACTTGATTCAAGCGATTGTCGTACTCAGACAATCTGAGCACATGCTCAACGATTGAGCCTTTCTCCTTTACTTTGTGGACAAAGAATCTTGTCGGAGGTCTCGTACCTCTTAACAAGGGCACAAGCATGAAATCACAATTTCATCTCTTTAGAACATCACTTATGTTCCGTGACGTTTTACAACATTTTCGGCGCCTTGCTTCTAAGCCATTAAGTATTTTGCACTGAACTATCGTGTAGTCATCAGAAACGTGTATGTCGGATGTTCATAGCATCCACAGACGACGCTCGAGGTGCAGCACACCGAGTGGTGCATTAAGGACATAATCCTTCTGCGCAGCAACGAGGACAATCCTCGGTTTTACAGACCCAGTCTGCAAAGTTTTGCTACTATCAATTTTCAACTAAATTTTCTCTAGGAACATGTAAAAACAGTAGAGCTATAGCGCAAGCTACATCGGAATTCGCAAAGACCATTAGACTATGTTCATGACAATTAGTTCAATTAATCATATTACTTAAGAACTCCCACTCAAAAAGTACATCTCTCTAGTCATTTGAGTGGTACATGATCCAAATCCACTATCTCAAGTCCGATCATCACGTGAGTCGAGAATAGTTTCAGTGGTAAGCATCTCTATGCTAATCATATCAACTATACGATTCATGCTCGACCTTTCGGTCTCATGTGTTCCGAGGCCATGTCTGCACATGCTAGGCTCGTCAAGCTTAACCCGAGTGTTCCGCGTGCGCAACTGTTTTGCACCCGTTGTATGTGAACGTTGAGTCTATCACACCCGATCATCACGTGGTGTCTCGAAACGACGAACTGTAGCAACGGTGCACAGTCGGGGAGAACACAATTTCGTCTTGAAATTTTAGTGAGAGATCACCTCATAATGCTACCGTCGTTCTAAGCAAAATAAGGTGCATAAAAGGATTAACATCACATGCAATTCATCAGTGACATGATATGGCCATCATCACGTGCTTCTTGATCTCCATCACCAAAGCACCGGCACGATCTTCTTGTCACCGGCGTCACACCATGATCTCCATCATCATGATCTCCATCAACGTGTCGCCATCGGGGTTGTCGTGCTACTCATGCTATTACTACTAAAGCTACGTCCTAGCAAAATAGTAAACGCATCTGCAAGCACAAACGTTAGTTATAAAGACAACCCTATGGCTCCTGCCGGTTGCCGTACCATCGACGTGCAAGTCGATATTTCTATTACAACATGATCATCTCATACATCCAATATATCACATCACATCGTTGGCCATATCACATCACAATCATACCCTGCAAAAACAAGTTAGTCGTCCTCTAATTTTGTTGTTTGCATGTTTTACGTGGTGACCATGGGTATCTAGTAGGATCGCATCTTACTTACGCAAACACCACAACGGAGATATATGAGTTGCTATTTAACCTCATCCAAGGACCTCCTCGGTCAAATCCGATTCAACTAAAGTTGGAGAAACCGACACTTGCCAGTCATCTTTGAGCAAAGGGGGTTACTCGTAACGATGAAACCAGTCTCTCGTAAGCGTACGAGTAATGTCGGTCCAAGCCGCTTCAATCCAACAATACCGCGGAATCAAGAAAAGACTAAGGAGGGCAGCAAAACGCACATCACCGCCCACAAAAACTTTTGTGTTCTACTCGAGAAGACATCTACGCATGAACCTAGCTCATGATGCCACTGTTGGGGAACGACGCATGAGAAACAAAAAATTTCCTACGCGCACGAAGACCTATCATGGTGATGTCCATCTACGAGAGGGGATGAGTGATCTACGTACCCTTGTAGACCGTACAGCAGAAGTGTTAGAGAACGCGGTTGATGTAGTGGAACGTCCTCACGTCCCTCGATCCGCCCCGCGAACAATCCCGCGATCAGTCCCACGATCTAGTACCGAACGGACGGCACCTCCGCGTTCAGCACACGTACAGCTCGACGATGATCTCGGCCTTCTTGATCCAGCAAGAGAGACGGAGAGGTAGAAGAGTTCTCCGGCAGCGTGACGGCGCTCCGGAGGTTGGTGATGACCTTGTCTCAGCAGGGCTCCGCCCGAGCTCCGCAGAAACGCGATCTAGAGGAAAAACTGTGGAGGTATGTGGTCGGGCTGCCGTGGAAAAGTCGTCTCAAATCAGCCCTAAAACCTCCGTATATATAGGTGGGAGGGAGGGGATGAGGCAGCCTCAAAACCTAAAGGTTTGGCCGAAATTGGAGGTGGAGGAGTCCTACTCCAATCCTACTTGGAGTAGGATTCCACCTTCCCACTTGGAAACTCTTTCCACCTTGTGTTTTTTCCTTCTCAAACCTTATGGGCCTTAGTGGGAACTTATTCCAGCCCACTAGGGGCTGGTTTATCACTTCCCACAGCCCATGAGACCCCTTGGGGCGTGACACCCCTCCCGATGGTCCCCGGCACCCCTCCCGACACTCCCGGTACACTACCGATGAGCCCGAAACTTTTCCGGTAATGCACGAAAACCTTCCGGTAACCAAATGAGGTCATCCTATATATCAATATTCGTTTCCGGACCATTCCGGAAACCCTCGTGACGTCCGTGATCTCATCCGGGACTCCGAACAACATTCGGTAACCAACCATATAACTCAAATACGCATAAAACAACGTCGAACCTTAAGTGTGCAGACCCTGCGGGTTCGAGAACTATGTAGACATGACCCGAGAGACTCCTCGGTCAATATCCAATAGCGGGACCTGGATGCCCAAATTGGATCCTACATATTCTACGAAGATCTTATCGTTTGAACCTCAGTGCCAAGGATTCATATAATCCCGTATGTCATTCCCTTTGTCCTTCGGTATGTTACTTGCCCGAGATTCGATCGTTAGTATCCGCATACCTATTTCAATCTCGTTTACCGGCAAGGCTCTTTACTCGTTCCGTAATACAAGATCCCGCAACTTAAATTAAGTTACATTGCTTGCAACGCTTGTGTGTGATGTTGTATTACCGAGTGGGCCCCGAGATACCTCTCCGTCACACGGAGTGACAAATCCCAGTCTCGATCTATACTGACTCAACGAACACCTTCGGAGATACCTGTAGAGCATCTTTATAGTCACCCAGTTACGTTGCGACGTTTGATACACACAAAGCATTCCTCCGGTGTCCGTGAGTTATATGATCTCATGGTCATAGGAACAAATACTTGACACGCAGAAAACAGTAGCAACAAAATGACACGATCAACATGCTACGTCTATTAGTTTGGGTCTAGTCCATCACATGATTCTCCTAATGATGTGATCCCGTTATCAAGTGACAACACTTGCCTATGGCCAGGAAACCTTGACCATCTTTGATCAACGAGCTAGTCAACTAGAGGCTTACTAGGGACAGTGTTTTGTCTATGTATCCACACAAGTATTGTGTTTCCAATCAATACAATTATAGCATGGATAATAAACGATTATCATGAACTAAGAAATATAATAATAACTAATTTATTATTGCCTCTAGGGCATATTTCCAACAAGTAGTTCACGTCCGTTATGCGTAGAATCTTCCCCCTCTTATTCTTGTACTCGTAAGTTTAGCCACCAAATATATGCTTAGCCGCTGCTGCAACCTCACCACTTAACCTTACATCACCCATTAAGCTTTGCTAGTCTTGATACCTTTGGAAATGAGATTGTTGAGTCCCTTGTGGCTCACAGATTACTACAACACCAGTTGCATGTACAGGTAAAGGTTACTTGACGCGAGCGCGTTGATTGTTCATTTGAAGTTGCTTCTTCTTCTTCTTCATCGGTCTAGGATGGGTTCCAGGCCGGCAGCCTGGGATAGCAAGGATGGACGTCGTTCTTATTTTTCTCGTTGGTTTTCGTCCGTAGTCGGACCCTGCTCTTACGCTTGATATTTATGTAATGTACTGATGTGACTCTGATGTAGCTTGTGGCGAGTGTAAGCCAACTCTCTTTATATATCTCTTCTTTTCAGTACATGTACTTGTAACGATATCCATTCTTGCGACACGACGAGATGCGCTACTATCCCGATGAGGCCCTCGTGCCAAATTGAGGATAGGGTCGCATCTTGGGCGTGACAAGTTGGTATCAGAGCCGTACCGACCTAGGAGCCCCCTTGATTGATCGAACTTGGCCGAGTCGAGTCTAGTGAAAACTATTTGAGTCTAGTTATATATCGGAGAGTAGGATTCTTTTTTCTCCTCTTCTATGCTCTGGTGAGGAATCTTGACGTAATAATTTATTCTACTCCTCTTCTCACTAAAAAAAATTTAGGATCACACGGATATTTTTGGAATCTATATGATGCCAATGTGACGGAGTTTTGTCTTGGTGCCTCCTGTCTGACTTGATTTTCTTCCGGGGAGTTGAGCTCCAGGGGATTCTTGAGCACATCGTTATCATTCAGATTTCTTAGTATCTCAGGACGAAGGATGTTCGTAATTGCTTCAATACTAGTAGTGGCGAGATAACCTCGATGTCCCCAGTACTGGTGCAGATTGTTCGGGTGTACTACCATACTTTGTATCGTTGCGATCACGAGGGTCTGTTGTAGCTTGCTACGACTCGGGGACGCTTCGTATGTCGAGTGCACTGCCTTGCACTTGATGGCTACTGTAAATCGAGCCCGTGCGATCCTGTCCACGAAAATATCGAACGGAAATCTTTCTCATGAGTTTGTTCTGGCTCGTTTCGTAAGCCTCACCCTTTGTTTTGTTGAATATGGTAATTCAGTTGCTTCGATGTCAAGTGATGATTTCAGATCTTTCCTAAGTGGTGTTCTCATATTTTTATGTGGGAATGCAATTCTTTTGTTCGTTCAAATTGTCAAATCAATTCTTGTCTACCGGGTTGTCATATCAATTCTTTTCCTACCGGTGTGCTTCTCTTAAGTGAATTCAACCCTCTCCAATTTGCAAGATTTTTCTCTCATTTTATTCCGGAGTTCATCTCATCCGTCCCCAGTTGTCTTTGTTTTTCCCCACCCTCCCGCCCTTTTTCTTCAGTGGTTGGATTTCATCGAACTGCATTTCATTTCAGTGATGCTTCCGCTATCTCTTCTTTCTTCCGTAACCGGTGATTCATTGTGAAGATTCTCAGGAGATGCGTGTTCATCTTTATTCATTCTTGTCATCCTTACCGGCGAATTTAATTCAATTGTCCGTGTTCATCATATCCTTTTCATCATTGTAATTCTTTCCTATGTTCGACATTCTTTCAGGCTATCTTGGTTATTCAGTCCTCTCTTTTCATCCGGAGTGTTGAAGATATCTCGAAAGTTTCGTATTTTCAATTCTTTTAATTCTTTCGAGGTGCTCAACCTCATCTAGTTTTCTTTTTACCGGTGTAGTATCTTTCTTTGTTAGCAATTGTTTCAACGGTGGTTTCTTTGAGTGGGCCCATAACCCACAGGTTTTTTCCCAGGATCTTTCCTGGCTCTTTTAATTTCTTCCCGGAGATCTCTAATTCTTTCCAACTATGACGTAAGCATGATTTTTCACCAGTCATATTCTTCTCCAAGATCTATTTGAATTAATTCTCTTATTTGGCTCAACCTTGCATCCTTCTTCATTCCGGAGTGTCTCATTAATTCTTGGTGTTGTTCTCGTCATCATTCTCAATCTTGCTCCATTCTTGTGAAGATTATCATCTCAGCTTCGTGTTTTCCTCTCAATTGTTTCTATCGTGAGTAATCCCTTTCGTGCTATCCGGTGCATTTCTGAGTTGTTTTTATTTCTCGTTCCTCCGAAGGCCATCATTTCAGAAGACTTCTTCGTTCTCAGCTTTCAGCTTTCATCCTCAATTCTTCTCAATTGTTGTCTCTTCGTTCGTCTCTCAATTATTCTGGTGCCTTGTTCTAGTTTTCTTTCAGGTGGCTTATGATCTCTTCATTCTCTTGTATCTCCATTAATTCGTGGTGTTCCCATTTATTTGTGAATTCTTACCGATGCGTCCTTCAATCATGCCTCAAGTGGTGCTTGTCTCTCCTAAATCATTTCTAGAAGAATAAGTGATATGCTAAATCCGTTGCTTGTCATCAATTTAACTTGATGAAGGATAAGCATAACATAATTCTTATTCTTGTCCTTCCTTCTTCCAAGAGATCTCAATTCTTCTTCCGGAGGACTCATGATATCAATTCTTTTCTCAAGTATCCGTTCTCGTGCATTCCCAAATGAATTTGTTCTTCCTTTATCCTTTGAGGTGGTATTATATCATTCTTGTTAGCGTAGGAGCCTCGAAGAGTTTTGTTTTCAAGAATGAGATAATTAAACCCACCAATTCTTTGATCATGAGATATTTCAACCCATGATTTCTTCATTGAGCTATCTTGGTTTGGATTTCACCTAAAGCTTTTTCTATGGATTGTTGCTATCATGGTGCTTATCATTAATCCAAGTTCTCAATGTATCCTCTTGGTGTAAGAATTGTTCATATCTTCTTCCGGAGGACTCATGATATCAATTCTTTTCTCAAGTATCCGTTCTCGTGCATTCCCAAATGAATTTTTTCTTCCTTTATCCTTTGAGGTGGTATTATATCATTCTTGTTAGCGTAGGAGCCTCGAAGAGTTTTCTTTTCAAGAATGAGATAATTAAACCCACCAATTCTTTGATCATGAGATATTTCAACCCATGATTTCTTCATTGAGCTATCTTGGTTTGGATTTCACCTAAAGCTTTTTCTATGGATTGTTGCTATCATGGTGCTTATCATTAATCCAAGTTCTCAATGTATCCTCTTGGTGTAAGAATTGTTCATATCTTCTTCCGGAGGACTCATGATATCAATTCTTTTCTTAAGTATCCGTTCTCGTGCATTCCCAAATGAATTTGTTCTTCCTCTATCCTTTGAGGTGGTATTATATCATTCTTGTTAGCCTAGGAGCCTCGAAGAGTTTTCTTTTCAAGAATGAGATAATTAAACCCACCAATTCTTTGATCATGAGATATTTTAACCCATGATTTCTTCATTGAGCTATCTTGGTTTGGATTTCACCTAAAGCTTTTTCTATGGATTGTTGCTATCATGGTGCTTATCATTAATCCAAGTTCTCAATGTGCTTTCCAACAACTCCATCCAATTCTTCTTGCAAGGATGCTTGCCAAGTTCATTGGAGTTAGTAGTTGTCATTCTTTCTTCATTCTCTTCTTCCGTATGAGCTAGTTCCTATTCTCTTGTTCCGGAGGCATTGTGATGTTGCTCGTTTGGGTCTAGCTTCTTGTTCTATCAAGATCATGGTGTTCCCTTGTTCTATTTAGTTGTTGGTTATGTATATTGTCTAATTCTCCTACCTTTTCCAATTTTTTGTCCCATTTTCCTACCGAAGTGCTACCGAAATTTCCCGTGAATTCTTGCTTCTTCCTCATATCAGTCCTCATCTCTTTGCAACCTTCAAGATCGTTGGTTTCACTCGTTTGTCAAAGAAGCGACTAAGTTTTACATCTTGTTCTTTCTCATCCTCTCCCCCCTTTCATTCTTGGATCTCGGGGCGAGATCCTCTTGTAGTGTAGGAGAGTTGTGACAACCCGATGCCGACGTTCCAGAAGATCCCCCTTTCTTTCCGTTTTCATCGTGTGGGTATTTTCATTTGTCGCATCATCATCACATCATGCGCATCATCAGCATTGCATTGGCATCTCCGTTGCCGCCAGTTTTCAAAACTTGCATTCGTTAGTAGTTGCTGGTTCTCGTCGTCGTCCGTTCTGAGTCCGACCGCACTCGCACGCGCCCGCGGCACCGTCGAAACCTTGTTTTTAAAGTGCGTTTAAAACTTTCTCTGATTGAGTCGAAGCTTGACGTGCGGTCTTAATTAGTTTTCGCTAGACCGCCTGTCGAATTTCGTCGCGATCGGAGACCGTCTGGTACCCGAACGGTCGACCGTAGCGGCACCGTATTCGGTCTATCGTCGGACGTCTGTCGGTGTTTTAAAATTCGTGCCGCGCCGCCCGTTCTGCCTCTCGTCTCCGGATATCCCCTCTACACGGTCGCGTACCCATACCCGCGTTCGGAATCGTCCGAATCCGACCCCGCGGTTGGATCCGGAGCGCGATTCCGGTTAGCCGAGCCCCACCGTTTGTCTATATATAGACCCCTTCTAATTTTCGGACAGCCTCCCCCTAATCCTGCCTCGTTTTCCGCGCCCGAAACCCTAGCCGCCCCACCTGCTCTCTCCTCCCACCTCCAGCCGCCGGCCCGCGAGGCCCGCAGCAGGCCCGCCCGGGCCCGAGCCACCGCGCCGCCCTCGGGATAAGCCCGAGCTCCCTGCAGCTCCCCTCCACAAGCGCCTCCCGCCGGGCGCCGCGCCGCCACCGGGCGCCTTGGCCGACGAGGCCCCTCCTACCAGCCGCCGTGCCGGAGCGCCCTCCTGCTGCCAGCACCTCGCCGTCGCTAGCTCTGCGCCCCCGCGCCGCCGCACCTCCCTCACCGGCCGCCGCCCCGCGTGCCGGAGGGTCGCCGGAGTCCCTCGCCGCGTTCGCCGGCCCCGCTACGGCTCGCCGGAGCCTCTTCGCCGGCCGGAGATCAGGCCAGGTCGCCGTCAGAACCGCCCTCGTCGCGGCATCCAGAGGTGGATCGGGATCGGGACCTCCTCGCCCCGTTGACCGAGCTGGCCAGTTCCAAGCGCCCCGCCTCGGCCCAGCAACGCCGAAGGCCCGGCGCCAGGCCGGCCTCCTCCCGCCTGGGCCTTCCCTGCTTCTGCCAGCAACCGACCAGGCCGAGGCCAGGTCCGAGCGCTCCAGCAGGCCGCCGGCTCTTCCCCAGGCCCGCAGCTTCCCCGGCCCAACTGCCACTCCTCCTCTCAGATCCGGCCCAGGTGCCGTGGTGAGCCGCCTCTATCCCCGCCTGTGCGCAATTCGGTTATGTTGCGCTTAGCAGTTTCGGCCCATTTAGATTTAGGATTTTTTTTCTGGTGATTTAATTAAATTCCAGATAATAGGACGATATTAAAATGCCCGTAGTTTATTTTTCGTTAGTCGGATCGAGACGTGTAATATATGTTTTACGTGTAGAATTTCGTGTAGCATCCGAATATTTAACTTGCATATTTATTTGACGTTGTTTGACGTATCGTATGCATGGGTTTACGTGTTGTCTCAATAGGAAAGTGCCCGCATTTATTTTCCGAGCGTGATCGAATTGCTCGAATGCCATGATAGAAATGCCTATGTTTTAGGGACCATTTTTCCATGCATTTTAGAGCGGTCATTTGTATTTTTGCGTGTAGGGAATTGCCTCTAGTTTATTTTCCCGTATATAGGTTATTTTCCCGCATTAATGTGTGGCTTTATTTTGTGTTGCATCCCCACATATTTTATATGTTTCCGGGGTAGAAAAATCCAATGGATTTTTCTGTGCAATTAGTTTTAGCTTTTGAGCAAGTTGGTTCGCGAGATATTTTGCTATGTTGCCCTTTTGATTAATTCGTAGGATTTATTCCGTGCGTCGTTTGACGGAGATGTCAACTAGAGAGTTGATCTTGGATGTTTCTTTTAGCCCCTGGTATTTTTGGTTGCAATAGAAATGCATGTTTAGGTTTGTTTTTCTTGCTCTCAAGTTGCTAGAAATAGTGCTGTTTTGGACGTGCTGAAATATTTCTAAGTCTGGAATCTGTTATTATTTTGTTGCTGTCTTGTCTTGCTTGCATCTTGTGATCTGTAGCTCTTTTGAGGTTGGTCCAATGGAGTTAGTTGTACCCCTTATGTTTCTCTAGCATGCTGTTAAGTTTCATGCCATTTGAAGTTCTGTAGATATAGGTTTTTCTGCTGTCAATATGCCTTCAGATCGAAAACTGCACTTTCATGAGGTGTAATTTTCACAAAGTCTGAAATAGTGTGTGGGAAGCCATTTTGTGACTTCTTTTCCTAGTGTTCCTTGCTGCCATGCTAGTTGTTGTTAGTTGTTTGTAGTAGTGCTTCTTGCCCTCTTCCGTGCCATGCCTTGCTTGAGTTTATCGGAGTTGCGTAGCCGAAGTTGTGGGGCGTAGAAAATGCTATGTGGCTGATTTTGACAGATTGTAGAGAATTCTTGTTTTGCTCGTAGTTTTTGAACCGTAGCTCCGAGTTGATCTTGTCCTACATGAAACTTGCTTAGAATCTTGTGTAGTTTCATTTTCTCTTGCTGTTTGTATGTTTTGAAGTGCTCGTGACCGTCGTTGCACACATATTGCATTCATGCCATCATATCTTGCGATGCTTGTAACTTTTGATCCGTAGCTCCGTTGGAGATGTGCTTTATGTGTAGATTGCTTTCCTTGACGCGTAGAATCACGTGAACCTATTTTTTTTTGCTGGTTAACAACTAATTAAATGCATTAGTTCAGATCTGGACAGAATCGGAAATTAACATGTGAGGTCGTTTCGGAGATGCTATATGTCATTTCCGACCTCATTTAAAATGTCTAGATAGGTAGTTTAATTTACGCTTCACCTCTTGCATGTTTGACAACATTAATATTGCTGTGTAAATAACCAGGATAGATCTGAATAATTAACGTGGAGTTTCGTCAATATGCAACTCGTTGCATATTGAACTTCACTTAATGTGTAGTGTTTGATTGTGTGAATTGTCATGTCGTGACTTGCATTTATTCAGCTGGTCATGCATCATCTGTGTTGCGCATCGTGTGGTGAATTCCGTGTGGTGATTTGAGTTTCCGGTTTGCTTCGTCTCGATAGAGTTCCGCAGCGTGCCGGATTGTGAGGACCCGTTCGACTACGTCGGTTCGTCTGCTTCACGGAGGCATTCTTCTTCCAAGCGGGATCTCAGGCAAGATGATCATTTCCCTAGATACCTTTACTATCATTGCCATGCTAGTTGTATCGCTTCTATCGATTATGTCTCGTTGCCTACCACCTGTTAAATATCAGCCTCTCATCAATGCCATGTTAACCTTCAACCTGTTCGACCTAGCAAACCACTGATTGGCTATGTTACCGCTTGCTTAACCCTGTGTTAGCGTTGCTAGTTGCAGGTGCAGTGCTTCCATGTGAAAACATGGTTTCCTTGTTATATCACCATATTTAAATGCTATTTAATTTAATGCACCTATATACCTGGTAAAAGGTGGAAGGCTCGGCCTTTCTAGCCTGGTGTTTTGTTCCACCTTTGCCCCCTTAGTTTCGGCTACCGGTGTTATGTTCCATAAATGAGCGCTCCTAACACGTTCGGGGTTGTTATGAGGACCCCCTTGATAATTCGTTTTAGATTAAAGCTGGTCTGGCAAGGCCCAACTTTGGTACTACATTTTCCTAAACACCTAATAAAATTGCATAGGGACTTTCCGGACCCCGAGGATAACTTAATCAACCCCCGGGCCAGTGCTCCTCATGAGTGTTGGCCCCACCTGAGCGATGTCCGGCGCCCCTCTGGTCACCCGGAGGTTTAGCGATCCCGACGTCTAGCTCATCCGCCGTGTCCTGAGAACGAGGTACGCGACTCCTATCGGGATCGTCGACACGTCGGGCGGCCTTGCTGGATTAGTTTTACCTTTGACGAGATATCTTGTGCATCGGGATTCCGGTGATGCTTTGGGTAATCTCAGAGTTGAGGTTTTCCACTAGGGAATCCGACGAGATCGCGAGCTTCGTGATTGAGGATTTCTATGCGGCTTGTGGTAATTTGTGATGGACTAGTTGGAGCACCCCTGCAGGGTTAAATCTTTCGGAAAGACGTGCCCACGGTTATGTGGCAACGTGGAAGCTTTGTTTAACACTAGTTCTAGATAACTTAAAGTTAATTTAATTAAAATATGCCAACTGTGTGCGTAACCGTGATTGTCTCTTTCGTGAGTTCCTTCTCCGATCGAGGACACGGTGGGGTTATGTCTGACGTAGGTAGGTGTTCAGGATCATTCATTTGATCATCAGTAGTTCACGTCCGTTATGCGTAGAATCTTCCCCCTCTTGTTCTTGTACTCGTAAGTTTAGCCACCAAATATATGCTTAGCCGCTGCTGCAACCTCACCACTACCTCACCCATTAAGCTTTGCTAGTCTTGATACCTTTGGAAATGAGATTGTTGAGTCCCCTGTGGCTCACAGATTACTACAACACCAGTTGCAGGTACAGGGAAAGGTTACTTGACGCGAGCGCGTTGATTGTTCATTTGAAGTTGCTTCTTCTTCTTCTTCATCGATCTAGGATGGGTTCCAAGCCGGCAGCCTGGGATAGCAAGGATGGACGTCGTTCTTATTTTTCTCGTTTGTTTTCGTCCGTAGTCGGACCCTGCTCTTACTCTTGATATTTATGTAATGTACTGATGTGACTCTGATGTAGCTTGTGGCGAGTGTAAGCCAACTCTCTTTATATATCTCTTCTTTTCAGTACATGTACTTGTAACGATATCCATTCTTGCGACACGACGAGATGCGCTTCTATCCCCGACGAGGTCCTCGTGCCAAATTGAGGATAGGGTCGCATCTTGGGCGTGACAAGTTGGTATCAGAGCCGTACCGACCTAGGAGCCCCCTTGATTGATCGAACTTGGCCGAGTCGAGTCTAGTGAAAAACTATTTGAGTCTAGTTATATATCGGAGAGTAGGATTCTTTTTTCTCCTCTTCTATGCTCTGGTGAGGAATCTTGACGTAATAATTTATTCTACTCCTCTTCTCACTCAAAAAATTTTAGGATCACGCGGATATTTTTGGAATCTATATGATGCCAATGTGACGGAGGTCTATCTTGGTGCCTCCTGTCTGACTTGATTTTCTTCCGGGGAGTTGAGCTCCAGGGGATTCTTGAGCACATCGTTATCATTCAGATTTCTTAGTATCTCAGGACGAAGGATGTTCGTAATTGCTTCAATACTAGTAGTGGCGAGATAACCCCGATGTCCCCAGTACTGGTGCAGATTGTTTGGGAGTACTGCCATACTTTGTATCGTTGCGATCACGAGGGTCTGTTGTAGACGAAGGTCCGAGATTCTGGTCGTGTGTTGACGGATGTGATACAGGTGACGGGTTAGTATAGGAGTTGTGTGATTATTACTCCTTGTATCCGTGTACCAGATTGCATGACCAGATATTTCGGGAATTCATAGGTGGGAATTCAAGTAGTTGCTTATAGGACAATCTTCCAACAAATGCATGATGTTAGGTTGGGGTTCGACATCTAGTGGATTCGTTTGTTCACGGTCGACTTACAGCAGTACACGTTGCGTCTTAAAGAGTCCTTGTAGCTTGCTACGACTCGGGGACGCTTCGTATGTCGGGTGCACTGCCTTGCACTTGATGGCTACTGTAAATCGAGCCCGTGCGATCCTGTCCACGAAAATATCGAACGAAAATCTTTCTCATGAGTTTGTTCTGGCTCGTTTCGTAAGCCTCACCCTTTGTTTTGTTGAATATGGTAATTCAGTTGCTTCGATGTCAAGTGATGATTTCAGATCTTTCCTAAGTGGTGTTCTCATATTTTTATGTGGGAATGCAATTCTTTTGTTCGTTCAAATTGTCAAATCAATTCTTGTCTACCGGGTTGTCATATCAATTCTTTTCCTACCGGTGTGCTTCTCTTAAGTGAATTCAACCCTCTCCAATTTGCAAGATTTTTCTCTCATTTTATTCCGGAGTTCATCTCATCCGTCCCCAGTTGTCTTTGTTTTTCCCCACCCTCCCGCCCTTTTTCTTCAGTGGTTGGATTTCATCGAACTGCATTTCATTTCAGTGATGCTTCCGCTATCTCTTCTTTCTTCCGTAACCGGTGATTCGTTGTGAAGATTCTCAGGAGATGCGTGTTCATCTTTATTCATTCTTGTCATCCTTACCGGCGAATTTAATTCAATTGTCCGTGTTCATCATATCCTTTTCATCATTGTAATTCTTTCCTATGTTCGACATTCTTTCAGGCTATCTTGGTTATTCAGTCCTCTCTTTTCATCCGGAGTGTTGAAGATATCTCGAAAGTTTCGTATTTTCAATTCTTTTAATTCTTTCGAGGTGCTCAACCTCATCTAGTTTTCTTTTTACCGGTGTAGTATCTTTCTTTGTTAGCAATTGTTTCAACGGTGGTTTCTTTGAGTGGGCCCATAACCCACAGGTTTTTTCCTAGGATCTTTCCTGGCTCTTTTAATTTCTTCCCGGAGATCTCTAATTCTTTCCAACTATGACGTAAGCATGATTTTTCACCAGTCATATTCTTCTCCAAGATCTATTTGAATTAATTCTCTTATTTGGCTCAACCTTGCATCCTTCTTCATTCCGGAGTGTCTCATTAATTCTTGGTGTTGTTCTCGTCATCATTCTCAATCTTGCTCCATTCTTGTGAAGATTATCATCTCAGCTTCGTGTTTTCCTCTCAATTGTTTCTATCGTGAGTAATCCCTTTCGTGCTATCCGGTGCATTTCTGAGTTGTTTTTATTTCTCGTTCCTCCGAAGGCCGTCATTTCAGAAGACTTCTTCGTTCTCAGCTTTCAGCTTTCATCCTCAATTCTTCTCAATTGTTGTCTCTTCGTTCGTCTCTCAATTATTCTGGTGCCTTGTTCTAGTTTTCTTTCAGGTGGCTTATGATCTCTTCATTCTCTTGTATCTCCATTAATTCGTGGTGTTCCCATTTATTTGTGAATTCTTACCGATGCGTTCTTCAATCATGCCTCAAGTGGTGCTTGTCTCTCCTAAATCATTTCTAGAAGAATAAGTGATATGCTAAATCCGTTGCTTGTCATCAATTTAACTTGATGAAGGATAAGCATAACATAATTCTTATTCTTGTCCTTCCTTCTTCCAAGAGATCTCAATTCTTCTTCCGGAGGACTCATGATATCAATTCTTTTCTCAAGTATCCGTTCTCGTGCATTCCCAAATGAATTTGTTCTTCCTTTATCCTTTGAGGTGGTATTATATCATTCTTGTTAGCGTAGGAGCCTCGAAGAGTTTTCTTTTCAAGAATGAGATAATTAAACCCACCAATTCTTTGATCATGAGATATTTCAACCCATGATTTCTTCATTGAGCTATCTTGGTTTGGATTTCACCTAAAGCTTTTTCTATGGATTGTTGCTATCATGGTGCTTATCATTAATCCAAGTTCTCAATGTATCCTCTTGGTGTAAGAATTGTTCATATCTTCTTCCGGAGGACTCATGATATCAATTATTTTCTCAAGTATCCGTTCTCGTGCATTCCCAAATGAATTTGTTCTTCCTTTATCCTTTGAGGTGGTATTATATCATTCTTGTTAGCGTAGGAGCCTCGAAGAGTTTTCTTTTCAAGAATGAGATAATTAAACCCACCAATTCTTTGATCATGAGATATTTCAACCCATGATTTCTTCATTGAGCTATCTTGGTTTGGATTTCACCTAAAGCTTTTTCTATGGATTGTTGCTATCATGGTGCTTATCATTAATCCAAGTTCTCAATGTATCCTCTTGGTGTAAGAATTGTTCATATCTTGTTTCTCCCAAGTTATCCTTGTTTCTTTTAGTGGTTGGTTGTCACCTCATATTTGTTGAGATGATTTTCTTAAGTCCACTACTATCTTGTTCTTTTCGTTGTTGTTTTTCCAACAACTCCATCCAATTCTTCTTGCAAGGATGCTTGCCAAGTTCATTGGAGTTAGTAGTTGTCATTCTTTCTTCATTCTCTTCTTCCGTATGAGCTAGTTCCTATTCTCTTGTTCCGGAGGCATTGTGATGTTGCTCGTTTGGGTCTAGCTTCTTGTTCTATCAAGATCATGGTGTTCCCTTGTTCTATTTAGTTGTTGGTTATGTATATTGTCTAATTCTCCTACCTTTTTGAATTTTTTGTCCCATTTTCCTACCGAAGTGCTGCCGAAATTTTCCGTGAATTCTTGCTTCTTCCTCATATCAGTCCTCATCTCTTTGCAACCTTCAAGATCGTTGGTATCACTCGTTTGTCAAAGAAGCGACTAAGTTTTACATCTTTTTCTTTCTCATCCTATCCCCCCTTTCATTCTTGGATCTCGGGGCGAGATCCTCTTGTAGTGTAGGAGAGTTGTGACAACCCGATGCCGACGTTCCAGAAGATCCCCCTTTCTTTCCGTTTTCATCGTGTGGGTATTTTCATTTGTCGCATCATCATCGCATCATGCGCATCATCAGCATTGCATTGGCATCTCCGTTGCCGCCAATTTTCAAAACTTGCATTCGTTAGTAGTTGCCGGTTCTCGTCGTCGTCCGTTCTGAGTCCGACCGCACTCGCACGCGCCCGCGGCACCGTCGAAACCCTGTTTTTAAAGTGCGTTTAAAACTTTCTCTGATTGAGTCGAAGCTTGACGTGCGGTCTTAATTAGTTTTCGCTAGACCGCCTTTCGAATTTCGTCGCGATCGGAGACCGTCTGGTACCCGAACGGTCGACCGTAGCGGCACCGTATTCGGTCTATCGTCGGACGTCTGTCGGTGTTTTAAAATGCGTGCCGCGCCGCCCGTTCTCCCTCTCGTCTCCGGATATCCCCTCTACACGGTCGCGTACCCATACCCGCGTTCGGAATCGTCCGAATCCGACCCCGCGGTTGGATCCGGAGCGCGATTCCGGTTAACCGAGCCCCACCGTTTGTCTATATATAGGTTATTTTCCCGCATTAATGTGTGGCTTTATTTTGTGTTGCAACCCCACATATTTTATATGTTTCCGGGGTAGAAAAATCCCAAGGCATTGATTTTTCTGTGCAATTAGTTTTAGCTTTTGAGCAAGTTGGTTCGCGAGATATTTTGCTATGTTGCCCTTTTGATTAATTCGTATGATTTATTCCGTGCGTCGTTTGACGGAGATGTCAACTAGAGAGTTGATCTTGGATGTTTTGTTTAGCCCCTGGTATTTTTGGTTGCAATAGAAATGCATGTTTAGGTGTGTTTTGCTTGCTCTCAAGTTGCTAGAAATAGTGTTGTTTTGGACGTGCTGAAATATTTTTAAGTCTGGAATCTGTTGTTATTTTGTTGCTGTCTTGTCTTGCTTGCATCTTGTGATCTGTAGCTCTTTTGAGGTTGGTCCAATGGAGTTAGTTGTACCCCTTATGTTTCTCTAGCATGCTGTTAAGTTTCATGCCATTTGGAGTCCTGTAGATATAGGTTTTGCTGCTGTCAATATGCCTTCAGATCGAAAACTGCACTTTCATGATGTGTAATTTTCACAAAGTCTGAAATAGTGTGTGGGAAGCCATTTTGTGACTTCTTTTCCTAGTGTTCCTTGCTTCCATGCTAGTTGTTGTTAGTTGTTTGTAGTAGTACTTTGTGCCCTCTTCCATGCTATGCCTTGCTTGAGTTTATCGGAGTTGCGTAGCCGAAGTTGTGGGGCGTAGAAAATGCTATGTGGCTGATTTTGACAGATTGTAGAGAATTCTTGTTTTGCTCGTAGTTTTTGAACCGTAGCTCCGAGTTGATCTTGTCCTACATGAAACTTGCTTAGAATCTTGTGTAGTTTCATTTCCTCTTGCTGTTTGTATGTTTTGAAGTGCTCGTGACCGTCGTTGCACACATATTGCATTCATGCCATCATATCTTGCGATGCTTGTAACTTTTGATCCGTAGCTCCGTTGGAGATGTGCTTTATGTGTAGATTGCTTTCCTTGACGCGTAGAATCACGTGAACCTATTTGTTTTGCTATTTAACAACTAATTAAATGCATTAGTTCAGATCTGGACAGAATCGGAAATTAACATGTGAGGTCGTTTCGGAGATGCTATATGTCATTTCCGACCTCATTTGAAATGTCTAGATAGGTAGTTTAATTTACGCTTCACCTCTTGCATGTTTGAAAACATTAATATTGCCGTGTAGATAACCGGGAGTGAACTAAATAATTAACGTGGAGTTTCGTCAATATGCAACTCGTTGCATATTGAACTTCACTTAATGTGTAGTGTTTGATTGTGTGAATTGTCATGTCGTGACTTGCATTTATTCAGCTGGTCATGCATCATCTGTGTTGCGCATCGTGTGGTGAATTCCGTGTGGTGATTTGAGTTTCCGGTTTGCTTCGTCTCGATAGAGTTCCGCAGCGTGCCGGATTGTGAGGACCCGTTCGACTACGTCGGTTCGTCTGCTTCACGGAGGCATTCTTCTTCCAAGCGGGATCTCAGGCAAGATGATCATTTCCCTAGATACCTTTACTATCATTGACATGCTAGTTGTATCGCTTCTATCGATTATGTCTCGTTGCCTACCACCTGTTAAATATCAGCCTCTCATCAATGCCATGTTAACCTTCAACCTGTTCGACCTAGCAAACCACTGATTGGCTATGTTACCGCTTGCTTAACCCTGTGTTAGCGTTGCTAGTTGCAGGTGCAGTGCTTCCATGTGAAAACATGGTTTCCTTGTTATATCACCATATTTAAATGCTATTTAATTTAATGCACCTATATACCTTGTAAAAGGTGGAAGGCTCGGCCTTTCTAGCCTGGTGTTTTGTTCCACCTTTGCCCCCTTAGTTTCGGCTACCGGTGTTATGTTCCATAAATGAGCGCTCCTAACACGTTCGGGGTTGTTATGGGGACCCCCTTGATAATTCGTTTTAGATTAAAGCTGGTCTGGCAAGGCCCAACTTTGGTACTACATTTTCCTAAACACCTAATAAAATTGCATAGGGACTTTCCGGACCCCGAGGATAACTTAATCAACCCCCGGGCCAGTGCTCCTCATGAGTGTTGGCCCCACCTGAGCGATGTCCGGCGCCCCTCTGGTCACCCGGAGGTTTAGCGATCCCGACGTCTAGCTCATCCGCCGTGTCCTGAGAACGAGGTACGCGACTCCTATCGGGATCGTCGACACGTCGGGCGGCCTTGCTGGATTAGTTTTACCTTTGACGAGATATCTTGTGCATCGGGATTCCGGTGATGCTTTGGGTAATCTCAGAGTTGAGGTTTTCCACTAGGGAATCCGACGAGATCGCGAGCTTCGTGATTGAGGATTTCTATGCGGCTTGTGGTAATTTGTGATGGACTAGTTGGAGCACCCCTGCAGGGTTAAATCTTTCGGAAAGACGTGCCCACGGTTATGTGGCAACGTGGAAGCTTTGTTTAACACTGGTTCTAGATAACTTAAAGTTAATTTAATTAAAATATGCCAACTGTGTGCGTAACCGTGATTGTCTCTTTCGTGAGTTCCTTCTCCGATCGAGGACACGGTGGGGTTATGTCTGACGTAGGTAGGTGTTCAGGATCATTCATTTGATCATCAGTAGTTCACGTCCGTTATGCGTAGAATCTTCCCCCTCTTGTTCTTGTACTCGTAAGTTTAGCCACCAAATATATGCTTAGCCGCTGCTGCAACCTCACCACTACCTCACCCATTAAGCTTTGCTAGTCTTGATACCTTTGGAAATGAGATTGTTGAGTCCCCTGTGGCTCACAGATTACTACAACACCAGTTGCAGGTACAGGGAAAGGTTACTTGACGCGAGCGCGTTGATTGTTCATTTGAAGTTGCTTCTTCTTCTTCTTCATCGATCTAGGATGGGTTCCAAGCCGGCAGCCTGGGATAGCAAGGATGGACGTCGTTCTTATTTTTCTGTTTGTTTTCGTCCGTAGTCGGACCCTGCTCTTACTCTTGATATTTATGTAATGTACTGATGTGACTCTGATGTAGCTTGTGGCGAGTGTAAGCCAACTCTCTTTATATATCTCTTCTTTTCAGTACATGTACTTGTAACGATATCCATTCTTGCGACACGACGAGATGCGCTTCTATCCCCGACGAGGTCCTCGTGCCAAATTGAGGATAGGGTCGCATCTTGGGCGTGACAAGTTGGTATCAGAGCCGTACCGACCTAGGAGCCCCCTTGATTGATCGAACTTGGACGAGTCGAGTCTAGTGAAAAACTATTTGAGTCTAGTTATATATCGGAGAGTAGGATTCTTTTTTCTCCTCTTCTATGCTCTGGTGAGGAATCTTGACGTAATAATTTATTCTACTCCTCTTCTCACTCAAAAAATTTTAGGATCACGCGGATATTTTTGGAATCTATATGATGCCAATGTGACGGAGGTCTATCTTGGTGCCTCCTGTCTGACTTGATTTTCTTCCGGGGAGTTGAGCTCCAGGGGATTCTTGAGCACATCGTTATCATTCAGATTTCTTAGTATCTCAGGACGAAGGATGTTCGTAATTGCTTCATTCAGATTTCTTAGTATCTCAGGACGAAGGATGTTTGTAGTTGTTGTCTTAGTAGGGTACTTTATGGAGTTGCATATTCAGTTTGTTGCAAGTTTGATCTTTGATTCCATGGAATAGGTGGAGCCCAAGGGCATGAGTTTTTGTGTGATAGTAGTAGGGGTTTTGCTCTACACTATAGTGGTGTCAATTATCACTTGGTGTAATGTCTGTGCAAACTATGCCTAGACAAAGTGAGCATGTGGCTGAAAAATTCCAGATTAGTGAACTCTGAAATTTCACTAAGTCTGGGATGCTGGAAACATTTTCTTCTCTTATAGATGAGGATGTACTGGTCATTCTGTTGAGAACTAGCCTTAGTTCAGTGCTAGGATTTTGAACCTGGTATGTTTGTGTAGCTCCCTGTCAAATTTCAAATCATTTGGAGTCCAGTAGGTTGTGTTTTGATTGCTGTCAAAAGGCTTCAGAACAGAGCCAGATACTCAGGTGCAGGAATTTTCACTAAGTCCCTGAGATCTGATGGTTTTGGGAAAGTTTGTTGCCTTGTATCTCCTAGAGTTTAATTCCTTTTGCTGTGATTCTTGCTGGGGCTTGTAGTGTTCTTGGTGGACAACAGCCACATATATTATTTGTTATGTTTGGAGGCCTGTAGCTATGTTGCATGTAGCTCCCAAATAGCTAAGATGCAGATTATGGCAGATTATGTAGTTTTGTCATTTTGATCAATGTGGGTGCTTAGTTGGTGTTGTGGTGTTCTTACTTGCTCCATTCCATTCATGTTGGAATGATACATGTCTTGGCAACCTGGGAATACCAGATTTGTGCCATTTGAGTGTGTGGTGTTGAATCTTCCACGTAGAGCTTCATATCTTGTTCCGTTGATTCCCGTTGATCCGTAGCTCCGTTTGCAATGTTCTTTATATGGTTTTGCATCGTTTTCACGAGACGCATATGTTCATGTCATTCTCATGCATGTCAAAATAGCTTAGTGTACAGTTCTGTCCAGAAACTTGCAGTAGTTTATTTTGCTTGTGCTAGTGATAGAAATAGTGGTGCATGCTCAATTTTCATCTCATGCATCATGTGATTGTTGCATCTTGTGGTGCTGCTGTTCATTGGCTGTTATTCTTATGTTGGGTAGCACCGGGATCGGAGAACGAATACGTGGAGTCAGGAGAGTACGTGCAGGACGATCCAGAACCATTCCAAGCTGAGGATATCACAGGCAAGATGATATGACCTTGATTCCATCTCTAGACTTGTTATGTTAGTTTCGTTTCCATGTCATATTGCTCGCTGCCTACCACTGAAATTAAATTGCCTCTTCATATGCCATGAGCCCAAACACCGTACTCCTTCCTAGCAAACTTGTATGGCTAAGTAGGCTTGCTCAGCTACTAATGTTAGCGTTGCTAGTTGCAGGTGTTTTTGACTCATGTGATAACATGAGCTTGATATCATTATATTAAATTCTGTTATTTGTTTAATGCACCTATATACTTGGTAAATGACGAGAGGCCTAGCCTTTTGCCGGGTGCTTTGTTCCGTTATTGCCGACTTAGTTACCGGCTACCGGTGTTTGGTTCCATAATGATCGCTCCTAACACGTTCGGGGTTGTTATGGGGACCCCCTTGATAAATCGCGTAGTGCTAAGACTTGTCCGGGAGGACCCAACTTTGGTGTTAATTTGCTAATCACTTAATAATAAACTGCATAGGGAATAGCTACCCCGAGGATTTTAATCAACAACCCGGGCCAATGCTCCTCATGAGTGTTGGTCCAAACTAGAGCACCGTGCGGGGCCATCCCGGGGCTACTCGGGAGATTTCTCTAGTCACCGTACGCTTCGCTTATCCGACGTGTCCTGAGACTGAGATACGCGGCTCTTATCAGGGTCGTCGACACGTCGGGAGGTCCTGCTAGCCTTGTCTTACCTTAGCGGTATATCTTGCGTATAGGAATCCCAGTGAAGCTTTGGTTTCCCCCAGAGTTGAGGTTTTCCTTTAAGGAATCCGACGAGATCACGAGATTCGTGATAGAGGATGCCTTTGCGGCCTGTGTTCGTTTGTGATGGAATAGTTGGAGCACCCCTGCACGGTTTAATCTTTCGGAAAGCCGTGCCCGCGGTTATGTGGCAACTTGGAATATTTTGATAACATCCGGTATTAGAGAACTTAAACATAAACAAATAAAACTGCCAACTGTGTGCATAACCGTGACTGTCCCTTCGAAGATCCCTCATCGATCAGGAACACGGTGGGGTTATGAATGTCGTAGGTACGTGATCAGGATCACTTAGTGATCAAGTAGATCCGACCGTTAGCGTAGACCACCTTCACTTCTACTTTGCGTGAGTTAGCCACTTAATCAAGCACAGGATGCTGCAGCCTGATACACTTCATCCTTACCCTACCTAATAACATGACTAGTTCTGGTACCAAGGTCTTAGATTGCTGAGTCCCCGTGGCTCACGGATTCCTCTGAAACTCCCAGCAGGTACAGGTACCCCAGAGACAGATGATCCCGACGTCACCCAGCTGGCGTGGCAGTACGACGAGGAGACAGACCGCCTCTACGTGAACTATCCAGAGGACTAAGGCGTGGTCGTGATCGTGGGCCTGCAGCAGGGTAGCATAGCATTTTCCATGTTTTGTGGTCCGTAGTGGAACTACCTTGATTGTATCTGTGTTGTACTCTGAGTTTAATAAGAAGATAGTTGAATCCCGAATTGTCTACTTTTATTATTATTTGTGCTATGTTACTTGCTTGCGAAATGCTTAGACGCGCTTCTTTCCTATTCGGGGCCTCGACCCCCAGATCGGAAAGGACCGCATCTTGGTCGTTCCACATCATTAGGAGAATCATGTGATGGACTAGACCCAAACTAATAGACGTAGCATGTTGATCGTGTCATTTTGTTGCTACTGTTTTCTACGTGTCAAGTATTTATTCCTATGACCATGAGATCATATAACTCACTGACACCGGAGAAATGCTTTGTGTGTATCAAACGTCACAACTTAACTGGGTGACTATAAAGATGCTCTACAGATATCTCCGAAGGTGTCCGTTGAGTTAGTATGGATCAAGACTGGGATTTGTCACTCCGTGTGACGGAGAGGTATCTCGGGGCCCACTCGGTAATACAACATCACACACAAGCCTTGCAAGCAATGTGACTTAGTGTAGGTCACGAGATCTTGTATTACAGGACGAGTAAAGAGACTTGCCGGTAAATGAGATTGAAATAGGTATGCGGATACTGACGATCGAATCTCGGGCAAGTAACATACCGAAGGACAAAGGGAATGACATACGGGATTACATGAATTCTTGGCACTCAGGTTCAACCGATAAGATCTTCGGATAATATGTAGGATCCAATATGGGCATCCAGGTCCCGCTATTGGATATTGACCGAGGAGTCTCTCGGGTCATGTCTACATAGTTCTCGAACCCGTAGGGTCTGCACACTTAAGGTTCGACGTTCTTTTATGCGTATTTGAGTTATATGGTTGGTTACTGAATGTTGTTCGGAGTCCCGGATGAGATCACGGACGTCATGAGGGTTTCCGGAATGGTCCGGAGGCGAAGATTGATATATAAGATGACCTCATTTGATTACCGGAAGGTTTTCGGAATTACCGGGAATGTACGGGGAATGACGAATGGGTTCCGGATGTTCACCCGGGGGCAGCCCACCCCGGGGAAGCCCATAGGCCTTAGGGGTGCCGCACCAGCCCTTAGTGGGCTGGTGGGCAAGCCCAAAGAGGCCCCTGTGCAGGGAGATAAGAAAATCAAAGAGAAAGAAAAAAAAAAGGGAAGTGGGAAGGAAGGGAAGGACTCCACCTTCCAATCCTATTTGGACTAGGATTGGAGGAGGACTCCTCCTCCCCCCCTTCGGCCGAACCCCTTGGGGCTCCTTGATCCCCAAGGCAAGCCCCCTCCCCTCCCACCTATATATACGGAGGTTTTAGGGCTGATTTGAGACAACTTTGCCAGGACAGCCCGACCACATACCTCCACGGTTTTTCCTCTAGATCGCGTTTGTGCAGAGCTCGGGCGCGGCCCTACTGAGATTAGATCACCACCAACCTCCGGAGCGCCATCACGCTGCCGGAGAACTCATCTACCTCTCCGTCTCTCTTGCTGGATCAAGAAGGCCGAGATCATCGTCGAGCTGTACGTGTGCTGAACGCGGAGGTGTCGTCCGTTCGGCACTAGATCGGAGCGGATCGTGGGATGGATCGCGGGACGGTTCGCGGGGCGGATCGAGGGATGTGAGGACGTTTCACTACATCAACCGCGTTTATTAACGCTTCTGTTGTGCGATCTACAAGGGTACGTAGATCGGAAATTCCCTCTCGTAGATGGACATCACCATGATAGGTCTTCGTGCGCGTAGGAAAATTTTTGTTTCCTATGCGACGTTCCCCAACAACGCCAAGACCAAGGCCAAAGAAGTGGCTCTCGCGAGCATGATGACCGGGGTGGAGATCATGAAAGTGGATCTCAACACCGTGTCGTCAAGGAAGAGGTCGTGGTTCGAGAAGATGTAGGCCGACATGCTCAAGTTCGACGAGGAGTGATCTATGGCAGCGAGCGCCATCTTTTTTGGATGCCGGCAGGTGTGTTGGCATGACCACGGGGCCACGATGGCGTGGTCGAACTCAAGTCCCACCGTTTTTTGTGTGCTGGCATGTGTGCCGGCCGGCTGGCGAGTGCGCCAGCATGACTGTGGTGCTATTTTTTAAGGCCGACATTGTATGCCAGCGCTGACATGGTGCTGGCATGAAACATGGCCGCTGGCATGATTGGTCGTGGGCCCTTTTTTTAATATGTTGATTGCGGACATGAAATGGGTAGGCGCGTTGGGCGCACTGCGGACCCAAATCTAAAACAAGGCAGACGCCGGGCGGCCGGCTGACCCAAACAGACAAAAAGCGGACAAATTCGCCGTCCGTTTGGGTCGGCCCGTTGGAGTTGCTCTAACTAGTCTACAACGGGCCGCGATGGATCCCTTTGTCTTCGGCATATCCGACAGCACGATGCTTCAACGCAAAGGATGGCTCGCTTCCTCACCACTCATCGGAGCGGACACCCCGGTTGATGCTTTAGCGGGAGGGGAAGGGGGTGCCTCCGCTTTCGTGGAACCCATGTAGGGTTGACGATGGTCCTGCAATAGAAGAGCCGAGCAAGACACTAGCTATGTACGTTGGTGTTGCCTCGGAAGTGACCTTCATGGGACCCGAGCAGCGGCGGACTCCCGTGTTCTACTTCTCCTCAATGATGGCGACGAAAGCGGAGGCGTTGCCACCAACTCGTCGCTCTCCGCACACCCGGCTTCGTCTCTTCATGCATGTCGTGGCCGCAAACAAGGGAGGTGTGGTTGCCGCCGTGCTACCCGTCGTGCCGGCGTGGAGCAACTCGCCGCTCCACATTGAGCTGGCATGGAGCGACGAGTTGTTGAACCACGCGCCGGCTAGGTAAGACAACTGACTCCATCACGCTAGGCGAGGGAGGTGAAGCAGTGAGCTGCCTCGCTCGTGCTTGTATCCGGCGGGCTCGGTGGACCACCCAGTCGGCTTATATGCCGGAGAACTGCTCTTGGGAAGCCATCGGAAAAGTGTATAAAATGATGAAGGAGGAGACGGGGGAGCGGCGGAGGGTGAGATTCTTTCCCGACATCTGGTCACTCTTAAATAGAGGGCGGGCGAGAGGAGCTTAGCCGACATTGTGTTTAATGCCAGCCCCGCTCATGAACGAACGTGTGGCCGGAGTAGGTTTCTCGGCTTTCATGCATGTTTAATGAAGACGTTTGAATGCGGCGAGGAGGCGTGTTCTACCGGGCGTGCAATGGGCGGTGCCCTCGGCCCATGCGCCGCTTCAGTGAAGGAGGCAGTGAGAGTTCGCGTCCGTCTCAAGCCGTCTTCACTGTGGAGCGGCACGCTCTACAACCGTATGAATGCGGGTGGCTCGTGCCGCTCGGAAAGGACGCGCTAAAGGGGGTGGGGTTTTTGGTGGGCCACAGCGGTGAGAAGCAGGCTTGGGATCAGTCCAGACTGCCGCAAATCTCTCCATGTTTGTCTTCGGTTTGTGAAAGAAAACACGTCTAGACCCGTCGTGAACCAACACTGGACCGCATTGGATGGCTTCCGCGGTCGAGATGGTTGCATAAGATTTTGTTGGTCCGCCATGATGGAGATGCCATAAATACTAAACCTTTAGAGCATCTACAGTCGGACCTCTCAAACCATCCTCTGCCTAGTCACAAAAATTCGACCGAGACGGGCCTCTCAAACCGGCCTCAAACGCCCAGACTGACAGGCACCCCCATTTCCAGCCCAAATATGGGGCGGATACGGGGGAGCTCGAACGCGTCCGCCACACGGACTGGCGGTTGGCCCATGCAGAATCGTCGGGAAACCCCACGATCTGACGGGCACTTCGACCGTCGACGCGGTGTCAACGCCGCGTGGCGCCGCTCCGGCTCCCAGCCCAAGGTCGGGGCCGGCTATTTAAGCTGGCCGACGCCCCCAACCCTAGCTCATCCGCCTCCTCCATCTCTCGGACGCCACCCGAGCCCGTCCGCCTCCTCTTGCAGTTCCCTCTTCGTCAGTACGGTCCGGTGGGTCATCACCACCTACGCGCAACTCACTTTGGAGTGGCGTCTTCAAATCGAGGCGGAGATCGAGGCTCGCCACGCCGCCCGCATCGCTGCGGGTCACCCTCCGGACTCGCCGAAGACAGAGGAGGACGAGGAGGACGAGCGAGGAGGAGCAACCGGAGGCCATGGAGGAGGAGGCTCCCCGCTTGAGCATGGCAGAGGCAGAGGCGAAGTTCCCCGTCACCCAATCAAAGGAGATGACGGAGCAACGGGCCATCCTAGATTCCATCCGGGATGAGGCTGAGGTGGAGGCCAACCGCCGGCTCATCCAACAGAGGTAGGTGAAGGCCGACACCCTCTTCGACGAGCTGGATGCAGAGATTGAGGCGGATGAGTCCGTAGCGGAGCAGCCGAAGGGGGCGGAGCTACGGCACGCGGCCATTTATCCGTCGAAGGGCACGGAGATCGTAGATATCTCCGACGAGGAGTAGCTAGCTTGTACGTAGTAAGTAGGTTTCATTCTTTTTGTATGAATTTGAGGATACTAATATGAGATGTCCGGATTTGAGAGGTCCGGCTCGACATGCTCTTAGAGTAGCCATCGCAAAAAAAGACTTTGAGAGTAGATATCCTTTTTCCATGCAAAGAAGCAAAATATACTGGTGGCAATATTTTGGCGGTTAAGAATTTTTGTCGGACTTCTTTTTAGGGAGCTGCTACGCGTCCACCGACGGATGTTTAGTAAACATCCGCCACCTCAACGGCCATTGGATGTATCGATGCAGCCGTCCGATCTATGTCCCCACATCCAATAGTTCGTGAAACAGAGGTCGGGTTGCAGAAACTATAGCCGCGTTGCAAAACAACAATCGTGCTGCAAAAAAATTCCTGAAACAACGACCGCGTTGCAGAAAATAATTTACGTAACTCCTGAAACAATGGCTGAGTTGCAGAAACCACGACCCCGTTGCAGAAATGTTGCAGGCCAGTTACGGAGCTGCCCCGATGGCGGAGGGCGACGGGCATGCCAGCGACGGAGGGCCGCGGTGCAGGCCGACGGGGCGGGGCCGTGGCGCGGGGCAGCGGCAGAGGGCGGCAGGCAGGCCGGCGACAAAGGGCCGTGGTGCAGGCTGACAAGGTGGGGCCGTGGCGCGGGGCGGCGACGGAGGGCGAGCGGGGGCGGCGGGCAGGCCGACGGGGCGAGGCCGTGGCGCGGGGCGGCGGCAGAGGGCGGCAGGCAGGCCGGCAACGAAGGTCCGCGGTGCAGGCTGACAAGGCGGGGCCGTGGCACGGGGCGGCGGCGGAGGGCGAGCAGGGGCGGCGGACATGCCGTCGGCGGAGGGGGCGACGGGGCCGCAGCAGGTCGATGGCGGAGGGGCGACGGGGCCGCAACAGGTCGGCGGCGGAGGGGCCGCGAGACGCAGTAGGCCGGCGGCGGCGAGGTCGTCGAGGCCGAGGCGGAGGCGGATGCACGGATGGACAGTTTTCTGAAACAACTCCTCAGTTTCTGAAAGAACGATCTAGTTTCAGAAAATGGTTCGCGATCAGATCGAGGCCCTTATCCAACGGATAAGCGGGCGGCCGATGGATCACACGGATCAGTCGAGATGAAAGGTAAGACTTTCCCTTCTTTTTAGAGCAAGTACAATAGTAGAGCCTGTTGCCGGCTGTAAGCTCATGCCATGTCACCTATAGCACATCTTATAGCTAACATGTATAATAGTTGGTTAGAAGAGTGTACTACTTATTTATTATATGACCCACCTTTCATTCTCACAAAATGCCTAGGAGCACGTGCTAGAGCTGGCTCTTAGCTAAGAGCCCGCTTACATTATCTCTCATTTTCTCTCTCCTCCAATTAAGCAAAGATATATTATTTTATTTCTTACAGCCAACTGACTCAGTTTTATTGTACTTGCTCTTAGGGTTTATGAACCCTCGATTAGTTCTAGGCCTTGTGCCGCGTTCCGCTCGCATAAACCAGGCCTGGCTTCCGGTCCATCCCCACCCACCGCAAAATAGGCGAGGGGACCCTCTGCCGAGCGCGCCGGCGCTGCGAATTACCCAGACCGAGGCGGCCTCGTTAGCTTTAGCCTCCCCGGAGACGACGCGGAACCGTGTCCGTATCAAAACTGGTCGGCCGGGGTTACTGGGAATTTGGGATATCAATTTCAGCATGACTAGGTTACTGAACATAATCTATAAATTTGGTCTGCATCAGCTCGTGCGAAAAATTGTCTAGCAGACGCCCTGCAAAAAGAAGATCAAGTATGATGTTTTCCTCGGACAAATGTACTGCTAAAAGAAGCAAATCCGAGCCTGTGATCCATAGTCTCCCGGAGGTGGGTCCAAGGACATGAGTTCTAAATTAATCTGAATATATCCTTTATTGTCCTCATCTAGTTTTTTTATTGTTCTAACATAACATCCAGTGTATTCAGGGTAGTATTATGATTCTTCCAACTGGTACTGAATTTTCTATCTGCCCTCATCCAGGGTATTATGCACGACATAGTATCAAGGCTGACACTGAAGGATGCCGTCAGGGCCAGTTTGGTGTCGACAAACTGGAGACGACTGTGGACATGCCATCCCAATTTATGCTTTGACAGTCCTACGATCCTGAACCGCGAGTATGGCACCATTAGCAGGAGGGGTAGAAGAAGACGCAGGTTCATCAGGCGTGTCGATGCTGTCCTGGAATCCCACAGTGGTGCAGGGCTAAGAGGATTTGATATCACGTTTGCTCTTGACACAAGGCACGCGGAACATCTGGATCGATGGCTCAAGTTCGCACTCGATTCCAGGGCGTCTGAGATTGCTGTTAATTTGTCCCCTGTGTTCTACAAGGGTTCCGTGAGGTCATATGAATGGGAGGATACATACGCCTTGCCGTCTCATATGTTTAGCAGTCAAGGGGCATCTTACATCGAAACACTCCAGCTCGCCTTTGCCTCGTTGAAGCTGCTCGGAGATTTCGGTGGCCCTCTGAACCTTAGGTCGTGTTTGGATTGAATGTATTTTAATACAGAGGTGTATAACTTATACCTGTAGTCGCTGTGTAAATTTTACCTGAAAATAAAACGACGGCTGCAGGTCTGTATTTTTACAAGTGGACAAACGATGATCCAAACAGTGCCTACGTACTATTTAAGAAAGCCAGTGTAAATTATTACAGTCAAGAAACAACATGCCAAGCACCTATGTGAGTTCCATCCAAAAAAAAAATACACGGATATAACTTACAGATGTTTTGAGGGTCAAAACGACCAACCAAACGGGGCCTTAGAGTGCTGGATCTCCAAACTGTTCATGTGTCGGAAGGAGATCTTGAGCTGCTGTTGTCCAAGTGCAGTGCGTTGGAGTGTTTGCGCCTGGGTCGCTGTTACCCAGTGCTTAATCTGAAAGTGCAGAAACCACTATGTCGTCTGCGTAATTTATCTGTTCGGGGATGTCAGCTACAGGTTATGGAATTCACTGCTCCGAATCTAACAAAATTTGAGTATTCGGGTCAGGCCATACCCATTACACTCAGTGAATCCATGAAACCAACAGAAGCTACTGTGACGCTCTTGGGATATGATGACACCCTTGAACACGTCTTCACCGAACTTCCAATGACCCTGTCTCGCGTGGAGACACTGTCTTTGAACACTTGCTTAAACACCGAGGTACTGTGCCGACCAGCGTCATGCATGTCTCACTTCCATCTATGTAAAAATGGTTTCGGTGACCTTGTAGGTGGTTGGATTTTCAAATTGCCTGATGAAGTTCACTCATCTGATAAAACTGGAGGTGACTGTAAGTATACTCGGGGACTCAAGAATCAGAAATGGGATTCTTCGTTTAGTGAGTCTTCTAGAGGTGGCCCCTCTTCTGCAAAGGCTCGAGTTAAATGTAGGCGTCTGGCGGTGGGCATGCTGGCGGATTGGCTCTGGCCTTGAAAGAAGCACACCAGGAAGGCCTGGAGCTGCAATTCTATGCCTCCAGGAGACGAAGATAGACGCCTGGACTCCACAGCTCGTGCATGATATCGGAGGAACTCAACTCACCGAATGTATCGCCCTTCCGGCAATCGGCACGAGCGACGGGGGCGGCAATCCTCTGGAATAGAGAGCTTGCTACCATAGTCTCGCATGTTGTAGGAGTTTTTGCTATCACTGCCAAGGTCACCTTGCTAGGCCAGAGCCAATCCTTCTGGCTATCCTCGGTCTACGGACCAGCAGACGACGTCAGGAAGGAGGCTTTCCTCCACGAGCTATCCCTTTCTGCGCCATCGTCGGCGGAGCCATGGCTAATAAACGGCGATTTCAACCTATTTTACGAGGCTAGGGACAAGAACAACCTAAACCTTAACCGGAGGCTCATGGGAAAATTCAGACAGGCCATCGACGCCGCCGGTTTGAAGGAAATTAGATGTAGCAACCGCCACTACACGTGGAGCAATGAGCGGCAAAACCCGACGCTAGTAAGCATTGACAAGTTCTTCTACAACCTAGCATGGGAATGCCGCTTCCCCTCGGCGTCACTGCATGTGGCATCCACGGCCACCTCCGATCACTGCCCGCTAGTCCTCACTGACACAACCGCAACTCCACGCCCAACCATGTTCAAATTCGAAAGTTTTTGGCCTAGGTTCCCGCGGTTCCACAACACGGTTGAACGGGCTTGAAAACGACCGGTGCAGTCTAGCTGCGCCTTCCGTCGTCTGAACACGAAGATGACGCGCATTGCACGGGACCTGAAGATTTGGAGCAAAGCCTTTTTCAGTGATGCAAAACTACAATTCCACATGGCGGCCGAATTAGTCCTTAGGCTCGATGTAGCGCAGGAGAACAGGCGTCTCTCAGACGCAGAGTTCGACCTGAGAAAGCTACTAAAGCTACGTCTGCTCGGCCTCGCCGCGGTCGAGCGTGCACGCCGGCGCCAGGCATCTAGACTCACATGGTTGCGGCTTGGCGACGCGGGAACAAAATTCTTCCACATCAAGATGAGAGCAAGGAGGCGAAAAAAATTCATCCACACCCTAAAGGTAGGCGACGACATAGCTACGACGCACGAGCACAAAGACGAAGTTATCTATTGGCATTTCAACGAAGGTTTGGGGAAGAAAGTTACCCGCACCATGACAATAGATTGGGCCTCATTAGACTTACCATCGGTTGAAGGGAGAGGTTTAGACAACCCCTTCACAGAAAAGGAAGTCCAGGACGCGGTCAAGGCATCACCTTCGGAGAAGGCGCCGGGCCCGGATGGTTTCACGGGGACCTTTTTCAAAGCATGTTGGCCCCCTAATAAAGGAGGACATGATGCAGGTCTTCCATAGTTTCTATCACCTGGCACGCGGGGACTTCACCAAGCTAAACTCCGCCACGATAGTTCTTCTGCCAAAAAAGGACGGAGCCTCCGAGGTGCAGGACTACAGGCCGATCAGTCTAATTCACTCGATCTCCAAGCTTATAGCTAAGGTTCTCTCCAGAAGGCTAGCTACGGTTATCGACAACATCATCTCGCCAGCACAATCAGCTTTCTTGTGCGCCAAGTCAACACAAGACAGTTTCCTCTACGTGCAAAATGTCATAAGATCTCTCCATCGAAAAAAGACCCCCGCGCTACTACTCAAGATAGACATCGCAAAAGCCTTCGACAACGTCTCCTGGGAATACCTGTTAGAGCTCCTGCAGCACCTAGGGTTTCCAGCGAGATGGCGGGACTGGATAGCGCTTCTCCTAAGCACTACGTCATCTGCAGTCATGCTAAATGGCACGGCGGGCAGGCCGATCTGGCACAAAAGGGGCCTGCGCCAAGGAGACCCGATGTCCCCCCTCTTATTCATCTTAGCCATCGACACCATGCACAGGCTCCTGAGTAGAGCTACCGAGATGAACATGCTCCAGCCACTCCCGGGTAGGGATATCACGCTATGGCTCAGCCTCTATGCGGATGATGCCGTCATTTTCGCAAACCCCATCTGGGAAGAAATTGACATGCTAATGGACATCCTAAAAAACTTCGGAAATGCTACGGGTCTTCATATCAACCCTGCCAAGTCTACTGTCTTGACAATCTGCTGTGATGACTTAGACCTAGACGTCGTGCTTGCGGCTTTCGGGGGGAGAGGGTCGACTTCCAGGTGAGATACCTAGGCCTACCACTCACTCTGAATAGGATCCGTTTGGTCCACATACAATTCATCCTAGATAGGATTAGGGCTAAATTAGCAGGATGGAAAGGGAAGCTACTAAACATTGCAGGGAGACGGGTACTGGTTCGCAGCGTTCTCACCGCGCTGCCAACTTTCGCCCTATCCGTGCTGTGAGCGCCCAAGAAATTTCTGGATGAGATAGATAAGGTTAGATGGCATTTCCTCTGGGCACACGAAGAAGAAATAAGCGGAGGAAAATGCAAAGTTAGCTGGCCAATAGTATGCTCACCAACGGAGAACGGTGGGCTAGGAGTGCTGGAAATGAATCGCTTCTGCAGAGCGCTTCGACTAAGATGGCTATGGTTGTCCTGGACAAGTCCACAAAGGCCATGGAACGGCATACAGCTGCCATGCGATGACGGTGACAGAGCTCTGTTTAGCGCCTCCACGACAGTCAGCCTGGGAGATGGGGCCACGGCCTCCTTCTGGAACTGCCCGTGGACAGGTTCGGGGGCGCTAAAGACGGCATATCCGATGCTTTTCAAGCACTCCAGAAGAAAAAATAGGTCTGTAAAAGAGGCGCTACAAAACGACACATGGATAGCCGACCTTGCGCACGGAGATACCACGCACCTTTGGGGGGATGTCCTCCGCTTGCACAGGTGGATTCAGGACACGGACGTGCAACTGCTGGAGCACACAAGAGACACAATCAAATGGAGACATGAGGCCTCGGGGGTGTATACTGCTAGCTCAGCATATAAAGCTCAATTCCTAGGAAGCACAAGATCAGAAATAAGCAAGTTTATATGGGAAACTTGGGCACCGCAAAGACTCAAGATATTCACATGGCTGCTGGAGAAAAATAGGCTATGGTGTAATGACAGATTGCAAAGAAGGGGATGGCAAAACGGATATTTCTGTCAGCTATGCCTCAGGAATCTAGAATCAGCGGCTCATTTATTCTGGAAATGTAAGGTGCCAACAGCAGTATGGACGGAGGCCGCGTCTCGCACCGAATGTTCCTCACTAAGCCCAACAATTTGGGCAGAGAAAAAATCTACTCGAGAAATTATTTCCAAGATGATAAGCAAGGCAAGACCGGAGCACAAAAGAGGCGTCAGGACAATGACCGTGCTGATCCTGTCAGAAATTTGGAAGGAAAGAAATGAGTGCACCTTCAGAAACAAAACAGCCAGTATAGCAAATATCTCCACCTCCATTACAACAGCGATCGAGTTTTGGAGGTAGGGACGAGCAGTTTTCCTTGAGCACCCGTTTGGGGAACTGACGTGAGGAGTCCGCCGTCAGAAGCCTCCTCTTTTTTTCCCTTCTTTTTCGGAATATCTTCCTGTTATGACCTTGATCTTTGGATCAGCCCCCCTTTTTATGTATTCCCGCTATGCTATCTGCTATTCCAATATATGCCAGCCATCAGCTGGATCTTTAAAAAAAAAAGTAGGGGTCCCTCTTACTCTGATGCATGTCTCCTGTTTAGTTCTTGTTGCATTTGATTTGCTGTAATTTACACTGCACTGTAAGATTAGACTAGATTCAACTACATGGAACTGTAATTCAGATTGTTAAATTTGATTTAAGTGGAGCATAAATCTTAAGTTTCAGTCTCCAATGCTGCTTGTGGTGTTATCTAACTTTTGACAAACCTTACATTTTCAGATGCTTCCACATGTGTCGGTTGGGGTTTCCAACTAGCCTGAAGTTGACTGGCATTTTCAGCCATGCGCCCACCGTCATCTTGAGCAGTTCGAGGTTTCAGGTTTTATCGGTCTAAGAGGTCAGCTTGAGGTGGTATTGTGCATCCTTGACAACGCAGTCGCTCTGAGGCGGATGTCCATAGAACCAAGGGTGACGGCATATGATCGTGTCTTTGGACACTGGGCGGGGTTTGAGCATAATATAGGAAGAGGCAGGGCATGTGCCTTAGCCTTTTTTCGCCCGAAGACTATCCCGGCGTGCAGATTGAGATATTCTGAAGGACCTTGGGTGTTTTGGGCTTCAGCTGTTGTATATGCCTGAAGGAGTGAAGGGCAACAAATAGGCAATTGTGAGTCCCAGCACAGCCTTTCGTTTGTGTGTACATATTCTGGGGTTTTGCTGGTCAAATAATGTGTAAGACAAAACATACTGTATTCATTTACTTATGTCGAGAAAAGCTTGGTCGCATTTGTGCCAGCCATATGTAATCTTGTCTGCGCTGATAGAGGCTCTTTATCTGCTAAGAAACCGCAAGATAGTGCAACATCAAGGCAATCTCTTGGTTCCTCTTTTGCACATCAGTTGAGATTTGGATCCTTTGGATCTACTTCGGCACCTTCCAAGCTGTGGGGAGCAAGGGTTGACAGTGACGATCCGGCGGAGCATGAGTTGCGCCAGTATCACCGGTGGATTCTATGTTATTGGGCAGTCCCAGGGTTGAGGCGCTCGTTCACAACAAGTCTGCCACGGTGTCAGACATAACTGAGTGCTTAAGTGCACGTCCTGTTCACAACCAGGCATTACCATCGGTAGGTTATGTGTCCCCCAAAGCACCGTTATCTGCTGTAGAAGATAGTGTGGAATCGGCAGGAAGGCAGCTTCCCACAGCTACGCGTCCTGCCGCTGGGGAAGGTGCCAGCGGTGCAATGTTATTCGCTGCAGGAGATGGTGCCACGGAGCCAGGGAAGCGCTGTCCCACAGCAAAGTTAGATGTTGCTGCTAGTGGCGCCAGAGGTATACCGGCTACGCCCAGGAAGAATAGCACTCGTGGGCATGTTCCTTCTTCTGAGGATGTATCTGCCGAGACTGATCAACCACCCCTTGGCGCGTCATATGGCGACGGTACTATTACTCCAGGTACAGTGCATTTGCAGCCGGCTGTGCTGAGTAGCACCATGTCAGCTTGGTCTCAAGGCGACCAGCTACAGGAGGTATCTGGGGTTGGTAAGGAGGCTGCTAATGGTGAAACTGGTCTGGTGGGCCTGGAACCATGTGTGATGGGTAATCACACGATGACGGGGCCGGACCTTGACGAGGTTATCGAGTTTGGAGGTATACCAGATCCGGCAACGGGGGGCAGGCGATCCAGCGTGCGTCTGCAATCCCAGCCGGATGTTGACGAGCTACAGATGGGCCGTGCTATGCGAGCGGCTAAACTTCGCAACATCGAGATCTCTTCAGGTATGCCTATTGATATGACTTGTTCTATTTTGCACTTTTCTGAAGATGATATTATTAGAAATGCAAACGACGTAGGGATTTCACTCGGTGGTAATGGGAAGGAGATATCCACATCAGTAAATGATTTACTAGACTTAGAGGCACACATGGCAATTGAGATGGTCACAAACATAGTAGCTGTTAAACCAATGAATGATAATGATATAAATGATTTAAGGTTGGGAGCTTTAGAATGTTTATGTCGGGATCTTGTGCCATCTCCCATTATGCCACAAGATCCAAATGATTTAATTGAGGAGGGGTATGAGGCCCCTTCATAAACGAATGCTAACACGCATCATTTCACTGGTTATGTGGACCAGTCGGATGTTCAGGATAGACCCAAGAGGGATTGGAAGAGAAAGATTTATCCTGTTTCAGCGCGGCGTCGTAGCGCTAGGTTCAAGACGATTAAGAAATTTTATGATGAACGATGAAAGGAATTTTCTGGAATAGCAGAGGTCTAGCAGACTTGGCTAAAAGAAGATTTATAGCTGAAATTACCAGTGAGCAGAAGTTAGACTTCATTGCATTAATGGAAACCGGGAGAGATAACTTTACACCTCAATTCCTAAATACGATATCAGGAGGGGCTGATTTTGATTGGCACTGTCTACCACCAAGGGGAAGATCCGGTAGGATCTTGCTTGGGGTACGGTGTGATGCCCTCGAGGTACGAGATGTGGTCTTTGGGGACTTTGCTGTTAAGTTTAGAGTTCGATCCAAAGTGGATGGTTTCCAATGGGCTCTTGTAGCAGTCTATGGAGCTGCCCAACCTGAGCTTAAGAGAGACTTCTTGGCTGACCTTGTCCGAATATGTGGTGATGAGAGGCTGCCAATTTTAGCGGGGGGTGACTTTAATATCATCCGGAGGCGAGATGAGAAAAATAATGATAACTTTGATGGCATATGGTCATTCATGTTTAATTCTATCATCGAAAGCCTTAACTTAAGAGAGATTGAGCTATCAGGGAGAAAATTTACCTGGGCAAATTCCTTGCCTAATCCAACTTTTGAGAAGTTAGACAGGGTTCTCACGAGCGTAGATTGGGAACAGAAATTCCCTAACGTCTCGGTTCGCGCCTTACCAAGAGCGATCTCGGATCATACGCCTTTGTTTGTAGACTCAGGGGAAGCTACACACATTGGGAATAAGAATATTTTCTCTTTTGAATTAGGATGGTTTGAAAGAGAGGGGTTTCTAGACATTATTGCCAGAGAATGGGATATGGTTAAGGAAGGAGATACCAATGTCGAGAGGTGGCAAAATAAGATAAGGCACCTGCGACAATTTCTTCGGGGTTGGGCCAAGCATGAGAGTGGGGTTTATAAGAAAGAGAAACAAAGACTTCTCGAAATTATAAATTCGCTGGACATCAAGGACGAACAATCGCATTTAGATGACAATGAGAGGTCATTTAAAGCGGAGGCTGAATTAAAGCTCAAACAACTACTAAGAGAAGAGGAGTTGAAGTGGGCACTTCGAGCGAAAGTCCACCATGTCATTCATGGAGATGAAAACACTCAATATTTTCATATCATAGCTAATGGTAAACATAGAAAGAAAATAATAGTCCAGTTGGAACAAGATGAGGGTACAATAGTGGGGCACGAGAATCTGAAATTATATATCTCAGAATATTATAAAAAGTCGTTCGGGGCTCTAGAGGATAATTTTGTGTCCATGAATGAGCATATTGTTGGAGACATACCTCAGCTCGGGACGGACGAGAACGAGGTATTATCCAAGCCTTTCACAGAGAAAGAGGTGTTTGAAGCAATATCACAAATGAAAAATAATAAGGCACCAGGTCCGGATGGGTTTCCGGCTGAGTTCTATAAGAGATGTTGGCATATTATCAAACACGATTTGTTACTAATGTTCCAAGACTTATACAACGGAAACCTGCAGCTATTCCATCTTAACTATGGGACAGTGACACTGTTGCCAAAGAAGGAAGGAGCGGTGCACATTGAGTAGTTTAGACCTATTTGCCTTTTGAATGTCAGCTTCAAGATTTTCACCAAAGTAGGCACGAATAGGTTGACTAAGATTGCACATGAGGTGGTGCAACCTAGTCAAATAGCATTCATGCCAGGCAGGAATATCATGGAGGGCGTGGTAGTTCTTCATGAAACGCTGCATGAAATCCACTCGAAGAAACTAGATGGAGTAATCTTCAAAGTCGATTTCGAGAAGGCATATGATAAGGTCAAGTGGCCTTTCCTACAACAGGCATTACGTATGAAGGGTTTCGATGAAATATGGAGAAGACTTATTGAATCCTTTGTACAAAAAGGAAGTGTTGGAATTAAAATCAATGACGACATGGGTCATTTTTTCCAAACACTTAAAGGTCTCAGGCAGGGAGATCCAATGTCACCCATCCTATTTAACATAGTTGCTGATATGTTGGCAATTCTAATAGGAAGGGCTAAACGGGAAGGCCAAGTAGGGGGACTCGTGCCGCATCTGGTGGATGGTGGGGTGTCCATTCTACAATATGCTGATGATACTATCTTGTTCTTGGAACCTGATATAGCAAAAGCAAGAAATATGAAACTAATATTATGCCTGTTTGAACAGTTGTCGGGACTAAAAATTAATTTTCATAAGAGTGAGCTGTTTTGTTTTGGGAAAGCCAAAGATGAACAAAACGCTTATAAACAATTGTTTGGTTGTGAACTGGGAAACCTGCCGTTTAGATATTTAGGCATACCCATTCATCACCGGAAACTTTCTAACAACGAGTGGAAGTGCATCGAAGATCGCTTTGAAAAGAAATTAAGCTGCTGGAAGGGCAAGCTTTTATCTTATGGGGGAAGATTGATACTCATAAATTCGGTATTGACGAGTATGCCTATGTTCCTTTTATCCTTGTTTGAGATACCAGTAGGGGTACGCAAAAGATTGGATTTTTACCGATCAAGATTCTTTTGGCAGAGTGATGAGGACTGCAAGAAATATAGATTATCTAAATGGGATATTATTTGTAGGCCTAAAGACCAGGGAGGTCTGGGAATTGAAAATTTAGAGGTAAAGAATCGATGTTTGCTGAGCAAGTGGCTATTTCGACTTTCTGTAGAGACAGAAGGTATGTGGGTACAAATTTTACGTAATAAGTACCTTCACTCTAAAACTTTGGCTCAAGTAAATGTCAGACCTAATGAGTCACCTTTCTGGAAAGGGCTGATGAAAGTAAGGTCAGAGTTTTTCCACAGAACTAAGTTCATTGTCGGTAATGGTGAGGGGACAAGATTCTGGGAGGATACCTGGTTGGGGGACATGCCTCTAGCTATCCAGTATCCAGCATTATATAACATAGTGCGACGTAAGGAGACATATGTTTCCACAATCTTACAATCTTGTCCTTTAAATATCCAATTTCGTAGAGTTGTGATAGGGCACCGTTGGGATGACTGGCTACATTTGGTGAGGAGACTCATGGATGTCCAATTATCACATGAATTGGATAGGGTACATTGGAAGCTTACGAATAATGGGGTTTATTCGGTAAAATCAATGTATCTCGATCTTATTGACACTACCATCATCCCTAAATCTATTAATATTTGGAAAGTCAAAGTTCCCTTAAGGATCAAAGTCTTCATGTGGTTTGTACACAAGAGGGTGATCCTCACTAAGGATAATTTTGCTAAACGAAATTGGGGGGGGGGTAGCACTAAATGTAGCTTCTGTGATAATAATGAGAATATTACACACCTCTTTCTCCTATGTCCACTTGCCAGACTTATGTGGCACACAATTCATATAGCCTTTAACATAAGGCCTCCAGATAGCATAGACACGTTATTTGGAACGTGGCTTCATGGAGTTGACAGGACGATTGCAAAACAAATTCGTATAGGAGTTTGTGCACTTCTTTGGGCTATATGGAATTACATGAATGATGTGGTTTTTAACAGATGTATCAATATATAATTTCTGCAGGTACTTCACAGAGCGGCGGCCTTGATCCGTACGTGGTCATTACTCACTCCTGCGGACACCAGGGAGCCTTTGGTTACTGGGTCTACCCGATGGTAGATGGTAGCGCGGGATATCTTCAACCGGTTTGGATGGCAGTCCAATAATAGGATAGATGGATAGGCATCTAGTTTTATTTTCGCCGGATGTGGCTCTTTTTTACTTTTTATCTTAGATTTATTGTACTATCGGAGACTATTTGAACCGTTTCATTATTTGCAATAAAGGGGCCGTATGCAATAAATATGTAATCTTGTCTACTAGGGAGACTGAAACGGCTTCACTGCAAGGGCCTGTTGATTCAAGATACTCCTTCATTTCTTTTACTTTGCATATTAGGTGTCGTTAGGATTGGCATTTGACCAACAATTACTTTTATTATTGTGTATTTTTCTTGATTTTTTTTTTTTTTGTAAAAGAGCATGATTCAAGCAAACTATATTCGCCAATGCCATCGTCGTGGAGATGGGCATGCTGGCGGATGACGTGTGCATCGTTAAGCACTTTCGGAAGGCCTTCCTGTTGTGCTTCTTCTTTCATCAACACCACTGCGCGGATGCGGTCGGGCCCTGGGACATCCCGTTCCGGGACTCCAGGCTGCAAATGCGGCCTTGGCGGCTTGAAGCTCACTCCCAAGAGTGTGGATCTTGTCCACCACGTCCGCCTATGCATGGATGGGCTCCCGCTGCAGGCGTGGGACGAGTTCGCCACCGCGGTGTTCGTAAGAGTGGGGGAGCCAATTTTTGGGACGAGTTCGCAAGAGTGGGGGAGCCAATTTTTGGGCGGTGTGGCCTCGAGCAGCGGGTGATCATTCACCTGTCCATCCATGAAGATCCCACGCAAGTACCCAGGATCGTCTCCAAGTGATACAACTACCTGAAGAATGCCGTCGACGGCGAGAGGCAGGCCCGCGACCCCTACAAGCGTATTTCTCGCCCGGTCGACCGCCACAGGAGGGACCACGATAATGACCCTGGTCGCGGCCGAAACGACTCGCACGAGGGTTGGGGGGCGTATCCGGCACGGCCTTTGTCGCCATTCTTGGGACACCTCGCGGGACAACCGCCGGGACGGAGGGCGGGATGACCACCGCGGTGATGGTGGTCGTCGACGCTCGGGCGGCCCTGGCGTGGATGCAGGGCACGCCGCGGTGCTGGAGGACCTTTGCGCGGATGCTGGACACGCCGTGATGCTGCAGGACCATGGCGTGGATGATGGGCGTGCGGAGGTGCTCCAGGGCTCTGGCTGGACCAGCGGGGGGCTGGCCCGCGCCCTTGAGGCGACACTGCTGCTGTCCGCTCCTCTGCCTGATGCTGGTCGCGCTCGAAGCTCGGTGAGCCGCGCGTGGCCGCCGCTCTCAGGTTAACCTCGAAGGCTACTGTAGCTTGATTACAAGAGATCACTGTAGCATAATCCGGGGATGTCACAGCCGCCCCGACGGCCTTCCGGGGAGACAGCGCTAGGACGGGGTCGGGAGGGAAGCACCCCTTTCAAGGAGCCAACTATACAGCGGCGCCGCACCCACGTATTCCCATGCAGCGGCTGCTATATGCATGCACAAACACTCTCAAAAGAAAAACAAAGGGGCCTACAAACTGCATGCATATCATCACATGCATCTTCTTGTCATATGTATTGTCATGCACCGGCTAATTCACCCTCTCCTCAACATACATGCATGCAATGATGTCATCAAGATTTATCATTTGATGTTTAAAAATTTAAAAGTTTTATCTATAAAACCGTTAATTCAATCAATGATCCGTTTTCACCATTGACTTTCTCGCGACGAGTTCTTCGAAACTAGATCACATGTCGACATGTTCCGTCAACTATTTTTTGTCTGTCCATAGTTGCCACATTTTTTTGACTCACTTACCATATTATTAACCACTTACTTGCCTGAGAAAAATAACTTAATTGATATTTTTTAATGTTATTTCGCACAAAGCTTGTTGGTGCTTATAAATCATGTTGCCATAGTTTTTTTTGTGTATGTGTCATTCTAATGCTATCTAGTTGCCATGTAGTCTCATAAAGCTTGTCAATGCTTTTAAATCCAGTAGCCACAATTGTTTGTGATGTGCTTTTTATTTTTAGTGCTATCTAGTTGTCTCATAAAGCTTGTCAATGCTCCAGTTGCCCCAACTTTTTTATGTGCTTGTCATTTTTAATGCTATCTAGTTGTCCCATAAAGCTTGTCAATGCTTTATAAAATCCACTTGGCACAAATGCTTTGTTGTACTTGCCATTTTAATTCTACCTAATGGATAGTTATTTCCTAAAGATTATAATTGGTTATAAAAACTAGTTGCCTTATTATTTTATTGTGCTTGCCATTTAATTCCACAGAGTGTCCGATTATTTCATAAAGATTGTCACTGGTTGAAAAAACTAGTTACCATATTATTTTGATGTTCTTACCATTTAATTCTACAAAGTGTCCAATTATTTCATAACGATTGTCGTTACATGCAAAAGCTAGTTACCGCATTATTTTGTTGCGCTTGCCATTTAATTCTATAGAGTGTCTGGTTATTTCATAAAGTTTGTCATTGGTTATAAAAACAAGTTACCACATTATTTTGCTGTGCTTGTCATTTAATTCTATAGAGTGTCCGGTTATTTCATAAAAATTGTTGAACAATTGTTGCCAGGATGTTTTGTCGTCACTTGTCTAGCTGATTGTTGGTTTAGTTTTACCAAATTACCATGTTATTTTCATAAAGCATGCCGAGTGTATGTTCTGCACCGTCACACGGGAAAACGCACTAATGACTAATGAGTACGTGTCCTTTTATAGATTTTTTGAAGGATAAAAAGACTAAAAAAGCAACTTGGTCTTGGTTAGATTATATCAGTAATACAAATTTCTAGATAATTTTTGAATTAAGAGAAAAAGTAGTTACATTACTATCCAATAATAACTATTGTAGTATCAGGTATAGGGATACTATACCATACCTGATTATGTATTGTAGCAGTATATGACAAAATGTAAAAAAGCAATGAGTGCCCTAGTAAGGAGAAAAGCATGAAAACAGCTGGCCACACACACTTACATGCTACATTACCTAGCTACTCCCTGACTCCACCTACCTAGCAGATCAGGGGAGGGATTCATGTGAAATCTGATTAAAATAATCCCAGGTCCTTCTATATGGATACAATAGACGCTGCATGGACCTGTGCATCCGCCGCATCGGAGCGAGACGCTGCGCATGCTTTTCAATAGATTTTCCCAATAATGAAATGTACTAACTTTACATATACATAGTCTACCAGAATGCTTTGGGGTGCATTTCCCTTGCAGCCAACCAAACAACGGCACATAGTTGCACTTGCATCCTTTGATCTGACTCGCTAACCAGATGAGATAGACCCGACACAAGAAACATGTCGCTTCTTTTTCTCCTATTAGAAAAACAATTAGTGCAATCACAAGGATAGAACTTTCTTAGAGCGAATATAATTTTGCATAATGTGGTAAACTACTGAACTGCATAGTGCCAGTTCGTTAACTGGCAATGCATCACAAAACCAACCATGTAGAGTCGAGCTAGGTCCGCTCCTGTAGCTAGTAGGTACGGAGTAGTAACTACTGATTTCAGTTCTATCACCCTCACCCACGATCACAAGATCAGACACATCAGAGCACTAGTATCTCTCAAGTCTAGACAGTGAAGGGAAAGCATGCAGGAACAGGCAAATAAATCACTGTTTGAATCAGCTAATAACATGTACGAAACGAAATGCCAGAGAAATAGATACCAATAGACAAGATGTAAAAAAATATAAACCCGAAGAATACACCATCTCAACAACAACAACGACCAGTCACAAACACAGCAACTAATCCACCAGTAGCTTGAGAAGATGAGCACAATCTCACAGTGACTATAAGCAGTACACAGCGCCAGTCAACAACAATAACTATCATCTGAGAAATTCAGGGAAATACTCGACGTACACTAGAAAAATATATCGTAGGACCATCGTCCTCATCTCCTTCCCGAGTTCCCATGTCTTTGGCTGCGGAAATAGCTGAGGAGAACCTGCGCCTGCAGCAAATTCAAATTCTTAGCAAAAAGATTTTGTAACTATTTTTCTTCTACTCGTAAAGTTTGTTATAGGAAGTGGCAAACCTTTTCTCTTGCGCGTGGTGTTCCTGACTGTGACAGTGCGACTAAAGGGGGCACGGCATCCTCTTGAAGAACTATGTTGCAAAACCTGCTGCTGTTTGTGCATAGCTGAAGCAATGCCGCGGTAGCATTTTCCTTCGCTTTCGCTGAACCCAGTTCGACAACTTCAACAAGGGCCGGAATACCACGCGCCTGCCCAATCGCAGTCCTTCCTTCTGGTATCGTAGCAAGATTTGCCAAGACAGCTACAGCTTTATCGACCATTCCAGCAGCAGGGTCCATAAGCTCAACTAGGTGCTTCAATGCATCAGCTTGCACAATTCGACCCTTGTTCTCATGAAGTATGGATAAATTAAACAATGCAGTAACCGCATCTTTCTTTCCTCGTGGGCTCCCATTTCCCAGCAAGTCCACGAGAGGCTTTACAGCACCAGATCGCCCTATCCTCACTCTGTTTTCTTCAATAATTGAGAGACTGAACAAAGTAGCTGCTGAATTCTCTTTAGCTTCAGGGTTCCCTGTTTCCAGGACATGGATGAGAGGATCAATAGCATCTGCATTCACGATGGCAATCTTATTGATATCACTGAGTGACAAATTAAGGAGGGCTGTCACTGCATTTTCTTGGATTTTGGCATCGGGTGAATGAAGAAGGCCAACCAGCAAGTTTATAGCCCCACAATTAGCAATGGCAATCCTGTTCTCCATGTTGTGCTTAGCTAGAAGGCGAATCTCTGATGTTGCTGATCTCTGACCTTCTATGGAATCACTTCCCAAATCATTGATTAGCTCGCGTACCTGATTCTCGATGGCAGAGAAATCATCCCGGGCATCCATGGATAACGACGAAATTATTCTCGGGAATCCCTTGTCAGATGTTTGCCGCTGAACAAATGGTCCCTCCATGCAGACATGACCCAATCTTGGCAGGATTACATTTTCCCTTTGAGGGGCAGAAGAGATAGAAAGCCCACGGTCAGCAACCTCTCCAGACGCATCACTACTATAATTTGTCCTATCACCTGGAACTCGTATCATCCCATCGTTGATGTCACACTCCTCGTCAAGCTGACGGGTATTAGGAAGATTATCATTAACTGAAGATCTGCCTAGACGAACCTGTGAATCACTGTCAAAATGAGATGCTTGAAATGCTTCCTTCGTTGATTGTTCTGAAGTTTGTTCATCAGAACCAGCATGTCTTTCTTCCAAACTAGACTCTCTTCCTTCAGAACTTGCAAGAGAAAGCCTTGCTAGCAGAGCCATTTGCATAATCTAAAGACTGATCGATGAGGCCTCATGACCAGGATGGTTCACATGTGCATCAGATTTCAGGATGGTTCACATGCTCTGTTCAAGCTTCTCATATACATGTCAGCTCCCGGGGTCCAGGGAAGATTACCCTACCAAGTACCGACACAGGATGTAGGAGGCTGTTGCCTGTGGTGCTCAAATCTTGAAGGCTCTGCTGAAGGAAAGTTCAAGTTCAAGGATTTCACAGGATCAAGGTAGCTTAATGTCATGTGACTCGCAGCAGTTAGATATCAAAGGCTCAAAGTTTTTACGGTGTAGTTAGGAATTAAATTTGAATGAGCTACTCAATTGCGTAGGAACATGACCTGGTTGCCCAGTTCAATTAAGATGTAATCATCGACGCCACACCATCGAACGCAAACAGACCCACCATAGCACGTGTTACATGAGATGTTCCTACTTTACAGGGCAGGAATGTGTAGCAGATTCTTGCGGGCGTCCATAATGTCTAAAACTGTAACGACCATCGCCATTTTTTTTAGGAGAACAGAAGGAGCTCTGCCTTTGCATTAATACAACAAAAAGATCATCGCCAAAAATTGATAAAAGAGGTGCATCAATGCAACAAAAAGTAGGTAGGGAGCTGTAGGTAGCTACTCAATTGCGCGGAAACATGAGCTGGTTGCCCGGTTCAGTTAAGAATGTCATCATATGAGCTAGATCATCTGATGCAAACATGCCCCGGCAGAGCACACGTTACATGAATGAAAGGATCCTACTTAACGGCGCACGAAAGCATAACATCATTTTTTTTAATCTCATGGTGAATGCAGGCGACCACGGCGTCTACTACTGTAATGATCATGGCCGAAAATTGCTACAAAAAAGGAGAAATCAGGAATCCTGAACTTCCAATCAAAAGGCGTGCACTGCCCCCAGTCTAATATCTAAGATTGTTGATGAGCTCTGATCGTGGAAGGAGGTTGTTCGCAAAGGGGCAATGTGGCTGCCTCCAAACTAACCAGTAACGACCAATCTATAAACTAAATCCCCTCTCCCTATAATCTGTAATTAAACTCTAGCCATCATGTCTCTTCTCTTAATTAATACTCCAGCCATCCTGGAACTGAGTAGAATTCAGTGCCTGCTGCTTTTCGTCAGAAAAAGAGTCCTGAACTACAGGAAGCAGGGGCTGATCAACATGACGTGCCGGATGCGCACCGGCGTACCCAGAAATTGCGGAGACCAGTAGGGTTTAGACGAACTAGCCACCGGATGGAAACAAGATCATACCTCAGAAACCAATGGCCGAAGGTTGCGGAAGGGGCGGATACCGCGGGAGCGCGATGCTGCGGTGAGGGGGAACGGGATCGGCGATGGGCACGAGGGGCGTGGGAGGCGGGGGTGGGGGCGTGGTACGGGATTGAGTCGTCGGCGGTCGCTGGCGCTGAGGCACGGCACGGCACGGCACGGCACGGCGGCAGCGCTAGGACAGGCGGGGGCCAAGGTTTTGCCGCGTTGGTTTGGGTTGGTGGTGGCTGGTCGGTCAGCCTGGGGAAGCAACAAGGAAATGCACGGGAAAGAGATGGAGTTCGTGTGTGGATGGGGTTAGCAGCGAAATCACTCGTTGACCGTTTCAAACAAAAGAGACCACCTTTTTTCTTTTACAACGGTGCCTACTGTCAGCCTGATCTTTTGCAAAAAGTGGCCGGGTCACGAGCCGTTGGATTCAGCACGCGATAGCCGTCCGATCCAGCTAACAAGTGTTTGCAACATGAGCCATGCCGCGCTTGTAGGTTTGCGACAGGGGCCAAGTTAATGATTAGAGACTTGTTATGTTGGGAGTTTACAGCCAGACCTTTGCAACACTATCATGGGTCATCTTGACGGTGTAGAAAACTGGCAATGCCCTTGATAGGGTGGCAAGTGTAGTCGGAAATACCCGAGGGAGTTCACACGAGGATTTTACTCAGGTTCATACCATCATAGTTGAGTTAGCACCCTACTCATGCTTTGTTTAAGATTATGTCGGAGCACCTCGTGCGAGGGGATTAGAAGAGGATGATGACGTGTGTCTAAAGTGGAACATATGTCTCGTGCTTTCCTTAACCACGCCTTATTAAAGAAACATGAGCTAGGATTTACATGGTCCCTAATCGACCTCATCGACAGGGGTTTCTTGGCTTTCACGCCAAGATCATGGTTCTCCTTCGAGCCAGGCCACTGCATTGCCTGCTTGGACAAAGCTACTGCTAGGCCTCCTGCATCATGAGCCAACCACAATGTATTGTACCGTTAGTAGCCCCAAATTTGTTTGGAGTTTTTGAGTCTGACTTCCTTCAAAATGTAATCCGAGCAGGTTCCTTTTTTATCAATGGTTGGTGCAGTCTGATCTTTGGTATCCTTGCCTCTAATATCTTTGGGCTCGGTGATTGAGCAGCCTCCACGAGCGTATCTATGAGGCCACTGAGCTTCTGTTTTGGGATGCATGGCCTCGGAGCTTTGCAACCTTCGTGGCTTCATCTCCACGGCTTCAGTAGCTTGCGTCTTCATGGCATCGCGGTCTATGTATTCATGACTTCGGTATCCCATGGCTTCGCGGCCTCCTTGGTACGACCAATGCTAGGGGAGGGATAACCTCCTCCAAGCGGTCTCCCTCTCATGCGCCTACATATGTTAGAGGGACAACCCCTCGAGGAATTTTTTTTTTCCTTGAAGGTTGCACTTTCTCTCAATTTTTTTCTCCGTCACAAGGCTGTTGCACACCTCCTCTAGTCTCTGGTACTTATTCATTCTGGACGGCTGAAACCCTGCTAGATTGGTGATTCCGTATGTGTGGATATCGATAGAGGGATCGTTCTTTGATCCTCGAAATGAGAGAATTTCTCATGGCTAAGAGGTAAAACCTAGCGGCGGCAATTTGCATCAATCTTCACCAATCTCTTCACTCCGTTGCATAGCTGTAAAGATTAGATCATTTCACCAATCTGCATCAATCTTCACCAACCTCTTCGCATTTCATAGTGATTCCGAGTTTTATTCGTAGGCATATTTTTTCCACTACCTTCCAACAATCATCACCTCACGGTGGTGCAAGGTTGCGGGTCCCTTTTCCTCCAGAAGAGCTTGGCATCTACAATATCACATGAGCTCGTACGTGCGGAAATGTCTCCCATGGCCGCAACAGGTCCGGAATCTGGGGGTCTTGGACACTGAGATAGTCCACATGGTAGCTGAGACCCGTGAACCGGCGCAGGATCACGCTGCCCCGCGATGTGTCGGGGACGTTGCAGAAGACCCCGCGTTAGGACCTCAACGAGCACCCCGAGCTCCTTCGTGATGGCCTCCATGCCGATCATCTTTGGCATCGGGGGGGGGGGGGGGTCACGATTTGGGAATGTAACACTTTTATTTGTAATGCGGTTATTTAGTGGGCACTTTGCGGTGTGATTCTGTGTTATCCGCTAATCAAGAAATATTTATGTGGGGATATTTATACATCGATGGTTGTATGTACTATATTCGTGCTATAGTACCATATGGTGACACTTTTTTTAGGTGATGGGAGTCTGTGAGGGATTGATATGTTTTCCTAGGCTGGTTGCTGTTGATTAGTTTGAAAAATCATTTGCCCGAACGAAACCGTAAACCAAATCCAAAATTGAATACCAATGAAAGAGCTTTAAAATTTGGAAACATACAAAATTAAAATAATTAAATGGAAGAGCTCCTTGAGAAATTATTGACCCGGTCAAAATCGGGTGATCCAATTCTAAATTGAAGTCCCAATTAATTATGAAGATTTTAAAATTAGAAATCATAGCGTATTGTACAAAAAATTAAATAAGAGATTTTTTAAAATTATTGACCCAATCAAAATTGTGTGACCAAATTTCAATTGAAGACCTTAGTTGATTGTGAGGCCCCCAATTCTAAAAATATTAGTGTATTAAAAGATAGTACGAGCGTACCTGACATTTTATCATCCATGCAAAATTTTAACCGCCTATTACTACTTCTACTGAAATTCGTTTACACAAAATTATAATTATTTTGATTGCACGCCGTATGATGGGAGACCACTTGACTTACAATGCATGATAATTTACATTGAAAAGGATTTGACATCTAAGATCTCCTTGATTGAAATTAGTACTCCCTCCGTTCCTAAATATAAGGTGTATTATTATTTCAAAAAGACAAACTTGTCTAACTTTGACCGAGTTTGTAGACCAAAATATAAAGGTCTAGAATACCCAATCATTATCACTAGATTCATCATGAAATGTATTTTTGTATTTTATATATTTGGTATTGTAAATCGTTATGTATTTTGCTATAATGTTGGTCAAACATAGACATGATTTGACTTTTTAAAAAACTAATACACCTTATATTTAAAAACGGAGGTAGTAATATCTTTGTTATTATTTGTAATCATAGAGCAAATTAAAAATAAACAAATGTAACTATATTTTTATAACCCGAAGCAACACATTACATTATCATTATGATAGTTTTCTTTTACACTAGAATCTCTTAGTCAGCTTGGTTTTGCCCCCTATATCTAAATCTTGGCTCCGTCACCGTCTTGCTCGGGAGGCGCAGCACAACAGACCCAAGTCCATAAAAACATCAGAATTGCCGGCAGTTTCGCTTGTTGGGTAAAAACATGCTTTGCACACCGGGCATATAGAGTAGAAATATAAAAGCTGTGGAAACAAAAAAGAATAGATAAAAGGAAAAGAAGGAAAAAAAATATAAAAACTCCGACTTGCCGGATTCGAACCAGCGACCTAAGGATTAATCTGCAAACACTACAGTCCTCCGCTCTACCAACTGAGCTAAAGTCGGCTTGTGTTAAATACTTCCATGTCATCTGTAATAACGGTAGAACAATTCGAGTAATGCATCCACAGCATTTGACTCCCATAGTTAGTACTTTACAGACTGAAATTTGAATTACACTAATTAAAAAATACTTCCTCCGTTCGAAATTAGTTATCGCATAAATAAATAAAAAATAAATGTATCTTCAATTAAAATACATCTAAATACATGCATTAATATGACAAATATTTCCGGACGGAGGGAATAGTACTGTAATTCTCAAAGCAAAATAATCTCTGCCTCACAAAATTTACCGGCTCAAAATGCCCGTCAGGCAGCCAAAGCTTCGCCGTCACTACCCGTCAGATTAATAGCAGTGTCCAAGGGTGTAGAGGTCGCGCACGTCTCGCCGGCCGACAGACGGGGTACGCTACGCTCATGGCGCCACACGTACGCGGCCGCGGCGCCGACCTGCCGTGTCCTTCCGTAGGCGGTAGGCTCCCGGTGGCCGGCCGACGTGCCGCAGATAGCGCGGAGTCGGATAAGCTGCGGGCGCACGCATTGAAGCCACTGCCCCCTCTTCCCGCCACGAGTTCAGGGGGCGTGGGTGCGTGCTCGATAGCGCCATTTGAGCTGCTGCAGGGCACATGCCCCTCCCCTGGCACCCGTTGGATATTACTATCTGTCGCGGTTGGATCGCGCGTCGCTGTCTGTGATCCGAGGTGTGGTCGATCCACACCTCGGCTCGATCAGCAGCCGGCCGTGGACGTACTTAATTGCAGTGAAACCTTCTCTTTCCCTGGGAGTAAAGTTTCTGAAGTCTGAACCTCCAGGCTCAGCTACTGCTGCTTGACTTGGCTCTGATGCGCAGGGTGCAGTGGAAACAGCTATAGCTAGCGGCCTAGCAATGCCTGGATGGAACGCGTACGCTGGAATTTTCGGGCGAGAGGCGAGTCGCCGGCCTCTGATTTCTATCGGGCAGTTACCAGAGACCGTAACAGCAGCTAGCATTATGCTCCGGTTTCGTAGCACTGACGATTGCTATGATCCACCCAACGTTTTCGGCAGTGGTCGGTGGGTGCTGCGGAGTAGTTCCGGCCGGTGAGCTGCCCGTTAAAGCAGGCCAGCTTTTGTCCAGGCCGGGCAGTTCAGGGCGACCTGGCGGTTGCATGTTTGGTAACCGTAAACCTGCTCTGCTGCTTGCTATAGCCTATAGGTCAATTTCGACATGAAAGAATAGATGTAGTACATCAATACATGCTGGTGGAGCCCTCGCAAAAAAAAAAAAAGAAGTACATGCTGGTGGAGAAAATTGCTACAAGTGCGATAGTACTCCCAATTCACACTGTACATATATACTCCACAAGCACTGTTCATATGGAGTATGTACTAGCACAGTGTGAATTGTACTGCTTTTTTTTAACCGGGCAACCCCTTTTCCATTACTCACATAACGAAAATACAAGTCCTGTATGATGAATTGTACTGCTAATCCTGTCAGACTGTATGTGTAGTACAATGTGAACTGTATTGCTGATTTCGTCGGAAGAATATACACACACAAACACAAATAGACTGCAGGAGATGTATGTGTAGCGTAGTGTGGACTGTATTGCTAACTTTGTTGGAAGAGTGTAAATCAGCCAGCAACAGAGAATGAGCACGCACATGCACACTTTTATACACAACATGGTCACTGTCATTGTCTGCTTATACAAATTAGAGTAATTTACAACATGTACTATACCGTGTTGTGTCCTAACGATGCACATGTTTCGATACAACCGGCCGAATCTAAGCCCTGGATTAAACCCGGAGAAAAACTCTGAAGAAAGAAACGAACGATGTTAACACTCAGTTAACACACACACACCTAGCAGATCTTTGCCCACACAAACCCAGCAGGCGAGAGGGGTATGGGTCTCTCTTAGACTTGGATGAAGGAGTGGCATGGCACCCCCATGAGCTGCGCGAGGGTGGTGGACCGGAGCTTCCTCTCGGTCACGGCGGGGTCCTCCAGGAGCAGCACCTTGTCCTTGTCCTGGACGCCGGCCATGTGCAGGTGGTCGCCGTCGTCCCGCTCCCTGCCACGGTACAGCAGCCGCTGCTCCCTGGGCCACAGCCCGGTGGCCAGCGACAGCAGCACCTTGAGGTCGCCGAAGGTGGCCGTGGCGTCGATGGACACGTCGTGCTGCCACCCGCCGCAGCCGGCGGAGACCCGCACCAGGATGGCCTCGACCACGCCGTCGTCGTCCGGCCCCCGGCGCTTCTGCACCAGCATCCCGCCCGGCCGCACCTCCCACTCGATCCTCTCGTGCTCGGCCACCATCGCGCACATGTCCAAGCCACCGCCGATGCCCGCCGTGGTCTTGGACCGGCTCCTGAACAGCCTCCTCGGGCTCGGAATCTTCACCATCTCTGCTCCTCCGCGCTCTCTCTGTTCCCCTCCGCCTGCCTCGTGTGTGTGTGCGTGCGCGCGCGCTTTATGATGGATGATCGATCACTTGATGGATGGATGGATAGCTTGCTGCTCAAATGGGTGTTGTGCGGCGTGAGGCTTGACGGAGGGATGCTTGGGATTTTAAAGGAGGAGGAAGGTGTCGAGGATGAGGACAAGGTCGGCAGTGGCGACAGGGACGAGAGCCGTGCGCGGGCGCGAAAAGACTCAAAGAGAGAATTAAGATATGGGTGGTGACTAGGCGAAGCTTAGCGGGAATAGAGGATCAGCGTTAATGGAGTATTGTATACGCCTGAGTCGCCGCGGGTGAGGCGACACATGCCTGCTGTCGCTGAGACGGCGAGATCGGCAGCACATTGGGGAGGTGGCAACGCGGTCTCCGCCCTGCAACTGTCTGCATGAGCGGCCGGGCCGATGGAATCCTGTCAACAGCTGCAGTTTCGTTTGTTTTGTTGTCGTTAGGTTCCATTTCTTAACCATTCACACTGTTCATCCGGAACATAACTGCTGTGCGGTATTCTCGGGGAGGGCAGCTATTCGGTACTCCGTCTCAACTGCAGCTGGTCAGAAAAAAATCACAAAAACAAATAAATAAATAAATAAATTGCATGAAGTTTTTTTTTTTCAGCGCGGGTGCAGACGAGCCTGGGTATAAAAATGGATTTTCACGGGAGCTTTTTCTCCGGACTGGAGTCTATGTATACTAAAATGAGTTTCATGCTCCCTCCGTCTTAAAATTCTTGTCTTAAATTCGTTTACATACGAATGTATCTAGTCAAGTTTTAGTATTTAGATACATTCATTTTCTAGACAAACCGAAGACAACAATTTTTGAACGGAGGGAATACAATATAAAAAAGAGTTTTTCATCCCTCTCGTTTTGGTGGCAAAATGTGTATTCATCTTCTTTTCGCCATAAAGTTTTCTATCTATTCATCTCCAGTCATGATAATATAACAAACACCATAAATAATAAATATTACATACAAATTCATAGACCAACTAGCAAGGACTACAAGCGTAGTCATCGCCCCTTCTTTGCCGGAGTCTGGTAAAATTTGTTATAGTAGATAGTTGGTAAATCGTCGCGCTAAGGCCTTATAGTACCAGCGTAGTAGAACAAAAAACGTCATCAATGAAGAGTAGCGTAGATTGAAAGGATCCAACATGAATAAACACAAACATAGACGAACTACGACCAGGTCCGAGCAAATCCGCCAAGAAAAGATCTGCGGGAGACAAACCTCCCAACGATGCTAGACACATCACCGGAATAGGGTCAGGCGGGGAGAAACTTATTCCATCTTCAGGGAATCATCATTGTCTCGTCTTTCTGGATAGGACGTAAATCCTAAGAAAACTAAAAAAATCTAAAAATATAGCCATCCTACTAGCAAGGGCCGAGACCCACCGCACCGCCATGACCCTAAGACCACCGGAGACGAAACGGTCCGAAGACGACGCTGGTGGGAGGCACACGAACCCTAAGCTTTTCCTAGGGGAGGCTATGGCTCCGTATGTGACGCTCATGTGTTTTCATCTATATCTACCATTTTCAAACAAAAATGATAAGTATCTCACGTCAGGTACTTGCACATGACGAACTGAATGCTTTTTTATAGTAATTTTAGTTGATGCAAGGATGCCAATTTTTATTTACAGGCACAATTCTCGGGCAAAAAAATAAGAGATATTTGTCATGCTTGCTTACTGAAGTTGCCATGCTCAATAAATATTAATTATCACCAATAAAAAACATTTTGCCATGGTCACCTATCCGTCGTTCGGTAGTTATTGTCATCCTTTTTAAAGAGGTTGTATATTTACCAAATAACAACATTTCAAGAAAAATTCCTAAAAGAAACTTAAATTACAAACAAATTTCTAGTAAATCCACTTTGCCGGGTTCAAAAATGTCAACACATGCATGTTGCCGCCCCAAGGGATCCACTACCCGGAGAAGAAGACGATGTTGGCTCAACCGTTTGAAGTGGTGGTTTGGCTAAATCGACAGCTCAATCATTGCAAACTGAATCCAATTTATCACCCCGGTCCATGTATTTTTGTTCCTTTTGCTACATTTTGTGTGATAATGTGGCTAACACATTAAGTATCCCACCTTCTATCATGAAAATATGGGAGTTATGAAAAAACTTACTCCAAAGCCGATGAAGAAGCCAGATCATCCTTAGAAGGACCGAAGAACCTACCTAAAACCCTAGAAGAGGGTTAGCAGTCCCCACTAACAGAGTCAGTGAAGGAGGAGGAGGGTAACGACCTACCGACGGAGGAGGGGTGGAGACAAGGAATGCCGAGAAATCGCCTCTCTCGGGGTTTGGGTTCGGTTTGTGTTGTCTCATAATGTGTTTCCTTTCTAACTAAGCAGTAGGTGGTAAGAGCATCTACAGCCGGAATTTGCAAATCCGGTCCCTCAAATATCTGCGGACGCGCATGTCTCCTATTTGTTCATGCATGCAGTCACACTCTTTATTTTTCTTCACATATGTCTTATCACTTACACATGATTGATGGAGAAAAAAAGAAAGAAAGAAAGAAAAGGATGAATAAAGAAAAGAAAAGGCTGGTATGAGATGAGATCGCGTCCTATGTGGTCAGGCGTGTCCGGATGTCTGGTCATACACGAACAATGTAAAGTATCCGGTTAGATCACTTTTTCCTCAACGGGCGCGTCCGTACATGTATGAGGTTTATTTGAAGGGTCCGGCTATAGATGTCCTAAGAGACTAATCGAGCGATCAGTTGATTGAGTAAGTAAGCGTGCATCTCAAGCCATGGAGCTGAAACATGTACATACGTCTAGGAACCATGAATCTCATATACGTGTGCGTGGCAGGAGCCATGTGGGAATTGTTCCAAAATGATTCGCCGCACCTGACCCGGCTTATTACCCGTGGCCCTGCCACTGGTCGATCGGTCCCAGCCTTTGTAGCCTAGCCAAAATGAAATGCACCCGAGCTATCCTTATAATAATAGCACCACGTTACCACTGCGCGCCATCTGGATTTGGTCGAGACAAACCGCTGATCGATCTGATGATTGCACATGCGCCGTATTCTATTCATTGCAAGCGCTAAACTCCATATAGACTATCGGAGGAGATCGCGGCACCGGCGGCGGCAGCCGAACTGCGAGCACCGTGGCTCCATTACTCGACCGATCGGTTGGTGCTACGCAGGGGCGCGCACAATGATTTGCCGGGCCGCCGCGTCATTCGTGTCGATTTGGTGGGTGATGTAAGTGGGCGGCTCGTTGGAGGACTTGTCCACATTGGCCATCACTTTTTACGTGGGGTTAGGTGGTAGTTCAGTTAATTTTTATGTGAAATTTAGGACGTTTATATACTGTTCACATACTGCAATATTCATACTTTCTCATACAAAAATAATTCAAATCTCTTTTAGAAAAAATAGACTTCTTGAGATAAAAATGTTGCCCATATACTGCAACAAAATAGACTTTCTCACATGAAAAATACTCCAAATCTCTCTTCAGGTTAAACATTTATCTACATCTTACACTCTCTTAGATAATAATTAAACTACAGGACAAAATTCATACTTTCAAAGTACAAGAAAGAGCAAAATCCATAAAGCAACAACAACTTGCACCATGAATCAAGTTTTTTTTTTTTTTTTTTTTTTTTGCAGATGACATGTATGCTTCCATCTACCACCTCAGCAACTCTTCCGTTCTACCATGTACGCCTCAACCTGAGTCTGCATCTGTAAAAGTTGGCATGGTTCACACAATTAAACTACAGTTCATAGGAATTAATATACCAAACAAACTTTGCTGAGTAGTGAAACTAAACTAACTGCTCTCAAAGACTCAAATAGTGTAGCCAAGCAGAGCAAATATACTCAATCTTTCTCTTTTTCAGTTTTCACGTACTTGCTTACAAGCATGGAAAGAAAATTCAAGTTCGGTAAATATATTCTAGAGTCCAGACAAGAAACTTGAAAGTAAATTCGTAGTGCACACATACCTCAGTTAATAGTAGTGGTCTTCCTAAACAATATCACATTGAACATCAGATCTATACTAATCTTGGAGGCAGATCAAGGCTTCGACAGTCTTGTTGCTCATTCTACTTCTATAGTCGCTTACCACACGATGTCCGGTACTAAAAGCTGATTCAGACGGTACCACGGAAGCTGGTACAACAAGAACATCACGAGCTATACAAGAAAGGATGTGATACTTCAAAGATTGAATATACCACCATTGAAGAATGTTGAAATCGTCTTTGCGATCGAATGTTTCTTCCTCCAAGTATCTATCAAGCTCATTAGCAGATTGGCGTTGCTTCTGGTGCAAGTGTTCATCCCAATCTGCCAAAGGATCATTCCCTTCAATCATAACCTCATCATTTTTCTATCCTCGAGTTGACTCACCCAGTGCATCTGCCATTTGCGAATAATATTCTTCAAACAGGCTATTAAGAGCTTTTTTTCACATCATCCAAGTATTTCTCTATATCTGAACCAAAGGCTTGTTTTAAACGAAACTCGACGAAGCTTAGTCTGAATCGAGGATCAAGGATCAGAGCTATACAATTTGGCAAATATGACTCGATCCAGTATTTGTCAAACTTTGCTTGCATCACAACAACCATTGCTCAAATAACATCATTCTCTGACGATGCTTCCTTCTACAGCAACACTCTCACATTCCATATTTGATGGAAGTACATGTTTGAGGTAGGATAACTTGAACCATAAACTACTTCTGTGGCTCTGTGAAAGACTCTTAATATAGCACAAACAGTTTGAGCTCTTTTCCACTCTTCCGAGGATGGACATAATTTGTAATCCTTGTCCCGTTCAACCAAAGTACGAAATGATCTTGAAATAGGAGAGATGACTCTAACATAAGGAAGGTGGAATTCCAACGCGTTATCACATCGACTCAGGGGAGTTTGCAAGAAATACCAACTTCTGCAATTACTGCTTTGAACTTATCCAACCGAGAGGGGGAACTCTTAACATACTTTGCACTCTATCTTATATTATCTATCACACCTTTCATCAGTGTCAACCTATCTTGGACAATCAAATTTAGCACATGGCATGCACAACGAATGCGAAATAATTGACCTTCAATATGCAACATATGCTTGTTTTTTAGATTTTTTCTTAGATAGTTAACCATTGTGCCATTAACAGTTGCATTGTCTAATGTTATACTAAAGAGTTTGTCTTCAATGTTCCAATCTTGCAAACTCTTTAATAAAACATTAAACATTGATATTCCATTATGTGGAGTCTCTACCATAAAAACCTTATGATATATTTTCTCAAAGCCGACTTTGTGACATAATGGCAAGTTATGCATAGATATGACAAAGTTTGATTAGCGTCCACATACAGCTGTTAAAGAGACTCCGCCTCTATATTTCTTGAAACCTTCACGGAATTTTTATCTCTCTTCATTAAACTGTTCCATGCAATCATCTTTAATAGTACCTCTAGAAACCATGCTAAACAAGGGATTCAAGCTTTTCACAAAGTCTCAAAAGACACTATACTCAACAAATGAGAAAGGCAACTCATCCATTACTATCATTCTAGCCGGCAACTTTCTAGATGCAATCTGATCAAAAATTCATTGCTGAAGCATAGATCCATGAGGAGATGAAATTGAGGACTTCAACTTGTCAATAACAAGGGACAAATCTGACCTTTTTTCGCAAGAAGCCAAGTGCCTTTGTACACCATTAGTACCCACGCCACGTCCAGCTGGAAACACCTCAAGACAGTGGTTGCACCGAGCTTTGACAAGTATGTTACGATGATAAATAGGTTTGGCATCCCTCCAGACATCAGAAGTTAATCTTCATGTCTTGCACACTGTTAATTGGCAAGCATAAAAATAAAGTCAACTCACAAGAACATTTTTAAAGTTGTAACTATATACAAGAGTAATTTTGGAAGAGAAAAACGAAGCCAACTCACTACGTGGTACAAATGAAGTAATCGCCAGAGAAGCGGATCCTAATATAGATGGTGACATCGTGGACCACTTTTTTGAGGCTGCAACTCTTGCTAGAAGCCCATGTTCTAAAGAAAGAAAGGAATGCAGTTAACACTTACACACGTGAAACCGATCGATCCTCGGTCAAACAAGAGCGACGAGAAAGAAAGAAAATTCAATCGAGTAGGAGTTTGTGTGGGTTTCTTAGACACGGTGAAGAAATGGGAGGTCAGCTCCATTTTAGTGCTTTATATTTTCACGCGTATGTTGAATATGGTTTAATCATAGTAATCACACCACATGACACCCATCACAACTGCAACTGCAACTGCAACTCCAACCTCAAGGTATGAATGACGAAGATGCAAAATACAAAGCACGAAGCCATGATTAAACTGAATTAACGCACCCTTCATCTTTAGCGTTTAAGAGAATCAACAAGTGGACAACATGACTCAAAGAAGACAACTAGAGACACCGGCGATAGAGTACACTGCACCTCATAGATCCATGCCCATGGCAACGACCATCACTAAAGCAACACACCATCTCAAGCCTTGCAACTGAGACCGACGAGGCAACCAACTCTAGCCATCACTATAGTAGACTCCACAGGCACTGAGACAATGCCTTCAAGGACATGATGCCACCCTCGAAGTTCGTTAAGATTAATGTCGATGCTAGTTTTGAGGAGGCCATTAATTCAACGAGCATGGGGTTGTGGTTAGAAACCATCATGGACAAGTTGTCCTCTCTTCTTGGGATTATATTGGAGCTTGTAGGAGCATCGATGAAGCAGAACTTAGAGCGACTCTACTTGACCTATATATTGGTATTACTCTAGACAAGGCTGTGATTCTGAAAACTGTTTGTTCCTTTGTGGTCTTTGTTCTTCGAAGGGATTGTATGGATAGGTCATCCCTTGTTGACCTAAAGGAAGAAGCGGTAAGTGTCTCAAAGCTGTTTGGAAATTTACAGATCTCAAAGATGAATAGAAGAGCTAATATGGTGGCACATGAGATTGCTATGTTTAGTTTTGATAATAGATCTGATGGGCTTCTTTTTAATTATGTTCCACCCGGTGTGGAATTTTTTGTAATGAATGATTGTACGAATGTGTTAAGTTAATTAATATATGTTTTTTTAAAGGACATGATGCTAGCATATTGTGACCACCTAGCTTGTTATATCAAACCTAGAGACCGTGCCTTCAAGGACACGATGCCACCGTGTTGCCACCACCTAGCCTGTGATATCAAACCTAGGGCTTCCTCTGATGCCCCGGGGGTGGGGTAGGGGGTGGGGGTGTTGGAAATATGCCCTAGAGGCAATAATAAATTAGTTAATATTATATTTCTTTGTTCATGATAATCGTTTATTATCCATGCTATAATTGTATTTATTGGAAACACAAATACATGTGTGGGTACATAGACAAAACACTATCCATAGTAAGCCTCTAGTTGACTAGCTCGTTGATCAAAGATGGTCAAGGTTTCCTGGCCATAGACAAGTGTTATCACTTGATAACGGGATCACATAATTAGGAGAATCATGTGATGGGCAAGACCCAAATTATAAACGTAGCATGTGATCGTGTTATTTTGTTGCTATTGTTTTCTGCGTGTCAAGTATTTATTCCTATGACCATGAGATCATATAACTCACTGGCACCGGAGGAATACCTTGTGTGTATCAAACGTCACAACATAACTAGGTGACTATAAAGGTGCTCTACAGGTATCTCCGAAGGTGTCCGTTGAATTAGTATGGATCAAGACTGGGATTTGTCACTCCGTGTGACGGATAGGTATCTCGAGGCCCACTCGGTAATACAACATCACACACAAGCCTTGCAAGCAATGTGACTAAGTGTAAGTCACGGGATCTTGTATTACGGAACGAGTAAAGAGACTTGCCGGTAACGAGATTGAAATAGGTATACGAATACCGACGATCGAATCTCGGGCAAGTAACATACCGAAGGACAAAGGGAATGACACACGGGATTATATGAATCCTTGGAACTGAGGTTCAACCGATAAGATCTTCGGAGAATATGTAGGATCCAATATGGGTATCCAGTTCCCGCTATTGGATATTGACCGAGGAGTGTCTCGGGTCATGTCTACATAGTTCTCGAACCCGCAGGGTCTGCACACTTAAGGTTCGATGATGTTTTAGTATAGTTGAGTTATATGTGTCGTTATCAAATGTTGTTCGGAGTCCCGGATGAGATCACAGACGTCACGACAGTTTCTGTAATGGTCCAGAAATGAAGATTGATATATAGGATGGTTTCATTTGGTCACCGGAAGGTTTCGGGCATTTCCGGCAGTGTACCGGGAGTGACGAATGGGTTCCGGGTATTCACCGGGAGGGGCCCACCCACCCGGGAGTGAGTCCAGTGACCCTAGGGTGGCGCACCAGCCCCTAGTGGGCTGGTGAGGGCAGCCCAATAGGGCCATGGCGCCACAAGGGAAAAATACCAAAGGAAAAAAAAGGAAAGAGGGAGATGGGAAGGGAGAGGAGGACTCCTCCTTCCCCAAACCGAATTGGAGAAGGAGTCCTCCCTCCCAAGGCTAGCCCCTCCCATCCTCCTATATATACTGGTGGTTTTAGGGGTTTTGAGACACAACTTTGTCACGTGCAACTCAAACCTATACCACGTAGTTTTTCCTCTAGATCGGATTTCTACAGAGCTCGGGCAGAGCCCTGCAGGAGTAGATCATCACCACCACCGGAGCTCCGTCACGCTGCCGGAGAACCCATCTACTACTCCGTCTCTCTTGCTGGATCAATAAGACCGAGATCGTCATCGAGCTGTACGTGTGCTGAATGTGAAGGTGTTGTCCGTTCGGCGGTAGATCGGAACCGATCGTGGGACGACGGTGATTTGAATCAAGAAGTTGTACCACTACATCAACCGCGTTTCTTAACGCTTCACGCTTAGCGATCTACAAGGGTACGTAGATCTAATCTCCTCTCGTAGATGGACATCACCATGGTAGGTCTTCGTGTGCGTAGGAAATTTTTTGTTTTCCATGCAACGTTCCCCAACACGGGGTATGGGTGTGTGGCGGGGGGGGGGGAGGAAGGCCATGACAACACCTCCAAGAAAGAAACGACGCCAACATGCATGACTTTATTTCTGCACAAGTAACTACCGCATTAGGATTTCTTTGTGACAGCCTGATGCCGACGTTCCAGAAGATTCCCCTTTTCCTTTCCGTTTCCGTCGTGTGGGTATTTTTACTTGTTGCATCATCATGTAGTTGCATCATCGCATCATGCATGGCATCTTGCATCGTCTGTCACGTGTGGTGTTTTGAGTGTTGTGCTTCGAGTGATCACCGAGTCGTAGTGCGATAGTAGCTCCCCCTCTCTCCTCTTATTTCATTTTCTGGTTTTGCTAAAGTTCTGTTTTAACCCCTATTTTTAAAAATAAAGATTCGTCTTCTTTTAAAGAAAATTCCTTTTATTAGATGTGGGACAACCCCTTGGGTTTCCTTCAATTCTCCTTTTGTCTATTTTCAAAATAGAGTCTCATTTTTTTTATTTATAAAAGGGGTTTTATTTTATTCTTTAAAAAAAGGGTTTAACCTAGCCCAGAGCCTCCCCGCGACTCCCTCTTCCTCGTCTCGACAGCGCCGCCGTTCGCGCACCAGAGGCGAGCGAGAGCCCCGCTCCCGAGGCTCGTCCCGTGCTTTCCGTGCCCAGCGCCTGTACGACCCCGCCGCCTCCAGGAGCCCCGGCCGCCATCGTTGACCTCCGAGACAGCCCCGTCGGCCCTCTCCTTCTTGTGCCCCCTCCCCGTTCTTCCTCTCCCTCTCCCTAATTTTCTCTCTGTCTCCAGGCCCAGGCAACCATGGCGCTAGCTGCAGAGCCGACCTGTCGCGCGTGCCTCGCCTCTTCAGACGGAGCTCCAAGGCAACGGATCCGCACCGCCATGCCGGAATTCGCCCGTCCCCGACCTCAATCATGGTGCAGCGCGCTTCCTCCACCTCGCCTTGCTGGAGGTGCCTCGCGTTGCCTCCTCCTCCTCCTATTCCCGTAAATCTCTCTCCCTCTCCCTAAAACTCGTTTTCCCTCTCCTATCTCCCAGGTGGCGCAACGCTAGGGGAGCTCGAAGACCCCTCGCAGGTTGCTCTCGTCGTTCTGGAGCTGCCGACCCCAGCTCACCTCGCCCCGGGCCGCAGGACCTAGGAGGACCGGATCCGGGCGGCCTCGGCCAGAGGAAGCCGTCACATAACCTTCCCCCGCCGGCCCTCCGCTACCAGCAGCAGCTACCGTTGACCTCCCGTCGCGGCCAGGTTCTTCCTCGGTGCTGGATCGATGGTGAGTAGGCCTGGCAGTGGAGTAGCTTAGAATAATTAGCCCCCCCCGTTTAGCATAAGCTCTTGTACCAGCGCAGTGGTTAGCGCCCTTGTATCCAGCCGGGAGGTCTCGGGTTCGAATCCCAGACAACCCTATTTTTCCTTCTGTTATATTATTTGGTGCAGGTTAGCTCCTTACATAGGTTTTTAGCAAGTGTTTTGTCACAAAATCTTTGTAGCCAGTTGGTCAATGAGCAGCGCTAGCACCAGGGAGGTCGTGTGTTCGAATCCAGGATGCTCCAATATTTTTGCTTGTTTTTGACTAGGCCACTTGTTGCACACTCAACCCCTCGGGTAATTCACGTCTTGCTTCGTTGTATGTGTTGCGTTGTTGACCATTTCGTAGATGCCATGTTAGTTGCACGTACCACATATTTATGCCTCCGGCACATGGGAACCCGATAACCGGGATCACTCCATCATCCTTTGGCATGACACGCACACGCTCACAATTCGTTGGCACCGATACCTCTTCTAGTTATCGGGACTGAAACGTTGTCGTGGCTTCGTTTCCGTCTTGCCGCCATGGTCCCCTTTCGCTCGCCTTGGCGACATATGCTTCTTTCCCTTCTTGTCGTGATGTTGTAACTTGCATTCATAACACATTCATGGCATATAATCTTGTGCTGCATGTTCTTGTGCCGTAGCTCCGTTCTTTGTTCCGTGTGTTAACCATCTAGGATGCCATGTAGGATCATCGCTACACCCTTGCCATGTTAACAACAATTAAATATGGCGGTGTAAATAATCAAGAGTGAATTAAATAATTAATCGCGGAGTTTCGTCGATATGTAACTCGTTGCATATCGAGCTTCACTTAATGTGTAGTGTTTGCGTGAGGTGAATTGCCATGCCATCCCTTGCATCTTTGAACTGATCATGCATCATACTAGGTTGTGCATCATGTTGTGCTTCATGTGGTGAATATTTGTGTTGATGTTTGTTTCCGGTTTGCTCCGTCTCGATAGAGTTCCGCAAGCGTGTCGGAATGTGAGGACCCGTTCGACCACGTTGGTTCGTCTGCTTCACCGAGTTGTTCTTCTTCCAAGCGGGATCTCAGGCAAGATGATCATTTCCCTAGATACCATTACTATCATTGCCATGCTAGTTTTACCGTTTATATCGATTATGTCTCGTTGCCTACCACCTGTTAAATATCAGCCTCTCAACAATGCCATGAAAACCTTCAACCTGTTCAACCTAGCAAACCACTGATTGGCTATGTTACTTCTTGCTTAACCCTGTGTTAGCGTTGCTAGTTGCAGGTGCAGTTGCTTCCATGTGAAGACATGGGTTCCTTGTTATATCATCCTATTTAATGCTATTTAATTTTAATGCACCTATATACTTGGTAAAACGTGGAAGGCTCGGCCTTTCTAGCCTGGTGTTTTATTCCACCTTTGCCCCCTTAGTTTCCGGCTACCGGTGTTATGTTCCATAAATGAGGGCTCCTAACACGATCGGGGTTGTTATGGGGACCCCCTTGATAATTCGTTTTATATTAAAGCTGGTCTGGCAAGGCCCAACTTTGGTACTACATTTGCCTAAACACCTAATAAAATTGCATAGGGACTTTCCGGACCCCGAGGATAATTTAATCAACCCCCGGGCCAGTGCTCCTCATGAGTGTTGGCCCCACCTGAGCGATGTCCGGCGCCCCTCTGGTCACCCGGAGGTTTAGCGATCCCGACGTCTAGCTCATCCGCGGTGTCCTGAGAACGAGGTACGCGACTCCTATCGGGATCGTCGACACGTCGGGCGGACTTGCTGGATTAGTTTTACCTTTGACGAGATATCTTGTGCATCGGGATTCCGGTGATGCTTTGGGTAATCTCAGAGTTGAGGTTTTCCACTAGGGAATCCGACGAGATCGCGAGCTTCGTGATTGAGGATTTCTATGCGGCTTGTGGTAATTTGTGATGGACTAGTTGGAGCATCCTTGCAGGGTTAAATCTTTCGGAAAGCCGTGCCCGCGGTTATGTGGCAACGTGGAAACTTTGTTTAACACTGGTTCTAGATAACTTGAAGTTAACTTAATTAAAAACTTGCCAACTGTGTGCGTAACCGTGACTGTCTCTTTCGTGACTTCCTTCTCCGATCAAGGACACGGTGTGGTTATGTCTGACGTAGGTAGGTGTTCAGGATCATTCTTTTGATCATGAGTAGTTCACGTCCGTTATGCGTAGATCTTCCCCCTCTTATTTCTTGTACTCGTAAGTTAACCACCAAATATATGCTTAGCCGCTGCTGCAACCTCACCACTTAACCATACCTCACCCATTAAGCTTTGCTAGTCTTGATACCTTTGGAAGTGAGATTGTTGAGTCCCCTGTGGCTCACAGATTACTACAACACCAGTTGCAGGTACAGGTAAAGGTTACTTGACGCAAGCGCATTGATTCTTCATTTGGAGTTGCTTCTTCTTCTTCTTCATCATCGATCTAGGATGGGTTCCAGGCCGGCAGCCTGGGATAGCAATGATGGACGTCGTTCTTATTTTCTCGTTTGTTTTCGTCCATAGTCGGACCCTGCTCTTACTCTTGATGATTATGTAATGTACTGTTGTGACTCTGATGTAGCTTGTGGCGAGTGTAAGCAAACTCTGTTATATACCTCTTCTTTTCAGTACATGTACTTGTAACGATATCCATTCTTGCGACACGACGAGATGCGCTTCTATCGCTGACGAGGCTCTCGTGCCAAATTGAGGATAGGGTCGCATCTTGGACGTGACATTCTTTCCGAGCAAGTCTATCGGCCCGTGAAGACCATGAGAGCATGGAAGACTGGAGCGGAAGAAACAAGTGGACAATTTGGACCACTTTGGAGGCCTGCCACACTGTATGCGAGCTTCACGCCGAAAACCTAACACGTGAAGGTCATCGACCATTGGGGAGAGAATCTTGTTATCACACCTTCCCATGAAGGCGATGAGAAGGGATGGAGGAGAGAGTCTGTGTTGTAATGACTGGGGTCGCCTCTCAAAGAAGTTTCTTTCATCTTCGGCAAATTTTTCTTCAAACTAAAGTTGATGTCTAACCTAGACGACTAGTGCAAATTCTTCCCTCCTAACTTCACCAGCGAATATGTGGATTCACCTCCCTTGTGTCTGCTGTTTCGGTGACCAGTGACGTGGAGGGAATCTCGGTTCCTCGACTCCGGGTAGTAGTTTATGTTTTTTTTTAATCCTTGTAGGTGCGACGCTTCCTCTTTGAGTTTGTCTTTTGGGTTTCGATCCTCCTCGAGTTCGTTTGTCTAGACGAAGCTCCCACATAGATTTTTGTCGTCTCTTTGGAGCAGTGGGGTTAGGGTTTCTCTTCATTTCGGGATCTGCAGCCAAGTTCTTCAAATCTATGCGAGGCTTCAGTAATGACTGTTGTCGTTCCAGGACGCTGGTCCTTAGGGATACGTGCACAAATACTTTTTGGAAGTCATCGACAAGGTCAAGCCCGCTCGTATAGGGGAGCCGCGCTTGTTTTGGCCTTGAAATCTTGATTTATTTTTTATTATATTTGAGATGCTTTGCACATGCAGTGAGCTTTTATAATATATATATCCGGTTTTCTTAAAAGGAACCGAAATCGATGTGGTACATTGTACTGTATCTACCTCTAACGACGTGTACGCACGCCTCCGATGGTAAGTTGATCCAGTGTTCAAGCGTGCATATCTCACGCCATGACGGTGAAACATTCATACGTCTAGGAGCTACGAATCTCGCGCGTGTGCGTGGCAGGAGCATGTGGCATTTGTTCCGCAAGAACGAAATGATTCGCCTCGCCTGACCCCTGCCCCGGTCCGGCCCCTGATCGGCCGGTAGCCTTTGTAGCATAGCCGAAATGGAATGCGCCGGAGCTATCCCGTATAATAATACCACTAGTACGTTAATCTGGATTCTTGGTCGCCAATCGGCGATCTGATGATTGCACATGCGCGGGGGCCGTGTTCCAACCGCTGATTCGGACCCTGTAGCATATTTACAGGAGGAGATCGCGGCGCCGGCGGCTACGAACCGCGAACGCCGTGCGGCCCTATCACCCGATCGGTTGGAGATGCGCACGATGGTTCCCCGAGCCCGCCGATGGAGGTATCGCCGCGTCATTGGTGTGGTGTCGATCGATTTGGTAGGAGGATTAGTTTAGCCTGAGCGACTCCTATCACCGGCCCGGTATTTGTCGCATGTCCCCGTCCCCGTCCCCGTCCCCGTCCCCGGTGTCCCTTTCACGTCGGGTACGTACGTGCAGGAGAGTGGACTTGGCGGGGCACCGTAGCAGCAGCTAGCTCGACCGCGAGCAGGTGGATGAGGAGTGGTTCGGGGTCTTTTGTTCGCTTTGGGCCGGTCTGGAGTTTTGGAGCGTCTTCTACGGCGATCTCCACTTGCGTGCCTGCTCTCCGTGCGCGTCGCTGGTAAAGACAACCGCTAAAAGCGCATCTTCGCATCGCTTATGTGGAGGCTTGTGCCGTTGGATCCATCGATCGATCTTATGGAGCAAAGTATGATCGCGTACAATATACTAACGGATGTTGGCTTGGATCCCAGTGCCCGTAAAAACACCCGCGGACGCGGACACGACGCGAACACTCATTGATAATGTCTAAATAATCCATTATATAATGGGAAAAGATTCAGATCATCCGGCTGATTATTTAGCTCTCATCCGCCGCTTTGCTCATGCAATACGTGGTCAACCTGACGTGATGCTCCTAGCTTATTCAAACTCAACCACCCCTCATCATCTTTGGTGTTCCCAGAAATATCTCCACCTCACACCTTCTCCTATCTTATCCTTTTCTTTTTCACCTCACGCATGCCATGTCCGCATCGAGCTGCTCACTGCGCCGCGGGACAAGTGAAGCAGAATAGGGCTAGACCAAGCCTGTCCCTTCAACGCAACCTCGGGCTGCTGTGAGCTCGGCTCTCCGCGCCATGGAATCTCCTTCAGGACCATGTCGGCGGCCGGGGAGGACCACCAACAACAGCTAGGGAGACCGCTCTCACACGTCTCGGTTTTCGTCTTGACCAGATCTGCAACGGTCCCTCATGCCCCGCCGTGGTGTGCCGCCGCCGGCCGATCCTGCCGCCACCGGAGCCCCCAGCTATCGCCATCGCGTTCCTGCTGCCGGCCGACCCGCGTCGGCCCTGCCCCCCGTGCCAGACCGGATCTGGATCGATCCCTCTGCCAGCCATGGGGCTTGGGAATCAAGCATGGCCGCCATGGTTGTGCGTCTGAAGGAAGAAGATGAAGTTTCTGCAACATGAACTTTTGCTGCAAAAATTTACTCACAGCAATACTTATGTTGCGGAAAGACGAAGGAAAAAACTGCAACAAAGCGATTGTTTCAGAAACTTAAACGTTGTTTCAGGAATTACCCCGTGCCCTCGAAGCGCGCGCGAAGAAAAAAACTGCAACAAAGCGATCGTTTCATAAACTCGAGCGTTGTTTCAGGAATTACGCCCAGCTGAAGCGCGCGCGAAGAAAAAAAATCTACAACAAAGCGATTGTTTCAGAAACTCAAGCGTTGTTTTAGAAATTACTGGGTGCCCAGCCGAAGCGCGTGCGAAGAAAAAAAAACTACGACAAAGCGATTGTTTCAGAAACTCAAGCATCGTTTCAGGAATTAGGCCAAAGCCCCGCGTGCGGATCGGATGGATGAGATCGGCTGGATGCACCAAATCAAACGGGTGTGAAGGTGACGGATCGTTGAAAATAATCCGTCGATGGATGCGTAGCGTTGCCCTTATATAATTGGACATCTTAAATTAAAAATATTAAATTCATATTATTACATGCAACTAAATCTAATACTAACCGGAGCTCGTTCGGCTCTACCGTGTTCATGTCCAGCGACTGTCTGCGCCCTTCGCAGAGTCGGTCCGGTCGTTGGTGTGGTAGAGTAGGGCATGGGACACTAGCCGGCTTACGGAAATCGAGCTCTCGCCGTCTGCCGTGATCTATTCTTCCTCGTCGGAGCCCATGACCCGGACGGTGCCGGTGAACATTAGATCAATGACGGATCCTATTTGGGAGGAGACGATATCGATCACGACGCGGTTGTGACGCCCGCACCTATGCATTATACGGGGTGCCGAAGAGTGCGACTCCGCCTCTCAAACCTCCACCATTGGTAGGGTCTCTGCCGCCTCCCGCGCCCGCTGCCTCGCACGGCGGGCCTGCAAGGCCATGTTAGTGTCTCAGCACACCCAATGTGCATCGCCGGCGCGCCAACCGGTGGGAGGGGGGGGGGCGTTCGGACGCAAGACGAACCACACCGCCTCCAGTGAGTCAGCTGTAGGATCGAAAGTATATCTAGAGGGGGGGTGATTAGACTACTTGACAAAATAAAAACTTAGTTTTTCCAAATTTTAGTTGTGGGACAGTTTTTAGCAATTATGACTAGTCAAGTTCACCCTACACATGAACATCTAAGAAAATAATACATCCAAATATAACATAGAGGGTAAGGTAAGAAGGTCAAACACAAGGGTTGGCACGACGATTTTTGGCATGGTTTCGATACGTGGTGCTATCGTACGTCCATGTTAGTGGAGACTTCAACCCACGAAGGGTAACGGCTGCGAGAGTCCACGGAGGGCTCCACCCACAAGGGGTCCACGAAGAAGCGGTCTTGTCTATTCCACCACGGCTTCCGTTCACATAGGACTAGCCTCACTCACGGTAGATCTTCACGAAGTAGGCGATCTCCTTGCCCTTACAAACTTCTTGATTCAACTCCACTACACGAAGTAGCACGCTCCCAAGCGTCACCTATCCAATCTAGGAGGTACCACCCTCCAAAAGGTAATAGATGATGTAGAACGATGAATTCCTTGCTCTTGTGCTTCAAAAGATAGTCTCCACAACACTCAATCACTCTCTCACATATTTGGCATGGGTAGGAGAGATTGATATTGCGGAAAGCAACTTGGGGAGGCTAGAGATCAAGTTTCAAATGGTTGGATTGGAATCTCTTGATCTCAACACATGAGTAGTTGGCTCTCTCTCGGAAATATGGATCTGGCAAGTGTAAGTGTGTTCTGAGTGCTTCCTCTACGAATGAGAGGAGGTGAAGGGGTATATATAGGCATCTCTCAAAATCCAACCATTACAACATTATTGCTCAACTCGGTGACACCGAAATGAATCTTGATGGTACTGAGTTGCATTAAATGTGGCAACTTTTGAATTCTCGGTGAGACCGAATTATGAATTTGGTGGTACAGATACGATGACCTAGACCAGTTTCCAAATCTAGATGAGAACAGACGTATAGATTTATATATAGAAAGTGGTATTCGGGTTTCGGAATAGTTTTGGGGATTTCCTGTATTGTATCGGAAGTACCGAAAGGGTTCCGGGGGTCCATCGGGAGGGTCCCACCCACCCCGGGGGGGCACATGGGCCTAGGAGGTGGCGCACCAGCCCCTGGTGGGCTTGGGCAGCCAACCCCAAGAGGCCCATGCACCAAGACTTGATGGAGGAGGTGGAGGAGGTGTCCTCCCAAGGGTGTCCACCTCCCTTGTGGGAGGTGGACTCTCCCCCCACTTCGGCCGAACCCCTCCTCCTTGGAGGTTTTGAGGGCAGCCACCACCTAAAAAGCCATGTGCTGCCCGATCCTTCATAGATCGTCTTCTTCGTCTAGATTAATTCGGTAGAGCTCGACGAAGCCCTGCCAGATTAGTTCACCACCACCGCCACCACGCCGTCATGCTGCCGGAGAACTCATCTACCTCTTCGCCCCCTCGTGCTGGATCAAGAAGGCGGAGATCGTCATCAAGCTATACATGTGCTGAACGCGGAGGTGCCATCCGTTCGGCACTAGATCGTGATTGGATCGCGGGACGGCTTGCGATTTGGATCGGGAAGACGTTCAACTACATCAACCATGTTTCTTAACGCTTCCCGCTTAGCGATCTACAAGGGTGTGTGGATCCGATCTCTCCTCTTGTAGATGGTCATCACCACGGATATATCTTGTATGTGCATAGATTTTTTTTCATGCAACGTCCCCAACAAACGGCACCAACTGCGAGATCCCACACCCGTCATGTGGGTGATGCACACGCGTACAGAAGGACGACAGAGGCCGCGCAAGCCGGCGCGGACATGAAGGATTTCCTCTCCGATGATTAAAGTGCAGTGCTCGCAGCCCCTTCAAAAGCACGTTACCATAGCTTGCCATTTCGGTGAAAAAGGATAACGACGGATCAGCGCGGCAGGAGGAGGCCATCGCTAATTCCACAAACGCGTCACGAAGACTACTTTAGGAGGCGGAGACCTTCTTTTGTGAGGATTAGACTGAACTCCTACCCCCATTGAATTGTCGCCTCTGTACACCCTTTCCCGCTCATGTTTTCGGGGAAGAGGACCAAAGCACTACAAGAGGGGACGGGGTGCTTCCATGTAAGGGGATTGAGCCACCCCCTATCTCGTGTACTTGAGCTATAATCTCTCCGCCACAGAGCAATCCAATATATACATGAGTAGGGGTTTACACCACAGGTGATCCGAACCTGGGTAGCTCGCGCGTCTCCGTAGTCCCTAAGGAGAACGAGTGAGTTTGCCACTAATCTTACTGTGTTCACCGTCGTGTTGCGGGTTACCAAGCTAAATTCTCGAGATTTCGAACCCTAGTTCTTGAACACAGATCCCACACTCCGACAACCTTCACATGTGTGAAACTGACTGTAATTCAGGTTGAGTCACATCTTTAATATAATTGGCCGTCACCTGCAAAAAAACATTTTCAATGCTTTGGGTACATCTTATTTCAACATAAATGGATGAAGGAAGAATGCTTAAACACAAGTAAATTGCAAGAAATGTATATGTAGCACAGTGTGAACTTTATTGCTAATTCCATCGGAAGAATGTACATGGAGCCATCAAGAGAGAGGAAGACACACATCGTAGAAATCACAATCACTCTGACACTGTCATTGTCTGCTTATACAAATTACAATATTTTACATGTATCATGTTGTATTGTGTCCTAATGGTGCCCCTTTTTGGATTCAATCGGCCAAATCTAAGCCCTGATTAAACCCAAAAAACTCTAAAGAAAGAAAAGAATGGAGTTAACTCCCCGGCAACGGCGCCAGAAATTCTTCTTGCTACTTCTTGAGCTTGCGTTGGTTTTTCCCTTCAAGAGGAAAGGGTGATTCAACAAAGTAGAAATAAGTATTTCCCTCAGTTTGAGAACAAAGGTATCAATCCAGTAGGAGTATCAAGATGAGGCACCAATGAACATGCACAAAGACAAACAAACTTGCACTCAACGCGATAAAGGGGTTGTCAATCCCTTCATGATTACTTGCAAGGTGAGATCTGATAGTGATGAAAGGTAAATGTAAATAAAAGTGCAGCAAGGTACTTTTGGTATTTTTGTATGTAGATCTGAATATATGATGTGTAAAATAGACCCGGGGCCATATGTTCACTAGAGGCTTCTCTCATGATAGCAAGTATTACGGTGGGTGAACGAATAACTGTCGAGCAATTGATAGAATCGCGCAAAGTCATGACAATATCTAAGGCAATGATCATACATATAGGAATCACGTTCGAGACAAGTAGACCGATACTTTCTGCATCTACTACTATTACTCCACATATCGACCGCTATCCAGCATGCATCTAGTGTACTAAGTTCATAACAAACGGAGTAACGCCTTAAGCAAGATGACATGATGTAGAGGGATAAATTCATGTAATATGATATAAACCCCACCTTTTTACCCTTGATGGCAACAACATGATGCGTGCCTCGCTACCCCTTCTTTCACTAGGTGAGGACACCGCACGGTATGAACCCAAAACCAAGCACTTCTACCATTGCAAGAATTATAGATCAAGTTGGCCAAACGAAACCCATAACTCGAAGACAATCGCAAGGATACGAAATCATGCATATAAGAAATCAGAGGAGACTCAAATAATATTCATAGATAATCTGATCATAAATCCACAATTCATCGGATCTCGACAAACACACCGCAAAATATGTTGGGGAACGTCGCATGGGAAACAAAAAATTTCCTACGCGCACAAAGACCTATCATGGTGATGTCCATCTACGAGAGGGGATTTCCGATCTACGTACCCCTGTAGATCGTACAGCAGAAGCGTTAAGAAACGCGGTTGATGTAGTGGAACGTCCTCACGTCCCTCGATCCGCCCCACGAACCGTCCCGCGATCCGTCCCACGATCTAGTGCCGAACGGACGGCACCTCCGCGTTCAACACACGTACAGCTCGACGATGATCTCGGCCTTCTTGATCCAGCAAGAGAGACGGAGAGGTAGATGAGTTCTCCGACAGCGTGACAGCGCTCCGGAGGTTGGTGGTGATCTAATCTCAGCAGGGCTCCGCCCGAGCTCCGCAGAAACGCGATCTAGAGGTAAAACCGTGGAGGTATGTGGTCGGGCAGCCGTGGCAAAAGTCGTCTCAAATCAGCCCTAATAGCTCCATATATATAGGAGGAGGGGAGGGGAGGCTTGCCTTGAGGCTCAAGGAGCCCCAAGGGATGCGCCACCAAGGGAGGAGGAGTCCTCCTCCAATCCTAGTCCAACTAGGATTGGAAGGTGGAGTCCTTCTCTTCTTTCCCACATCCTTTTTTTTTCTTTTCTCTTTGATTTTCTATCTATGGCGCATAGGGCCTTCTTGGGCTGTCCGACCAGCCCACCAAGGGCTGGTGCACCACCCCCAAGGCCTATGGACTTCCCCGGGGTGGGCTGCCCCCCCCCCCCCCGGTGAACACCCGGAACCCATTCGTCATTCCCGGTACATTCCCGGTAACTCCGAAAACCTTCCGGTAATCAAATGAGGTCATCCTATATATCAATCTTCGTTTCCGGACCATTCCGGAAACCCTCGTGACGTCCGTGATCTCATCCGGGACTCCGAACAACATTCAGTAACCAACCATATAATTCAAATACGCATAAAACAATGTCGAACCTTAAGTGTGCAGACCCTGCGGGTTCGAGAACTATGTAGACATGACCCGAGTGACTCATCGGTCAATATCCAATAGCGGGACCTGGATGCCCATATTGGATCCCACATATTCTACGGAGATCTTATCGTCTGAACCTCACTGTCAAGGATTAATATAATCCCGTATGTCATTCCCTTTGTCCTTCGGTATGTTACTTGCCCGAGATTCGATCGTCAGTATCCCCATACCTATTTCAATCTCGTTTACCGGCAAGTCTGTTTACTCGTTCCGTAATACAAGATCCCGCAACTTACACTAAATTACATTGCTTGCAAGGCTTGTGTGTGATGTTGTATTATCGAGTGGGCCCCAAGATACCTCTCCGTCATACGGAGTGACAAATCTCAGTGTCGATCCATACTAACTCAACGGACACCTTCAGAGATACCTATAGAGCATCTTTATAGTCACCCAGTTACGTTGCGACGTTTGATACACAAAAAGCATTCCTCCGGTGTCAGTGAGTTATATGATCTCATGATCATAGGAACAAATACTTCACACATAGAAAACAGTAGCAACAAAATGACACGATCGACATGCTACGTCTATTAGTTTGGGTCTAGTCCATCACATGATTCTCCTAATGACGTGATCCAGTTATCAAACAACAACACCTTGTACATAGTCAGAAGTCCCTAACTATCTTTGATCAACTGGCTAGCCAACTAGAGGCTTGCTAGGGACAGTGTTTTGTCTATGTATCCACACATGTAAATGAGTCTTCATTCAATACAATTATAGCATGGATAATAAACGATTATGTTGATACAGGAATTATAATAATAACTATATTTATTATTGCCTCTAGGGCATAATTCCAACAGTCTCCCACTTGCACTAGAGTCAATAATCTAGCCCTCACATCATCATGCGAATTACATTGTAATAAATCTAACACCCATACAGTTCTGGTGTTGATCATGCTTTCGCCGTGGAAGAGGTTTAGTCAGCGGGTCTGCTACATTCAGATCCGTGTGCACTTTGCATATATTTACGTCCCCTCCTTCGACGTAGTCGCGGATGAGGTTGAAGCGTCGTTTGATGTGTCTGGACTTCTTGTGAAACCGTGGTTCCTTTGCTAAGGCAATGGCACCCGTGTTGTCACAGAACAAGGTTATTGGATTCAGTGCGCTTGGCACCACTCCAAGATCCGTCATGAACTACTTCATCCAGACACCCTCCTTAGCCGCCTCCGAGGCAGCCATGTACTCCGCTTCACATGTAGAATCAGCTACGACGCTTTGCTTGGAACTGCACCAGCTTACCGCACCCCATTAAGAATAAATACGTATCCGGTTTGCGACTTAGAATCGTCCGGATCTGTGTCAAAGCTTGCATCGACGTAACCTTTTACGGTGAGCTCTTCTTCACCTCCATACACGAGAAACATCTACTTAGTCCTTTTCAGGTACTTCAAGATATTCTTGACCGTTGTCCAGTGATCCACTCCTAGATTACTCTGGAACATACCTGCCATACTTATGGCCAGGCTAACGTCCGGTCTAGTGCACAGCATTGCATACATGATAGAACCTATGGCTGAAGCATAGGGGACGGAGCGCATATGCTCTCTATCTTCATCAGTTGCCGGGCACTGAGTCTTACTCAATCTCGTACCTTGTATAACTGGCAAGAACCCCTTCTTGGACTGTTCCATTTTGAACCTCTTCAAAACTTTATCAAGGTATGTGCTTTGTGAAAGTCCTATCAGGCGTTTTGATCTATCCATATAGATCTTAATGCCTAGAATGTAAGCAGCTTCTCCTAGGTCCTTCATAGAGAAACTTTTATTCAAGTAATCCTTTAGGCTCTCCAAAAAGTCTACGTTGTTTCCAATCAGCAATATGTCATCCACATATAATATTAGAAACGCCACAGAGCTCCCACTCACTTTCTTGTAAATACAAGATTCTCCAACCACTTGTATAAACCCAAATGCTTTGATCACCTCATCAAAGCGTTTGTTCCAACTCCGAGATGCTTGCACCAGTCCATAAATGGATCGCTGGAGCTTGCACACCTTGTTAGCATTCTTAGGATCGACAAAACCTTCGGGTTGCATCGTATACAATTCTTCCTTAAGGAAACCGTTAAGGAACGCCGTTTCGACATCCATCTGCCAGATTTCATAATCGAAAAATGCAGCTATTGCTAACATGATTCTGACGGACTTAAGCATCGCTACGGGTGAGAATGTCTCATCGTAGTCAACTCCTTGAACTTGTGAAAAACCCTTTGCCACAAGTCGAGCTTTATAAACGGTCACATTGCCGTCAGCGTCCGTCTTCCTCTTAAAGATCCATTTGTTCTGAATAGCTTTGCGGCCCTCAGGCAGTACCTCCAAAGTCCACACTTTGTTCTCATACATGGATCCTATCTCGGACTTCATGGCTTCTAGCCATTTGTTGGAATCTGGGCCCACCATTGCTTCTTCATAATTTGCAGGTTCATTGTTGTCCAACAACATGATTGATAAGACGGGATTACCGTACCACTCTGGAGCAGCACGTGGTCTCGTCGACCTGCGTGGTTCGACAGAAACTTGAACCGGAGTTTCATGATCATCATCATTAACTTCCTCCTCAACCGGCGTCGCAACGACAGAGGTTTCCCCTTGCCCTGCGCCACCATCCAGAGGGATGAGAGGTTCGACAACCTCGTCAAGTTCTATCTTTCTCCCACTCAATTCTCTTGAGAGAAACTCCTTCTCGAGAAAATCTCCGTTTTTAGCAACAAACACTTTGCCCTCGGATTTGAGATAGAAGGTGTACCCAACTGTCTCTTTCGGGTAACCTATGAAGATGCACTTTTCCGGTTTGGGTTCCAGCTTTTCAGGCTGAAGCTTTTTGACATAAGCATCACATCCCCAAACTTTAAGAAACGACAACTTTGGCCTTTTGCCATACCACAGTTCGTATGGTGTCGTCTCAACGGATTCGGATGGCGCCCTATTTAAAGTGAATGCAGCTGTTTCTAATGCATAACCCCAAAACGATAACGGCAAATCGGTAAGAGACATCATAGATCGCACCATCTCTAATAAAGTACGATTACGACGTTCGGACACACCATTACGCTGTGGTGTTCCAGGCGGTGTCAACTGTGAAACAATTCCACATTGTCTTAAGTGAGCACCAAACTCGAAACTCAGATATTCACCCCCACGATCAGACCGTAGGAACTTGATCTTCTTGTTACGATGATTTTCAACTTCACTCTGAAATTGCTTGAACTTTTCAAATGTTTCAGACTTGTGCTTCATTAAGTAGACATAACCATATCTACTCAAATCTTCAGTGAAGGTGAGAAAATAACGATATCCGCCGCGTGCCTCTACGCTCATCGGACCACACACATCGGTATGTATGATTTCCAACAAGTCACTTGCACGCTCCATTGTTCCAGAGAACGGAGTTTTAGTCATCTTGCCCATGAGGCATGGTTCACACGTGTCAAGTGAATCAAAGTCAAGTGACTCCAAAAGTCCATCGGCATGGAGTTTCTTCATGCGCTTTACACCAATATGACCTAAGCGGCAGTGCCGCAAAAATATGGCGCTATCATTGTTAACTCTAACTCTTTTGGTCTCAATGTTATGTATGTGTGTATCGCTATCAAGATTCAATATGAACAATCCTCTCACATTGGGTGCATGACCATAAAAGATGTTACTCATAGAAATACAACAACCATTATTCTCTGACTTAAAAGAGTAACCGTCTCGCAATAAACAAGATCCAGATATAATGTTCATGCTCAACGCAGGCACTAAATAACAATGATTCAAGTTCATAACTAATCCTGATGGTAACTGAAGTGAAACTATGCCAACGGCGATTGCATCAACCTTGGAACCATTTCCTACGCGCATCGTCACTTCATCTTTCGCCAGCCTTCGTCTATTCCGCAGTTCCTGTTTCGAGTTGCAAATATGAGCAACAGAACCGGTATCGAATACCCAGGCACTACTACGAGAGCCGGTTAAGTACACATCAATAACATGTATATCAAATATACCTGATTTTTCTTTGGCCGCCTTCTTATCTGCCATATACTTGGGGCAATTGCGCTTCCAGTGACCCATACCCTTGCAATAGTAACACTCTGTTTCAGGCTTAGGTCCAGCTTTGGGTTTATTCGTCGGATTGGCAACAGGCTTGCCGCTCTTCTTTGAATTACCCTTCTTGCCTTTGCCGTTTCTCTTGAAACTAGTGGTCTTATTCACCATCAACACTTGATGCTCTTTATGGAGTTCAGACTCTGCGACTTTCAGCATCGCAAACAACTCGCCGGGTGACTTGTTCATCCCTTGCATGTTGTAGTTCAACACAAAGCCTTTATAGCTTGGCGGCAGTGATTGAAGGATTCTGTCAGTGATAGCCTCTTGCGGGAGTTCAATCCCCAGCTCAGCTAGATGGTTTGAGTACCCAGACATTTTGAGCACATGTTCACTGACAGACGAGTTCTCCTCCATCTTGCAAGCATAGAATTTATCGGAGGTCTCATACCTCTCGATCCGGGCGTTCTTCTGAAAGATAAACTTCAACTCCTGGAACATCTCAAATGCTCCATGACGCTCAAAGCGACGTTGAAGTCCCGGTTCTAAGCCATACAAGACTGCACATTGAACTACTGAGTAGTCCTCCTTACGTGCTAACCAACCGTTCTTAACATCCTGATCAGCCATAGTGGGTGGTTCATCTCCTAGCGCAGCATTAAGGACATAATCCTTCTTCCCAGCTTGTAAGATTAGCTTAAGATTACGAGCCGAGTCTACAAAGTTGCTTCCATCATCTTTCAACTTAGCTTTCTCTAGGAACGTATTAAAATTCAGGGTGACTGTCGCGTGAGCCATGATCTACAACACAAATATATTCAAAATGGACTTAGACTATGTTCAAGATAATTAGAGTTTAACTTAATCAAATTATTCGCTAAACTCCCACTGAAAAAGTACATCTCTCTAGTCATTTGAGTGGTTCATGATCCACTTACACTAGCTCAAGTCCGATCATCACGTGAGTTGAGTATAGTTTCAGTGGTAAGCATCCCTATGCTAATCATATCATCTATATGATTCATGATCGACCTTTCGGTCTCATGTGTTCCAAGGCCATGTATGCACATGCTAGGCTCGTCAAGCTTAACCCGACTGTTTCGCGTGCGCAACTGTTTTGCACCCGTTGTATGTGAACGTTGAGTCTATCACACCCAATCATCACGTGGTGTCTCGAAACGACGAACTGTAGCAACGGTGCACAGTCGGGGAGAACACAATTTCGTCTTGAAATTTTTAGTGAGAGATCACCTCATAATGCTACCGTCGTTCTAAGCAAAATAAGGTGCATAAAAGGATTAACATCACATGCAATTCATAAGTGACATGATATGGCCATCATCACGTGCTTCTTGATCTCCATCACCAAAGCACCGACACGATCTTCTTGTCACCGGCGCCACACCATGATCTCCATCAACGTGTCGCCATCGGGGTTGTCGTGCTACTCATGCTATTACTACTAAAGCTACATCCTAGCAAAATAGTAAACACATCTGCAAGCACAAACATTAGTATAAAGACAACCCTATGGCTCCTGCCAGTTGCCGTACCATCGACGTGCAAGTCGATATTATCTATTACAACATGATCATCTCATACATCCAATATATCACATCACATCGTTGGCCATATCACATCACAAGCATACCCTGCAAAAACAAGTTAGACGTCCTCTAATTTTGTTGTTGCATGTTTTACGTGGTGACCATGGGTATCTAGTAGGATCGCATCTTACTTACGCAAACACCACAACGGAGATATATGAGTTGCTATTTAACCTCATCCAAGGACCTCCTCGGTCAAATTGATTCAACTAAAGTTGGAGAAACTGACACTTGCCAGTCATCTTTGAGCAACGGGGTTACTCGTAGCGATGAAACCAGTCTCTCGTAAGCGTACGAGTAATGTCGGTCCAAGCCGCTTCAATCCAACAATACCGCGGAATCAAGAAAAGACTAAGGAGGGCAGCAAAACGCACATCACCGCCCACAAAAACTTTTGTGTTCTACTCGAGAAGACATCTACGCATGTACCTAGCTCATGATGCCACTGTTGGGGAACGTCGCATGGGAAACAAAAAATTTCCTACGCGCACGAAGACCTATCATGGTGATGTCCATCTACGAGAGGGGATGTGTGTGTTGGAAATATGCCCTAGAGGCAATAATAAAATGGTTATTATCATATTTCCTTGTTCATGATAATCGTCTATTGTTCATGCTATAATTGTATTAACACGAAACAGTAATACATGTGTGAATAAATAGATCACAATGTGTCCCTAGCAAGACTATAGTTGGCTAGCTCGTTAGTCAATAGATGATCATGGTTTCCTGATCATGGGCATTAGATGTCATTGATAACGGGATCACATCGTTGGGAGAATGATGTGATGGACAAGACCCAATCCTAAGCCTAGCACTAGATCGTATTGTTCGTATGCTAATACTTTTCTAATGTCAAGTATCTTTTCCTTCGACCGTGAGATTGTGCAACTCCCGGATACCGTAGGAGTGCTTTGGGTGTATCAAACGTCACAACGTAACTGGGTGAGTATAAAGGTGCACTACGGGTACCTCCGAAAGTATCTGTTGGGTTGGTACGAATCGAGATCGGGATTTGTCACTCCGTATGACGGAGAGGTATCTCTGGGCCCACTCGGTAGAACATCATCATGAGCTCAATGTGACTAAGGAGTTAGTCACACGATGACGTGCTATGGAACGAGTAAAGAGACTTACCGGTAACGAGATTGAACAAGGTATAGGTATACCGACGATCGAATCTCGGGCAAGTTCTATACCGACAGACAAAGGGAATCGTGTACGTGATTGATTGAATCCTCGACATCGTGGTTCATACGATGAGATCACCGTGGAGCAAGTGGGAGCCACCATGGGTATGCAGACCCCGCTGATGGTTATTGGCCAGAGAGGTGTCTCGGTCATGTCTGCCTGTCTCCCGAACCCGTAGGGTCAATACACTTAAGGTTCGATGACGCTAGGGTTATAGGGAATTGTCATACGAGGTTACCGAAAGTTGTTCGGAGTCCCGGATGAGATCCCGGACGTCACGAGGAGCTCTAGAATGGTCTGGAGGTAAAGATTGATATATAGGACGGATGGTTTCGGATACCGGGAGTGTTTCGGGCATCACCGGTAACGTACCGGGACCACCGGGACCACCGGAGGTGGCCCCGGGGGACCACCAAAGGGGGGCAACGACCCCGGGAGATAAGGTGGGCCAAGTGGGGGTGGGAACCAGCCCCTAGGTGGGCTGGTGCGCCTCCCCACTCAGCCCATAGCGCAAGGGAGAGAAAGGGGGGCAAACCCTAGGCCAGGTGGGCCTAAGGCCCACCAGATGGTGCGCCACCCCCTCCTCCCCCTTCTGGCCGCCGCACCTCCCATCCGGGGGGGCTGCCGCACCCCCCTAGGGTGGGAACCCTACGGGTGGCACCCCCTCTCCCCATCCCCTATATATATCGGGCACTTTTGGCCATTGAGACACACGGTTTTTTCCCTCTCTCTCGGCGCAGCCCTGTTCTCCTTCCTCCTCCTCTCCGCCGGTGCTTGGCGAAGCCCTGCCGGGAGACCTCGTCTCTCCATCGACACCATGCCGTCATGTTTCTGGAGTTCTTCCCCAACCTCTCCCTCCTCCTTGCTGGATCAAGGTGTGGGAGACGTCACCGGGCTACACGTGTGTTGAACGCGGAGGTGCCGTTGTTCGGCACTAGATCGGAATCGCTACGAATACGACTCCATCAACCGCGTTATAGCAACGCTTCCGCTTAGCGATCTTCAAAGGTATGAAGATGCTCTTACCCCTCTCTCGTTGCTGGTCTCTCCATAGGAAGATCTGAATATGCGTAGGAAAATTTTGAATTTATGCTACGTTTCCCAACAGTGGCATCCGAGCCAGGTTTTCTATGCGTAGATTCTATGCACGAGTAGAACACAAAAGTTGTGGGCGATGATTTGTCAATTTGCTTGCCGCTACTAGTCTTATTCTTTTCCGGCGGTATTGTGGGATGAAGCGGCCCGGACCGACTTTACACGTACACTTACATGAGACTGGTTCCACCGACAGACATGCACATCGTGCATAAAGGTGGCTAGCGGGTGTCTGTCTCTCCTACTCTAGTCGGATTGGATTTGATGAAAAGGGTCCTTATGAAGGGTAAATAGCTTTGGCATATCATCATTGTGGCTGTCACGTAGGTAAGAAGGCGTTCTTGCTAGAAACCCAAATCAGCCACGTAAAACTTGCAACAACAATTAGAGGACGTCTAACTTGTTTTTGCAGGGTTTGACATGTGATGTGATATGGCCAAAGTTGTGATGTTGCATGTATGATGTATGATATGATCATGTTATTGTAATAGGTTTCACGACTTGCATGTCGATGAGTATGACAACCGGCAGGAGCCATAGGAGTTGTCTTAATTTATTGTATGAGATGCAACGCCATGTGCTTACTACTTTTACTTCATTGCTAACGGTTAGCTATAGTAGTAGTGATAGTAGTAGTTGGCGTGACGACTTCACGGAGACACGATGATGGAGATCATGATGATGGAGATCATGGTGTCACGCCGGTGACGATGATGATCATGCGATGCCTGAAGATGGAGATCGAAAGAGCAAAGATGATAATGGCCATATCATGTCACTATATGATTGCATTGTGATGTTTATCATGTTTTACATCTTATTGCTTAAAACGACGGTAGCATAATAAGATGCTCCCTCTTAAAATTTCAAGAACGTATTCCCCTAAGTGTGCACCGTTGCGAAGGTTCGTTGTCTCGAAGCACCCCGTGATGATCGGGTGTGATAGATTCTAACGTTCGCATACAACGGGTGTAAGCCAGATTTACACACGCGAAACACCTAGGTTGACTCGACGAGCTTAGCATGTACAGACATGACCTCGAATAAAAGAGACCGAAAGGTCGAACATGAGTCGTATGGTTGAATACGATCAGCATGAAGTTGCTCACCATGGTGACTAGTCCGTCTCACGTGATGATCGGACACGGGTTAGTCAACATGGATCATGTATCACTTAGATGACTAGAGGGATGTCGATTTAAGTGGGAGTTCATACTTAATTTGATTAAATGAACTTAATTGTCATGAACTTAGTCTAAAAGTTGTCTTTATAAATATTGTAGATGTCCAACGTCAACCTCAACTTCAACGCATTCCTAGAGAAAAACAAGCTGAAAGATGATGGTAGCAACTATGCGGACTGGGTTCGCAACTTGAAGCTCATCCTTGAAGCAGCTAAAAAGGCTTATGTCCTTAATGCACCGCTAGGTGACCCTCCCGCTCCCGCAGCAGCCCGGGACATTCTGAACGTCTGGCAAACGCGGAGTGATGACTACTCTCTAGTCAGGTGTGGCATGTTATACAGTTTAAAAACGGGGCTCCAAAGGCGTTTTGAGCAACACGGGGCATATGAGATGTTCCAGGAGCTGAAGCTAGTTTTTCAAGCTCATGCCCGTGTCGAGAGATATGAAGTCTCCGACAAGTTCTTTAGCTGTAAGATGGAGGAGAACAGTTCTGTCAGTGAGCACATACTCAAAATGTCTGGGTTACACGGTCGACTGACTTCACTTGGAGTCGAACTTCCGGATGATGCTATAATTGACAGAATTCTCCAGTCTCTCCCACCAAGCTACAAAGGCTTTGTGCTTAACTACAACATGCAAGGGATGGAGAAGACCATTCCCGAGTTGTACTCGATGCTCAAGTCTGCAGAAGTAGAAATCAAGAAGGAGCATCAAGTGTTGATGGTCAACAAGACCACTAGTTACAAAAAAGGCAGGGGTAAGAAGAACTTCAAGAAAGACGGCAAAGTTGTTGCCGCGCCCGGTAAGCCAGATGCCGGGAAGAAGAAAAAGAACGGACCCAAGCCTCAGACTGAGTGCTTCTATTGCAAGGGAAAGGGTCACTGGAAGCGGAACTGCCCCCAAATACTTAGCGGACAAGAAGGCCGGCAACGTTAAAGGTATATGTGATATACATGTTATTGATGTGTACCTTACCAGCGCTCGTAGTAGCTCCTGGGTATTTGATACCGGTGCTGTTGCTCACATTTGCAACTCAAAGCAGGAACTGCGGAATAAGCGGAGACTGGCCAAGGACGAGGTGACGATGCGCGTCGGGAATGGTTCAAAGGTCGATGTGATCGCCGTCGGCACGCTACCTCTACATCTACCGTCGGGATTAGTTTTAAACCTTAATAATTGTTATTTAGCACCAGCTTTAAGCATGAACATTGTATCAGGGTCTTGCTTAATGCGAGACGGCTACTCATTTAAGTCAGATAATAATGGTTGTTCTATTTATATGAGTGATATGTTTTATGGTCATGCTCCGCTGGTGAATGGTTTATTCTTGATGAATCTCGATCGTGATGTTACACATATTCATAGTGTGAGTACCAAAAGATCAAAGTTGATAATGATAGTCCCACATACTTGTGGCACTGCCGCCTTGGTCATATCGGCGTTAAGCGCATGAAGAAGCTCCATACTGATGGACTATTAGAGTCTCTTGAATTTGAATCATTTGACACATGCGAACCGTGCCTCATGGGCAAGATGACTAAGACTCCATTCTCAGGAATAATGGAGAGAGCAACCGACTTATTGGAAATAATACATACTGATGTGTGTGGTCCAATGAACGTTGAAGCTCGCGGTGGTTATCGTTATGTTCTCACTCTCACCGATGATTTGAGTAGTTATGGGTATATCTACTTGATGAAGCACAAATCTGAGACGTTTGAAAGGTTCAAGGAATTTCAGAGTGAGGTTGAGAATCAACGTGACAGAAAAATTAAATGTCTACGATCTGATCGTGGAGGAGAATATTTGAGTCACGAGTTTGGCACACACCTAAGGAAGTGTGGAATCGTTTCACAACTGACGCCGCCTGGCACACCCCAGCGCAACGGAGTGTCTGAACGTCGTAATCGCACTTTATTAGATATGGTACGATCTATGATGTCTCTCACCGACTTACCACTATCATTTTGGGGATACGCATTAGAAACTGCAGCATTCACTTTAAATAGGGCACCGTCTAAATCCGTTGAGACGATACCGTATGAACTATGGTTTGGCAAGAAACCTAAGTTGTCGTTTCTTAAAGTTTGGGGCTGCGATGCTTATGTGAAGAAACTTCAACCAGAAAAGCTCGAACCCAAAGAGGAGAAATGCGTATTCATAGGATACCCTAAGGAAACTATTGGGTATACCTTCTATCTTAGATCCGAAGGTAAAACCTTTGTTGCCAAGAACGGATCCTTTCTAGAGAAAGAGTTTCTCTCGAAAGAAGTAAGTGGGAGGAAGGTAGAACTTGATGAGGTAATTACACCCCCTCTCGAACAAGAAAGTAGCGCAGCGCGGGAAGTTGTTCCTCTGGCGCCTACACTGACTGAAGAGGAAGTTAATGATGATGATCATGAAGCTTCGGATCAAGTTACTACTGAACCGCGAAGGTCCACAAGGGCACGCTCCGCACCAGAATGGTACGGCAACCCTGTGATGGAAATCATGTTGTTAGACAACGGTGAACCTTCGAACTATGAAGAAGCGATGGCGGGCCCGGATTCCAACAAATGGCTTGAGGCCATGAAATCCGAGATAGGATCCATGTATGAGAACAAAGTATGGACTTTGGTGGACTTGCCCAATGACCGGCGAGCCATAGAAAATAAATGGATCTTCAAGAAGAAGACTGATGCCCAATGACCGCCCACAAAAACTTTTGTGTTCTACTCGAGAAGACATCTACGCATGTACCTAGCTCATGATGCCACTGTTGGGGAACGTCGCATGGGAAACAAAAATTTTCCTACGCGCACGAAGACCTATCATGGTGATGTCCATCTACGAGAGGGGATGTGTGTGTTGGAAATATGCCCTAGAGGCAATAATAAAATGTTTATTATCATATTTCCTTGTTCATGATAATCGTCTATTGTTCATGCTATAATTGTATTAACAGGAAACAGTAATACATGTGTGAATAAATAGATCACAATGTGTCCCTAGCAAGCCTCTAGTTGGCTAGCTCGTTAGTCAATAGATGATCATGGTTTCCTGATCATGGGCATTAGATGTCATTGATAACGGGATCACATCATTGGAAGAATGATGTGATGGACAAGACCCAATCCTAAGCCTAGCACTAGATCGTATTGTTCGTATGCTAATACTTTTCTAATGTCAAGTATCTTTTCCTTCGACCGTGAGATTGTGCAACTCCCGGATACCGTAGGAGTGCTTTGGGTGTATCAAACGTCACAACGTAACTGGGTGAGTATAAAGGTGCACTACGGGTACCTCCGAAAGTATCTGTTGGGTTGGTACGAATCGAGATCGGGATTTGTCACTCCGTATGACGGAGAGGTATCTCTGGGCCCACTCGGTAGAACATCATCATGAGCTCAATGTGACTAAGGAGTTAGTCACACGATGACGTGCTACGGAACGATTAAAGAGACTTACCGGTAACGAGATTGAACAAGGTATAGGTATACCGACGATCGAATCTCGGGCAAGTTCTATACCGACAGACAAAGGGAATCGTGTACGGGATTGATTGAATCCTTGACATCGTGGTTCATCCGATGAGTTCATCCTGGAGCAAGTGGGAGCCACCATGGGGTCCAGACCCCGCTGATGGTTATTGGCCAGAGAGGTGTCTCGGTCATGTCTGCCTCTCTCCCGAACCCGTAGGGTCTACACACTTAAGGTTCGATGACGCTAGGGTTATAGGGAATTGTTATACGAGGTTACCGGAAGTTGTTCGGAGTCCCGGATGATATCCCGGACGTCACGAGGAGCTCCGGAATGGTCCGAAGGTAAAGATTGATATATAGGACGGATGGTTTCGGATACCGGAAGTGTTTCGGGCATCACCGGTAACGTACCGGGACCACCGGGACCACCGGAGGTGGCCCCGGGGGACCACCGAAGGGGGGCAACGACCCCGGGAGATAAGGTGGGCCAAGTGGGGGTGGGAACCAGCCCCTAGGTGGGTTGGTGCGCCTCCCCACTCAGCCCATAGCGCAAGGGAGAGAAAGGGGGGCAAACCCCACGCCAGGTGGGCCTAAGGCCCACCAGATGGTGCGCCACCCCCTCCTCCCCCTTCTGGCCGCCGCACCTCCCATCTGGGGGGGCTGCCGCACCCCCTAGGGTGGGAACCCTAGGGGTGGCACCCCCTCTCCCCTTCCCCTATATATATCGGGCACTTTTGGCCATTGAGACACACGGTTTTTTCCCTCTCTCTCGGCGCACCCGTGTTCTCCTTCCTCCTCCTCTCCGCCGGTGCTTGGCGAAGCCATGCCAGGAGGCCTCGTCTCTCCATCGACACCACGCCGTCGTGTTGCTGGAGTTCTTCCCCAACCTCTCCCTCCTCCTTGCTGGATCAAGGTGTGGGAGACGTCACCGGGCTACACGTGTGTTGAACGCGGAGGTGTCGTTGTTCGGCACTAGATCGGAATCACCACGATTACGACTCCATCAACCGCGTTATAGCAACGCTTCCGCTTAGCGATCTTCAAAGGTATGAAGATTCTCTTACCCCTCTCTCGTTGCTGGTCTCTCCATAGGAAGATCTGAATATGCGTAGGAAAATTTTGAATTTATGCTACGTTTCCCAACAGTGTGATCTACGTACCCTTGTAGACCATACAGCAGAAGCGTTAGTGAACGCCGTTGATGTAGTGGAACGTCCTCACGTCCCTCGATCCGCCCCGCGAACCGTCCCGCGATCAGTCCCACGATCTAGTGCCGAATGGACGGCACCTCCGCGTTCAGCACACGTACAGCTCGACGATGATCTCGGCCTTCTTGATCCAGCAAGAGAGACGAAGAGGTAGAAGAGTTCTCCGGCAGCGTGACGGCGCTCCGGAGGTTGGTGATTATCTCGTCTCAGCAGGCTCCGCCCGAGCTCCGCAGAAACGCGATCTAGAGGAAAAACCGTGGAGGTATGTGGTCGGGCTGCCGTGGAAAAGTCGTCTCAAATCAGCCCTAAAACCTCCGTATATATAGGTGGGAGAGGGGGGACCTTGCCTTGGGGCTCAAGGAGCCCCAAGGGGGTCGGCCGAGCCAAAGGGGGGAAGGACTCCCCCCCAAACCGAGTCCTATTTGGTTTGGTGGGTGGAGTCCTTCTTTCCTTTCCCACCTCCTCCTTTTTTTTCTTTTCTCTTTGATTTTTCTTCCAATGTGCATAGGGCCCTTTTGGGCTGTCCCACCAGCCCACTAAGGGCTGATGCGCCACCCTCAAGGCCTATGGGCTTCCCGGGGTGGGTTGCCCCCCCCCCCCCCCGGTGAACTCCCGGAACCCATTCGTCATTCCCGGTACATTCCCGGTAACTCCGAAAACCTTCCGGTAATCAAATGAGGCCATCCTATATATCAATCTTTGTTTCCGGACCATTCTGGAAACCCTCGTGACGTCCGTGCTCTCATCCGGGACTCCGAAAAACATTCGGTAACCAACCATATAACTCAAATACGCATAAAACAACGTCGAACCTTAAGTGTGCAGACCCTGCGGGTTCGAGAACTATGTAGACATGACCCGAGAGACTCCTCGGTCAATATCCAATAGCGGGACCTGGATGCCCATATTGGATCCTACATATTCTACGAAGATCTTATCATTTGAACCTCAGTGCCAAGGATTCATATAATCCCGTATGTCATTCCCTTTGTCCTTCGGTATGTTACTTGCCCGAGATTCGATCGTCAGCATCCGCATACCTATTTCAATCTCGTTTACGGCAAGTCTCTTTACTCGTTCCGTAACACAAGATCCCGCAACTTACACTAAGTTACATTGCTTGCAAGGCTTGTGTGTGATGTTGTATTACCGAGTGGGCCCCGAGATACCTCTCCGTCACACGGAGTGACAAATCCCAGTCTTGATCCATACTAACTCAACGAACACCTTCGGAGATACCTGTAGAGCTCTTTATAGTCACCCAGTTACGTTGCGACGTTTGATACACACAAAGTATTCCTCTGGTGTTAGTGAGTTATATGATCTCATGGTCATAGGAACAAATACTTGACACGCAGAAAACAGTAGCAACAAAATGACACGATCAACATGCTACGTCTATTAGTTTGGGTCTAGTCTATCACGTGATTCTCCTAATGACGTGATCCAGTTATCAAGAAACAACACCTTGTTTATAATCAGAAGACACTGACTATCTTTGATCAACTCGCTAGCCAACTAGAGGCTTGCTAGGGACAGTGTTTTGTCTATGTATCCACACATGTAAATGAGTCTTCATTCAATACAATTATAGCATGTATAATAAACGATTATCTTGATACATGAATTATAATAATAACTATATTTATTATTGCCTCTAGGGCATAATTCCAACAGTTCTGGTGTTGATCATGCTTTGCCCGTGGAAGAGGTTTAGTCAGCGGGTCCTACATTCAGATCCGTGTGCACTTTGCATATATTTACGTCCTCCCCCTCGACGTAGTCGCGGTTGAGGTTGAAGCGTCGTTTGATGTTTCTGGTCTTCTTATGAAACCGTGGTTCCTTTGCTAAGGCAATGGCACCCGTGTTGTCACAAAACAAGGTTATTGGATTCAGTGCGCTTGGCACCACTTCAAGATCCGTCATGAACTGCTTCATCCAGACACCCTCCTTAGCCGCCTCCGAGGCAGCCATGTACTCCGCTTCACATGTAGAATCAGCTACGACGCTTTGCTTGGAACTGCACCAGCTTACCGCACCCCTATTAAGAATAAATACATATCCGGTCTGCGACTTATCGTCGTCCGGATCTGTGTCAAAGCTTGCATCGACGTAACCCTTTACGGCAAGCTCTTCGTCACCTCCATACACGAGAAACATCTCCTTAGTCCTTTTCAGGTACTTCAGGATATTCTTGACCGCCGTCCAGTGATCCACTCCTGGATTACTCTGGAACCTGCCTGCCATACTTATGGCCAGGCTAACGTCCGGTCTAGTGCACAACATTGCATACATGATAGATCCTATGGCTGAAGCATAGGGGACGGTGCTCATATGCTCTCTATCTTTATCAGTTGCTGGGCACTGAGTCTTACTCAATCTTGTACCTTGTAAAACTGGCAACAACCCTTTCTTGGTCTGTTCCATTTTGAACCTCTTCAAAACTTTATCAAGGTATGTGCTTTGTGAAAGTCCTATCAGGCGTTTTGATCTATCCATGTAGATCTTAATGCCTAGAATGTAAGCAGCTTCTCCTAGGTCCTTCATAGAGAAACTTTTATTCAAGTAATCCTTTATGCTCTCCAAAAACTCTACGTTGTTTCCAATCAGTAATATGTCATCCACATATAATATTAGAAACGCCACAGAGCTCCCACTCACTTTCTTGTAAATACAAGATTCTCAAACCACTTGTATAAACCCAAATGCTTTGATCACCTCATCAAAGCGTTTATTCCAACTCCGAGATGCTTGCACCAGTCCATAAATGGATCGCTGGAGCTTGCATACCTTGTTAGCATTTTTAGGATCGACAAAACCTTCGGGTTGCATCATATACAACTCTTCCTTAAGGAATCCGGTAAGGAACGCCGTTTTGACATCCATCTGCCATATTTCATAATCGAAAAATGCAGCTATTGCTAACATGATTCTGACGGACTTAATCATCGCTACGGGTGAGAATTTTTCATCGTAGTCAACTCCTTGAACTTGTGATAAAACCCTTTGCCACAAGTCGAGCTTTATAAACGGTCACATTGCCGTCAGCGTCCGTCTTCTTCTTGAAGATCCATTTGTTCTGAATAGACTTGCGGCCCTCAGGTAGTACTTCCAAAGTCCACACCTTGTTTTCATACATGAATCCTATCTCGGACTTCATTGCCTCCAGCCATTTGTTGGAATCTGGTCCCACCATTGCTTCTTCATAATTTGTAGGTTCATTGTTGTCTAACAACATGATTGACAAAACGGGATTACCGTACCACTCTGGAGAAGCACGTGGTCTCGTCGACCTACGCGGTTCGATAGGAACTTGAACCGGAGTTTCATGATCATCATCATTAACTTCCTCCTCAACCGGCATCGCAACAACAGGGGTTTCCCCTTGCCCTGCGCCACCATCCAGAGGGATGAGAGGTTCGACAACCTCATCAAGTTCTATCTTCCTCCCACTCAATTCTCTCGAGAGAAACTCCTTCTCGAGAAAAGCTCCATTTTTAGCAACAAACACTTTGCCCTCGGATTTGAGATAGAAGGTGTACCCAACTGTCTCTTTTGGGTAACCTATGAAGATGCACTTTTCCGCTTTGGGTTCCAGCTTTTCAGGCTGAAGCTTTTTGACATAAGCATCACATCCCCAAACTTTAAGAAACGACAACTTTGGCCTTTTGCCATACCACAGTTCGTATGGTGTCGTCTCAACGGATTTTGATGGTGCCCTATTTAAAGTGAATGCAGCTGTGTCTAATGCATAACCCCAAAACGATAACGGCAAATCGGTAAGAGACATCATAGATCACACCATCTCTAATAAAGTATGATTACGACGTTCGGACACACCATTACGCTGTGTTGTTCCAGGCGGTGTCAACTGTGAAACAATTCCACATTGTCTTAAGTGAGCACCAAACTCGAAACTCAGATATTCACCCCCACGATCAGACCGTAGGAACTTGATCTTCTTGTTACGATGATTTTCAACTTCACTCTGAAATTGCTTGAACTTTTCAAATGTTTCAGACTTGTGCTTCATTAAGTAGACATAACCATATCTACTCAAATCGTCAGTGAAGGTGAGAAAATAACAATATCCGCCGCGTGCCTCCACGCTCATCGGACCGCACACATCGGTATGTATGATTTCCAACAAGTCACTGACACGCTCCATTGTTCCGGAGAACGGAGTTTTAGTCATCTTGCCCATGAGGCATGGTTCGCACGTGTCAAGTGAATCAAAGTCAAGTGACTCCAAAAGTCCATCGGTATGGAGTTTCTTCATGCGCTTTACACCAATATGACCTAAGCGGCAGTGCCACAAAAACATGGCGCTATCATTGTTAACTCTAACTCTTTTGGTCTCAATGTTATGTATATGTCTATTATCACTATCAAGATTCAATATGAACAATCCTCTCACATTGGGTGCATGACCATAAAAGATGTTACTCATAGAAGTAGAACAACCATTATTCTCTGACTTAAAAGAGTAACCGTCTCACAATAAACAAGATCCAGATATAATGTTCATGCTCAACGCAGGCACTAAATAACAATTATTCAAGTTCATAACTAATCCTGATGGTAACTGAAGTGAAACTGTGCCGACGGCGATTGCATCAACCTTGGAACCATTTCCTACGCGCATCGTGTCACGCCCAAGATGCGACCCTATCCTCAATTTGGCACGAAGGCCTCGTCAGGGATAGAAGCGCATCTTGTCGTGTCGCAAGAATGGATATCGTTACAAGTACATATACTGAAAAGAAGAGTTATATATACAGAGTTGGCTTACACTCGCCACAAGCTACATCAGAGTCACATCAGTACATTACATAATCATCAAGAGTAAGAGCAGGGTCCGACTATGGACGAAAACAAACAAAAAAAGAAGAACGATGTCCATCCTTGCTATCCCAGGCTGCCGGCCTGGAACCCATCCTAGATCGATGAAGAAGAAGAAGAAGAAGCAAACCAAATGTACAATCAAAGCGCTCGCGTCAAGTAACCTTTACATGTATCTGCAACTGGTGTTGTAGTAATCTGTGAGCCACAGGGGACTCAGCAATCTCATTTCCAAAGGTATCAAGACTAGCAAAGCTTACTGGGTGAGGTATGGTTAAGTGGTGAGGTTGCAGCAGCGGCTAAGCATATATGAGGTGGCTAAACTTACGAGTACAAGGAATAAGAGGGGGAAGATCTACGCATAACGGACGAGAACTACTGATGATCAGATGAATGATCCTGAACACCTACCTACGTCAGACATAACCCCACCGTGTCCTCGATCGGAGAAGGAACTCACGAAAGAGACAGTCACGGTTACGCACACAGTTGGCAAGTTTTTAATTAAGTTAACTTCAAGTTATCTAGAACCAGTGTTAAACAAAGTTTCCACGTTGCCACATAACCGCGGGCAAGGCTTTCCGAAAGATTTAACCCTGCAGGGGTGCTCCAACTAGTCCATCACAAATTACCACAAGCCGCATAGAAATCCTCAATCACGAAGCTCGCGATCTCGTCGGATTCCCTAGTGGAAAGCTTCAACTCTGAGATTACCCAAAGCATCAACGGAATCCCGATGCACAAGATATCTCGTCAAAGGTAAAACTAATCCAGCAAGGCCGCCCGGCGTGTCGACGATCCCGATAGGAGCCGCGTATCTCGTTCTCAAGACACGACGGATAAGCGACGCGTACGAGTGCCAAACCTCGAGTTTCCTCGTGGTGGCCCCTCACAGTGCTCTGTTTTGGACCAACACTCATGAGGAGCACTGGCCCGGGGGTTGATTAAATTATCCTCGGGGCCTGGGAAGTCCCTATGCAATTTTTATTAGGTGATTAGGCAAATGTAGTACCAAAGTTGGGCCTTGCCAGACCAGCTTTAATATAGAACGAATTATCAAGGGGGTCCCCATAACAACCCCGATCGTGTTAGGAGCGCTCAATTATGGAACATAACACCGGTAGCCGGAAACTAAGGGGGCAAAGGTGGAACAAAACACCAGGCTAGAAAGGCCGAGCCTTCCACCTTTTACCAAGTATATAGGTGCATTAACTTAAATAGCATTTAAATATGGCGATATAAGAAGGAACCCATGCTTTCACATGGAAGCAACTGCACCTGCAACTAGCAACGCTAACACAGGGTTAAGCAAGCGGTAACATAGCCAATCAGTGGTTTGCTAGGTCGAACAGGTTGAAGGTTTTCATGGCATTGTTGAGAGGCTGAAATTTAACATGTGGTAGGCAACGAGACATAAACGATAGAAGCGGTAAACTAGCATGGCAATGATAGTAATGGTATCTGGGGAAATGATCATCTTGCCTGAGATCCTGCTTGGAAGAAGAACAACTCGGAGAACCAGATGAACGGACGTAGTCAAACGGGTCCTCACATACCGACACGCTTGCGGAACTCTATCGGAACAGAGCAAACTGGAAACAAACATCAACACAAATATTCACCACACGATGCACAACATGATGCATAACCTACTATGATGCATGATCAGTTCATTGATGCAAGAGATGGCATGGCATTTCACCTCACGCAAACACTACACATTAAATGAAGCTCGATATGCAACGGGTTGCATATCGGCAAAACTCCACGATTAACTAATTAATTCACTCCCGATTATTTAACACGCAATATTAAATGTGGTTAACATGGCAAGGGGTGAAGCGGTGATCCTACAAGTCATCCTAGTCGGTTTAACTCGCGGAACATGGAACGAGCTACGGCACAAGAACATGCAACACCAGATAACATGCCATGAATGCGACATGCATGCAAGTTACAACATCACGACAAGAAGAGAAAGAAGCAGGTGTCGCCACGGCGAGCGAGAGGGAACCATGGCGGCAAAACAGAAACGATGCCACGGCAACGTTCCTATCCCGACAACTCGTCGCGATCTCGGTGCCACGATCTGGAAGCGTGTGTGGAAACGTTAAATAAAGATGGGGTGATCCCGTATCTCGGGTTCCCATGTGTCGAGGCACGACGAAAGAAGACAACGGGAAACGGGCAACATACGGTGCATACATACATACATCTCACACACCATATGCGTTCGGTACACGACACGTCTCATTGGTATACCTTCGACGCGTGCATATCGGAGCGGATCGGTTCGTAGCGGACGTCGTGGAAGTAGTCGTACACGCGCCGGTAGTTGAAGTAGTGGTACACGGTCTCGTCGACGGTAGTCGTTCGCTCGGCGTCGTGGTTCTCGGGTGTTCGGCGACGTCGAGGAAGACGAACTCGTTTCCGGGGGTCGTCGAGGGCATCGTGGTACCCGCGGAGAACTTGCTGTCGACCCACGACATGCGGGGATGGTGCTCGTGGCGACGCAAGCGGCAACACAGCAAAAATGCAACGGCGCCGGCAAACAACGGCAAGCAGCAAAGCAGCAGCTACACGGCACGGCTGCACATGTAAGCAGTGGCAGCAACGACAACGCCAACAGCTAGATACCTACATGCAGCAGCAACAAGTCGGCAGCGCAGCAGGCAGCAACATGCATCACGCAGCTACTAGCAACATCTTGTAGCAGCAACAACTAGGCAGCAGCAAGAGCACAGCAGCGACATCACCAGCGACTAGTAGCTAAGCAGCATCAAGCAGCAACGACAGCAAGTAACAACAGCAAGCAGCCGGCACAGCAGCAAGCAATCGGCAGCGGCTAGCGGACCACAACAACATCAAGCACGCAGCAACAACCAGCTAGGCGCAGCAGCAGCATACACAGCAGCACATCGGGCACAACCATCTCACGCAGCAGCAGCAAAAACGCAACAGCAATAGGAACGGCAACGCCAGCAGGCAACATCATTAGGCAGCAGTAAGACGCACAGCAACAGCAAACGGCCAGCAGCTAGCAAGCAGCGGCATGCACGGCAGCAGCAGCAGCGGGCAGCGACAGCAACAGCTCGGCTGGCGGAGCAAAAGGAAGGAGGAGGCCGGGCCATGGCAAGCTTGACGACGAGGCGAACAACCGGCGGCTGCACGAGCTCGCGAGGCTGCGCGCATGGAGGCGAGCACGCGGGGCTGGAGGGAACGGCCACGGCGGGCAGCGCGGCGCGGGGAGGCGAGCCACCTGAGGAGGAGGGGCGAGGCCATGGCGACGCCGGTGGAAGGCGAGCATGGCGGCCAGGGCGTCGAGCTCCTGCGGCAGGCGAGGGAAACGGGGCGAGCACGCGGGGAGGGGAGCAGGCGCGCGGCGGCGGGCATGGCGGGGCGAGGCCGGCGGCGACGCGCAGGTAGGCGGGCGCTAGCACTGGCAGCGGGGAAGCACGGGATGCAGGGCTACGCGGGGCTGGGAATCGGGTAGAGAGGAGATGACGGTGCTCGGGGGGGAGACCAGAGATGGATCGAGGGGGCTAGGGCAGGGTCTGCTGGGCCTGGCCGGTTGCCTCCCTTGGGCCTGGGAACTCCCTCTCTCTTTTTGCTATTTTTTTATACTTTTAAAAACAGAAAACCCAAACAAAAGAAAAGGAAAAAAAAGAAGGTTTTAATAAAATAAGAAAAAAATGCCTTTTGACTTCTTGAAAATAAAATATACCCCAACTATAAGGATAGCTTGGGCATTTTTTTAAACGAATAAAAATAACCTTTTGAAGAATTAAAAAAAAAAACCTTTTACAAAAGATAAAATAAAACCCCTTTTATCTAAAGAAAAATAAAGGCCCTGTTAAAGAAGAAAATAAAATGATACTCTGTTATGAAAATAAACAAAAGGAAAAAAATAAAGGAAACCCAAGGGGTTGCCCCCACATTTAACAAAGGATTTTAAAAGAAGACGAACTTGTTTTAAAAGGGGTTAAAACCGAAACCTCAACGCAACCACGAAATAAAATAAGAGGGGAGAGAAGGTTTAGGTCCGCGGTGCAACAAGGTTTAGCTGTGGCTCTCGCGCACCCTCTCTCAACGCTCCAATAAAACAACGCCACTCACAAGGCACTAACACCCAACAACACGGCAACAAGCAACACCGACAAAACATAGTTGACATGATGCCATGCATGATGCGATGATGCAAACTACATGACGATGCAACGAATAAATCTAATCACACGACGGAAACGGAATAGAAGGGAAAATCTTCTGGAACGTTGGCATCGGGCTGTCACACATCGTCACTTCATCTTTCGCCAGCCTTCGCCTATTCCACAGTTCCTGTTTCGAGTTGCAAATATGAGCAACAGAACCGGTATTGAATACCCAGGCACTACTACGAGAGCCGGTTAAGTACACATCAATAACATGTATATCAAATATACCTGATTTTTCTTTGGCCGCCTTCTTATCAGCCAGATACTTGAGGCAGTTGCGCTTCCAGTTACCCATACCCTTGCAATAGTAGCACTCTGTTTCAGGCTTAGGTCCAGCTTTGGGTTTCTTCGTCGGATTGGCAATAGGCTTGCCGCTCTTCTTTGAATTACCCTTCTTCCCTTTGCCGTTTCTCTTCAAACTAGTGGTCTTATTCACCATCAACACTTGATGCTCTTTACGGAATTCAGACTCTGCGACTTTCAGCATCGCAAACAACTCGCCGGGTGACTTGTTCATCCCTTGCATGTTGTAGTTCAACACAAAGCCCTTATAGCTTGGCGGTAGTGATTGAAGAATTCTGTCAGTGATAGCCTCTTGCGGGAGTTCAATCCCCAGCTCAGCTAGACGATTTGAGTACCCAGAAATTTTGAGCACATGTTCACTGACAGACGAATTCTCCTCCATCTTGCAAGCATAGAATTTATCGGAGGTCTCATACCTCTCAATCCGGTCGTTCTTCTGAAATATAAACTTCAACTCCTAGAACATATCATATGCTCCATGACGCTCAAAGCGACGTTGAAGTCCCGGCTCTAAGCCATACAAGACTGCACATTGAACTACTGAGTAGTCCTCCTTACTTGTTAACCAAGCGTTCTTAGCATCTTGGTCAGCCGTAGCGGGTGGTTCATCTCCTAGCGCAGCATTAAGGACATAATCCTTCTTCCCAGCTTGTAGGATCAACTTAAGATTACGAACCCAGTCTACAAAGTTGCTTCCATCATCTTTCAACTTAGATTTCTCTAGGAACGTATTAAAATTCAGGGTACCTGTCGCGTGAGCCATGATCTACAACACAAATATATTCAAAGTGGACTTAGACTATGTTCAAGATAATTAGAGTTTAACTTAATCAAATTATTTGCTAAACTCCCACTCAAAAATACATCTCTCTAGTCATTTGAGTGGTTCATGACCCACTTACACTAGCTCAAGTCCGATCATCACGTGAGTTGAGTATAGTTTCAGTGGTAAGCATCCCTATGCTAATCATATCAACTATATGATTCATGATCGACCTTTCGGTCTCATGTGTTCCGAGGCCATGTCTGCACATGCTAGGCTCGTCAAGCTTAACCCGAGTGTTCCGCGTGTGCAACTGTTTTGCACCCGTTGTATGTGAACGTTGAGTCTATCACACCCGATCATCACGTGGTGTCTCGAAATGACGAACTGTAGCAACGGTGCACAGTCGGGGAGAACACAATTTTGTCTTGAAATTTTAGTGAGAGATCACCTCATAATGCTACAGTCGTTCTAAGCAAAACAAGGTGCATAAAAGGATTAACATCACATGCAATTCATAAGTGACATGATATGGCCATCATCATGTGCTCCTTGATCTCCATCACCAAAGCACCGGCACGATCTTCTTGTCACCGGCGCCACACCATGATCTCCATCAACGTGTCGCCATCGGGGTTGTCGTGCTACTCATGCTATTACTACTAAAGCTACATCCTAGCAAAATAGTAAACGCATCTGCAAGCACAAACGTTAGTTTAAAGACAACCCTATGGCTCCTGCCGGTTGCCGTACCATCGACGTGCAAGTCGATATTATCTATTACAACATGATCATCTCATACATCCAATATATTACATCACATCGTTGGCCATATCACATCATAAGCATACCCTGCAAAAACAAGTTAGACGTCCTCTAATTTGTTGTTGCATGTTTTACGTGGTGACCATGGGTATCTAGTAGGATCGCATCTTACTTACGCAAACACCACAACGGAGATATATGAATTGCTATTTAACCTTATCCAAGGACCTCCTCGGTCAAATCCGATTCAACTAAAGTTGGAGAAACAGACACTCGCCGGTCATCTTTGAGCAACGGAGTTACTCGTATCGATGAAACCAGTCTCTTGTAAGCGTACGAGTAATGTCGGTCCGAGCCACTTCGATCCAACAATACCGCGGGATCAAGAAAAGACTAAGGAGGGCATCAAAACGCACATCACCGCCCACAAAAACTTTTGTGTTCTACTCAAGAAGACATCTACGCATGAACCTAGCTCATGATGCCACTGTTGGGGAACGTCGCATGGGAAACAAAAAATTTCCTACGCGCACGAAGACCTATCATGGTGATGTCCATCTATGAGAGGGGATTTCCGATCTACGTACCCTTGTAGATCGCACAGCAGAAGCGTTAAGAAACACGGTTGATGTAGTGGAACGTCCTCACGTACCTCGATACGCCCCGCGAACCGTCCCACTAACCGTCCCGCGATCCGTCCCACGATCTAGTGCCGAACGGACGGCACCTCCGCGTTCAGCACACGTACAGCTCGACGATGATCTCGGCCTTCTTGATCCAGAAAGAGAGACGGAGAGGTAGATGAGTTCTCCGGCAGCGTGACGGCGCTCCGGAGGTTGGTGGTGATCTAATCTCAGCAGGGCTCCGCCCGAGCTCCACAGAAATGCGATCTAGAGGTAAAACCGTGGAGGTATGTGGTCGGGCTGCCGTGGCAAAAGTCGTTTCAAATCAGCCCTAATAGCTCCATATATATAGGAGGAGGGGAGGGGAGGCTTGCCTTGAGGCTCAATGAGCCCCAAGGGCTGCGCCACCAAGGGAGGAGGAGTCCTCCTCCAACTAGGATTGGAAGGTGGAGTCCTTCTCTTCTTTCCCACCTCCTTTTTTTTATTTTCTCTTTGATTTTCTATCTATGGCGCATAGGGCCTTCTTGGGCTGTCCCACCAGCCCACCAAGGGCTAGTGCGCCACCCCCAAGGCCTATGGACTTCCCCGGGGTATGCTGCCCCCCCCCCCAAGTGAACACCCGGAACCCATTCGTCATTCCCGGTACATTCCCGGTAACTCCGAAAACCTTCCGGTAATCAAATGAGGTCATCCTATATATCAATCTTCATTTCCAAACCATTCCGGAAACCCTCGTGACATCCGTGATGTCATCCGGGACTCCGAACAACATTCGGTAACCAACCATATAACTCAAATACGCATAAAACAACGTCGAACCTTAAGTCTGCAGACCCTGCAGGTTCGAGAACTATGTAGACATGACCCGAGTGACTCCTCGGTCAATATCCAATAGCGGGACCTAGATGCCCATATTGGATCCCACATATTCTACGAAGATTTTATCGTTTGAACCTCAGTGCCAGGGATTCATATAATCCCGTATGTCATTCCCTTTGTCCTTCGGTATGTTACTTGCCCGAGATTCGATCGTCAGTATCCGCATACCTATTTCAATCTCGTTTACCGGCAAGTCTCTTTACTCGTTCCGTAATACAAGATCCCGCAACTTACACTAAGTTACATTGCTTGCAAGGCTTGTGTATGATGTTGTATTACCGAGTGGGCCCCAAGATACCTCTCCGTCATACGGAGTGACAAATCCTAGTCTCGATCCATACTAACTCAACGAACACCTTCGGAGATACCTGTAGAGCATCTTTATAGTCACCCAGTTACGTTGCGATGTTTGATACACAAAAAGCATTCCTCCGGTGTCAGTGAGTTATATGATCTCATGGTCATAGGAACAAATACTTGACACGCAGAAAACAGTAGCAACAAAATGACACGGTCAACATGCTACGTCTATTAGTTTGGGTCTAGTCCATCACGTGATTCTCCTAATGACGTGATCCAATTATCAAGCAACAACACCTTGTTTATAATCAGAAGACACTGACTATGTTTGATCAACTGGCTAGCCAACTAGAGGCTTGCTAGGGATAGTGTTTTGTCTATGTATCCACACATGTATATAAGTCTTTATTCAATACAATTATAGCATGGATAATAAACGATTATCTTGATACTGGAATTATAATAATAACTATATTTATTATTGCCTCTAGGGCATAATTCCAACAAAAGAAAGTTACATCGGATAGATCTCCATGAAGATCATGGAGAACTTTGTATTGAAGATCCAAGAGAGAGAAGAAGCCAACTAGCTACTGGATATGGACCCGAAGGTCTATGGTGAACTACTCACGCATCATCGGAGAGGCAATGGTGTTGATGAAGAAGCCCTCCGTGTCCGAATCCCCCTCCGGTAGGGCACCAGAACGGTCCCCAGATGGGATCTCGCGGAGACAGAAGTTTGCGGCGGCGGAAAAGTATTTTCGTGGCTCTCTCTGGAGGTTTTGGGATTTTTGGGAATTTATAGGCGAAAGAGGTAGGACAGAGGAGGCAAGGGGGCCCACGAGCCTGCTAGGCGCGCCTAGGGGGCTCGTGACCTCCCACGAGACCTCCTGCCTTGGTTCTCAAGTCTTCTGGGTATCTTGTGTTATGAAAAAAATCATCCCGCAGGTTTTATTCCATTTGGACTTCGTTTAGTATTCATTTCTGAAAAAGGTCAAAAACACGGAAAAAACAGAAACTGACACTAGCCACTGGGTTAATAGGTTAGTCCCAAAAATGATATAAAAAGGCATATAAATGCATATAAGACATTCCAAGTTGATAATATTATAGCATGGAACAATCAAAAATTATAGATGCGTTGGAGACGTATCACGTACGGTGGCCCGAACCTGCATAGTTTGCGCGTCTCCGTAGTCCCCGGCGAGAAGGAGTGAGTTCGTCGCCGATCTTGCTTTTTTTACCGTCGTGTTGTAGGTTCCCAAGCAAAGTCCCCGAGTGTTCGAACCCTAGTTCTTGGATGCAGATCCCACACTCCGACAGCCTTCACATGTGTGAAACTGACTGTAATTTGGGTTCAGTCACATCTTTAATATAAATGGCTGTTATGTGGAGGAAAAATATATTCAATGCTAACTAATGGGTACATCTTATTTCAACATAAATGGATGAAAAAAGAACCTAAATGATAACGCCCACATGTATGGCATGTTTGCACTTCGCCCACACACGTCAATCCACGTTGATTCTGTTATGCACGAATCTTGACAATGTTTGATGACTTTTGTGTGCCACGTATGCATCATCGTGTGTGTGAGCATTGGAGAGTTCGCCCATACGACCCACAGCGTGCGGTTGCCAGCTGCGCCGTGTGGGCCAACTCTCCAACGCCCGCACAGTCAACACCTAGTCTGCACACATGTGGGTGAACTGCCCTTCGCGCACAAGACGCTCGTACGTCGTTAGATGGCAAGTGCACTTGCACGTACGTGACAACTAGGTAAACACACATGACAACTATAGCTCGTTGCTAGATGACAACTGAAGTTGCGCGTACGTGACAACTAGGCAAAGACAAATGGCAACCATGATTAACCATACATGATAACTAGGCTTGGACCACAGGTGACAACTAGTTAATCACATATGACAACTATTGTTTGGCCATATAGGGCAAGTAGTTAATCACACATGACAACTATGGTTTGATTACACGCGGCAACAACAGTTAGTTAGACATGGCAACTATAGTTTATCAAAACAAAGAAGTTGACATGCTTTCACAACTACATTTGCCATCCCGGGTAACTAAATTTGCTATCCCGAGGTAACAAAAATGTCATACCGCGGGTAACTAACATAGCTACGTGAGGACGTATGGACATATTTGCTTCGTGCCACACACATGAGATAAAGATGAGTAGTAGTTGTTAGACGTGTGACACGAAGTAGCTGCGCCCACACGTCTGGACAGTTTTAATATTCGTCCATACATAACCGTGTGGGTGTCTCTTGATTATGCAATTCAGGACGTGTGATATGCCATGTGTGGTGAATATCATGATCCGAAAAGAATGCTTAAAAACAAGTAAATTGCTAGAAATGTATATGTAGCATAGTGTGAACTTTATTGCTATCGGAAGAATGTACATGGAGCCATCAACAGAGAATAAAGACACACATGGAAGACACACATCGTAGAAATCACAATCACTGTGACACTGTCATTGTCTGCTTATACAAATTACAACATTTTACATGTACCGTGCTGTATTGTGTCCTAATGGTGCCCCTTTTTGGATTCAATCGGCCAAATCTAAGCCCTGATTAAACCCAAAAAACTCTAAAGAAAGAAAAGAATGGAGTTAACACTTAATTAACACATCTGAAACATATCTTCGCTGAACAGCTGATGGGGCGTGGGTTTGTTAGACTTGGATGAAGGAATGGCAGGGCACCCCCATGAGCTGCGCGAGGCTGGTGGACCTGAGCTTCCTCTCCGTGACGGCGGGGTCTTCCAGCAACAGCACCTTGTCCTTGTCCTGCACGCCGGCCATGTGCAGGTGGTCGCCGTCATCCCGCTCCCTGCCCCGGTACAGCAGCCGCTGCTCCCTGGGCCACAGCCCGGTGGCCAGCGACAGCAGCACCTTGAGGTCGCCGAAGGTGGCGGTGGCGTCGATGGAGACATCGTGCTGCCACCCGCCGCAGCTGGCTGAGACCCGCACCAGGATGGCCTCCGCTGCGTCGCAGGCCTCGTTTCCCGCCCCCCGGCGCTTCTGCACCAGCATCCCGCCCGGCCGCACCTCCCACTCGATCCTCTCGTGCTCGGCCACCATGGCGCACATGTCCAAGCCACCGCCGATGCCCACCGTGCTCTTGGACCGCCTGCTGAACAGCCTCCTCGGGCTCGGGATCTTCACCATTTCTGCTCCTCCGAGCTCTCCCCGTGCCTCTCCGCCTCGCGTGTGTGATGACGCCGATGGATGATCACTGGATAGCTAGCTAGCTAGCTCTCTGCTCTCTCTGTCTGGATGTTGTGCTGCGTGAGGCTTGATGGAGAGACGCTTGGGATTTTAAAGCGGGAGAAGGTGTCGAGGATGACTGGATGAGGGCAAGGTGGAGAGATTAGCGTTAATTGAGTGTGGTGTACGCGAATTAGGCGACACCTGTCTGCTGTTGCTGATGCGACGGGATCGGAGCAGCACATGGGGAGGTGGCAACGATCTAACACGGTCTCTGCATCTGCATGAATGGCGGGGCCGACGGAATCCTCCCACCGGCTGCAGGTAGGTTAGTTTTCTCTTGTCGTTTGTTTTGATTGTTTCCATTCGTTTACTCTATATAAGTACTGCACTGACACTGTTCATCCGAAACCAACCTAGTCCGGACAACTTTCCCCCTGAATTGAAATCTACTTACTGCTAAAATGTGTTTCGTCTCTAACCAGATACGTCGATGTCCGGTGATAAAGCTGGTCGGGTGGTTTAGAAGAGCGTGCGTCTCAAGCCACGGCGATGAAACATTGTATACATGGTACGTGTAGGAACCAGGCGAGCGTGTGGATTTTCCGGCCAGAGTAAAGAAAAAAGAAGGAACTGATTCGCATCACCCACCAAACAATCGATCGGCGTCTAGCCTCTGTACGTAGCTAGCATGGCCGGGATGATGAGATGCACATGCACCGAAGCTAGCTAGCCATACAAAACCGCGATGATAATACGAGTATAGTGCTCCCATGAAATGCCACGTTACGCTACCACTGCACGCATCTGGATTTGGTTGCCAATCGGCCGGCGGTCTGATCGCACATGCGCGGGCGGGCGGAGGGCCTGCCGCGCCGTATTATTTTAGGCGCTAGATCCATATGGTCTATCGGAGGAGATCGCGGCGCCGGCCGGCGGCAACGAACCGCGAACGCGGACACTGTGCAGAATGATTTGTCGAGCAGCCGATGGAGGAACCACCGCGTCGATGCTGTCCATTAGTCTAGTTTTTTTTTTTTTTTGAGCAACCGTCGACTAGTTTAGTTTGAACGAACCCTAGCCCCGGTGCTGCCACCGGTCCGGTTTTTGTCGCCTATCCCGTCACTTGATTCCCAACTAAGGAAAAATACTTATCACTACTATATATTGTTTCATCGTTTTTTCTTCAGAAAAAAACTTAACGCAACTTATAAGTAGCAGAAAGAATTTTTGGCGTCGTTGTCAGGAAGAAATCATCAAATTCCCATCAGACTTCTTCATACATATTATCAATCAGTTGTTCTATCATTTTATTTGTCTTCATGTACTTTTCTTTATTTGCTTGTTGTAAAACTTCAAAAATACAAAAGATATTTCTATTCGCTTATTAGTTTACTTGGTTTGTCACCATGTCTTGTCTTTCTATTAATGTTTTTTCCGGATTTCGAAGTATTCTATTTCAAACAAAGGCAAAATGAGAGCTTAAAAGTTGCTTGGTATCGTGTAATAGAGTCCCATCGTAACGATATTATAAAAAATGATACGAAGGTCCTTCTTCATAACTTCTAGTAGGACTCAACATGTCTAATAGGCAAATTCTAGATTTCGCGGCTAAAGGGAATTTTACTGAGATTTATTGTTATGCTGCCCATGAGATAATAGAAGGGATGGTTGGAACTCCTCCCTTACCTCAAATTGCTCCTTATATTCATGAAGGGATTCAAATATTTGAGAAGCTAGGAGATATGCAGAAAAATTTGAGCACGGCACAAAAGCTAAACAAACATATCAAAACCCTAAGCGTTAGCCTCACTCGTGTGAATTCTTTTCTCATCGTTTGTAATAAGTGATTTGAATCGGCGTCTTCGCACGGTGTAGCACTTGCATGGCATGTACTGTTCACTCCTATGTGAGGATAAAGTGTGTCGAGAACGCGACGCCGTTCTTGGTCACGTACTGGAAAGCGCTAACGGTCGCAGCCATATCTCCCTGCATCACAATCGACGAGCTCTTGCTGGAACAGCTGCACCGGCTTCTCCTTGTTGCTCACCCCTATGATGGCATGGTGAGCTAGCCTCCATGGCGCCCGTCAGAGAAGGTCCAACAAGATCCATAGCTCCCCTGGTCCTTGACTCGACCCAGGCATGGCTAGCCATTGCACGTCTTATCACGCTGGTCTCAATAGATTGGGAGGGGCAAGGCACCAGCGCGCCTACTCTTTCACGGACCGAGGAGCAGTGAGATTGAGGTTACGGTTGCGCCGCCGTCATCTTGCGACACTTATATCCAGGGGCGAAGCCAGGATAAAAGGTCGTCGGGGTCAATGTGAATAAATAGCTCTAATGTATACCCTCATGAACACAGTAGCTATAATATATATGCCTAAAAATACATCACTCGTATTAAGTAATATGTCTATAATATTATTTTAGTAATCCCACATAAATAAGAAATAACAGGATGTATCATAACAAAATAAGCTTGGATTATAAAGTAGTTACCTTTCTATTTTTCTTGACATGTATGATCTTTCATCTTCAAGAAGTAATCTATAACATCCCTATGTGGAGTTGATATAGAAGTCTTTGCTCCAACAAGAAAACGATGGAGTAGTTCATCAAATCATCTCTCAATCGTGTAATCCACATGATTAAGTTACCCGCACAGACGTGCCATTATTACAAAATCAACACGTCAAACAAACCATAATAAGATAATAAGTAGAATAGGAATTTTAGATGATATAGGAGGAACAAGAATTAGACGAAGAAATCAGCTCTAGTGTCATTTACGGATCGAATGTGTGAAACAAATTTTCATGTTTCATGGAGGGGAGGAGTGGAGATCAGGAGTGGCCATGACGGCGGGCGGTTCTAAGGAACACACGGGGCGAGTGCACGAGACCTGAAGAAAGAAAGAAGTGATTGATAGGGACGTGATCGAGACCGAGCACACGCGTGAACGAGAACGAAAGATCCTGACTTTCTTTCGATCTTACACAAGAGCGATCATGTGAATCACTAAATTAGGGGTACTCCTTTCAAAGATCACTTTCACCTGCAGTGTGTCACTTGTCTCAACCTGTGAGTTTTCCCTTTTTTCGTCGATCTGTATTTTCAAAATATTTTATCTCTTAAAACGTGCGTTTAAATTTGGAATCGTCTTCACCGTTGGATTCCTCGCGAGGAGATCATCAAAACTACATCCTGTGTTGATAGGTTATGACGAACTATTTAAAAAAAGAACGAAAAACTGTGCCTCTCGCGAAAGAAAAAAATAAAAACATGTTTTTCGTTTCCGAGAGGCTCGGTCGTGCCTCTCAGGGAAGCAAATACGTGCCTCTTGTGGAAGCTAAGTCGTGCCTCTCGCGAAAGAAAAAAATAAAAACATGTTTTTCGTTTCCGAGAGGCTCGGTCGTGCCTCTCAGGGAAGCAAATACGTGCCTCTTGTGGAAGCTAAGTCGTGCCTCTCGCGAAAGAAAAATAAAACAGAAAATACATTTATTTTTGTTTTGAAGAGGCACGGCCTCTCGCCAAAGCAAATCCGTGTCTCTCGCGAAAATAAAACCTTGCCTCTTATAAAAGAAATAAAAACAGAAAACATTTTTTTATTTCTCAGATGCATGGTTTTGTCTCTCCTGAAATCAGATTCGTGCCTCTCGCAAAAAAGAAATAAATAATGTATTTTTTTTTGTTTCCTAAAGGCATGAACGTGCCTCTCATAAAAGCAAAACCGTGTCTTCCGAGAAAGCAAAAACCGTGCCTCTTGAAGAAGAAAAAAACATATTATTTTTTCGTTCTCGAATGGCACAACCGCGTCTTTCGTGGAAGCAAATACGTACCCCTTGTGTAAGAAAAATCATGATTTTTGAAAAAGGAAATATTTATTTTATTTTTCGTTCAAAAGCTAAGAAACACCTTTGAAAAATCGAAATACAAAAAAGAAAAAAACACAACTACAATGTCGAGAAAAATAGAAAAAACGAAATATAAAGAAAACACACAAAACGCGACACGTGATGGTGATTGAGAACACGTCAAATGACGACGCATGAGAGTGATCATTGAAAGGCTCCCGAAGAAACGCTTCTTAACTACTTGCTCTCGCGATCATGAGATTTTAAGTAATTTTCTTTGAGTAATCTCGCGATCATGAGATAGATCTATTGTTTTGAGATCGATCGGAAGTGACACTGGTCCTATGTGCCCCTGCGTGGCGATCAAAGTGGCAATGGGCCTGCGTACTAGTTCTTTTCGGCTGCTATATTCTGGATTGCGTAATAACTGTTTTGGGCTGCATGGAACAATTTTGGAACCTCCAGAACAAAATTTGAAAACATGAATATTTTTTTAAGTTTGCAAACTATTTTTGAAACGTAACAATTTTTACAACTCCCGAATGCAACGTGAAAACACGATTTTTTGAAAATCTGTGAACAAATTTTTAAAACAGGAACAGTTTTTAAACTACCAAAAAACTGGACATGAACATTTTTTTCGAAAACAGGAACATTTTTCAAATTCCAAAGCAAAATTTGAAAAGACGAACAACTTTTGCATGCGAACATTTTTTAAACTCTTGAACAAAATTTGAAAACACGATTTATTTTTAAATTTGCCAACAATTTGTAAAAATGGAACATTTTTTCAATACACCCAAACAAAAAATAAAAACATGATTTGTTTTAAAATTTTGCGAGCAAACTTCTAAACAGGAACATTTTTTAAACTACCCAAACAAGTGAATCATAACTATTTTTCAAAAAGAAGAACATTTTTGAAATTCCAAAAGAAAATTTGGAAACACATACAACTTTTGCATCCAAACATTTTTGGACCTGCAGAACGAAACTTGAAAGACGAACTTTAAAACTCCCAAACAAATTTTGAAAAAGGAACATTGTTTTTCGAACTATTTGAAATTTAGAACATTGTATAAAAAGCAAGAAAGAAATTCGAATTTGCAGAACAACTTTTGAAAATTCTAAAGTTTTTTGAACATCCACATCATTTTTTTTAAAAGTAAAATACTTTTCGATTTTGAAGAACAATTTTTCAAAATTCCAAACATTTTCGAAAATCTAGAACATTTTTGAAAATCGAGATCTGTTTCTTAAAATCCCGAATAGTTTTCAAAAAGAGAACAAAAAAACTTTTCGAATTTGAAATATAATTTTTGAAAATCCGAAATTTCTCTGAAAATATAGAACATTTTTTGAAAATACAGATATTTCTTTGAAAATCCAATTTTTTTTTAAACCCAAAACATTTTTTTAAATAAAAACAGTAAGGAAAAAAAGAATAGAAAAGAATTATGGAAAGGAGGAAACTAGAAAAAACAGTTCAGGGAATCTTTAGAAGTTTTCCAAACCGGAAAAACTCAAAAGGAAACCTCTTGAAGGTTCCCAAAATTAGGGCATTGGAATAGTTATACGGGCTGGTCCGTGCGTCACTGTTGTGTCGCTCGCCCTTGCGAGGCACCGACGGCTTGACGCAGCGAGCGGCAAATAGCATGTTTTTAGTTTTTCTCTTCATAGGTTGTATGCATGTACCAGTGTTTGGACCGAAGTCATTCGGATCAATTGACCACGGCTCAACATTATAGCTCCGCTCGCTCTACTCCGGATGGCTTTGCTGGATTTTCTTTATCCTTCTCGAGCGTCTTGTGCACTGGGATTTTGAGGATACTTCGGGCTATCTCAAGGTTGAGGTTTTTCACACAACTTGTGGCTAGTTTGTGATGGATGAGTTGGAGTACCCGTGTAGGGTTAAATCTTTTGGAGAGTCGTGCCCGCGGTTATGTGACAACTTGAAAATTTGTTTAACACCCGGTTATATCAAACTTTTAGTAAACTCAACTAAAATACACCAACCGTGTATGTAACCATGATCATCTTTTTTTTGAGGTTTGAACCAACAAGGAAACACAGTGGGGTTATGATTGACTCGTAAGTAGGTGTTCAGGATCGTTTCTTGATCATTGCTAGTTCACGTCCTTTTACGCGTAGAATACTCTTTTTATTTTTGTACTCGTTAGTTAGCCACTCAAATACATGCTTAGCGCTTGTTGTAGCATTTTCACTTAACCATACCTCATCCATCAAGCTTTGCTAGTCTTGATACCCTTGGAAATGAGATTGATGAGTCCCCGTGGCTCAAAGGTTACTACAACAACAGTTGCATGTACAGGTAATGCGATACTTTGACGTGAGAGCGATGCTAGTTTGATTTGGAGTTTCTTCTTCTTCGATCATAGGATGGGTTCTTGGACGACAACCTTGAATTATCAAGGATGGATGTCGCTTTTATCGTTTGATTTCGTCTGTAGTCGGATCCTGCTTTTATGTATGACGACTTCTACGGATGCTTGTATTGGGATGATCATGACTTAGTTTATGATGAGTGTAAGCCAATTTTATATACTCATCTCCTATTTACATGTATTTTTAACAATATTCAATTCTTACGAAACGATAAAATACGTTTCAACCTCTATCGAGATCCTCGAACCAAAATAAGAATAGGATCGGGACTTACGCGTTACAGAATCTCTCCTAGGCTTCTCCGATCGTTCGCCGTCCTCCGGTCACTATCAACTAGGATGGAGAATTTTTTGGATGGGTACGAGATGCGTTGTGTGAACGAAAGCCTATTTATAGCGAGGAGAGGATATGTGAGAGCGAGACACTTATTGGCCCTACCGACTAAGGAAAAGCGGCTGGATTAGATCGACCTTACCCAAGTCTGGTTAATAGTATTTCAATAGTACCATAGTTAAAGTCTGTTTGGGACTACTCTGTTCTTTAAAATTCAGCTCTGTTTTAGAAAAGACAAGCCAAACAGGATAGCTCCATGATATACGGCTCCGAAAAAAACTAGAATCTGAAGTACAACTTCAAAAAATTTATGAAGCTCCTAAGAAGGTGCTCTAAAAAACTCTAGAAGCTGGAGTTGGGGAGAAATTAGTCACCACTACCACCAGTAAGTGGATACCCTTCACTTATTTCCCCTCAACCAATCAAATAGATTATCTCCGTCAAATTTCTATTCTTGAAACTGGAGCTAGATGTTAGCCAAACATTTTCTTGATAGTGCTAGCTTCTGTATCAAACTGCTTCAAAGTAAATTTGATGAAGTAAAGTTGATTTTAATGAATTGAAGCAGTCCCAGTTTAGAGTCTACCCATTTGATGCCTTCTATATCACGTTGCCCACATATATTATAACCTAGGCAATTGGTTGTTTTGTACATATATTACAACCGTTTAGGACACCTAGGTGCTCATGCTCCTTGTCTTTTCACCACCCGATTGCATGTAGATGTGTGCTATTATAATGAGTATGTGTATTAATGCACTAATCACTAATTAAATGCCATAAATAAGGTCGGTGGCCACCATGCATGAAAATAATTCTATAATAGAAAAAAGAAAGAGACTAGCATGCATGGAACGTTTCAACATACCTGCGTATGTATACCTGAAAATATTTCATTATCATTTTATTAGTAGGTATATCATTTTTTGAAAATATTTCTTTATCATTTTACTAGTAGGTATATGCATACAAGCGCATGTATATAATATAATTAGTAGGTATATGCATATTCGTGTATGTACATAATTTCGTTACTAGGTATACATATTCACGTAAGTACATTTTTTTACTAGCTAGAACCTAGAATAAATAATTGGATAAATATACCTGTGTATGTACATAATATCATTAGTAGCTATTATATATGACCGATATTCACCTGTGTATAGAAGGTTCGTCGGTCGGCGAGTCACATTATGCGTACATGCATGTATACCTCGATCCAAAAAAATGAATGTTAACATGTACATTCTTTTCTTTTCTTTTTTTATTCTCTTTACATCAACTAATGTGTGTTTTAATTATTTATAAAAACATAAATGCTAATAAATAGACATGCACGTTATTAAAAGCTAGGTGCCCAGGCTCCTAGGTGCCCCAAACATTTTACTTCTCTCTCTCTCTCTCTCTATATATATATATAGATAAAATGTTTGAGGCACCTAGGTGCCTGGACATCTTATTCGGATCAAACCTTTAAGGTTTTTTCGCTTGCAAATACTTAGTAGTACTTTTCAAACAGTTTTCTTTTCATTTCTACGTGCATGCATTAGTACCCTCCACGCTCATTGATTGGAAATTAGTTTCCAAAAACAATGCATGCTACTGATTCTGTTATAACAATTTTTTCCATTATACAATTATACTATTGTCTCTTTAAAAGTAGTCTCAACATTTGTATTCGGATACTATCTTTCCAATAATTTATTCAAAAGTCTAAATACCTATAAAAATCGTCCAACGAGTCTTGTACACGCACCAGGATTATCATACCTAATGATAATATACGCAAACTCTGTTACTACCTTCCTATTTTAATACTTCTACTCACCATACATACCCGGTTATCTAATGGAAATATGTACGTATTACAACTATATACTTAGCACATTCGTGTGGTAATAGTTGGGGGTATTATACCTACTGGTAGATGTTGGTAATATACCTAATAAAATTATACACATACTCGAGTTATTATACGTAACAGAAATATAAAACATTCCAAGCGTATTTTATACCTGATGAAATATACACAATTGCTATTTTGTACCGAAGAATAATATACATAAATCCGGTTACTAAATTCCTATTTTAACTTCTGCTCACCATACTTACCCATTTATTAAATTTTAAAAATATACCTAATGTTGTAAAAAAAACTTTGTATTTTAACTTCTCCTGAACATACATACTCGGTTACTAACTGGTAAACGATATAGACTCACACTTTACTATACGAACTGATATATACGACCGTCCATCTATCACGTACTAATAAAAATGTCAACACGAGTGTGAGGAAATAATATACCTAAGTAGTACATTTACGCCTAGAAATCTTGACATTAAATCTTGATTCTCTCTCCAATTAACATGCATGCATGACCCTCCATCTGTTTAGGATACTAAATAAATGATAGTATCAATTATCTTTTCCAAATCAATGCTAATTGATTAACCCATTAATTAGACTTTCCATAGCAGAACCTTCACATATTTGTTTTTACGTTGATTATATTTTTTTACGGTCTCTTTTTGCATATAAAATAAGAAAAAAAATTATGAAATATAAAATTACGGTGCATTAATGTTAAAATAGAGGGGGTGAGGAATAACTATTCCTCGTCCAGGATGACGAATAGCGCGACCCTATATATATGTCGTGAAGGAAAGGACAACCGTAAAATTACATCATGCATGTGAGAAATTTACGTCGTGATCTTATTCTTCACCCTGGGTGTCTATATATATATATATATATATATATATATATATATATATATATATTTGCACACCTCCACCTTTGAAAAGGTGCGGAAATGTTTTTCTTAAGTCGTCTTCACTTTCCTAGGTGGCCTTATTCTTACTGTGATTTTTCCACTGTACCTTGACGAACCGAATGGTTTGGCGCCTAGTCTCGCGGTCTTTAATACTTCCTCCGTTCCTAAATATAAGTCTTTTAAGAGTTTTCACTACAAAACTACATACGGACATATGTAGACATACATTAGAGTATAGATTCACTTATTTTGTTCCGTATGTAGTCTTCTAATGAAATATCCAAAAAGACTTATATTTAAAAACGGAGGGAGATATTCTTCGTATGATAAATCCTCCCGCATTTGAGACAGTTCTAGTTCCACGAGCTGATGTGGTGATTTTCGGCATTTACGAAGTAAGGACATGTGGAATACATTATCTACACCAGCGAGAGCCTCGCATAGCTCTAATTGGTAAGCCACCTCTCCAATTTGTTTGATAACATGAGAAGGTCCAACATATCTTGGACTCAATTTCTTTCCTTGTCCAAACCGATTAACTCCTTTCAATGGGGATACTCATCCTTATGCACCATGCACCCTGGGAGCACTAAAATGTATCAAAAATATTAAGAAGACATTTTGGTGGAACAATATGAAAAGAATGTGAAACCAAAGTCGCTGGATTGACCTGTATTGATGAACGACGTTTGTGGGTCTATCCTTTGGGTCTTCTTATATTTGTATAGATAAGCATTTCTCATTAATTATAGCTTGTAGAGAAAAATATGAAGCTTCCAAATTGATTGTTAAGTGAATGCAAATGCGACTTATATTGAGTGGGTTCTCTGGCCTATATCGATTGATAGCTTCCACTACGGCGCGAGATAGAAGGATGGTGTGGCTAGGCTTTGGGGCTATCTCATGGCTGATCTCGACAATTAGGAACAAAGCTATGATAGAGGGACAATTCGTAAGGCATCCCGTTTTCTGCTACATAAACTAGATGATACCACGCACCTTGTTACCGAAATATTTTGCAATATATTTTAATGTGATTCGTTGTACGAAACATGAATATTTGAAGTAATAATATAAAGTTATAATTGTAAATACATATAATTTATTATGTTTGATTACTATATAGTTGTGAAATGTTTATGAAATATGAATAACATAAAAAAATGAAAATTTTATGTGTGTTTGCATGTTGAGATTAGTCTTTTTTTCATACATGTTTAATGATGAAGTGACATGTTTGCATGTTGGGAGACATATGATAGTGGAGGTGGGACTTTTCTCATGCATGTTATGGGATGATGTGGCATGCTTGTATGTTAATTTTTTTAAGGAAGGTTAACTATTTAGATATAGAATATTGATGCCTTTCTTGTAGCTATGGAACCTTGCAAAACCATAGAAGAGAGGTCATCAATGATGTGAGCAAGGTGCACTGAGCGTTGTGATGCTCGCTATAGTGGACATCACTATATCATCAACAGGGAGCCGTCCGTCGCTACCTCGATAGCTTCCCGGTTCTTCTTTATCGGCCCTGTTTGGATCCATGGGTTAGAGTTAGAGTTGGTTAGTTTCGACTGAACTAACCCCAAAATATCCAAACAAGAGGGTCAGAGTTGGTTAGATGCATCTAACCCATCCAAGGGGTGCTTATTTGGGTTAGAGTTAAGTGGGACCCAGAAAAAGTTACTTTTCCCTTTACCTCCACCACACCAAATCCAAGTTAAAGGAGTCGAATGATTGAAAAAGGTGCATTTATTAACAATCTAACTCTGTCATCCAAACACCTCTCTGGTTGGAGTTAGTTTAGGGTTAGTCCAGAGTTAGAATCTAACTCTAACCTATAACCGAGTTAGAGTATCCAAACAGGGCCACCGTTGTTGCACCGTCGTGTTCTACCTGCGGCACGTATCCCAGCTATTTTTTCATTCGTTGGTGTCTTTGCACTTTAGTAGACTTGTTGGAACTGTAAGGGCTTCAGTTTAAGACCGGACAAGCGCCTCGTTTTTTGGAATGCAAATGCGACTGGATAAGGAGAATAAACTTGGGTACTCAACTAAATGTAACCTAGTGACTAAAATTTACGATACCACCAGTCACACAGATTCACAATTACCATCCAAGGAAACTACCTTTGTTCGGAGTCTCTCCCCTCCGCTCCATTCCGCGGAGTTGTGGAGCTCGGTTTAAGCCGCTTCGTCAAAATAAGTTGTAGCCTGCTCTGCTTGGGAGCGTAGTCGAGGAAGTAGAGAGGAACCGAAGAGGCACTAACTGTCTAACTCCTTGTTTCGCTTTCGATGCGAAACCTCCAGTCTGTTGGCTCACAACCCCCGGCAGCAGACAACCAAACAGCCGTTTGCTAATTGATGTATAGCGAGAGTGGGTGTCACCCTGCTAGCTTAGCTCGCTCGGTGCGAGCAAGCCCACCCGGGTTCAAGTCCGGAGGTGACCCGAGTGTTTAGAGCTTATCCTTCTGTAAAAATATATCTCCAAGGGCTAGTTCTGGATGGTCTCATTTAGAGAGTGGGGTGTCACCCTGCTGGCTTGGCTCGCTCGGTGCGAGCAAACCCACCCGGTTTTGAGTCCGGAGGTGACCCGGGTGCTTAGAGCTTATCCTTCTATAAAAATATACCTCCAAGGGTTATTCTTAGATGGTCTCATTTTAGAGAGTGGGGTGTCACCCTACTGGCTTGGCTCGCTCGGTGCGAGCAAACCCACCCGGGTTCGAGTCCGGAGGTGACCCGGGTGCTTAGAGCTTATCCTTCTATAAAAATATACCTCCAAGGGTTATTCTTAGATGGTCTCATTTTAGAGAGTGGGGTGTCACCCTGCTGGCTTGGCTCGCTCGGTGCGAGCAAACCCACCCGGGTTCGAGTCCAGAGGAGATCCGGGTGCTTAGAACTTATTCTTCTATAAAAATATATATCCAAGGGTTATTCGTGGATGGTCTTATTTTTTTAATTGATGTATAGCGGTAACTCCTTTTTCCAACACAACAAAGGTGGTTAACTTGACGTCCCGCCCACTATGGAGCTGTGCTCTACAGTCTACAGTCTATACTGAACTAAAGTGTGCTGATACTCAGATCGAAGTAATTGCCATGTTCCTGTCTCCTGTAGTATATCTACAGGTTGGTAGCTGTTGGACCATCTAACAAGCCAAAGTAGGAGTGTAACAGTGAGTCGTCTGACTTTCGGGTGTTCTTACTGCTTAAGCTTCGTACTACTGGCTGGTTTAGCCGCATACTACTAGGCACTGATCTACTCACAGCACATAAGGCACGGATCGAGGACAGATACTTCATGCCCGCACCCAACTGGTCACTGGCGTCAGATGTGGCCTACAGATCAATTCGAGGCAAAACGTGAATCTGAAGGCGTGCATGCAAAAGCAGGACTGGCACACCTTCCATGCACACACAACTGACAAGTCCCGTTCCAGACGAAAGGGCTTGAACCACTTAGTGTGTGAAGTTGCATTCAGTTAAGCTCAGCAACCAAACGCGACAAACCATCACCTATCTACCTAGTAGCTGGTACCCATCTCCCTAACAGGTCAAGGTGATCCGTGGCCAGTGGGTAGATCTATTGATTTTAACATACGATTTAAAGATTGTCACCAGTCAACTCGGCCACGGCTAGTAAACCGAGCGTTAAAGGTAGGTGCTTGACCCTTGGGTTACAAGCAAATGAACTGTCATGATTCGTCAATGGACTGTAGTACCTATCTACTGCAGCTAGCAAATTTGTCCAGGCGGAAGATAATTATAATATAGTCCCTCCGTCTGATGATATAATAATATTTTTCTATACAATTAAAAACGTTTTTAAATTATGAAACGGAAGAAGAGATTTTGATATATATAGTGGGACGTAATGTACTGGTGCATGATTTTGTTTAAGAGATCACAAACAACTTCACTAGCGCCATTGCTGTTTCTGACATCGACGGCATATTCGTCGGTAGCAGCACGTACGGGGGCGTTCCCTTCGGCCGATCCCAGGCCGGAGACAGCTTCAAGTTGCCCATGGCGACGTCGCGGCGAACTCTTCAATGATTTGGCTGTTGGTTTTCCATTTATGTCTGCAGATTCCAGTTCGTGCCAAATCTTCACCGGGACCCACGTGTCAACAGTACGTACGTAGACGGTAGACCGGAGACCGATGCTCTACTGGTTGGCCTGGTCTGAACATTGCGTGCCTACCGTCGCCACGGTAAACACGGCAACGTTCAGGGCATGTATCAGTGCATGCAAGACTGCTGCAACTAGAGAAGAGACGATGCGATGTTCAGAATTACTGCCGCTTCGATCAGAATGGAAGGATAAAAACATGTCATCAGATCGACGTGAAGATGTATACGAACCACGTGAAATTCAGGAACAAGTTGCGTAGTGGTGGGTTGCTCGGTTGGGTGCGTGCTTGCCTGTGCTGTCCCAATCGTGAACAGACGACGATCTTGACTCCTTGATCGGTGCTAGGTTACTAGGTAGCGCTGTGTTGAGTGGGTTTTCTTAAATTGACCGATATTTTTTCTATGTAATGCAGTGAGTCAGTGACAAGAGGTCTTGTCTGGCTTGTCGGTTTCGCAGAAAAGAAAAAAAAACTCTTGTCTAAACAAGTACTCCGTATAAAAATTCAAAAGCAAGTTACAAACGTACCCCTGTGGCTTTATTCGTGCAATAGGTAAATTTCGACAACGGGGCGCTGTCAAGGCTACTAGTTGCGGCGGGGACATGGTATGGCCTAAGCTCGTACACATGCAATCACTGGCCGAAAAATTGATGTGAAGTAGTCTTTCACTACAGGCTTGTAGGCCGGGTTGTCGCCTAATGCAGGGGCAGTGTCTAGAAAGCTACTTTTATATTCAATGAAAAGAGCAATCGAGTTGGACGAGCACGCACGATCGATGTGATGGGATTAATTCGTTGCACAAACGCAGGACGCTCTGAAACGATTCTGCATGGAAAAACTCAACGTCGGTGCACGTTAGAGATTTTACTAGAAGACTATATACCAATGTATATAGACATACTTTAGAATGTAAATTAACTTATTTTGCTACATATATGGTCCTTAGTGCAATCTTTAAAAAGACTTATACTTAGAAACAAAAAGAATATAAGTCTTTTTAGTGGTTTCATTAGAGGACTACATACGGATGTATATAGACATATTTTAGAATGTAAATTCATTCATTTTGTTCTGTATGTAGTCACCTAATGAAATCTCTAGAAAGACGGAGAGAATACTTCCCTGTGTACAAAGAAGAACTTAACTGAAAGTATCTACTACTCCCTTCGTCTCTTAAAGAAAACAAGAAAGCTAACGTCCCGTCGATCGGACGTTATCGACAGATCTGCATGACCCAGCGATCGCTTGATCCGCTTCTCCCGCGTGATCCCCTGATTTGTTTTAGGATCGATTTTTATTTCCTTTTGTTTAGCAGGATTCGATCATTTTATCCCTCGTGAGGTAACTCAACTAGTCAACCAGCTCACATATGTTCCTTTTTCTTGGCAAAATAAAATCAAATAGGCTATTTAACTTGTCTCCTCTTCTATGTTTGCACAAAATTTGATGCAATGTTCATTTTTTTCGTGCTTAAGTAGACTATTTTACCAACTCATCTGGAGTTGATGACACCGTGGTAATTTTGACGACCGGGGGATACTCCCCGGTCACTTTTATGTGAATATCAGGGTAACTCACATATCACAGACCTGATAACTTATATAACCCATTCCTGATAAGTTTGGGGTGGGGGTTGATGAAATATCAACCGGTAACTTTGGTGCGAATAGCATGGTAACTCGCACATCGAAGACCTGATAACTTATGCAGCCCGGTCCTGGCAATTTTGGCGAAGTGAAGTGATGAAATATACCCCCGATAACTTTTATGTGAATATCACGGTAACTCACACATCACTGACCTGATAACTTATGTACCTCGGTCTTGGTAAATTTGGCGATCGGATGGAGCTAGGGAGGCACGTTGATGAAATACCCTCGGTTAATTGTTGTGTGAATAGTTTGATAATTCACACATCACAAACCTGATAATTTTTTAGAGAAAAAGATGCTGAAAACAAATCTTGATGCCAGCAGTTTCCACACTTATAGTTTTATAGCCTAAAAAATAATGCTAAAGTTGAGAGTTAAACTCAAGACTTCAATATTGAGATCTTAACACACTAGCCAACTCACCCACTACTTGGCTCCGGACAAGTTCAAATAAAATATAACTTTTTTGACCATCTAGGTGAAAAGGTTGTTGAAATATATCCTGATAACTTCTGTGTAAATAAGATTATAACTTATGTACAACTAACATGATAACTTATATATAAACACTTTTCACCTTGGGCGATTTTTTTTAGAAATATCCCCTAATAACCTAGTGCAAATAACATGGTAATTTACGCACCACACACTCGATAATTTACATACAACATATTGATAATTTTTTACCCATGGAAAAAACGTTATTGAAACATGCCCCGGTAACTTCTGTATAAATAACATGGTCATTTATGCACCGAGGACCTCATAACTTACGTTTAACCACCATGTTAACTTTGACTTCGAGGAAAAAACATCGAAACATAACTCCTCCGATAACTTTCATGTAAATTTATGACAATTTTATGCATCACAGACCTGATATCTTACGTTTAAACATCATGGTTTCTTTCATCCAAGGGGAAAAGTTTTTGAAACATTTCACCGGTAATTAGTGTGTCAAATTACCATGCTGCCCCATGCTTTAACCTTCTCGTACTATAGTTATCAATCTTATCATTGTATAGTTATGATGTAGCTCATACTATATTTATCACTCTGGTCTTGACAAAGTTACCAAGCCAATCTTTATTATTATTTTTTATATGTAAGAAATAAGAAAGGTTCAAATAACATTGCTTATCTACAATTGGCAACAAAAAAGGTGGCAATTCACTACGATTTTTGAGAGAAGGATAAAAATCAGTACAAGCGAGCATGGGATGGTAGCGATCAGGTAGGAATGAATCGTGCGGATCTGTCGCTAAGCTCGAGTCGACTGGAAGTTAGCACTGTCCTAAAGAAAACCAATAATAGTGTTTGACCATGCTTGCACAACAAGCACAATAGTACACATATACTTATGAAAATGTATTTTATTGTGTATTTAATGATATTAATTTGGTATCAGAGTTATGGATTATTTGCAACGTTCAACTTCAGACAAGATTTGTACGCCTTCATTTTCACAGATAGAGGGAGCATTACATACGGCGTTTGCCTCTCATAGTCTCTCTATCTCTCTCTCTCTCTCTCTTTAAAACAAAGGCAAAAGCCTTGCCTTGTTCATTAAATAAGAAGAAGTTACAGTGGTATTACATTGATCCCTTTATTACAGTCATTATTCTTCCATCATTAATTTACCCCAAGTGCTTCGCGCCCTTGATTTTCCAAAGTGTCGCATCGTTCTTGATCACGCAGAAAATGACGAATGGAGGGGAAGATTTGCGTCAAAAGACCCCCGCGTTTATTTTGTTCCAAATTGTCCACGATACAAGCATATTGATCGATGACATAGCCTTGCGATGCGGCATGTGGGCATCCTGACATCGCTATCCACCAATCCTTGACCGAGCGCGCGACAGCCCAGGTTTGGGTGTGGATCATGAAGAGCTGCAGCCAATCCCTCACCATCCCGCAGACCCTGAGAGTGTAGTGGCACTTGTACAGGAGGTGTCTCATGGTCTCGTCTTCACGTTTGCAAAGAGGGCAATGCCTGCAATGCGGCCATCTATGCTTGGCAAACCGGTCAGCGGTCCATGCCCTATCCTGGATTGCCAACCACCCGGAATTTTTGACTTTTGAGGGTGACCATGGCTTCCAGATGATTGCCTTCGTGGAAGAGTGAATGAGGCCCATGAACTAGACATGATAAGCTGAGGCGGTAGAATAATTCACATCCAAAGTGAAGTTCCAGACAATGTCATCCTCGATGTGATCCCACAAAGAGGTGGTATGGAGGCACTCCCAAAGGGTGACAAATTCCGTGATGAAACGCAAAGTCAAGGTGCATGGCACCTTAATTTTGTTCACCAAAGCATTGTCTTTCATTGCTTCCCGAGCCTTCCAACGCTTTCTCTTCAATGCTTCAAAGATAAGAGGTGCAATCTTATTGGGCTTGCTCCCATTCACCCATGGTGACTCCTAGAATGGTGTTCAGGATCCATTGCCCACGATGATGTCCATGGAGGCATAGAATACCTCAAGGCTCATTTGACAGTTGATTGTTTTTCATTTGTTTAGCTAATGTTGCCCCTATTGTTTTTAAGTGGCCCGGTTGTTCCAAAGACTTCAATCAACAAACATAGAGCAACAACAACATAGACAAAACCATGAGACATCATCCCTAATAAAGAGACATACCATACCACGCTCCTCGATGCAAGAAAGAACTATAACACTCGTGCACTAACAAAACAACCATAACCCCCAAAACCCACCAAATTGAAACATAAAAAATGTAGAATCTCGGGTGTCATGATGACATGACCCATCAACTGAATAGGATGCAGAATCTCGGGTGTCATGATGACATGACCCATCACTGAATCGGATGCATTCATCCATGAGTTGGAGCTTCTCGTGTTGGAGTAGTGCGTGTTAACATTGAACGGATAGGACGTCACCGTCGAGTATGTCAGGCTCGCATTGGGAGAGAGCGGCATCTTCAGCCTGCAGTCCAACGACAACATCCACTGGTTTGGACCCATGCCCTTCTCTCTTCTTCTAGACGGAGCCAGCTATGGATGGGTGACAAAAATTGAGCATGTTGGTGGCTCAAAGGAAGAACGGGAACACATTGTGGAGAAGAGAGAGGAGCACAAGAACATGATCTTACAAAGAGGACGCTGGAGGTGGTGCTGTCAAAAATGAATAAATCGCAGCATGACATATTTCGGTTGCCTATCAGCCGTAGGTGCGGTGAAAAATTAGTAAAAGGAGAAAACCTAAGCTTATAATATTAATATGTATGTACGCATATACAAGGCCCACACCGTCAGGGCATTTATCTTCTATATCTAAATAGGTAGCCCCCACTAACTTATTTCTCTCAACGTGTCCTCAACTGAATGAGAGGCCTTCAATCGTAGGGAGCTCTGTGATATAGAGGTTGCACTGAATCTGCATTTAATAGTTGATGGCCACATTTTCTTCTCTTGCCAATGTCCCTAAGGTTTGATGTATATCATCAACTTTATAAGAAGCTTTCTTATATAACAACAAAGGAAAACTATTTTACTCTCATTAATTAAAGAGTATAAATGCCAAGTTAATTTATACAGAACCGAGCAAAAAGGCTTTACGAATACCCATATAACTGCCATCACGAAAACATGACCACATGGAGAACCACCTATGGAACTAGCTAACAAAAAAATTACACATGCCGTCGAGAAGAGGACTGACATCAAGGTTGAATAGAGGTATCAGCTTTGTCACTACTCCACAATTCAATGGTTCCAACTTCACGACCAACAACCACCAATGAAGCCCTGGCCTCTAAAACTACACAAAGCTTTGCATCGACCCATGACAAACAATCAACAACTAATAGTGGTAATCAGATAGTTTTGAATTTGGCCATGACCATCTCCAGAAGAAGTGGGTAGGGCTTGCGTGGATAAAGACATCCATGGACACCACCAATCGTTTTTCCTTGTTGCCATCGAGGATCCTCCAAAGCAGCTTCAACTTCATGACAACACAAGACAAAAGACAAATAATGTTTGATACTCCAGAAAGAGGAGACTAAAAAATCCATGTTGTGATGATGCTCGTCTTTCCACAATTATTCTTGCCAAACTAGACACCACTTAAAGAAGAGCAGTCACCCTCATAACAACAAAAAAGCCACAACTCATCATGCCATACACACGCTCCAAGATGATGTTGTAAATATGTCGTGGAGGCAATAATAAATTGGTTATTATTATATTTTTTATTCATGATAATCTTTTATTATCCATGCTAGAATTGTATTGATTGGAAACTCAAATACATGTGTGGATACATTGGCAACACGATGTCCCTAGTGAGCCTCTAGTTGACTAGCTCGTTGATCAAAGATGGTCAACGTTTCCTGGCCATAGACAAGTGTTGTCACTTTATAACGGGATCACATCAATAGGAGAATGATGTGATGGAAAAGACCCAAAACTATGAACGTAGCATATGATCGTGTCAGTTTATTGCTACTGTTTTCTGCATGTCAATGTATTTGTTCCTATGACCATGAGATCATGCAACTCCCGGACACCGGAGGAATACCTTGTGGGTAATCAAACGTCGCAACGTGACTGGGTGACTATAAAGGTGCTCTACAGGTATCTCCAAAGGTGTTTGTTGGGTTGGCATGGATCAAGACTGGGATTTGTCACTCTGTGTGACGGAGAGGTATCTCGGGGCCCACTCGGTAATACAACATCACAACAAGCCTTGCAAGCACTGTGACTAAGGAGTTAGTTACGGGGTCTTGTATTACAAAACGAGTAAAGAGACTTGCAGGTAACGAGATTGAACTAGGTATGGAGATACCGACGATCGAATCTCGCGCAAGTAACATACCAAAGGACAAAGCGAACAACATACGGGATTAACTGAATCCTTGACATAGAGGTTCAACCGATAGAGATCTTCATAGAATATGTAGGAGCCAATATGCACATCCAGGTCCCGCTATTGGTTATTGACCGAGGAGTGTCTCATGTCATGTATGCATAGTTCTCGAACCCGCAGGGTCTGCACACTTAAGGTTCGGTGACGTTTTGGTATAGTTGAGTTATATGTGTTGGTGACCGAAGGTTGTTCGGAGTCCCAGATGAGATCAGGGATATCACGAGGAGCTCCGGAATGGTCCGGAGGTAAAGATTGATATATAGGAAGTCCTGTTTTGGGGACCACCGGGAGGGGTGTGACGACCCAAGAGGCTCATGGGCTATGAGAGGAGGTGGATCAGCCCTTGGTGGGCTGGCCTAAGTCTCTCTCAAGGGCCCATGCAAAAAGAATAAAGGAAAAGGCAAAAAGGCCAAATTAGGAAGGAGTCCTAATAGGATTACACCTCCCTTGTGGGAGGTGGATTCCTCCCTTGTGGGTTCGGCCGAAGCTCCTTGGATTGGAGGCCAAGGTTGCCTCCTCTCCTATCCTCCTCCTATATATACTAGAGGTTTAGGGCTTTTTGAGACACAACTTTGCCACGTGCAACCCTAAGCCTCTACTTCGTAGTTCTTCCTCTAGATCGGATTTCTGCGGTGCTTAGGCGAAGCCCTACAGAAATAGATCACCACCAGCACCGACGCACCGCCACGCTGTCGGGGAACTCATCTACATCCCCGTCTTTCTTGCTGGATCAAGAAGGCGGAGATCGTCATCGAGTTGTACGTGTACGGAACGCGGAGGTGCCGTTCGTTCGGCACTTGATCGGGACGGATCGTGGGACATATCGTGAAGACGTACCACTACATCAATCACGTTTATTAACGCTTCCGCTTAGCCATCTACAAGGGTATGTGGATCCAATCTCCCTCTCATAGATGACCATCACCATGATAGGTTTTCGTGTGCGTAGGAATTTTTTTGTTTCGCATGCAACGTTCCCCAACAGTGGCATCATGAGCTAGTCTCATGCGTAGATGATATCTCGAGTAGAACACAAAAGAGTTTGTGGGGATTGATGTTCGATTTGGTGCCCTCCTTAGTCTTTTCTCGATTCGGCGATATTGTTGGATTGAAGCGGCCCGGACCAACCTTACTCGTACGCTTAAGAGAGATCGGTTTCATCAACTAACATGCAACTTGGTGCATAAAGATGACTGGCGGGTGTTTGTTTCTTCAACTTTAGTTGAATCGGATTTGAACGAGGCGGTCCTTGGAGAAGGTTAAATAGCAATTTGCATATCAACTATGTGGCTTTACGTAAGTAAGATGCGATCATGCTAGATACCCATAAGAGCCATGTAAAACATGCAAAAACAAATTAGAGGATGTCTAACTTGTTTTTGCAGGGTATGCATCTCATGTGATATGGCCAAAGACATGATATGATATATTGGATGTATGAGATGATCATGTTGTAATAGTTAAATATCGACTTGCACGTCGATGCTACGATAACCGGCAGGAGCCATAGGGTTGTCTTTAAACTAACATTTGTGCTTGCAGATGCGTTTACTATATTGCTAGGTAGTAGCTTTAGTAGTAATAGTATAGATAGCACGACAACCTCGATGGCGGCACAATGATGGAGATCATGATGATGGCGATCATGGTGTGGCGCCGGTGACGATGAAGATCATGCCGGTGCTTTGGTGATGGAGATCAAGAAGCACAAGATCATGGCCATATCATGTCACTTATGATTTGCATGTGATGTTAATCCTTTTATGCACCTTATTTTGATTAGAACGACGGTAGAATTACAAGGTGACCCCTCACTAAAATTTCAAGATAAAGTTGTGTTCTCCCTGACTGTGCACCGTTGCGACAGTTCGTCGTTTCGAGACACCATGTGATGATCAGGTGTGATAGACTCAACGTTCACATACAACGGGTGCAAAAAAGTTGCACACGCAGAACACTCGGGTTAAACTTGACGAGCCTAGCACGTACAGACATGGCCTCGGAACACAAGAGACCGAAAAGTCGAGCATGAATCATATAGTTGATATGATCAACATGGAGATGTTCACCACTGAAACTATACTCAACTCACGTGACGATCGGACTTGAGTTAGTGGATTTGGATCATGCACCACTCGAATGACTAGAGGGATGTCTATTTGAGTGGGAGTTGTTAGTAATATGATTAGCTAAACTCAGTTATCATGAACATAGTCAAAAGGTCTTTGCAAATAATGTTGTAGCTTGTGCTGTAGCTCTACTAATTTTTATACGTTCCTAGAGAAAATTTAGTTGAAAGATGATAGTAGCAATTATGCAGACTGCGTCCGTAAACTGAGGATTGTCCTCATTGCTGCGCAGAAGGCTTATGTCCTTAATGCACTGCTCGGTGTCCTGAACCTCGAGCGTCGTGTGTGGATGTTGCGAACATCTGACATACACGTTTTTGATAACTACGTGATAGTTCGGTGTGTAATGCTTTACGGCTTATAATTGAGGCGCCAAAGATGTTTTGAACGTCATGGAACATATGAGGTGTTCCAAGAGATGAAATTGGGATTTCATGCTCGTGCCCTTGTTGAGAGGTATGAGACCTTCGACAAGATTATTTGTCTACAAAGTAAGGGAGAAAAGCTCAATCATTGAGCATGTGCTCAGATTGTCTGAGTGCTACAATCGCTTGAATCGAGTGGGAGTTAATCTTCCATATGAGATAGTGATGGTTCTTCAAAGTCACTGCCACCAAGCTACTAGAGTTTCGTGATGAAATATAATATATCAAGGATACATATGATGATCCTTGAGCTATTCGCAATGTTCTACACTGCAAAAGTAGAAATCAAGTAGTAGCATCAATTGTTGATGGTTAGTAAAACCACTAGTTTCAAGAAGGGCAAGGGAAAGAAGGGATACTTCATGAAACAGCAAACCAGTTGCTGCTCTAATGAAGAAACCCAAGGTTGAACCCAAACCCGAGACTAAGTGCTTCTGTTATGAGGGGAACGGTCACTGAGGCAAAACTACCCTAGATACTTGGTAGATGAGAAGGCTGGCAAAGTCGACAAAAGTATATTGGATATACCTCATATTGATGTGTACCTTACTAGTACTCCTAGTAGCACCAGGGTATTAGATACCAGTTCAATTTCTAAGTATTAGTAACTCGAAATTATAGCTATGGATTAAAAGGATACTAGCAAGGGTGTGGTGACGATGTGTGTTGGAAGTAATTCTAAGGTTGATGTGATCAAACATCGCACGCTCCCTCTACCATCGGGATTGGTGTTAAACCTAAATAATTGTTATTTGGTATTTGCGTTGAGCATGAACATGATTGGATCATGTTTATTGCAATACGATTATTCATTTAAAGAGAATAATGGTCATTCTATTTGCTTGAATAAATACCTTAAATGGTTTATTGAATCTCGATCGTAGTGCTACGCATGTTCATAATATTGATGCCAAAAGATACAAAGTAGTATTGATAGTACCACTTACTTGTAGCACTAACGCTTGAGTCATGTTGGTATAAAATGCATGAAGGAAGCTCCATGCTGATGGATCTTTGTACTCACTCATTTTTGAAACGTTTGAGACATGCAAACCATACCTATTGGTATAAACGCATGAAGAAACTCCATGCAGATGGATCATTTGGACTCACTTGATTTTCAATCACTTGAGACATGCAAATCATACCACATGGGCAAGATGACTGAAGGCCTCGTTTTCCAGTGAGATGGAACAAGAAAGTAACTTGTTGGAAGTAATACATTTTTGATGTGTGCAGTCCAATGAGTGCTGAGACATGCACTGGATATTGTTATGTTCTTACTTCACTGACGATTTGAGTAGATACAGGAGTATTTACTTGATGAATCACAAGTCTGAAATGTTGAAAAGTTTAAAGCTATTTGAGAGTGAAGATCGTCGTGACAAGAGGATAAAATGTCTGTGATATGATCATAGAGATGAATATCTGAGTTGCGAGTTTGGTACACGGTTAAGACAATCTGGAAATTGTTTCGCAATTCATGCCACCTAGAACACCATAGTGTGATGGTGTGTCCGAACGTCATAGTCGCACCCTATTTGATATGGTGCATACTATGATGTCTCTTATCGAATTACCACTATCGTTTATGGGTTATGCATTAGAGACAACCGCATTCACTTTAAATAGGGCACCATGTATTTCCGTTGAGATGACACCGTATGAACTATGGTTTGGAGAAACCTAAGCTGTCGTTTCTTAAAAGTTTGGGGCTGTGATGGTTATGTGGAAAAGTTTCAGCATGATAAGCTCGAACCCAAAGATAAATGCATCTTCATAGGAGACCCAAAACAGTTGGGTATACCTCCTATCTCAGATCCGAAAGCAAAGTGTTTGTTTCTAGAAACGGGTCCTTTGTCGAGGAAAAGTTTCTCTTGGAAGAATTGAGTGGGATGGTGGTGGAACTTGATGAGGTTAATGAACTGTCACTTCAACCAGTGTGTAGCAGGGCGCAGAAAGTTGTTCGTGTGGCGCCTACGCCAATTGAAGTGGAAACTAATGATAGTGATCATTAAGCTTCAGATCAAGTTACTACAAACTTCGTAGGTCTTCAAGGTCGCGTACTGCTACAGAGTGGTATGGTAACCCTGTCTTGGAGGTCATGTTGTTGAACAACAATGAACCTATGAGCTATGGAGAAGCGATGGTGGGCCCGGATTCCGGCAAATGGCTGGAGGCCATAAAATCCGAGAGAGGATCCGTGTATAAAATAAAGTGTAGACTTTGGAAGAAGTACTTGATGGTCGTAAGACTATTAACTACAGATGGATCTTTAAAAGGATGACAGACGATGATGGTGAAAAGTCACCATTAAGAAAACTCGACTTGTCGCAAAGATGTTTTCGACAAGTTCAAAGAGTTGACTATGATGAGACTTTCTCACTTGTAGCGATGCTAAAAGTCTGTTGGAATTATGTTAGCAGTTGCTGCATTATTTATGAAATATTGCACATAGGGTGTCAAAACATTGTTTCCTCGACGGTTTCCTTGAGGAAAGGTTGTATGTGATACAAACAGAAGGTTTTGTCAATCCTAAGGATGCTAACAAGTTAGCAAGCTCCAGCAATCCTTATGTGAACTGGAGCAAGCATCTTGGAGTTGGAATATACGCTTTGATGAGATGATCAAAGTTTTTGGGTTTATACAAGCTTTGTGAGAAACTTGTATTTCCAAAGAAGTGAGTGTGAGCACTATAGAATTTCTGATAAGTATATGTGGTTGACATATTGTTGATCAGAAGTAATGTAGAATTTCTGGGAAGCATAAAGGGTTGTTTGAAAGGAGTTTTTCAAAGGAAAACCTGGAAAGAGCTACTTGAACATTGAGCATCAAGATCTATAGAGATAGATCAAAACGCTAACTAGAACTTTCAATGAAATGGATGCCTTGACAAGTTTTTGAAGGAGTTCAAAATAGATGAGCAAAGAAGGAGTTCTTGGCTGTGTTGTAAGGTGTGAATTTGAGTAAGACTCAAAGCCCGACCACGGCAGAAGAAAGAGAAAGGACGAAGGTCGTCCCCTATGCCTTAGCAGTAGGCTCTATAGTATGATATGTTGTATACCGCACCTGGTGGGTGCCTTGCCATGAATTTGTCAAGGGGTACGAAAGTGATCCACGAATGGATTACTGGATGGCGGTCAAAAGTTATCCTTAGTAACTAGTGGACTAAGGAAATTTTTCTCGATTATGGAGGTGTTAAAAGAGTTCGTCGTAAAGGGTTACGCCGATGCAAGCTTTGAAACTAATTTGAATAACTCTGAGTAGTAAACCGGATTCGTATAGTGGAGCAGTCATTTGGAATAGTTCCAAATGACACGTAGTAGTAGCATCTATAGGATGACATAGAGAGTTGTAAAGCACACACGGATTTGAAAGGTTCATATGCGTTGACTAAAAACCTCTCTCACAAGCAAGACAAGATAGAACCCCAGAACTGTATGGGTGTTAAATTCATTACAATCACACACTGATGTGAACTAGATTATTCACTCTAGTGCAACTGGAAGACTGTTGAAAATATGCCCTAGAGGCAATAATAAATTGGTTATTATTATATTTATTTATTCATGATAATCGTTTATTATCCATGCTAGAATTGTATTGATTGGAAACTCAAATACATGTGTGGATACATAGACAACACACTGTCCCTAGTGAGCCTCTAGTTGACTAGCTTGTTGATCAAAGATGGTCAAGGTTTCCTGGCCATAGACAAGTGTTGTCACTTGATAACGGGATCACATCATTAGGAGAATGATGTGATGGACAAGACCCAAAACTCTGAACGTAGCATATGATTGTGTCAGTTTATTGCTACTATTTTTTGCATGTCAATGTATCTGTTCCTATGACCATGAGATCATGCAACTCCCGGACACCGGAGGAATACCTTGTGGGTTATCAAACGTCGCAACGTAACTGGGTGACTATAAAGGTGCTCTACAGGTATCTCCAAAGGTGTATCTTGGGTTGGCATGGATCAAGACTAGGATTTGTCACTCCATGTGATGGAGAGGTATCTCGGGGCCCATTCGGTAATACAACATCACAACAAGCCTTGCAAGCAATGTGACTAAGGATTTAATTACGGGATCTTGTATTACGGAACGAGTAAAGAGACTTGCCGGTAACGAGATTGAACTAGGTATGGAGATACCGACGATCAAATCTCGGGCAAGTAACATACCGAAGGACAAAGGGAACAACATACGGGATTAACTGGATCCTTGACATAGATGTTCAACCGATAGAGATCTTCGTAGAATATGTAGGAGCCAATATGGACATCTAGGTCCCGCTATTAGTTATTAGCCGGGGAGTGTCTCAGGTCATGTCTGCATAGTTCTCGAACCCGCACGGTCTGCACACTTAAGGTTCGGTGACGTTTCGGTATAGTTGAGTTATATGTGTTGGTGACCGAAGATTGTTCGGAGTCCCGGATGAGATCCAGGACATCACGAGGAGCTCCGGAATGGTTCGGAGGTAACGATTGATATATAGGAAGTCCTGTTTTGGTCACCAGAAAAGTTTCCGGCTCATCGATAGTGTACCGGGAGTGTCGGGGGACCACCGGGAGGGGTGTGACGACCCAAGAGGCTCATGGGCTATGAGAGGAGATGGGTAGGCCCTTGGTGGGCTGGCCTAAGTCTCTATCAAGGGCCCATGCGAAAAGAATAAAGGAAAAAGGCAAAAAGGCCAAATTAGGAAGGAGTCCTCATAGGATTCCACCTCCCTTGTGGGAGGTGGATTCCTCCCTTGTGGGTTCGGCCGAAGCTCCTTGGATTGGAGGCCAAGGCTGCCTCCTCTCCTCTCCTCCTCCTATATATACCAGAGGTTTAGGGCTTTTTGAGACACAACTTTGCCACGTGCAACCCTAAACCTCTACTTCATAGTTCTTCCTCTAGATCGGATTTCTGCGGTGCTTAGGCGAAGCCCTGCAGGAATAGATCACCACCTCCACCGGCGCGCCGTCACGCTGTCGGGGAACTCATCTACATCCATGTCTCTCTTGCTGGATCAAGAAGATGGAGATCATCATCGAGTTGTACGTGTGCGGAACATGGAGGTGCCATCCGTTCGGCACTTGATCGGGACGGATCGTGAGACGGTTCGTGGGACGGATCGTGGGACGGTTCATGGGACGGATCATGAAGACGTACCACTACATCAACCGCGTTTATTAACGCTTCCGCTTAGCGATCTACAAGGGTATGTGGATCCGATCTCCCTCTCGTAGATGATCATCACCATGATAGGTCTTCGTGTGCGTAGGAAAATCTTTGTTTCCCATGCAACGTTCCCCAACAGATGATGCCGTCGAAAAATAAGAATGAAAAGCATTGTCATCGCCCGCTCGAAATTCTAAGGTTCCCCTCAAAGCGAAGGAGAGTGGGACTCAAGATGGAGGCTCCTAGGTGACTAAACATTGCTCACATGTGTTGTCATCATCGGCTTCTGCCACATGCTGGAGAAGTCCATTATATTAAGGAATAAGAGGCTCCCACTTCCCTACGAACATCAAAAGAACCCAAAGGCCGTCGCGAAATTGCATTTGACATGTTGGGTCTTGGGGGCATGAGGTCAGTACTACCTTCAACGCCTCACAGGTTCTACAAACCAAGCTACATCAAACCTTCACTGGGAGGGCTGGATCCAACTACCTAGCCATCCACCACTACCACATTGAGCCACCTATATATGTTGCCCGGCCTAGCAAAGCCAAACAACTTGCCAGCATGTTTTCATGTGTCGAGATTTGAAGGACCCCGATGTACCAAGAAAACCCACACCGAGTGCTTCCATGGGAAAGACCAGAGCGCCACCAGGGCCAACCGCCATGATGCCCCCAACCTCTACAAGGATCATCATTGTCAGGAAACAAAGGTTCCTGCCCTCTCACTGAAACTCCATCCACGCCATCGCGAGCCGAGGCAACCTTGCCATTGCCTTATGTTGTGTAGGCTTAACCCCATGGTAACATTCAATGGTAGCGAGCGTGTGGATGAGATGGGGGAAGGGTGGCAGAGGGATTGGGGATCTGCCTAAGAGACATGGAAGGTGACACCATGATAACCGATCAGAAGGGATTGGACGATCCCAATGCGTTGCCCTCCTTCGCAATACCAGAACTATCTGACCGAGCTCCATCAACATAGAAAAGGATGGGATGATTGTCCACGTGATAGTAGTCCTAGTGCTACTAAGTTTGCCTTAGAGTGCTACCGCATTACTAGTGCACCATAGAGCTACCAATAAATAAATAAAAATAAACTTTTGTTGTATAGATAGAAGGTAATATAATCTAGCATACCACAAATTTTATCTCAAAACACAACATGTCAAACTAACAAAAAACAATAAAAAGGATAATTTTGGCCATCACTAATAGATAATGTGATAATTACGACACATCGCATACGTATGTATTTTCCCATAGAAATCAAGACTACCTCGTACGGGGCATGCTAAAAATCTGTTTGCAATAGGCTTAGAGCGACAACCTGTTTTGTTGTGTGTAGCCAATGCTAATGGGTGAAACATAGTGCATCTATGTTGACAAATTGCGGACATGTTAGAAATGACCCGCATGATATAGTATAACCGGTACATAAAAGTTGATGAGTTCTTGTGCCCATCTGATTAGTCATCAGCATAAGTCTGTCGTTGACCGTAGAGCTCGCGTGTATGTGATGACGCTACCAAAGCTATAATCCTAACCTGAATGTATGTTGTAAAGCATTGGGGGAGGCCTTATAATTGTTGGAGTCTAGAATAAACTGTTCACTTGTAGTATTGATTGATACGGTGCAACAAATCAAATGAAAGCTTCCATTTGAGATAACGAGTGATAATGGACTAACTTATAGGCAAAGAATTGATTAAAGTTTACATTTAAATCTTACAGCTGATAGTTGGCGTTTATGTAGTTGTAAGTAATCTGAATTTATTATTTAAATCTAAGTTCTACAACATATAACCGATACTTCAAATTTCATGCGTTAGAACTTTTTTCTCACAAACATAAAACATGGTACGAGCTGTTATGCAACTATTGGGTTCATCGTTTTTAGAAGATCTTTCTTTTTTACAAAAGATGAGCAAAGCTTGTTCTTTGATATTCACCTAAACGAACCATTTTCTATGTGTATTACACACAGAGCGTCGTCGTCACAACCTCACTATGAATATTCGAATTTCAAGTTAAGTGGTGTGCATATTTTTGGTGATTGAAATTTACCGAGATTTCAGGCATCCGAGAATTTGCTAGTGTGTGTTTATTACATGCAACCCATGAGTCACTCTCGTCTCGTTGCATCAATCGTACCGTCCATGTGATGTCGTATAACTCGTGCTATATATGTGATTCTGCATACATTTAAATACAAAAGTAGTGGTTAATCGTCCTCACAAAAGCTCATACTTCTCTCTTACTGAATGCATCTAATTACGGTGTTGCTACACGTATGATTTTCCTTGTTCAATTTTGGTACGACACCGTCTCACAGCCGTTCATCATATTGCTTTGTATTTCCTCAATATCAGTTTACAAGTCCGACATACGTATCTAGGTCGTCAATTTAACCAACTTAATGAGAGACATATATTATAAAAAATATATCATTAAAAACTTTAGTTGTCCTATTTTATAATGATATGATTTTTATGTTGAATAATATATTTTATATAAATTAAATTAACGATCTAGATACACGTGCATATTTTTTAAACTGTGACGGATGGAGTATTAGCCATAAGCCCATAACCCTTGATAATGCTACCGTACATGAGTCGGATGGAAAACATTCGTACGCAGAGCTATTTTCGATCTAATTAAGTAGTAAATGATTTGGACGGGGCGACGTGATTGCACGTTTTCGGTGGAGGAGTGCGGGAGCAAATCGAAGCAATCAATACCTGATCAAATTGGATCTTGTCATTTAAAAACGTCACTCGTGCATAATCATAAGCAAACCCTTACTAGTTTCAAACCCAACTATAACCCAGTAGTGACAGGTTCCCCGAGACTAGGCAACTACAGCTGGTCGGCCTGCCGATGACACAACGGTAATCAAGTCTTTAGAACTCATATTCTGTTGACATCTTTCACAATCATCATAACAAGAAAATAGTAGTATAGTAATACTACTAACAAACCGCAGTTATATCGTGTGTTTAATCAATCTCCATCGATGGATCCGCCGCACCTGAAACGCCGAGACCGATCTACGTACGCCTAGTCGCCGTCGCGGTTCCGGTTCCCGGCGCCGCGAAACGGCAGCATCCAGCACGGGCTCAGCTGACGCGCCCCGGAGCACACCACGGCGCCGCTCTTCGCCGCGGGGACCCGATCGTCGTGTCGGCCGTGCTGCTGCTCGTGCGGCTTCTCCGACGCCACGAGCCACCGGCTGGACGACGACACCTGGGCCGGCGACGGGCCCGGCCGCCACCAGCACGCCTTGCCGACGCTGAGCCTGCGGAACATGTCGGCGATGAAGCCGACCTTGATCGTGCGCTTGAACCTGTACCGCTTCTTCCTGCCCTTGGCCGCCGTGCCGCCCTTGGGGCGACGGGACACGTTGACGCCGCCGCCGTGGTGGCGGAGCTGGTAGGACGGCGGCGGGGTGATGGCCGGGAGCGCGCCGCCGACCATGCGGGAGGCGTCCCTGGGCGTGCCGGGCTCCGACTCCCAGACGAACGGCACCGAGCCCGGCTCCGCCCCGTAGTACCGGAACGACGGGTTGGCCGCCGAGCTCTCCTTGGTGAGCAGCCGCTCGTAGAACTTGCCGCCCTGCTTGATCCGGAGCGGGCTCTGCGGCATCATGGCGCGCAGTGGGCTCTGCGGCCGCGCCACCTCGCCGGCGCTCGGAGGCATCGCTCGCTCTCTGTGGCTGGCCTGTCTCTCCGGAGCACGAGACCGTAGTGCACTGGTGTAGTAGTAGTAGCTTGGACCGGAGGATGGTACACATGTAGCCGGAAGCGACGCGGCGTGTTATATAAACGGATGAGACCTGCTAGCTTGGTGGTTTGGTTGCCGGTCAGTTTCGTACTTACGCACGTACGCTTGCTATTTAAATCGGAAGCCACTTGTTCACAGAGATACACGGTGGACCAACCGTACTTGCTCCATGAACTCCGGTTCGCTAACGGTCAGTACTACCATGCATCTCCTTCGTCTGTCGTGTGTGGCAAAAGAGTTTTGCTACACCTACGGGATAATGGTACAACAAGTTATGTACAAGATGATGTGGGTTTGTTTAATTGGACAGCACGCTCCTTCACCCTGAAAATCAGGGGGGGAATTAGTTAAGATAAAAGGAGATAACAGGTTTAAGTAAGATTATGTAACAATTTTCGTAGGTGTAGCATTTTTGGTGGCAAAATCATTCGTCTTGCTCTTGAACGTATGATTTTTATTCAAAAAAAGAGAACATATGAGTTTTGAACTTTTATCAAGCTGAGGGATGATGATGGCGCTGGGTCTTCGGTTTGCTTCAATAGCCTTCGCTATTTTGGAGGTTGGCAGGAGGAGCATCGTCGGATCTACCACATCGATGACGACGAGTATTGACGGCATGGTGCGGCTGGATCTCGAAGACGGATGTGTCTAGATGGACGAGCGCAGAGAGGTGGCGTTTTTTGGCGTCGTGGCGGCGTCGATGACAGGCCTGACAATGTGGTTGCATCAGTACCTGTTCTGAAGATGGATCGGTGAAAGACGACGACAACGACCCATGCGAGTGCGTCGGACCGGTTTGTGCCTCATACCAGGTATGTGGCTTGGCTGAGGCCTCCGGTTTTAGATGTTAGGCTTACGTGAGAGGTCTGAGTATTTGACTGAGCATTTCCGCATCCCTACATCAAATGGATAAGAGTAACGACAGATGTTGTCAAGATGACGGATTCGATATAGTACTACTTTGTAAAAAAATTATAAATAATTAATAAAATAATTGCATGCATCTCTCAGATACAGAGGCAGGGGGCCATCCTCCTTCTAAAAAAAATGTTCATGGATCTGATTGTAACTTTTATTACCTCTAATGTTCTTTGTACTGCTATGATAGATTGAAAATTTCTCTCAAAAAATAAGAGTTGAGCTGCCCTTGGAGATACCCTACGCTTCCGTGAGTAGACGTTGCTTGTTCTATAACTCGAGTTTGAGCTTTGTTCAAGCCGAACTGAGTGGTGTGCCTAGCACGATACTCATGCATTGGTACAAACTAATAAAAGAGTACTAGTTAGGTCACTCGAATATCAGATAACTGAAAGATGTAGGTGTCCGATGGCCGTTGCACGGTTCACGATTGGGAACAGGAACAGAAATGCAATGGAAGATCATGTGCCGGGCATTTGAGAATCTTAAGCGTCCATGGCGGGACAAAACCGCATTTCCAAATTAGCCAGTCACGCACGCGATGTTGCACACTTAAAATTGACCTGTCAAAGCATAATGATGAATTTCCTTACTGCTTGTATATATCTTGGAAATGGAAGTTGATGAAACCGACAGCCGAACCGAACCATGTAACCGGCCGGTCCAGCAGCCTAATTTTTTACAGGTATTATTAATCTTAATGATGGGTAATTACGTTGACGCAGATGTGTCGGTTAGCCTGCTGAATGTCCCACAAAAACATTTGATTTGATGAAAGTGCAGGTGTTTCAAATAGCATTTGTAGTGGTCAGACTTGGCTAGAACCGCTCCCGAGCAAGTAGAGTATTTGAGGGTGCACGTCAGTAGCTGGCAGCCTGCCGCCGATTGAAACTTTTGCTGCTGCTATCAATTTTTATTCCCTCTGCTGCTCGCTCGAAAACGATTCATGTGATTGTTCATCATTGCTTGACAAGTTCACGATGTAGATGGCGCACTGACACTGTTTGTTTACCGGCAGCAAACGGGAACACCGGATGACAAGCGTTGGTCATTTTCATTCTCCTACGCCGCTCAACAAACCTGCCATTTTCTGATTTTATTTCGGGCCAAGAAAGTTTCATTGGAGCATCCCCTAGAAAGTTTTGTACAGTATATTATTTGGGGCAAAAAAAGTTTTTTATTGACCAAAGTTTCACGGCGCGTCTAGGTCTCGTTATAAGCGATACGGACCGCAACATCACCCCAACGAACTCCCTAAATGGTCCAACCGGGCGTCGAAGGAGCACTCGGTCGCTCGTTAAGGCACCGTCCACAGCGAACGTCCTGTTCTACATTTTTTGACCTTTTTTTTTCTTTTCTTACTCTTATTTATATTTATGAAAGTGAAAAAGATTTCCTTTAGATTTTAAAAATATTCATGTAGTTTAGAAAATATTTGTACAATTGTTAAATTCATAAAAATGATCCTAATATTTAAAAATGTTCACACGTTCAAAAATTTCTCCATGAATTTTCTTGAAAATGTTCGTAATAAAATTTAATGAAATGTAAAGGCTTGTTCTAGCAATTTTGGAAAATGTTTGTGACATATAAAAATGGTGCACCATGTATTAGAAAAATGTTAACAATATATTTATAAGATATTTACCGTGTATTTCAAATGTTTAACATGTATTACAAAAGTTCAACATGCATCCAAAAAATGTTTAATCTATATTTCAAAAACTGTTTCAACGTGTGTTTGAAGAACGTTCGACCTGTATCTGAAAAAATGTTAAACATGTATCAAAAAGTATACAGCATGTACTCAAAATATGTTCAATATGAGTCCGCAAAATATTAATGTGTATTAAAAAATCATACAGTAAAGCAGACAGATTAAAAAATCATGAATTTCTAAAAGAAAAAAAGGAAAGGCAGAAAACCAAGAAAATTGAGAAAAAATCAAAAGGAAAAAAACAGAAACCAACAAAGACAAATGTAAAGAAGGAAATAAAGGGGAAAACCGAGTAGAAGCTTCTCAAACAAACAAAGCCGGAGTAGAAGCATCTCAAAACCATGCTAAATGGGCCGGCTCACTTCAACTCTTCTTGTATGCGGGGTTATGGTAGATGTATAGTAAAATCCCAAAGTAATATCCCGTAAAACATACTCTCTCCGTCAGGAATTACATGTTGCGGAAATAGATGTATTTGAATATATTTTAGTTCTAGATACATTCATTTTAATCTATTTATGCTACAAGTAATTCAGGAGGAAGGGAGTATTAAATTGTTATTTTAGTTTTCACTTCATCATGGCATTCTGCATCATTCATCATCTAATATTATCTATAGTATGAAAAAAAATACCAAACACCAAAAAATAAAATAAAATTTTTCAATATCATTTTAGCTTGCACAAACACTATTTCCCTTTTTGATCTTGTGTATTGAGATAGAGGCTACTTTGCACGCCCTATGTAAGAGCTTCACACCAAGGTCCATCATTTTACAACAACGCTAGCTAGTAATCTACATCAAATCACCAAAATTCCGACTTATATTTCAAAACAACTATTGTATTTAGCTTTGCCCATAAAATCTCTATATTTTTGTGGGGCTGAAACTTTTACCTTCTTCTTGTGCTCCCTATGGATTGCCCGCGTAGGCCTTCAATTGGGCCTTTAATGTAGAAAAAAGTTGATGTGCAAGTCGTAAGACCTACGTAACACGTGGCCCTGGATTTTGTGGCTTGACTGTATGGCACTATCCCGGGCATGGTTGTTCTTGCCTCGAGACACATCCTTGTTTCTACACAATGTCCAATTTGTTGGTTAGGGGCTGAGGATGTTTGCCACCTGCTCTTCACCTGCCCATGGGAATGTGGTGTTTGGGTGAAATCGGACTTAAGAACGTCATGGATGATGATTTAATTTTCGGTAGTTAGGGGTATGTGGTGCTTGAATACATACTCTGCAAATCAAACAGGAAGTCATTGGTGTTGGGAATGCTCGGCCTCCAGGAGCCTGTGGCAGTTGCTTGGTGGTATGTCTGGTGGGAGCGTTAGTAGATTGTAAAGGGTGAACTTGTACCTGATCCACTACAGGCTGCTTTGGCCATTCATGCTCTGACGACAAATTTTGGAATGGCTATACCGGCTCAATCTCAATACTGGCTCACAAATACGGCTATACTGGCTCACAAATTTACATGGACTAAACCGAGAAGTGGGTGTTATAAACTGAACACTGATGCAACCTTCCATGATAACGGCATGGATGCAGTTGGGGGTGTACTACTATGTAACAGTAAGGGTGAGGTTGTAGTTGGTATAGTGACCTTCTTAAGCTCTGTTTCGGATGCTCCATTAGCGGAGGCCTTTTCCTTGAGGAGAGGAGTTGAGCTCATTGAAACTCCAGGTTGCACACATGTTACAATGGAGTTGGATTGCTTCGAACTGATTAACACATGTAATGGAGATATGGATATTTTCACCTCCTAACTCAGCAACGTTGGCAGATTGTTTTTCGTAGGCCAGTCCATTGATGGAATATCGTTTACTCATCGTCCTAGGGAGGCAATGAGAGAGTTCCTATATGGCGCCTGCAGCGCAACTTCTCGTGGGCCGGCACATGTAGAATGTGTTGGTCCTTAAAAATCGAAAACAAATCATAAAATTTCGAAAAAAGTAAGATTTGCGAAAAAGGTTTAATGAGTATAACAAAATCACAGATTTTTTAAGTATTTTTATGTATTTTAAAAAAATCCACAGAATTCGAAAATAAAAATGATTTTCAAAAAAAGTTCATCGATTTTCGAAAAAGTTCATCAATTTTTTAAAAAAGTTCATTGATTCTTTTTTAAAGTTCACAAATTTTAAATTTTGTTCATCATTTTCAGAAAAGTTCATCAATTTTTAAAAAGTTCGTCGATTTTCAGAAAAGTTCATCGATTTAGAAAAACAATCACGGGCTACAACGCACATCGGATCCCTAAATGGGCCGGCCTATGGCGGAGCGCTGCACGCGCCGGTTAGCAAAATTCGCCTTTAACAGGCACCTGTGGCGCTAAATAGGGTTTCCCAGCCAATGAAGTTGCTCATCAACTAGCAAAACATGCATATGAATATATGATAATAGCCCATAGTTTTTCTAGGATAAAGGCCCACCATATTTTTTGTTACAATTTGTATTAAACAATGTGACTTTGAAGGATGAGCAACAAACATAGAGAGGCTTTCCCTTTCAAAAAAAAAAACATGTGGCCCTGACCCAACTCTAAAGCTTTTCAAACCAGAGACCCTTAAAGGCCGGATATTCCTATTTGCCGCTCTTTTGCGGTGATTTGTCGGCCATTCACACAAGGGACCTAGCGATTTGGGACGACCCGATTTATATCGGTTTTCGGGAAGTGTATTGCTCTGGTTTTTCTGGTATTTTCAGTAAGGTTCCTTCTTGGCTTTTTTGTTTTCTTTTTTTTGTTGTATAACCTATCCCTTTTCAACGAAAAAAAATCCTTTACTTTTTATTCTGTCAAAAATATTCTCAAACACTTTTTTTAATGTTTGTCTTTTAAAAAATATTCTAAAATTTAGAGGTTTGGTTTTCTAAAAATCAATAAACGTTTACCTTTTTCAGAAATCCATGAAGGTTGAAAATAGCAACCCAATAAGTCCTGAACGTTCGGAATTTGACCATGGAAAAACGAAGGTTTTTGTAGCAATTTATGTTTGCTGACCAATGATAGTTTAGTCAGCAAGCATGCAAAATTCGCCATTAATTTATTTTTACCAGAAAATCGCCGTGCTCGTAAAATAATTGGCATCCCCGCATCAACTAAAATTTCCATTTAAAATTGTTATGATTTTCCATAGTCGAAATCCGAACTTTCAGGGATTATCATTTCCGGTTAAGTATGTTTGTATTTTTTCAAAAACAAAATCACAATCATTTGAAAATATGTTCTCAAGTTTTTTAGATGCTAAATTTTGAAATAAAGAATCTAATCTTCTGTGTTTTTCGAAACCAAGCGAAGAAATCGACTAGAAACAAAAAAGAAACCGCTACACGCTGGAATAAAAACAAAATCACTCGTTTTCGTCTCATGAGTCGCTACTGTCCGAGAGCCAATGGGCCGACGTAGGTGGTTGACCCCTTGGCATAGTGAGCGGCAAATAGGAGGTCCCCTTAAGGCGTCATTAATCCTATTTGATGCTCGTTGCTTCGGGATATGGACCAAACACACAGGAACGTCATGATCATTGATCGGGAAGCAACAGTCAGGAGTTGCCCCCCCCCCCCACTCCCCCCTCCTCCTCTCGCGTCGCCCCCGCGAGGCGACCAGGAGGCAACCCTAAATCCCGCCGGTCTCCCCCTCCCCCTCCTCCTCCCTCGCCGCCTCCTGAGGGTGCGGCCGGGCAAAGCCCGTCCGTCACCGGCGGCGAGGCCTCGTGGTCCTCCTGGTCGGGCGGTGCTCGCGTCGTCCGGCGGCTCGGGTCGAAGCGTGGAGCTTTGTCGGGCAATACATCAATGTGGCAGGCAGAGGCGGAGCTCCGATGCCTCTACTCCCCTGCGGCGAGCGGCCTGGTGTTGGGGCATGCCTACTCTCCAAGATCGGCGGAGACGAGGCCAAATCTATGGTCTGACGGCGTGGCCGGATCTAGGGCTAGGCGACGCGGGCCGATGGCGACACGGGCTGCAGCTCCGCAATAGTGGCAGGTTGGTGGGCGGGCTAGCCGGTCTCTAGGTGCTCCGGCGGCTCGGCAACGGCGGGCAGTGCGGACAGGCTCCCCGGTGAGCTTTCTTGGTGGTTGGCGGCGGTCCTTGGAGTTTTCCTTCCCGGCGAACGGGTGTGTGTTGGTGGCCTCGCGTGGAGCTGTGTCGGCTGCCGAGGTGGGGCGACACAGGGGGTGTCCGGTGGGAAGGTAGGCCGGAGGGATGGGATGCGCCGACGAGGTCGGATCACCCGTCACCGGCACGGGGGTGTGTTCGTCGTGGATGCATCCGCTCCCCCTCCTCCCCCTTTCCCCGACCATGTGCGAGCTGATGCATCTCTGACGTTGTTCGAGTCAAGACGTATGCTGCGGTTTGGTGGTCAGGTGCATCCTTTGGTCCAAAGACGGTCACTTTGGCTAGTCTTGGGGGTGTCTGGATGCAGGGCGGCGGCCCTGGCGGTGGGAGACGTGACGTTCGTGGGCGGAGCACGCGTCTCGGATGCGGGTGCGCAGCCATGGCCATGCGGGTGTTTTGGCTACGGGTTATTAACGAAGCTAGGGTGCGTTGGAAGGGTGTGAACGCCGAGGTACATCACCTGCTCATGGGCCGACGATGGTGACGTCCGTGGACGCCGTATCCTTCATGAAGGCTATGTCGTGGTGTTCCCACTCCTTCGTAAGCTCCGGGTGAAAACTTCATCTTCGGGATCAGACGGCGGCGGCTACACATGGTCGTGCCCTTCTGGAGGCACTGTCTTGAAGTCCTTGCTCCGTCGATATCCGCCTCGCCTCTCCTTGTAGGATTGCTCGTGATGGAGGTCCCCATTGTCTCCAAGCGATTCATTGTTGTTTGATAGTCGTTGGGGTGGTGTGACGATGCTTCACACTTTTGTATCTTGCTTTGGGTGTGTGTTGTGTACGATATTGACGTGTGTGTATATGAGTGTGCTTGTATGGTTAGTGCTTTATATATAAAGCGGAGCGAAAGCCAAAAACTTCTTGGGTAAGCAAGAGCCAGCCACTAGGACTCGGCGGCTGTTATGAGAATCGCAGATGCGGCAGTCAAAACGATTTGTGAAAGCATTATGGCACGCTTCACTGTCTTCTCCGTTGCTCTTGTTCCCTCTGCCCCTGGGACGGGACGGGCGTTCTTCATCTGCAAGTGGTTAGTGGTAAACCCACGAGCTAGTTATAATTATCCCAAAGTAGACAAGTTCTAATTAGCACAGGTCCTAAATCAAAACCGATTAGATCAGTCATTAGACTTCTCGGAATCAAGGAGCATAGCGCCCGGTTTTTATCTCTAAAAACTGATGAAACAAACAAGCTGGCCTCAGGTTCAGCTCCTGTCAGGAACCCACAAGAACACCAGTCTCTACCACAGCCACTGGGGAGTAATCAGAACATAACATAACGCAGCAACAAACTCCAGCTACCAATGCCAGCAAAAAAAAACTCATTATCCGCCCAACTAGAGCTTCTACGGTTTGATTTGCATGTTAACTCCAAAAGCCACTTTAGCTACATTCCAGGCATATCTTAGCCATGGGACAAGCAAAAAAACAGGTGATTAATACTCTCCGCTTCACTACAGAACATACATTTGCTTTTTTTTCCTTTCCACCCCCTGTTCGAAAGCACATCTTTGGTGAGAATGCTTTTCCAGAACACCAACCATATTAACACTTCAATTTTCATATAAACCATAACTTGTACATTTTCCAGAGCTAAGTACAGAGTTGACTGAGAATTTGCCTGATCTATTAAGCAACCAAACGCATTTATCCTGCTCTTCCCCCGGCTCAAAATCTACAAACTTAAACATTCCCAGCCCACATTGAAAACAGTCGAAACTAACAGAGTCTTGCTGAAGTCAAACTATAGAGGTGACTGAACTTTTTACAAAGCACAACATCTCCAAACCAGAGATCCTCCCAGAAAATAGAAAGTAGATCCTGGCTGTTGAATGAACTTTTTTCAAACCAGTCCTACAGTAACATGATGGTGCTCTGTGTATGATGGTTTTAGTTGCTGTGGACAATGTTTCGTACTGTTGTTCAGTTATCTTGATGATAGTGGAACCCGATCCCATGTTGGACCGTACGGAGAAAAAAAAACATGATGGTGCTGTAGCTTTACTCTCCTTGGAAAAGAAATTACGATCATTAGAAACTCAAAGAACTAGATGGCGCTGGTCAATGATCATTTTATTTCAAAAGGTTGAAAAAGGGAATCAAGAGTTCCTTTTCCCCTATAGTTTGCAAAACTGAAACTATACAGTCACTTCTGTTATACACACAAGCTTTACAGTTCAGGAGAAACTAGAAAGCAGGGAAAATATGTCTATAAATCATGGTTGGAAAAGAGTATGGAATTAGCAGTACAGGGAAACAGACACGAGGTACTTTCATCCGATATTGCTAGCATGTGAATCTTGGTGTTTGAAGCCATTCTGTGGTGGCAATGGTGGTTGTTCCTGCTGCTCCTGTGGTTGTAAAGGTGGGTGCAACTGATCCTGTCCCTCTTGCTGTTGCGATGTTGGCTGCAACTGATCTTGTGGCTGTTGTGATGGCGACGGTGAGTGATGCTGCTCCCCTTGCAGAATCGGCTGTGACTGCTGGTGCTGATCACCTTGCCATACCCACACAATATCCTTGAGTGCTGGCCTTACTTCCTCTTTCACCAGCTTTTGATACTCCATAGTGTCTCCATTAGTCTTTTTCAACTCAACTAGGAGAAAAGAAGGGGCTACCTCAAAAATCTCGGCATCAAGCTCAAGAAACCCCTTCTTTCCTTCCTTTGGAGCAGCCAATTTCAGAACTCCGTTTTCTTTCTTCTTAATTTTTAGCTTCAAGCGTCTGGCCAGTTCCTTAAACTTTGTAAGTACCATTGTTACAGGCTGCCTAGTGGTAAACCGTTCTTCCCTGCGACCATACTCATCCTCAAAAAACCCAGATAGACTGAACCCTGTTGACAGGGAGATGATGTCAAATGCATTCAAGTTTGGGAGGCTTAACGACCCTTGATTTCGCTCAGAAGTGCTGCATCCTGTAGAGACTGATGACGCAGCTTCAGCTGAAAAGGTGTGCGTTGCTTCAGGCTCGGTTTTCTTTGCATTTACCTCAACTGGTCTTCTATACCAAGCACTTTTCTTTATCCTAGAGATTGGAATCCTTGTACTGGGATCTGGATCAAGGATTTTATGTAATAGGTCCTTCAGCTCAGCAGAAAAATACCGAGGGCATTTAAAGTCCGCTTTGGAAATCCTTCTATACATCTCTATCAGATTTGTCTCATGAAAAGGAAGGTAACCAGCCACAAGCACAAACAGAATTACTCCACTGGACCATACATCTGCTTTTGCACCATCATAGCCTTTCCTGCTAAGCACTTCAGGGGCAACATAAGCTGGAGTTCCACATGTGGTGTGGAGGAGACCATCCTGCCTCGCGCAATCAGCCAGGGCACTCAAACCAAAATCTGAGACTTTTAGGTTTTCATTCTCATCCAGGAGTAGATTTTCAGGCTTCAGATCACGGTGATAAACACCCCTGCTGTGGCAATAGTCAATAGCACTTATCAATTGGTGGAAATACCTCCTAGCAGCATCCTCATTAAGCTTCCCCTCCTTTACTATCTTGTTGAAAAGCTCACCGCCTTTAGCATACTCCAATACAAAATAAATCTTGCTCTTGGTAGCCATAACCTCAAAAAGTTGCAGGACATTTGGGTGCTTCACCAATCTCATTACTGAAATCTCTCTCTTTATCTGCTCAATAAGTCCAACCTTGGTAACCTTATCTTTATTGATCATCTTTATAGCAACAGCTTGGCCAGTTGCAAGATTTCGGGCATAATAAACCTTTGCAAAAGTTCCTTGTCCCAATTGCTTCCCGATTTCATAACGGCCCATCAATATAGTCCTCCTCTCATCCATCCTATCAAGCTATCTGAACGGCGTAAAACAAACGAACCCCACACACCGCCTATATATCAGTATCTAGACTGTATACCTCATGAATGGAGCAGATGTTAACTGTCTTCGCAAATGTGATTATCAACAAGCATAGACCCCTTCGATACAGTGTGCTTTACACCACCCAAAGGAGGAACACTATCAGTATGCAGCACATTATCATGAGAGCCCCACAGTATCAGTATGAGCTTGGACGAAGTTCTGATCTTGTTTGTACAAGGTAAGTGTTTGGTGTTATGCAAGCACATCTTTCTGCATTCCCGAGTCTTCTTCCGATCAACAACTGCCAGCCAGAAGATCAGATTAAATTATAAGGTATACATGTAATGCAGGGCGGGATTACGAGCTCCAATGAAAAACATAAATTCAGTGGTCTTTGAGGACATTAAGCCAAAATCTTGGGTGACACCCCAATGTTGTTGGATCAAAACTGAGATGGTACAGAACAAACAGGGGCATCTACAGCAGTCAGAGCCACCCCAGTTGGATAACTAGGTGAAGGCAAAGATGCCATCTCTCGAGTTGTAGAAACGACAATTCCGAAAACCTAACTCGCGAACCAACCATTCCTGCAGCAGGCATCCAAAATTCGGCAAAATTCACGGCCAGGACGGGGCGGAACAGGGCGCTGCCAGCAAGTAGATCTCTCTACCTGCCAGAAGAACAGTACCTGATCAAGAACGGGAGAAGGAGGAGCCGGGGATCCCGCGGAACGCCAGAGAACTCGACCGGGATCGATCCCGCGAAGCGAGCGGGCGCAGATTCGGTGCGCGCCTGGCCGCCTTGCAAGCTTGCTGTTGGTGGATTCTGGGATTTCTGGGCGCTAGGTGCTGCGCTCTCATACTCCTTCCGCTGGGATGGCGCTTAGCTTTTTGTGGCTGGGTCCCTCGGAATCTTCTAATTTCGCTCTTAGCGATGATTGTGCCCCCGGCGGCGGCGGCGCGCTTCTCCAGAATGGAGGGAGCGCAGGTTCGGCTGCCGTTTACGCTGCCGTGTTGACGATACGGGCTTTTTCTCATTTCGCCCCTGACATTTTGGGATTTCACTGCAGTAGAGGTTTGGTTTTTCTTAGAACTATTAAAGGTATTTTTTTTAGGGGATTAGAGGTTTGGTGAGGATCTAATAGTGACGACCTAATCATACTTTGGGCTGGCCAGGTTTTGGAAAGCCCAATGTGAAAACACCCAGCCCGAAACCTGGCCCTAAATACTTGAACAAGAGAAAAGATAACGCCCACATGTATAGGCGTTTGCAAACCGTTCACACGCATGGATCTATGTCATTTTATGGTTTGCACTAATCTTGGTATTTTCTGCTAATTTTTTGTACCACGTAGAAAGAGGATGGTGTGTGAGCGTTAAGGAGTTCACCCACACGCCTATTTCGCGCATGCCCACACGCGGCTGCCAACCCGATGTGTGGTGAAACTAACGTCGCACCCACACACCCGCATGCGTGTCATTTGTCTTGTCTTCTTAGTGTTAGATGACAACTCAGTGAAACTGCCGTGCCCGCATGCCTGTCAGTTGCCATGTCTTCACAGTGTTACATGACAACTGAGTGGAATTGTCGTGTCTGCATGCCTTTCAGTTGCCATGTCTTCCTGATACGTCCCAAATGTGTCTATAGTTTCTGCTTGTTCCATCATTTTTTGGGTGACATTGTTATATGTTTTGCTACACTTTTATATCATTTTACACATATTTGGACTAACCTACTAACTCAGTGCACCCAGTGCCAGTTTCTGTCTGCTGATGTCTATTCTGCAGGGGCTTTTACCCAATTTCCGAAGCCCGGAAAATTCCAGGAAAAATATATAAAAAACCAGCGAAACAGAAGCTTCCAGGTCACCAAAGATGGGCCAGAGGGGGCCAGGGGCTGTCCAGGCGACCTGCTGGCGCGGCCAAGCCCTAGGTCGCGCCAGGAGGCTGTTTGGGTGGACCCCACCTCCTCGGGTGCCCTCCTTTGGCCTATATTTAGAGTCCCGAGAGGAAACCCTTCCACAACTTTCAGAATCACGAATTTCTCCATCGTTCCGTTGCCGCAGCGCTTCCGAGATCGGGAGCGTCAGGAGACCTCTTCCCGGCACCCTGACGGAGGGAGGATTGACCTCCGGGAGGTTCTCCACCACCACAAACGCTTCCCGGGCGTGCCGTGAGTAGTCATCCTTGGACCATGGGTCCATGACCAGTAGCTATGTGATGTCTTCTCTCCAATCTTGTGCTTCAATGGTTAGTCCTTGTGAGCTGCCCTACTTGACCAAGGCATCTATGTAATTCTCTTGCTATTGCTATGCTCGGTTTGTTGGGATCCGATAGATTATGAGATTATGTTCAGATTGTTATGAGTTATATATTTGATTATCCTTTTATATTATGTTCCTTAGTGATTCATGCATGTTCTCCGTTGCTATTTATTGCTTTGGCCGAGTAGTAGATTGTAACTCCAAGAGGGAGCATTATGCATGATTGTGGGTTCATGCCCCTCGATGTCTAGCTTGAGTGACAGAAACATGAGACTAGGGGATGTGTTGTTGCCACCAGGGAGAAAACAACAGTGCTTGTGACCACGGTTGCAAGAATTGTTTACCTTACGCATAGTTCGTTAATGCAGCTGTCTGTTGCTTTGACTTTACACTTTGGATGGGGCTCGCAATTTAATACCGGAGAAATGTTCTGGATAGATATCTCAAGGTGGCTGATTAGTAAGTAGATGCTGATGAATAAACGGTCTACTTGTCTTGGCGTACTGCCCATTACTATTGAACCTCTAACTATCAAGTAGCATAATCAGCATTGCGGTGCGTTCATAATTCTGTCAATTGCCCAACTGTGATTTGTTTACCCAAGCATAGTTGTTTATCGTCTTTTGGGAGAAAGACATCACTAGTGAACATCACGTGACTCCGGTCCATATCACCATCATTATTTACACCTTCATCATTTGTCGCTTTCATTTACTTTCCCATTGCAATCACTATTACTTTCCCGCTTGTGTTTTGATCCTTTGCAAACTACAAGGTCCGAGAGATTGACAACCTCTATGTACTCGTTGGGAGCAAAGTTATTTGTTGTGTGTGTAGGTCTACGTCTTCTGCTAGCGCCAGGGTGGAAGACACCTACTTGTTGATCCGAGGAGTCCTCCTGGTTCGATAAACCTTACAATTCCCGTGTGAGGGAAAACTTGCTGCCGACTACATCTCAACCTTCCACTTGGGGTAACCAACGAGGTGCGAGAAGTATATACATCATCTCGTCATCAAGCAAAGTTTTCTAGCGCCGTTGCCGGGGACTCTAGTCTTCAAGATAGGGGAGTTGCACGCTATCCTTTACCTTTGCTTTTTAGTCTTGTTAGTTTGTTTTATAGTTTTTTTGCTTTAGAATCTTCTACCCAAACCCACAAAAAATAGTTGCTTTGTTCTTACTTTTTGCTGCTGCTATGGGTTCCACTGAGAACACTAAGTTGTGTGACTTTACTAGTTAGGCTTATGGAAAACTGCACTCTTAGTTCGCTGCTTGGGGAAGGCCGCTTTACCACACCCGTAGTAGAGAAGTCACCTCCACCTACTTAATGTATCCCATTCAAAATACCACTTGGGATAATTGAAATAATTAGGAATGATTGTTATGCAGGAGATGGAACAATCAATCATAGTATTCATTTGTTGAAACTTACATAATTTTGTGAGTTTATTAAGATTTCAGGTTTGACAAGAGATGGAGTCATGAGGAAATTATTTACCTTGTCACTGAAAGGAAAAGCATTGGAATGGTATAGGCTACTAGATGATTCTCACCAATGGGATTGGGAAGAGATTCAGTCTCTCTTTTACTGCAAGTTTTATCCTCTTCATGAAGTCCATGTGGATCATGGTAACAATGCTTTATGTGATACTTATATTGTTGAGTTTATTCATGATCCCACTGAAAATTATTATGAGAAGGGAACATATCCTTATAGATATTTCAATAATATCAAGTCCCCTCTCTTTATGTTGAAGGTTTTAAAGTTGCACTTGTTTTGCCTTCCTATGCTTATTGCTTTGTGCTTCAATGAATTATTCTATTGCAATATTTCTATGCATAGGAAGCATGTTAGACTTAAATGTGTTTGGTATTTGCTTCTTGATGCTCTATGTCGGGGGGATAACCCCGGGGTAGGCTCATCAAGCATGTTCCTTCATTTCCGGCCCAATGGACATGAAGGCGCGGAGATTCTCAAGGTCCAAGTCTTCTGACCGGCTAGACATCACCTGCCGGTTGGAAGACGAGGCGACCACCTTTCTGGCCGGCCAGGCAACCCCTGCCGGCTAGAATCCAGGCGGCCTCCCATTCAGACCCGGCCTGGTCCCGCCAGCCGAACTAAGGGGGAGGCGGCCACCCTCAAGCCGGCTGACCAAGCAGGCTAGCCGGCCGAGGATCACCAGTCACATCAGCTCGTAGGTCAGGAAAGGACCTCACGATTAAAGGTAGCTACGCGTCAGCAAAGGTACTGGATCAGGGCGCCCGACAGGTACGAGCGTCGGCGACCACGCTGCTGACCTACCCCGGCTCTGATCCATCACCTAGCATGATGCCGGACCGTTACACTCCCACTCCATTACTGCACTCGGTGTGGGGAACAGTGGAGGCGGTCGTACTGCCTGCCCATGAAGAATCTCGCGGGGCGACGCTTGACGTACAACGCGTGCTCAACGTCAACCTTACGCGAGAGCCTCATTGGCCAGCCGGCGGGTCCCACAGGCAATCGAGACCATGCAGCCGGCGGGCCCCTCATCGACAAGACAAGACCCTTGTGGGCCCCTGGCCAGCCGGCGAGGCAGCCAGTTGGGTCACACGCTTGTACCCTTTATCCATATTGTAGGCCGGTGGAATCGTCTATAAAACCCCCCGGTCGCCCCCCATGCAACGGGGTCGATCACTTACCAGTCATTCAACACTACACACTCACCAACCAACAGAGAGCGAGGTAGAGGCGAGCCGGCTGCTCCCCTCTTCCTCCTCCCAACACAGCTCCAGGAGCAACATTGTACTCTGTTCCCATACATCAAACACACCAGCAGGATTAGGGGTATTATCTCTACGGAGAGCCCTGAACCTGGGTACATCGTGCGTCCCATGCGTGTACCAACCTCGTTCCCAGCGCCCACCTTTATCCCTTCGGTTCTCACCGACTTTAGCCTACCCATGGCATATGTTGTGAGTATTCACCGACATTTGGCGCCCACCGTGGGGCCGATCGCGGCATCGGCTGGCTTCACGCGCTGGGCAGGGCCCCGCACCTACACCACCGGATGCATCGCGTCCGGATCAGTTTGCATGCCCGTGGAGCTCGCTTTCGACGAGGCGACGCCCATGATGATCGACGTCCCCGTCCGCCATGCGGATTCGGACGAAGATTCTGATGATGAGGCGCTCCCTAGCGTCGTCGTCGCTGCTATGGAGAACCTCAACGTTATCTTCAGCGACCTTCGCCTCAACGACGGCCCACACTACTTCGGCGAGGACTACGACGTTGAGGCGCTCTACGCCAGCTTCAGCAGGCTCTCTATCGTTGAGATGCCTGCCCACGACGTTTACCCCAGTAACGTCCTCATCTTCGACGGCCCTACGTCGTCGGTGGGGTTCTTCACCCCATACCACGTCGCTGCCGTCTCCAACGCCGTGGAGGTGATGGTTATCGGCGCCGGCATCAGCACGGCTCCCGGCAAGGCCTCCGCAGGCACTGGCGAGCCCGCTGCGGCCGCCGCCGACACTCTTCGGGATGCCATCGCTGGCCTGAAGACACCGGTCACCACTTCCGCCGATCCTGCAGACGCTCGAGCCTCACTGGAGGAGGCTCGCATGCGTATCTTGGAGGACGGCATCGCCGTGGCCTCGGCGTAACGTCGGTTGGAGGCTACACATCGTGAGTATAACTCCGCATACGGTCTTACTCCGATTTCCAAGGCCCCTAGTAGACTTGGATCGGTCCGCAACCGCGGACGGTTCGTCGCCGAGGTTCTAGGCGGGGACCTTCCCACCTACGAGACTCCTGCGGCCAACATGCGGGCGGCGCAGGCGGCCATGGAGGAGATGGCAAACCTGGAAGGCGAGGAGCGCGCCTTCCAGGAGAAGCGTGTCAAGGATCTCCTTGACGCCGCTAACCAGCAGCACGCTCGGTTCGACCCCGGCCAGGCTCATTCAGAGTCCCCGGGACCGAACTCGGGGGCTCGCCGCAACCCTAGCGGCCAGCACCACGCCGAAGGATCTTCCTCGCATCGCCCTTCCGGTTGGAGGGGCGAGGGAAGCCAAGGACGACGCTCGCAGCACCAGAGCGAGCACACTTCGGGCTTACGTCGCGGAGGCGACGAGGGCGACTCGGAGTACGGGGACCTTCCCCCGCGAAGAACTCACGCCTCCGGCTCCAGAGGCGCCTCCCCTCTCGCCACCGGGGCAGGCGCCCCCGCCTCCGAGGACGAGCGGGACGCCCACCGGCGTATCATCGCCCTGGCCAATTCGGCCCTCCTAGAGGAAGACAGACCCGTCGGTCCGGCTTGCTTCGGCCCCCGGATCCGAGGGGAGCCGTTCCCCCGAGGTTTCACCCTGCCTCGGGATACGCCGAAATACAACGGCACGGCCAAGCGAGAAGACTGGCTGATCGACTACACCGCGGCCGTAGGCATCGCGAGGGGCAACAAGCGCGTAGCGGTTCGCTACGTGCCACTCATGCTGGCCGGCTCGGCTCGGACCTGGCTTAACAACCTCCCGGCCGGCAGCGTCAACTCTTGGGTGGACTTCGAGGAGGCGTTCGTCTGCAACTTCACCAGCACCTACAAGCGCCCTGGCCGGCCCCGCGAGCTGGCCATGTGCATCCAGAAAGCCGACGAACCCCTCCGCGACTACGTCACCCGATGGACTGAGCTCCGCCACTCCTGTGAGCGGGTGCATGAGGTACAAGCCATCCAATACTTCATCGACGGATGCTGAGACGACACCCTCCTCAAGCACAAGCTCATGTGCGCCGAGCCCACCTCTTTGGCGGTGCTCATGGCCAAGGCGGACAAATACGCCACGGCCGACTCCGCAATGCGCATCAAGGTGACCGCCTTGGACAAGGTTGTGCCTGCACCCGCTACTCCCAAGCCGGCTGGGGACAACCGAGGCGGCCAGAACAACTACAAGCGCAAGGCGGATCAGATGGATCCCCGCTCCAACAACAAGCTAGTGGCCAATGTGGAGGGCAAGGCGTCGGCTTATCAAGCCAGCCCTCCACAAAAGCGTCGCAATCAGGGTAACCCCAACTGGCCGCCCAAGCAGTCTCTCGAGCAGCTACTCGACGCCCCCTGCAAGATACATTCTGGGGCGATGTTGTCTACCCATACCCTTCGACAGTGCAGCATCGTACGCCGGCTGTCGCAAGGGGAGGGCATGCCGGCTCCTCCGGGTGCGCATGTGGCGCCCCGTGCACCGGCTCCCAATCACACTCCGCTTCCGCCGCCACCGCCTCGCGATGACGGTCCTCACCCTGACGACTATCCTCATCACGACGGAGCGTTCGTCGTCTTCACCAGCGAAGGCGACGACAAACACAACATGCGCCAAAGACGGCGCGAGGTAAACGCCAGTGTCCCCCCGGTTCCCCAGTACATGCATTGGTCTGACAAACCAATCACATGGAGCCGGGTGGACCATCCTGCGGTGATGCCCAACCCGGGGTCATACGCACTCGTCCTCAACCCCACCTTCGCCTCCAAAAGGCTCACCTGCCGATTCTCCCGGGTGCTGGTCGATGGCGGCAGCAGCATCAACACCCTCTACCTCGACACTCTCCGCAAGCTCGGGCTCAAGGAGACGGGCGTCCTGCCCACCAGCACTGTCTTCCATGGCATCGTGCCCGGGCAGTCATGCTCGCCCATCGGCAAGATCCAGCTGGACGTCCTCTTCGGTGACAAGGCCCACTTCCGCCGAGAGTCCATATGGTTCGAGGTAGTGGACCTCAGTAGCCCGTAGCACGCGCTGCTCGGGAGACCGGCTCTGGACAAGTTCATGGCTATTCCGCACTACGCCTACCTGAAGATGAAGATGCCGGGTCCCAAGGGCATCATCACTGTTGTTGGCGATTACAAGAAGTCGCTCGAGTGCGCCCAAGATAGCAGCCGCCTCGCCGACGCCTTGGTGATTGCTGAGGAGAAGCGGCAGATCGACCGGCTCGTGGCCCAGGCTACCGAGCAGCCGGCGATTCCTTCTACTCCGTCCCAATCGGCCGGCAAGGGCTCTTTCAAGCCGGCTAAAGAGACCAAGCAGGTCCCACTCGACCCTGCCAACCCGAAGCAGTGCATCACCATCGGGGCTGGCCTCAGCCCCAAATAGGAAGGCGAGCTCGTCGACTTCCTTCTTGAGAATCGGGACATCTTTGCATGGTCCCCCAAGGACATGTCGGGTGTTCCGAGGAAGTACGCCGATCACAAACTTCACGTGCGATCGGATGCAAAGCCGGTGAAACAACCTTTGCGCCGCTTCACCGAGGGGAAGCGATGCACAATCGGAGAAGAGATCACCCGGCTCCTTGCAGCCGGATTCATCATGGAGGTTTTCCACCCGGACTGGCTGGCGAACCCAGTACTGGTGCTGAAGAAGAACAACATATGGCGAATGTGCATCGACTACACTAGCCTGAATAAGGCCTGTCCGAAAGACCCTTTCGCGTTGCCTAGGATAGATCAAGTGATCGACTCCACAGCAGGCTGCGAACTGCTGTCGTTTCTGGATGCTTATTCAAGCTACCATCAAATGAAGCTGGATCCATGTGATCACCTGAAGACCTCCTTCATCACGCCCTTCGGGGCCTACTGCTACACCACCATGACGTTTGGTCTGAAGAATGCAGGTGCAACATTCCAACGCTGCATGCAACAGTGCCTGCTGCCACAGATTGGCAGAAACATCCACGTCTATGTGGATGACATCATCGTCAAGACGAAGCAGCACTTCAGCCTCCTCGACGACCTACGGGAGACATTCGCCAATCTGCACGAATACAAGATCCGGCTCAACCCTGAGAAGTGCGTCTTCGGGGTCCCAGGCGGCAAACTCTTGGGGTTCTTCGTATCCGCCCGCGGCATCGAAGCGAACTGTGAGAAGATCAGCACCGTCGAGCGGATGGTGCGGCCGGCTCGGATCCTCGACGTCCAGAAGTTCGCCGGCTGCTTGGCATCCCTCAGCCGGTTCGTCAGCCGGCTTGGCGAGAAGGCCCTTCCACTCTACCAGCTCATGAAGAAGAAGACGAAGTTCGAGTGGAACGACCAGGCAGATGAAGCCTTCCGCGACCTCAAGCGGGTAATCTCAAGCCTGCCAATCTTGGCAGCCCAATCTGAAAGGGAACCCATACTCATATATATCGCGGCAACCACTCGCGTGGTCAGCATAGTGTTGGTAGTTCAGCGCAAAGAGGAAGGCAAGGCCCTGCTAGTACATCGCCCTGTCTACTACGTTAGCGAGGTCTTGTCCACCTCTAAGCAGAACTACCCTCATTATCAGAAAATGTGTTATGGTGTTTAACTTGCTGCAAATAAATTAAAACAATACTTCCAAGAGCATGTCATCACTGTGGTGAGCACTGCTCTACTCTCAGAGATCATGGGCAACCGTGATGCCACGGGCAGAATTGCCAAATGGTCCATCGCCATGGCAGACCATGATATTCGGTACGAGCCTCGCACCACCATCAAATCACAGGTGGTGGCCGACTTCTTAGTCGACTCGGCCGAGACCCAGTTCGAGCCACCACCTCCAGACTCCACGCATTGGCGGATGCACTTTGATGGCTCGAAGATGCGGACAGGGCTGGGAGCCGGTATCATCTTGACGTCTTCAAAAGGGGACCAGCTCAAGTACGCTCTCCAGATCCATTTCGCCGCCTCCAACAATGTCGTCGAGTATGAAGCACTGGCTCACAGCCTCCGGCTTGCCAAGGAGATCGGCATCCGGCGGCTCATATGCTTCGGCGATTCAGACTTGGTGGTGCAGCAGGTCTCTAGCGAATGGGACGCCAGGGACGCCAACATGGCGAGCTATCGCTTCCTCATCCAACAGCTTAGCGGCCCCTTCGAGGGTTGTGAGTTACACCATGTTCCCACGGCGGAAAATGAGGCGGCCGATACGCTGGCAAAGATCGGCTCCACGAGACAGGCCATCCCAGCCGGCGTCTCCCTCGAGCAACTCGACAAGGCGTCTATCAAGCCGTCTCCTGAGTCGGCATCAATCTTTGTACCGGCCGACTCTACGATACAAGCACCGTCGGCTCCGCCAGTTATGCCGGCTATGGACCCCACGCCGGCTGCACTAACGGCACCGGCTCCAAATGCGGCACCGACTGAGTCTACGGTGCAAGCGCCGTCGGCTCCACCAACTACGCCGGCTTCGGATCCTAATCCGGCCCCATTGGTCCAACCGACTCCAATAGCAGCACCAGCTACAACGACAACCCCGGCTTTGTCCGGGCTCGAATCCTCCCAGTGGGTGGACGTCATGGAGATAGATGGTGAACCGGCTGCAGCAATAGCACCGGAGACACCATCAAGCCCGGGGGCTGCAGAAGCCCCCAACAGTCAAGACGAAGCTGAGGCGACCCTTGTGTCGGCTCCATCATGGGCTCAGGCCATTCTGGCCTTCCTTCTTCGCGGCAAACTTCTTCAGAACAAGGCGGAGGCAAGACAAACCCAGCGCAGGTCCGCCGCCTACGCCATCATCAATCGCGAACTGGTATGACGCAACACGACCGGCGTGTTCCAACGCTGCGTCGAATCAGAAAAAGGGCAGGAGATCCTCAGAGACATCCACCAGGGGGAGTGTGGGCATCATGCCGCCTCCAGAACCCTGGTGGCCAAAGCATTCCTCCATGGATTCTACGGGCCCACAGCCCTCGAGGAGGCTGTGGATCTGGTGGACAAATGTGAAGGCTGCCAACGCTTCAGTGCACAAAGCCATATGCCGCCTTCAACACTGAAAACCATTCCCTTATCATGGACATTCGCCGTCTGGGGACTGGGCATGGTTGGGCCCTTCAAGACGACTCGCGGAGGGATGACACATCTTCTGGTAGCCGTCGACAAGTTCACCAAGTGGATCGAAGCCAGGCCTATCAAGAAGCTTGACGGCCCCACTGCTGTCAGGTTCATCACAGACATCTCTGTCCGATATGGCGTTCCCCACAGCATCATCACCGACAACGGCACCAATTTCGCCAAGGGCGCCGTGGCGCTCTACTGTTCCAAGGTAGGCATCCAGCTCGACTTGGCCTCACTGGCACACCCTCAGTCAAACGGCCAAGCGGAGAGGGCCAACGGCCTGATCCTAGCCGGCATCAAGCCAAGACTGGTGGCACCACTGGTCAGGTCAGCCGGCTGCTGGATTGAAGAACTGTCGGCTGTACTATGGAGCCTCCGCACCACGCCCAACCGGTCGACCAGCTTCACTCCATTCTTTCTAGTATATGGGTCCGAGTCTATTATCCCCACGGATGTCGAGTTCGACTCGCCTCGGGTCACCCTATACACAGAAACAGAGGTGAAGGAGGCCAGAGAAGACGGTGTGGATCTCCTCAAAGAAGCAAGGGACTTGGCTTTGAGCCGGACGACCATCTACCAACAGAAGCTGAGATACTACCACAGCAAAAAGATCAGGACTCTCTCTTTCACGGAGGGAGACTTGGTCCTCAGAAGAATCCAGCGCACTGCCGGCCAGCACAAGCTCTCACCCCCTTGGGAGGGACCCTTCATCATCAGTAGGGCACTGCACAACAACACTTACTACCTGATTGACGCCCAGAAGCCAAGGAAGCGCAAGAGGGACGACTCCGGCCAGGAAACAGAGCGCCCATGGAACGCGGCATTGCTTCGCCCGTTCTATTGCTAAAAGGCAGAAGACAAGCAAAGGAAAGAGCATGCACATGTATCTTCCTCCCTCTTCAGGGAACAACGAAGGCAATAAAAAGAACATGCTCCATGCTTCTTTTTGTCAAGAGTTTTCACTCAGTGTACAGGCTACACAGCGTACCACCTCTTGCCGGCTTAATCAAGCTCGGAGGCTACGCAGCGCGGCCCCTTGCTAGATCTAAACAAGCTCGGGGGCTCGCCAGCCGCCTGAACGTTCCACCCTTGTAGTCGGGCACATAGTGTACCGGCTGATCCCTGGTCCTTCGCTCGAACCTGCGGGTGGCTCCGGTCGCTCGGTTCGCGAACTGACGCCAGGTCAGGTCGAATACATGCACAGTCCGGCTATACTTGGGACGACCGGCTCGGGCTGGCTCGATTGTATATACGATCTCCTTCAAGACTCAAGACGGCCTCTGATTGCCGAGACTCAAGACGGCCTCTGACTGCCGGGAACAACAAACATGATAAAAAGAGCATGCTCCATGCTTCTTATTGCTAAAGAGTTTTCACTCAGTGTACAGGCTACACCACGTACCACCTCTTGCTGGCTTAATCAAGCTCGGAGGCTACGCAGCGCGGCCCCTTGCTAGCTTTAAACAAGCTCGGGGGCTCGCCAGCCGCTCGGACGGTCAATCCTTGTAGACGGGCACATAGTGTACCGGCTGACTCCTGGTCCTTCGCTCGAACCTGCGGGCTGGCTCCGGTCGCTCGGTTCGCTATGTGACGCGAGGTCAGGTCAAATACATGCATAGTCCGGCTATACTAGCGACGACCGGCTCGAGTTGGCTCATTCAAGCCGGCCTCTCATTGGCTTATGTCTTGTTCTTTATGTCTTGATGGCTTCGGATAAAAGAAATCAACAAGGAATCAAAAGACGGGATCATAAGACAACACGCTTGGTAACGAATATAATGCTGAATATCTACATTCATGAAAGCATTGGCCCACAGCCCACGTTCGTTACATCCCTCCGGCGGTAGAACCAAAAACACAAAAGGACACCCGTTACGGGACAGCGGCCTGAGTGGTCGTCCCGGCTACTCCTCCTGATGTGGTGGCATCGCCGCCTCCGGATCCTCCCGAGGTGGTTGCGCCGTCTCCCCCGTTGCGCCCCCGGCTCCGCTAATCCCGGAGTCGGCATACGCCCCACCGCTGGAGGCGGCTGCAGATTCCGCAGCCTGGACCGCCTCGTCGGAGTTGCCGTCGGCGTCATAGGGCTGAAGGCCGTGCAGATCTTCAGCGATCACGCCGCCGTCTTCACCCCGCTCCAAGACGAAGTCGTCCCAGGCTGCGTACTCGGCGACGGCGCTAGCTCTCACCCGGAGCTCCTCCTCCATGCCTTGCAGCTCCGCCTCTGAGCCGTCGCGCTGGGCAGCCAGCTTGCCCAAGTTCAGGTTATGATACCATGACTTGGCCAAGCGCAGGGCCATATAAGCCCCAGACCGCGTTGCGGAGGCACGCCAGGCGTCCAGGCGCTCTCCACCCGCTGCGAGCCAGCGGGCAAGCCGACTCATGGTCGTCGGCTCCACACCCTCCGGCCACAGGGCCGCCACCATCGACGAACCTGCAACCTGGAGCCGAGTCACAGACTCGCCCAGGACGTGCAGGCGGGCCCGAAGGCCCACCCCGATCTCCTCTACGCTCCAGCTGGAGGTAGTATCCACCTCCTGCCCGGCCGCGCGGCGCTCCTCACGGCACACCTCACCGACGGTGTCGGCTGCGACCTGGGTCTCGGGGAAGAGATCTGGGGTAAAGACAGCCAGGACGTAAGAACACAGCAAGAGGAGGAGACGGCAAAAAGACCAAACACAAAACAAGGAAAAGAGACCCACGCTGGAAGGCGCCGTCGGTCTCATGAAAGACCTCGAGGACCTCGCGCTCCCGCACCTCACTCGCATGAGTGAGGCGGGCGATTTCCTCCTGGAGGGTCGCGGCGGACTCCAGCGCCTTGGCCAGCTGCCCTTGCTTCCGGGTAAGGGCTTCGTCCTTCACCCTCAAGGCGGCGTCCTTGAGGTTCACCTCCTCAAGATGAAGCGACGCGAGGCGGTCCACGTCGGCAGAGTAGGAGGCCTCCTTCTCCTGCAGCGTGGCCTGCAGCCGCTCCAACTCGACCCGACCGGCCGCCTCGAGCTCCTTCTTCTCCGCCTGAAGAAGGTCCAGTTGCCCTTGGAGCCGGCCGCCGGCGTCGCGCAGGGCATCACGCTCCCGGCAACCTCGCCCAGCCGGGCTTCAAGATCGGCGATCCAGCTATCAGCCCCCAGGTGTTGGTCCCGAAGCTCGTTGTATGCCTGTACCTGAGCATCGTAAAGCGCCTGCCAAGGGGGAGAGAAAGGGAGCAAGATTAAGATTCGACCTGGTTAAAAGCCTAACCAGCCCGATTCTCGGGGGCTACACCCAGTGGGTGTGCTTGCACGCTCCCACTGAAGAAAATTGTGCAGGGAAAAGGGCCTCCAAGAGATTCAGACCGGTTGGCAATCAACCCGCCCGATTTCGGGGGCTACACCCGGTGGGTGCGCTGTCGCGCCCCCACTGACGTCAAGAGAAAAAAGCGCAAATAAAAACCAAAAAAGGCAAGGCCTACCTGGGTGCGGGCTTTCAGGCGCTCCATGTCGCCGCATACCACGCGGGCCCCCTGCTCCACCTTCGACCGGCCGCTCGTAAACAGCGTCACCAGCTCCGGCACGCCGGAAAGAACGGCGCCGATGGGCATTCGCAGGCAGGCCAAGCTCACTGCCCGCCATGACTTCATGGGCCGGCTCCCAACCCGACCCCCTACCCTTGGCGCAACAGGGCCCTGCTGGGACACGACGATGGCGCCGACTCCTGGTGCCGGCTCGACGGCCGGCTCGGGCACCGTCCCAGCCGGCGCTACCTCCTCCGCAGGAGGCGGATGAGCTGCGTCCGGCGCATCCATGGTCGCCCCTGGGGCATCAGGGGCCGCGTCCAGCGCGGTCAGATCTAGCACCGGCGCGTCAGGAGCTGCTTCGGCCCGGGGAGAAACCGGGATCGTCTCCAGGTCCACCTGCTCCGGGGCTGCTGGCTCAGGTGGCTGGGCCCCTTCGGTCCTCGGGGCCGGCCTGGAGGCGGCCTCGCTAGGTGGCTCCTCCACACGGGCATGTGCGGAGGGATCCTCTCTAGCCTTCGCACGCTTCTCCGCCGGCCTCTCGACCCGGCTGGGGCGAGGCTGACCCACGGCGGTCTTCCCTGCAGCCGTGTCCCACCGGCGCTTGGATTCTATCTCGAGCTCCCTCTCGGCAGCATCAGCTGCTGCCCAGCCGGCCCGCTCCGCCGCGGAGGCGGTGTATTCATCCGCATCCTCCGCCTCCCTGTCAAGCCAAGCTTCTCAGGAACAAAGCTCATCTCAAGATATGGAAGGGAGAAGAGGAGGAAACCATACCCTGCAACTACCGGGACCTGCCTTTGGCCACCGCCACAGCGCCTCTTGGCGCCGTCTGCTCGCTGCCTGGCTCGGGGACCCGGCGCCAGTTGCTTAGAGGCCGGTAGGGAAGCTGTGGCACCCTTGCCCTTCTTCCCGGCTGCCTCGTCAGCAGCGGTCGCTCCGCCACCTTGACGCCGGCCGCGCGTCAGTAGTGGGCTGGTGACCTCCTTCATCTCGTCGGAGCTTTCCTCGAAGGCTACATCAGAACAGAATGAGGCTTCCTCATCGTCGTCCGTCCAGTCTGCTATGGCGTGCCGCGGGTACTCACCAGACGGCTCGGTCCCTTCCGACTCCAGGGGATCTTCCGAGCAAGCGGAGGAGTCTGAGCGGGGCTCTATCGCATCCTCGTCCTCCATCTCGGAGGCGTCGGACACCTCCACGTCAGGAGCAGGCGGACAGAGGGACCCCTGCAGGGTCTTGAACATCTACAAGAAAGGAGTTCAACCAGGCTCAGCAAACGCCACCGGCTTCAAGACAAAACGACAGAAAAGAAGAGAGTAAGGCTACCATCGGAGGCGGATGAGCCCGGTTGAACGGGGACATCCCCCATGTCCATTCCCCGCCCTCATACATGCGGGCGGTGGAGTTCAGGTTCACCCTTCGCGCTACAGCACCCGGGGTGAACCTCTTGGTGGACAGCCGACATGGATCAAGCCGGCCGCTCATCTGGCAGACCAGATGCGCCCGCCTGTGCAGAGGCAGAATCCGGCGAACCACCATGGCGGCGAGAAGGTCGCGGCCGAGGAGGCCGCTCTTCCCCAAGATATCAAGGTGGGCGCGGATAAGCACCACCTCAGGATGCGGCTTGGGAGTATTCGCGTCCCAGTTCTGCCGTGTCGAAGGAGCGATGGCGAATGGGGGCATGTTGAGGGCGTCCTGGGCCGGGTCGGTGCTCCTCACATAGAAGAACCCCTTCTGCCAATGCTTGATGGAGTTTTGCAAAGGCATTTGGGGGAAGCCGGACTTCGGGCGGTGATGCACCAACGCGGCCCCGCACGGCGTCATGGGGCGCGGCCCCTTGAGCTTCTCCACCTCGGATTTCTCCATGGCGATGGATTGCTGCTTAAAGAAGAACAGGCTGCGCCACAGATCGACGCGAGGCTCGATCCCCACGAAGCCCTCGCACAAGACCACAAAGGCGGCCAGCTGTAGTATGGCGTTCGACGCCAGATGATGCGGCTGCAGGCCGAAGAACTGGAGCCACTCGGCGAAAAAGGAGCTAGCCGAGAGCCCCAAACCCCGGTAGAAGTGCTCGACGAAGACCACAACCTCTCCCGCGACATGTGCGGGAGAGGTGTCAAAGCTAGGAAGGCGCACCGACGCTTGGGAGGCCGGGGGCAGCAGTCGATGATGACGGAGCGCATCGATGAGCCCCTCGTCGATGTTGCTACCCAGCCAGGCCCCCTGCAAGGACGCCTGCTGCACCGACGACTTCTTCGAAGAAGATCCACCAGCCATGGCTGCGGGTGGCGAGAGCTCGAAGCGGTCGACGGAGGTCTCGGCGGCGAAGAAGAAGGAGACGAAGGGCGTGAGCTCTTCTTCTCAGGACGCAAGGAGGAAGAAAGCACGGAGCAGGACGAGAAGAGGGGGCGAATGGCCTCCTCGAAACCCTCGCGTCCCATTTAAACCCCCACGAAGCATCGTGGGGAGGGGATCCGGTGCGCGCCGGGCCCCATTAATTCCGTGTATTACGGGCGGTAATGCCCCCCTAAGCCCAACCGTCGCGGAGTAAAGCCGCAGAGGATCTCCCACGCGGAGGCCGAGGGGGCGTCGTGGCGGGACCCAGGGCCTCGGCCCGGTCCCGTCAGCAGTAATCACCATCATTATGCCAGGCGGGGCCTGGCACGTGGCGTTCTCCGGACCAGTTACGATTGGACCGAGGCATCGCTTCGAAGCTACCCAGCTTCGAAGCCGGCGTCCTTCGCCGCAAACAACAGCCAAAATATCAAGACAAATCAACAAGCCGGTGAGGCTACCCGCCAACAGGCGGCAGACCTCGCCAGCTTCGGGGACTACTGTCGGGGGGGATAACCCCGGGGTAGGCTCATCATGAAGTCCATGTGGATCATGGTAACAATGCTTTATGTAATACTTATATTGTTGAGTTTATTCATGATCCCACTGAAAATTATTATGAGAAGGGAACATATCCTTATAGATATTTCAATAATATCAAGTCCCCTCTCTTTATGTTGAAGGTTTTAAAGTTGCACTTGTTTTGCCTTCCTATGCTTATTGCTTTGTGCTTCAATGAATTATTCTATTGCAATATTTCTATGCATAGGAAGCATGTTAGACTTAAATGTGTTTGGTATTTGCTTCTTGATGCTCTCTGTCGGGGGGATAACCCCGGGGTAGGCTCATCAAGCCTGTTCCTTCATTTCCGGCCCAATGAACATGAAGGCGCGGAGATTCTCAAGGCCCAAGTCTTCTGACCGGCTAGACATCACCTGCCGGCTCGAAGACGAGGCGGCCACCTTTCTGGCCGGCCAGGCAACCCCTGCCGGCTAGAATCCAGGCGGCCTCCCATTCAGACCCGACCTGGTCCCGCCAGCCGGACTAAGGGGGAGGCGGCCACCCTCAAGCCGGCTGACCAAGCAGGCTAGCCGACCAAGGATCACCAATCACATCAGATCATAGGTCAGGAAAGGACCTCACGATTAAAGGTAGCTATGCGTGAGCAAAGGTACTGGATCAGGGCGCCCGACAGGTACGATCGTCGGTGGCCACGTTGCTGACCTACCCCGGCTCTCATCCATCACCTAGCATGATGTCGGACCGTCACACTCCCACTCCATTACTGCACTCGGCGTGGGGAACAGTGGAGGCGATCGTACTGCCTGCCCATGAAGAATCTCGCGGGGCGACGCTTGACGTACAACGCGTGCTCAACGTCAACCTTACGCGAGAGCCTCATTGGCCAGCTGGCGGGTCCCACAGGCAATCGAGACCATACAGCCGGCGGGCCCCTCATCGACAAGACAAGACCCTTGTAAGCCCCTGGCCAGCCGGCGAGGCAGCCAGTCGGGTCCCACGCTTGTACCCTTTATCCATATTGTAGGCCGGTGGATTCATCTATAAAACCCCCCGGCCGCCCCCATGCAACGGGGCCGATCACTTACCAGTCATTCAACACTACACACTCACCAACCAACAGAGAGCGAGGTAGAGACGAGCCGGCTGCTCCCCTCTTCCTCCTCCCAACACAGCTCCAGGAGCAACATTTTACTCTATTCCCATACATCAAACACACCAGCAGGATTAGGGGTATTATGTCTACGGAGAGCCCTGAACCTGGGTACATCGTGCGTCCCATGCGTGTACCAACCTCGTTCCCAACGCCCACCTTTGTCCCTTAGGTTCTCACCAACTTTAGCCTACCCATGGCATATGTTGTGAGTATTCACCGACGCTCTCTTTTGTTCTACAAATCTTATTCCTACGAGAGCATCATTAAAGTCTTAAGCCTATCTTTATGGCTATAAAGAAAGAGCTCTAGGGAGACAACCCTTGTCTTTACTTTGAGTTTTTACTTTTTGTTTTAGTGGTCTTGATGCTTGTTATTACTGTAGCAACATCACTGTATCTTTATTTTTAAGCTTTGTGCCAAGTTATAGTCTCCGTTTGCAAGAAAGTTCAAAAATTGTGACATGTTGTCCAAAAACAGATTATGTCTGCTTGACGGAAAAATTCGCCAAACATCACGAGATCATCTTTTTGATCTGATTTTTTATGACAGAATGCTCTATATAATTTCCTTTCTAGAATATGTTCTGAGTTTTTTTATTTTAGTTGCAAAAGTGCCCCGAATAAATTATTTACTACGTGTTGTTCTGTTTTTCACAGATTCTGCCATGTTTTGCGTTTCCATTGTTTTGCCAATCCTAAGCTTACTTTTTATTTGAAGAAACCTTTTCAAAATCATGAGAAGCAGTAGATTTTTATGAAAATCTTTATTTACAGCAGGTAATGAATTATTTTATTAAGGGTACTAACCACTCTAATCAGCTTATGATGAGTTTCGTATGAAGGGAGTTTTCAAGTATGCGATGGGAGATGATGAAAGGAGATACATGAGTGTCAAACGCTCAAGATTGGGGATGCCCCTGTGCACACCAAGAAATATTCAAGGAGACTCAAGCGTCTAAGCTTGGGGATGCCCTCGTGCATCCCCTTCTCTATCAACAATCATCAGTTCATCCATCTCCATGCTATATTTTTATCACTTCATATGTTATGCGCTATGCTTGGAGCGTCCCGCTATTTGCTTTTTAGTTTGTTTTAGTTTTTCTTGCTGTTCATAACAAGTCGGAACCTAGCCTACCTTGTTTGGGAGAGATACACGCTTCATTCCACTCTAGAACACAACATAGGTTTTCACGCTTATCTTTTTTGTGTGTTCATCATCTTTCCATAGCTACTGTCATGCTTAGCTCTTAGTTTTCATGCTTATATTTTTTAAGAGCTTTTATTTAGGTTGATTTTGGAACTCTCTTGAGTTATCATGCTTATCTTGTTTAGAGAGTTGGCTCGTTGCACTGAGTTGTGTGTCTTGCATGAGTAGGTAACTGAGGTTGCTATTTAAGTATAGTAGTAACTTGCAATAGTTTGAGGTACTGATTTGAGTAATGTTTAGACTATTGGTGCCAAGAGCTTGAGCCTGTTAGTGATAGGTGTCGTATTTTAGGAAATCCGTGTGTTTTTCAAAAACTAAAAAATAGTTGAGAACTCTAGCTACTAAATTGACCGCTAACCTCTCGAGGGGTTGGAATATATAGAGTACCCTCACGTTACCATGAGTCGAGGATGTACAAGGATAACCAAACCCCCAAAAACTCCTCCTCGGGGTACTTGTCTCTTTGTGAATTTCCTAACTAGATAGAGAGTTACCGATAATAAGTGTATGAGTTCTTCAGACTAATGTGAGTATTCGATTGTTGGCACTTCCACCATCCATAATTTGCTAGCCTCTTCGGTACCGTGCATTGCCCTTTCTCACATTGAGAGTTGGTGCAAACTACACAGGTGCATCCAAACCCATGACATGATACGCTCTGTCATACATAAGCCTCATTATATCTTTCCTCAAAACAACCACCATACCTACCTATTGAGGCATTTTCATAGCCTTTCCGAGATACATTGTCATGGAACATCCACCATCTCATGACTTGATCTTCATGTCAAACATGCTTTTGCTTGATCTTAGAGCCGCATGATAGTTGGGCCTTGCCCCAATTATTTCTACATGATGTGCTAGTATCATTGAATATCCTGCTACACTCGCAGATGCATACATTTGCATACATCATGATAGTTTCCACTTGTCTTTATGTTGAGTACTTCTTATAAAGTGTGATGATCTTCTTTTTATTCATGTAAAACACAGAGTGTTGCCCTTAAGTGAGGAAAAGATCCCAAAGAGGACACACAAAAGATCCTAAAGAGGACAAATGAAAGATAAAAAGAAAGAACCAAAGAGGCCACAAAAAAAAGAGAAAAAAAGAGAAGGGGGCAACACTACTATTCCTTTGAAAGATCCACACTCGTACTCCATTGCTATATTTGTACTACATAGAGGTTATCATTCATGCATGACTATGTGGGGACCCTTACACTATAGAACTTGGTTTGCATATTCCAATGATGAGCCTCCTCAAATGATCTCTAGGTCTTCATGAGCAAACAAGTTGGATGCACCCCCACTAGTTCCATTGGAGAGCTTACCTCAGCTCATATGTGCATCCGTTATGGCAATCCCTACTCCTCATATCATATCTATCATGTGGCTTTCTCTTGCCTATGGTTGTCCTCAATGATGTGAGCCTTTCACATATTTTTGTCTTCCTTACCCATCATTATTCTATTTGTCATCCTAAGTACCAACATATCTTGCTTACGCTCATCCATTGCATGAGTGCTCAAAGTCAAAAGAGAGAGGATCATTTTGACTTGTGCCTCTGCAATTACAGTAGCCTTACTCAAAGTCTCTGGAAGAGTCAAAATAAGATTCTGAAGGAGACTAAGTGTAAAGTTTAGTAGATTGAGTTCTCAATTGAAAAACATTATATTTTATGATCTCAACCCATCTCCCACTTTTTGCATGCAAGCACCATTTGGAGACATTCGAGTCATGGACAACGAGAGCTCTTGCACCTTTATGTTCTTACTTTGCTAAATTCAATACTAGATATAGACTATTGCTTGATATTGTGTTGACTTGAATTGCATATCTCATTTGCTTTACTTCCAAGTTCTTATATGTGTGTTAGCATGTCACCACATAAATTATTGTGTTATCATTTATCTACTCGAGGATGAGCAGAAATTAAGCTTGGGGATGTTGATACGTCCCAAACGTACTTATAATTTCTGCTTGTTCCATGATCTTTTGGGTGACATTGTTATATGTTTTGCTACACTTTTATATCATTTTACACATATTTGGACTACCCGACTAACTCAGTGCACACAGTGCCAGTTACTGTCTGCTGATGTCTATTTTGCAGGGGCTTTTACCCAATTTTCTGAAGCCCGAAAATTCCAGCAAAATACATAAAAATCAGCGAAACAGAAGCTTCCGGATCACCGAAGATGGGCCAGAGGGGGGCCAGGGGCTGCCCAGGCGACCTGCTGGCGCGGCCAGGCCCTAGGCCGCGCCAGGAGGCCACCTGGTGGGCCCACCTCCTCCGGTGCCCTCCTTTGGCCTATATTTAGAGTCCCGAGAGGAAACCCTTCCACAACTTCCAGAATCGCGAATTTCTCCATCGTTCCGTTGCCGCAACGCTTCCGATATCGGGAGCGTCAGGAGACCTCTTCCTGGCACCCTGACGGAGAGAGGATTCACCTCCGGGAGCTTCTCCATCGCCATGGACGCTTTCGGGACGTGTCGTGAGTAGTCCTCCTTGAACCATGGATCCATGACTAGTAGCTATGTGATGTCTTCTCTCCAATCTTGTGCTTCAATGGTTAGTCTTTGTGAGCTACCCTACATGATCAAGGCATCTATGTAATTCTCTTACTATTCTATGCTCGGTTTGTTGGGATCCGATGGATTATGAGATTATGTTCAGATTGTTATGAGTTATATATTTGATTATCCTTTTATATTATGTTCCTTAGTGATTCATGCATGTTCTCCATTGCTATTTATTGCTTTAGCCGAGTAGTAGATTTTAACTCCAAGAGGGAGGGTCATGCATGATTGTGGGTTCATGCCCCTCGATGTCTAGCTTGAGTGACCGAAACATGAGACTAGGGGATGTATTGTTGCCACCAGGGAGAAAACAATGGTGCTCGTGACCATGGTTGCAAGGATTGTTTATCTTACGCATAATTTGTTAATGCAGTTGTCCGTTGCTTTGAGTCTACACTTTGGGTGGGGCTCGCAACTTAATACCGGAGAGATGTTCTGGATAGATATCTCAAGGTGGATGATTAGTAAGTAGATGCTGATGAAGAAACGGTCTACTTGTCTTGGCGTACTGCCCATTACTATTGAACCTCTAACTATCAAGTAGCATAATTAGCATTGCGGTGCGTTCATAATTCTGTCAATTGCTCAACTGTGATTTGTTTACCCAATCATAGTTGTTTATCGTCTTTAGGGAGAGAGACATCACTAATGAACATCATGTGACTCCGGTCCCTATCACCATCATTGTTTACACCTCCATCATTTACCGCTTTCATTTACTTTCCTGTTGCAATCACTATTACTTTCCCGGTTGTGTTTTGATCTTTTGCAAACTACAAGGCCGGAGAGATTGACAACCTCTATGTACTCGTTGGGAGCAAAGTTATTTGTTGTGTGTGTAGGTCTACGTCTTCTGCTAGCGCCAGGGTGGAAGACACCTACTTGTTGATCCGAGGAGTCCTCCTGGTTCGATAAACCTTACAGTTCCCGTGTGAGGGAAAACTTGCTGCTGATTACATCTCAACCTTCCACTTGGGGTAACCAACGAGGTGTGAGAAGTATATACATCATCTCGTCATCACTTCCCCATGGCAACTCAGTGGAACTGTCGTGCCCGCATGCCTATCAGTTGCGATGTCTTCCCCATGGTAACTGCGTGGAACTACCGTGCCCGCATGCTTGTCAGTTGCCTTGTCTTCCCCATGGCAACTGGGTGAAACTACCGTGTCCGCATGCGTGTCAGTTGCCATGTCTTTCCAGTGTTACATGGAAACTGAATGAAACTAGACGTGCCTACATGCCTTTAGTTGCCATGTCTTCGCAGTGTTACATGGCAACTGAGTGGAACTGGTCGTGCATGCATACCTCTCAGTTGCCATGTCTTTCCAGTGTTGCATGGCAACCGAGTGAAACTGTCATGCGGGGGCACACGGGACCATGAGGTGGCAGGCCGGATGTACGGGTCGTGATGCACGAGCCCGGATGTGTAGGCTTTAGCTGTTTTGTCCACACGCAGGCATGTGTGCTATTTTGCTTACACACCATACGAGGCGTGTGGGCAATACCCCTTAACACCCTCACGTGTGGCCGTTATGAGGACCCTTGAACAATGTATGGTTAAAAAGAAAAAATTTGGACATAAATCAAATTGCGAGCTTTTTTTGTGAGCTTCTAATTTTAAATACAATTTTCCTTTTGAGGGTCGGGCATCGACTAGCAAAGCCCAATCACTTGCTAAATTTTCTCACTCATTAGGTTAGGGCGTCAAATCTGGTTAGGTTAATCTCATGACCCTATTTGTATCCCAAACATTGTGAACTTTCAGTAATAAAGCGATATGATCTCTTGGATATTAAAAATACATAAGTTAGGGGTGTCCCCTATGGAGTGCCCTCGGCGCGGTGCTTCAAGTGGTGTGTACCAGTTTCGTCACTAGGGATAGTATCCGTCGAGTTTGGGTATGGGTGGAGGCATTCCATACCCTTATCCGTCGTCTCAAACCTTACCCATCACTTGTATCCATACATGTCGATAGGTACAATTTTTTTCCATACCCATCGCCCGTAAGGGTAAATGGATGCCGTGGATAAAACTATCCAGATTTGCAACATATGAGTTCATCGTAGGAAGCACAATAGTGTGCTCGTTTGGAGCACATACACATAGGAACCACATGTTGGTGCAAGTTTGGAGCAAAGTTTAGTTCACATAGGGAGCCCAGCTTAGTTCCATCTAAGAGCATAGATTAGTTAATGTTGGAAGCACATGTTAGGGCATTTACACCCAGACCTCTCAAACCCGTCTCAAATGTCCGAGCAGGTCGTCCGATCACTCATCGGTCACAAAAAGGGACCGAGACGGGCGTCGTAAATAGGGGTAAAACGCACGGGCTAACCGTCACCCCTCATATCTAGCCCAAATATGGGGTGGATATGGGGGCGCCCGGGCGTGCCAAGGTGCGTCTGCCACATTGGACTAGAGGGCATGATCCCCCCCGCAAATTGCACCAAATCCACCCCCTTGACCTAACACATCCATTTGCTCTCTCCTCTCTTCTTCCTCCTATGTCTTGCCCATATCATAGCTCCGTCGCCACACACGCTCCACAACCATTTCTACTGTTTGCACCACCAACATTGACACATCATTCATGTCTCCCGTCTTGATCGCCAGGAACGTCGTCGCCGGCCAGGATGCCATTGCGGTACGCCCGACAACTCTTGAGCTCCTCTTGCACTCTATGTGTTCGACACATTATCCAACCTAGATTTTGTTTGATCTATTTAGGGGAAATGATGAATTTAGATGCTTAGTTGGACGATGAGTATGGATCAACGGAGCTTGATCGAATGATTCAAGATGAGTTCTTCAACTCCTCAAACTCGGGCGAAGAAGTGGATATGATCATGCTCATGAGCATGCAAGAAGAAATGGACTGGCATGATCAAAGGGGGAAGGGTGGTCAATTGGGATAGATTATCCGGAGCAAAGCTACTCTAAAGGGAATACTTTGCTCTGAACCCGACTTTCTTGGACGATCAATGGTTTCGTCGACGTTTTTGCATGCGACAACCATTGTTTTTGCACATTATGGAGGGAGCGGAGGCACATGATGACTACTTCAAGCTCACAAGGGATTGTTGCGGTCAACTTTCTTTCTGTACTAACCAGAAGTGCACGAATGCTCTAAGGATGCTTCCACTTGGTATTATCGTAGATGTCGTTGGTGAAATGGTGAGGATGGAGGAGAGCACATGCCTAAAGACTACTGTCAAATTTTCCCGCGTCATGGTGCAGGTGTTTGGAGCAGAGTACGTGAGAGAACAAAATGCGCAAGACATGTAGAAGTTGTTGGCTATTGGAGAGGCTAGAGGGTTTCCGGGAACGCTCGGATCAATTGATTGCATGCATTCGCAATGGAAGAACTGTCCCAAAGGTTTGCGAGGAATGTATCAAGGACGCACCAAAGAGGCCACTATCATATTAGAAGTGGTGGCATCACATGGCTTATAGATTTTGCATGCTTTGTTTGGAATGTCGGGTTCTCACAATGACATAAACGTGCTTCAACAATCTCCGGTGTCCACGAGGCTTCGCAATGGGAAATCACCACCGTGCAACTACACCGTCAATGGTTATGACTACAACATGGGATACTATCTTGCCGATGGCAACTATATTGAGTGGGTAGCATTTGTCAAGACCATACCAAACCACATGGGAACAAACAAAAGCACTTCACATCAATTCAGGAAGCAACTAGGAAGGATGTGGAGAGGGCATTCAAGAGTGCTCCAAGCTCATTTTGGAATTGTTCATGGAGCTGCAATGATGTGGGAATCAGAAACTTTGTGGCACTTGATGACATGTTGTGTTATTCTGCACAATATTATTGTCGGAGATGAGGGTGATGATGGTGCACAAACCAATGATTTTGAAGCGCCGCGAGAACAAGTTCAAATCCCGAAAGATCAAGATGCAGCTCAGCTTATGAACTTTCTACAGGTGCATCAGAATTTTCGAGATCATCATGTGCACGCGCATCTACTCAAATGACCTTGTGGACCATGTATGTACCTACAATGGAAACCAAAGAGATGATGATTGAGGTGCGCACTTTAAATAAATTTATGTAGACGCTATTTATTTTTGCTAGCAAACATTTGTTATTTATGTGAGACATTGACGTGTATGATGGATGCACATGGATTTGTGAGTATAGATTTGAGATATGTGGATGATGGGAGCAAGATTTCAGGGGTCGTATGGATGTGCCCATGGGCATGCCCGGGTGCGTTCGCGGATGTATAGGGGGTCAGATTTGCCAAGTCCGGCTGTAGATGCTCTTAGTGCTAGTTGAGACCACATGCACGTGGGAAGTACATGTTACTCCCACTTGGGAGCATATGTTAGTTCCCTTAGAGAGCACAAATTAGTGTTGATATGGAGCATATATTGGAGGCATGGAGATTAGTACTACTTGAAAGTACAACTTGGGGACTACATATTAATACTCATAGGAATTACATGTTAGTTCTTATTAAGAGCACATGTTACTGTAGTTGTGAGTACAGTTTGTCTAAAAATTCATTAAAACCTATTAACATGGTATCTCATGTCAAAGACGTCAATGTGAAAAATGCAACGATGATTTAGACCCCTAGTTGACTATCCATTGTAGCCCTAGGTACCTTCAATCTAAAACACCAAAAACCTTCTGCTTTCCAGTTCAAAATTTTCAAAATTTGCTTGACTGAAGTTTAACCAGATTTGATGTTTTTGTTAGAAACCCATCTTATCCATCTTCAAAATTTGTGAGAAAATTCAGGCAGTCTCTAGGGCCAAAGAGAAACTCCTCCAAAAAATTTCAGCCCCAAATTCATTGCCCTCATGTGTAGCATTTCGTCGAACAGGTGGTATGCACAGACCCTGTGGATGTCGAGTCGCGGTGATGGATGTCAAATGTTTTGGGACATACATTCACGAGTATAGAAACATAATGTGTTCGGTAGGAATCCATCACAGGTCCCATGGTTACGAGCTAAAGGAGCTAAACCATGTTGCAGTCACGGTGGACGGATGAGGAGGTGGATGAGGGAGGTGTTGGGCCAGCGCTAATTTTATGAGAGAGGAAATGGGTTGAGGAGGAGGTGGATGAGGGAGATGTTGGGCCAGTGCTAAGTTTACAAGAGAGGAGATGATTATGGATAGAGGATGGAGGATGGATATAACATGTGGAGCATGTATGCCACTCGAGAGTATATTGTAACCCCGGGCCAGATGAATCTTTTCCCACTACACCAAATGCGTCTAGATTTCAGATTGGTTGGGATCAATGAGTACATGTGTCTATTTCAGGGATCGAGAGGTTATGGTTTAATTCTGATTGACCGTATAAATTCAAGGTTTAAAATATACTTCAAACGATTTCCAAAGTATATGCCCACAATTGCAACACTTCGTTTGGTCCCACATGTAAAGGATAGACAGAGGGGATTGAGAGAGTTTTATTGTTGTTTTTATTTCCCTAGGGAAGGATCCTACATGTAAGTGGCAGAATGAGATAGGGGCAAAATTGTCCAATAAACATCCATAGACTGTCAAAGACCTTTGATCGAACGAAAACGTCACAAAAGGGTATTTCTATAGGGATGCATGATAGAAGATGGGTATATCTGAGCAGAAAGTACATGGTAAATTTAAATAGTGAATTCGAGTTAAGGATGGAAATAAAGTTGTACCTAATTAATAAGTTATGTTAATTACCGTAAGGAAAAAAACATACTGCAACCATTTAACTTATTTTGATGCACCAACGTATATAAGTTTAATAAGGAAATTGTATTAGTTCTTTTATTGTTCAAAAATGTCAAATGCGTGGAAAACATAATGCGTCCAGTGGGATCTATCCCAAGTCCCATCAGTGACAAACCTAGATCTTGATCATGTGGTGTCAACTTTGTCACACATAATAGAAATATCATGTATATGTATCATAAATTATACTCCCTCCGTTCCTAAATATAAGTCTTTTAAGAGATTTCACTAGGAGTATACATATGGAGCAAAATGTGTGAATCTATAATCTAAAATATGTCTATATGCATCCGTATGTAGTTCACTACTAGAAGCTTTAAAAAGACTTATATTTAAGAATGGAGGGAGTAGTTTAGCATTTCTATAGGGTGTGCCACGCTACTCATGTCACCCCTGCTAGATCCTTCTTGGATCTTGTGCTACTAGCCAAAGAAGCTAGACCATGTCCATTGGCCATTATAGCCCATACTAAGGGTCAATTCTTTTGACAGTTTGAAAAATAAGTCGTCTCCCTCCCTAGCTTTTTTTTTCATGAGCCATCTCTCTTATTTATTTACGGGATAACTAATTGAAAAGTCTCTACAATTTAGAGAGCGGTTTTTCTTAAGCTAAGAAGAGACAGATTAATTGTTAAGCTGCCTGGAAAAATTGGCCCTAGCTTGTGTTAAAATAAAAGGAAATGCTCCGTTTTACCATCCATCTCCAAGAAGAAAAAAGTTGCACCTATGAAATCGACGAATCGGCGGTTCATTCGGTTAACCGACAGGCTCATCGGTAAAAACTATGCACACCAGAAGATCATACATACAGTGGTTCGAGGAGATCTCCAGTTATAGTAGGATTTTTGTTTTCTCGATGACTCTGGAAACATAGAAGACCAGACAACGATGTGTGTTCGGGTAGAAGGGTCAAATGTACACACGAGTTCGGGAACCCACCCACAGCCAGAGACAGATGCGGCTTTGAGGAAAGATCAGATGCTGTTGAATCTCATCCGCTGGGCTCGCCAAAACCAACGCCGTCCGCTCCCTGTGCGCTGGTAGCCGTAGAAGTAGAACGAAGCGGAAAGCAGAGAGATCGAGCAAGCTTCCCGCTGCCGGCAGGAAAGAAGAAGGAGAAGGCCGAGCGAGCTGTCGTGTCCCCGGTAATGCCTACCACGCCACCTCACCCCCGTTCGTTGGCCCGCTCGCGCTTTCTCGTGAGCCGCCAGCCGCATCATTGCGAGGGTCACGACGAGGACGTGCTGCTGGCTTAGACCAACCACCACTTAATTGTCATGAACTTAGTCTAAAAGTTGTCTTTATAAATATTGTAGATGTCCAACGTCAACCTCAACTTCAACGCATTCCTAGAGAAAACAAGCGAAAGATGATGGTAGCAACTATGCGGACTGGGTTCGCAACTTGAAGCTCATCCTTGAAGCAGCTAAAAGGCTTATGTCCTTAATGCACCGCTAGGTGACCCTCCGCTCCGCGAGCAGCCCGGGACATTCGACGTCGCAACGCGGAGTGATGACTACTCTCTAGTCGGTGTGGCATGTTATACGTTTAAAAACGGGCTCCAAAGGCGTTTTGAGCAACACGGGGCATATGAGATGTTCAGAGCTGAAGCTAGTTTTTCAAGCTCATGCCCGTGTCGAGATATGAAGTCTCCGACAAGTTCTTTAGTGAAGATGGAGGAGAACAGTTACTCGTGAGCACATACTCAAAATGTCAGGTTACACGGCGACGACTTCACTTGGAGTCGAACTTCCGGATGATGCTATAATTGAGGAATTCTCAGCTCTCCCACCAAGCTACAAAGGCTTTGTGCTTAACTACAACATGCAAGGGATGGAGAAGACCATTCCCGAGTTGTACTCGATGCTCAAGTCTCAGTAGAAATCAAGAAGGAGCATCAATGTTGATGGTCAACAAGACCACTAGTTACAAAAAGGCAGGGTAAGAAGAACTTCAAGAAAGACGGCAAAGTTGTTGCCGCGCCGTAAGCCGATGCCGGGAAGAAGAAAAAGAACGGACCCAAGCCTCGGACGAGTGCTTCTATTGCAAGGAAAGGGTCATGAAGCGGAACGCCCCCAAATACTTAGCGGACAAGAAGGCCGGCAACGTTAAAGGTATATGTGATATACATGTTATTGATGTGTACCTTACCAGCGCTCGTAGTAGCTCCTGGGTATTTGATACCGTCTGTTGCTCACATTTGCAACTCAAAGCAGGAACTGCGGAATAAGCGGAGACTGGCCAAGGACGAGGTGACGATGCGCGTCGGGAATGGTTCAAAGGTCGATGTGATCGCCGTCGGCACGCTACCTCTACATCTACCGTCGGGATTAGTTTTAAACCTTAATAATTGTTATTTAGCACCAGCTTTAAGCATGAACATTGTATCAGGGTCTTGCTTAATGCGAGACGGCTACTCATTTAAGTCAGATAATAATGGTTGTTCTATTTATATGAGTGATATGTTTTATGGTCATGCTCCGCTGGTGAATGGTTTATTCTTGATGAATCTCGATCGTGATGTTACACATATTCATAGTGTGAGTACCAAAAGATCAAAGTTGATAATGATAGTCCCACATACTTGTGGCACTGCCGCCTTGGTCATATCGGCGTTAAGCGCATGAAGAAGCTCCATACTGATGGACTATTAGAGTCTCTTGAATTTGAATCATTTGACACATGCGAACCGTGCCTCATGGGCAAGATGACTAAGACTCCATTCTCAGGAATAATGGAGAGAGCAACCGACTTATTGGAAATAATACATACTGATGTGTGTGGTCCAATGAACGTTGAAGCTCGCGGTGGTTATCGTTATGTTCTCACTCTCACCGATGATTTGAGTAGTTATGGGTATATCTACTTGATGAAGCACAAATCTGAGACGTTTGAAAGGTTCAAGGAATTTCAGAGTGAGGTTGAGAATCAACGTGACAGAAAAATTAAATGTCTACGATCTGATCGTGGAGGAGAATATTTGAGTCACGAGTTTGGCACACACCTAAGGAAGTGTGGAATCGTTTCACAACTGACGCCGCCTGGCACACCCCAGCGCAACGGAGTGTCTGAACGTCGTAATCGCACTTTATTAGATATGGTACGATCTATGATGTCTCTCACCGACTTACCACTATCATTTTGGGGATACGCATTAGAAACTGCAGCATTCACTTTAAATAGGGCACCGTCTAAATCCGTTGAGACGATACCGTATGAACTATGGTTTGGCAAGAAACCTAAGTTGTCGTTTCTTAAAGTTTGGGGCTGCGATGCTTATGTGAAGAAACTTCAACCAGAAAAGCTCGAACCCAAAGAGGAGAAATGCGTATTCATAGGATACCCTAAGGAAACTATTGGGTATACCTTCTATCTTAGATCCGAAGGTAAAACCTTTGTTGCCAAGAACGGATCCTTTCTAGAGAAAGAGTTTCTCTCGAAAGAAGTAAGTGGGAGGAAGGTAGAACTTGATGAGGTAATTACACCCCCTCTCGAACAAGAAAGTAGCGCAGCGCGGGAAGTTGTTCCTCTGGCGCCTACACTGACTGAAGAGGAAGTTAATGATGATGATCATGAAGCTTCGGATCAAGTTACTACTGAACCGCGAAGGTCCACAAGGGCACGCTCCGCACCAGAATGGTACGGCAACCCTGTGATGGAAATCATGTTGTTAGACAACGGTGAACCTTCGAACTATGAAGAAGCGATGGCGGGCCCGGATTCCAACAAATGGCTTGAGGCCATGAAATCCGAGATAGGATCCATGTATGAGAACAAAGTATGGACTTTGGTGGACTTGCCCAATGACCGGCGAGCCATAGAAAATAAATGGATCTTCAAGAAGAAGACTGATGCCCAATGACCGCCCACAAAAACTTTTGTGTTCTACTCGAGAAGACATCTACGCATGTACCTAGCTCATGATGCCACTGTTGGGGAACGTCGCATGGGAAACAAAAATTTTCCTACGCGCACGAAGACCTATCATGGTGATGTCCATCTACGAGAGGGGATGTGTGTGTTGGAAATATGCCCTAGAGGCAATAATAAAATGTTTATTATCATATTTCCTTGTTCATGATAATCGTCTATTGTTCATGCTATAATTGTATTAACAGGAAACAGTAATACATGTGTGAATAAATAGATCACAATGTGTCCCTAGCAAGCCTCTAGTTGGCTAGCTCGTTAGTCAATAGATGATCATGGTTTCCTGATCATGGGCATTAGATGTCATTGATAACGGGATCACATCATTGGAAGAATGATGTGATGGACAAGACCCAATCCTAAGCCTAGCACTAGATCGTATTGTTCGTATGCTAATACTTTTCTAATGTCAAGTATCTTTTCCTTCGACCGTGAGATTGTGCAACTCCCGGATACCGTAGGAGTGCTTTGGGTGTATCAAACGTCACAACGTAACTGGGTGAGTATAAAGGTGCACTACGGGTACCTCCGAAAGTATCTGTTGGGTTGGTACGAATCGAGATCGGGATTTGTCACTCCGTATGACGGAGAGGTATCTCTGGGCCCACTCGGTAGAACATCATCATGAGCTCAATGTGACTAAGGAGTTAGTCACACGATGACGTGCTACGGAACGATTAAAGAGACTTACCGGTAACGAGATTGAACAAGGTATAGGTATACCGACGATCGAATCTCGGGCAAGTTCTATACCGACAGACAAAGGGAATCGTGTACGGGATTGATTGAATCCTTGACATCGTGGTTCATCCGATGAGTTCATCCTGGAGCAAGTGGGAGCCACCATGGGGTCCAGACCCCGCTGATGGTTATTGGCCAGAGAGGTGTCTCGGTCATGTCTGCCTCTCTCCCGAACCCGTAGGGTCTACACACTTAAGGTTCGATGACGCTAGGGTTATAGGGAATTGTTATACGAGGTTACCGGAAGTTGTTCGGAGTCCCGGATGATATCCCGGACGTCACGAGGAGCTCCGGAATGGTCCGAAGGTAAAGATTGATATATAGGACGGATGGTTTCGGATACCGGAAGTGTTTCGGGCATCACCGGTAACGTACCGGGACCACCGGGACCACCGGAGGTGGCCCCGGGGGACCACCGAAGGGGGGCAACGACCCCGGGAGATAAGGTGGGCCAAGTGGGGGTGGGAACCAGCCCCTAGGTGGGTTGGTGCGCCTCCCCACTCAGCCCATAGCGCAAGGGAGAGAAAGGGGGGCAAACCCCACGCCAGGTGGGCCTAAGGCCCACCAGATGGTGCGCCACCCCCTCCTCCCCCTTCTGGCCGCCGCACCTCCCATCTGGGGGGGCTGCCGCACCCCCTAGGGTGGGAACCCTAGGGGTGGCACCCCCTCTCCCCTTCCCCTATATATATCGGGCACTTTTGGCCATTGAGACACACGGTTTTTTCCCTCTCTCTCGGCGCACCCGTGTTCTCCTTCCTCCTCCTCTCCGCCGGTGCTTGGCGAAGCCATGCCAGGAGGCCTCGTCTCTCCATCGACACCACGCCGTCGTGTTGCTGGAGTTCTTCCCCAACCTCTCCCTCCTCCTTGCTGGATCAAGGTGTGGGAGACGTCACCGGGCTACACGTGTGTTGAACGCGGAGGTGTCGTTGTTCGGCACTAGATCGGAATCACCACGATTACGACTCCATCAACCGCGTTATAGCAACGCTTCCGCTTAGCGATCTTCAAAGGTATGAAGATTCTCTTACCCCTCTCTCGTTGCTGGTCTCTCCATAGGAAGATCTGAATATGCGTAGGAAAATTTTGAATTTATGCTACGTTTCCCAACAGTGTGATCTACGTACCCTTGTAGACCATACAGCAGAAGCGTTAGTGAACGCCGTTGATGTAGTGGAACGTCCTCACGTCCCTCGATCCGCCCCGCGAACCGTCCCGCGATCAGTCCCACGATCTAGTGCCGAATGGACGGCACCTCCGCGTTCAGCACACGTACAGCTCGACGATGATCTCGGCCTTCTTGATCCAGCAAGAGAGACGAAGAGGTAGAAGAGTTCTCCGGCAGCGTGACGGCGCTCCGGAGGTTGGTGATTATCTCGTCTCAGCAGGCTCCGCCCGAGCTCCGCAGAAACGCGATCTAGAGGAAAAACCGTGGAGGTATGTGGTCGGGCTGCCGTGGAAAAGTCGTCTCAAATCAGCCCTAAAACCTCCGTATATATAGGTGGGAGAGGGGGGACCTTGCCTTGGGGCTCAAGGAGCCCCAAGGGGGTCGGCCGAGCCAAAGGGGGGAAGGACTCCCCCCCAAACCGAGTCCTATTTGGTTTGGTGGGTGGAGTCCTTCTTTCCTTTCCCACCTCCTCCTTTTTTTTCTTTTCTCTTTGATTTTTCTTCCAATGTGCATAGGGCCCTTTTGGGCTGTCCCACCAGCCCACTAAGGGCTGATGCGCCACCCTCAAGGCCTATGGGCTTCCGGGTGGGTTGCCCCCGGTGAACTCCGAACCCATTCGTCATTCCCGACATTCCTAACTCCGAAACCTTCCGGTAATCAAATGAGGCCATCCTATATATCAATCTTTGTTTCGACCATTCTGAAACCCTCGTGACGTCCGTGCTCTCATCCGGACTCAAAAACATTCGGTAACCAACCATATAACTCAAATACGCATAAAACAACGTCGAACCTTAAGTGTGCAGACCCTGCGGGTTCGAGAACTATGTAGACATGACCCGAGAGACTCCTCGGTCAATATCCAATAGCGGGACCTGGATGCCCATATTGGATCCTACATATTCTACGAAGATCTTATCATTTGAACCTCAGTGCCAAGGATTCATATAATCCCGTATGTCATTCCCTTTGTCCTTCGGTATGTTACTTGCCCGAGATTCGATCGTCAGCATCCGCATACCTATTTCAATCTCGTTTACGGCAAGTCTCTTTACTCGTTCCGTAACACAAGATCCCGCAACTTACACTAAGTTACATTGCTTGCAAGGCTTGTGTGTGATGTTGTATTACCGAGTGGGCCCCGAGATACCTCTCCGTCACACGGAGTGACAAATCCCAGTCTTGATCCATACTAACTCAACGAACACCTTCGGAGATACCTGTAGAGCTCTTTATAGTCACCCAGTTACGTTGCGACGTTTGATACACACAAAGTATTCCTCTGGTGTTAGTGAGTTATATGATCTCATGGTCATAGGAACAAATACTTGACACGCAGAAAACAGTAGCAACAAAATGACACGATCAACATGCTACGTCTATTAGTTTGGGTCTAGTCTATCACGTGATTCTCCTAATGACGTGATCCAGTTATCAAGAAACAACACCTTGTTTATAATCAGAAGACACTGACTATCTTTGATCAACTCGCTAGCCAACTAGAGGCTTGCTAGGGACAGTGTTTTGTCTATGTATCCACACATGTAAATGAGTCTTCATTCAATACAATTATAGCATGTATAATAAACGATTATCTTGATACATGAATTATAATAATAACTATATTTATTATTGCCTCTAGGGCATAATTCCAACAGTTCTGGTGTTGATCATGCTTTGCCCGTGGAAGAGGTTTAGTCAGCGGGTCCTACATTCAGATCCGTGTGCACTTTGCATATATTTACGTCCTCCCCCTCGACGTAGTCGCGGTTGAGGTTGAAGCGTCGTTTGATGTTTCTGGTCTTCTTATGAAACCGTGGTTCCTTTGCTAAGGCAATGGCACCCGTGTTGTCACAAAACAAGGTTATTGGATTCAGTGCGCTTGGCACCACTTCAAGATCCGTCATGAACTGCTTCATCCAGACACCCTCCTTAGCCGCCTCCGAGGCAGCCATGTACTCCGCTTCACATGTAGAATCAGCTACGACGCTTTGCTTGGAACTGCACCAGCTTACCGCACCCCTATTAAGAATAAATACATATCCGGTCTGCGACTTATCGTCGTCCGGATCTGTGTCAAAGCTTGCATCGACGTAACCCTTTACGGCAAGCTCTTCGTCACCTCCATACACGAGAAACATCTCCTTAGTCCTTTTCAGGTACTTCAGGATATTCTTGACCGCCGTCCAGTGATCCACTCCTGGATTACTCTGGAACCTGCCTGCCATACTTATGGCCAGGCTAACGTCCGGTCTAGTGCACAACATTGCATACATGATAGATCCTATGGCTGAAGCATAGGGGACGGTGCTCATATGCTCTCTATCTTTATCAGTTGCTGGGCACTGAGTCTTACTCAATCTTGTACCTTGTAAAACTGGCAACAACCCTTTCTTGGTCTGTTCCATTTTGAACCTCTTCAAAACTTTATCAAGGTATGTGCTTTGTGAAAGTCCTATCAGGCGTTTTGATCTATCCATGTAGATCTTAATGCCTAGAATGTAAGCAGCTTCTCCTAGGTCCTTCATAGAGAAACTTTTATTCAAGTAATCCTTTATGCTCTCCAAAAACTCTACGTTGTTTCCAATCAGTAATATGTCATCCACATATAATATTAGAAACGCCACAGAGCTCCCACTCACTTTCTTGTAAATACAAGATTCTCAAACCACTTGTATAAACCCAAATGCTTTGATCACCTCATCAAAGCGTTTATTCCAACTCCGAGATGCTTGCACCAGTCCATAAATGGATCGCTGGAGCTTGCATACCTTGTTAGCATTTTTAGGATCGACAAAACCTTCGGGTTGCATCATATACAACTCTTCCTTAAGGAATCCGGTAAGGAACGCCGTTTTGACATCCATCTGCCATATTTCATAATCGAAAAATGCAGCTATTGCTAACATGATTCTGACGGACTTAATCATCGCTACGGGTGAGAATTTTTCATCGTAGTCAACTCCTTGAACTTGTGATAAAACCCTTTGCCACAAGTCGAGCTTTATAAACGGTCACATTGCCGTCAGCGTCCGTCTTCTTCTTGAAGATCCATTTGTTCTGAATAGACTTGCGGCCCTCAGGTAGTACTTCCAAAGTCCACACCTTGTTTTCATACATGAATCCTATCTCGGACTTCATTGCCTCCAGCCATTTGTTGGAATCTGGTCCCACCATTGCTTCTTCATAATTTGTAGGTTCATTGTTGTCTAACAACATGATTGACAAAACGGGATTACCGTACCACTCTGGAGAAGCACGTGGTCTCGTCGACCTACGCGGTTCGATAGGAACTTGAACCGGAGTTTCATGATCATCATCATTAACTTCCTCCTCAACCGGCATCGCAACAACAGGGGTTTCCCCTTGCCCTGCGCCACCATCCAGAGGGATGAGAGGTTCGACAACCTCATCAAGTTCTATCTTCCTCCCACTCAATTCTCTCGAGAGAAACTCCTTCTCGAGAAAAGCTCCATTTTTAGCAACAAACACTTTGCCCTCGGATTTGAGATAGAAGGTGTACCCAACTGTCTCTTTTGGGTAACCTATGAAGATGCACTTTTCCGCTTTGGGTTCCAGCTTTTCAGGCTGAAGCTTTTTGACATAAGCATCACATCCCCAAACTTTAAGAAACGACAACTTTGGCCTTTTGCCATACCACAGTTCGTATGGTGTCGTCTCAACGGATTTTGATGGTGCCCTATTTAAAGTGAATGCAGCTGTGTCTAATGCATAACCCCAAAACGATAACGGCAAATCGGTAAGAGACATCATAGATCACACCATCTCTAATAAAGTATGATTACGACGTTCGGACACACCATTACGCTGTGTTGTTCCAGGCGGTGTCAACTGTGAAACAATTCCACATTGTCTTAAGTGAGCACCAAACTCGAAACTCAGATATTCACCCCCACGATCAGACCGTAGGAACTTGATCTTCTTGTTACGATGATTTTCAACTTCACTCTGAAATTGCTTGAACTTTTCAAATGTTTCAGACTTGTGCTTCATTAAGTAGACATAACCATATCTACTCAAATCGTCAGTGAAGGTGAGAAAATAACAATATCCGCCGCGTGCCTCCACGCTCATCGGACCGCACACATCGGTATGTATGATTTCCAACAAGTCACTGACACGCTCCATTGTTCCGGAGAACGGAGTTTTAGTCATCTTGCCCATGAGGCATGGTTCGCACGTGTCAAGTGAATCAAAGTCAAGTGACTCCAAAAGTCCATCGGTATGGAGTTTCTTCATGCGCTTTACACCAATATGACCTAAGCGGCAGTGCCACAAAAACATGGCGCTATCATTGTTAACTCTAACTCTTTTGGTCTCAATGTTATGTATATGTCTATTATCACTATCAAGATTCAATATGAACAATCCTCTCACATTGGGTGCATGACCATAAAAGATGTTACTCATAGAAGTAGAACAACCATTATTCTCTGACTTAAAAGAGTAACCGTCTCACAATAAACAAGATCCAGATATAATGTTCATGCTCAACGCAGGCACTAAATAACAATTATTCAAGTTCATAACTAATCCTGATGGTAACTGAAGTGAAACTGTGCCGACGGCGATTGCATCAACCTTGGAACCATTTCCTACGCGCATCGTGTCACGCCCAAGATGCGACCCTATCCTCAATTTGGCACGAAGGCCTCGTCAGGGATAGAAGCGCATCTTGTCGTGTCGCAAGAATGGATATCGTTACAAGTACATATACTGAAAAGAAGAGTTATATATACAGAGTTGGCTTACACTCGCCACAAGCTACATCAGAGTCACATCAGTACATTACATAATCATCAAGAGTAAGAGCAGGGTCCGACTATGGACGAAAACAAACAAAAAAAGAAGAACGATGTCCATCCTTGCTATCCCAGGCTGCCGGCCTGGAACCCATCCTAGATCGATGAAGAAGAAGAAGAAGAAGCAAACCAAATGTACAATCAAAGCGCTCGCGTCAAGTAACCTTTACATGTATCTGCAACTGGTGTTGTAGTAATCTGTGAGCCACAGGGGACTCAGCAATCTCATTTCCAAAGGTATCAAGACTAGCAAAGCTTACTGGGTGAGGTATGGTTAAGTGGTGAGGTTGCAGCAGCGGCTAAGCATATATGAGGTGGCTAAACTTACGAGTACAAGGAATAAGAGGGGGAAGATCTACGCATAACGGACGAGAACTACTGATGATCAGATGAATGATCCTGAACACCTACCTACGTCAGACATAACCCCACCGTGTCCTCGATCGGAGAAGGAACTCACGAAAGAGACAGTCACGGTTACGCACACAGTTGGCAAGTTTTTAATTAAGTTAACTTCAAGTTATCTAGAACCAGTGTTAAACAAAGTTTCCACGTTGCCACATAACCGCGGGCAAGGCTTTCCGAAAGATTTAACCCTGCAGGGGTGCTCCAACTAGTCCATCACAAATTACCACAAGCCGCATAGAAATCCTCAATCACGAAGCTCGCGATCTCGTCGGATTCCCTAGTGGAAAGCTTCAACTCTGAGATTACCCAAAGCATCAACGGAATCCCGATGCACAAGATATCTCGTCAAAGGTAAAACTAATCCAGCAAGGCCGCCCGGCGTGTCGACGATCCCGATAGGAGCCGCGTATCTCGTTCTCAAGACACGACGGATAAGCGACGCGTACGAGTGCCAAACCTCGAGTTTCCTCGTGGTGGCCCCTCACAGTGCTCTGTTTTGGACCAACACTCATGAGGAGCACTGGCCCGGGGGTTGATTAAATTATCCTCGGGGCCTGGGAAGTCCCTATGCAATTTTTATTAGGTGATTAGGCAAATGTAGTACCAAAGTTGGGCCTTGCCAGACCAGCTTTAATATAGAACGAATTATCAAGGGGGTCCCCATAACAACCCCGATCGTGTTAGGAGCGCTCAATTATGGAACATAACACCGGTAGCCGGAAACTAAGGGGGCAAAGGTGGAACAAAACACCAGGCTAGAAAGGCCGAGCCTTCCACCTTTTACCAAGTATATAGGTGCATTAACTTAAATAGCATTTAAATATGGCGATATAAGAAGGAACCCATGCTTTCACATGGAAGCAACTGCACCTGCAACTAGCAACGCTAACACAGGGTTAAGCAAGCGGTAACATAGCCAATCAGTGGTTTGCTAGGTCGAACAGGTTGAAGGTTTTCATGGCATTGTTGAGAGGCTGAAATTTAACATGTGGTAGGCAACGAGACATAAACGATAGAAGCGGTAAACTAGCATGGCAATGATAGTAATGGTATCTGGGGAAATGATCATCTTGCCTGAGATCCTGCTTGGAAGAAGAACAACTCGGAGAACCAGATGAACGGACGTAGTCAAACGGGTCCTCACATACCGACACGCTTGCGGAACTCTATCGGAACAGAGCAAACTGGAAACAAACATCAACACAAATATTCACCACACGATGCACAACATGATGCATAACGCTCTCTATGCGGCAACCGCGGGGGAGCACTCCCTATGTCATGTAATGAGCGCTTCACACACAATGAATTTTTGTTCAGTTTTTGTGTTTTCGCTTGTTTTTTTTTTTCCTTTTTCCTGTTTTTTCTATTTCCTAGTTCTTTTCTGGAACAAGGTTGTAGTGTGCATTGTATCCCTATGATGAATCACTAGTTAAAGGGAGCCACAAGTGTGCTTCACGGGCGACTACGAGTATGCCCTGCGTTGAATCACTAGTTAATGAAGAACACAAATGTGCTTCACGAGGAATCACATACACGCTCTCAGGGAAAGCATAAGTGTATTACACGGGGAAGCTCAAAAGTGCTCCATGGAAAAAAGCACTAGTTAAAAGGAAGGGCAAAGTCCACTACACACGAAGCACACAATGTAAGTTTGGGGAGCACACGATGTACTACATGGAGAGTACAAAATGGAATACATGTAAAGAACAAATGCATTGCATTTGAGAGCATAACTACATTAACACGAGAAATACAATTTTAATACATGGGCCATGGGGCCTATATACTTTTAGGCCTTCTTTGATTCATAGGATAGGATTATCTAGGAATAGGAAATTTGTAGGAAATGAGATGACATGCATCTCAAATCCTATCAGTAGGATTAGGAAAAGAGATGCCATTTGGTTCACATCATAGGAATTTTTCCATTGAGTCTAGGCTCTTTTTTTTTTCCTATGAAATGTGGAGGATAGGAACCAATCCTACGTACGAATAGGAATGCATTCCTATGAACCAAAGGGCTCTAAAGAAAAAAATTCCTACAAGAATTCTATCCTATAAAATTCCTATGAAAATACTCTAAACCAAAGAAGGCCTTAGTGGAGTATGGGGTCTAATTTAAACATCACGACAAAACAAAACAAAAAAGTCACGGTTCACAATTTGTACCACTGTTCAAGAGGTATTTCATTTTGAAAAAAAATCCCAAAAAACATGCACCCAACCCTCCAGTCAGCTCCCGTGGAAAAAAATGTCATCGAAGCTCTATGGGGAGGATGATCAGTGGAGTAATGTTTGTCCTCACTAAAGGCGTTTGAGACTAACCTATGCAAAAGGTACCCATCCTTTTTACCGTTGTTTTATTTCAACCTTGAGAATCCTATTCTACCACGGATTCTCACCAACTAGATAATTCCATGCACGTTGCTATGGATTTTTTTTCATAAATTTTCTGATGAAGGTGAGGATCCAAAGTAAACTAACAAACTGGACAACTAACTTCACATTCTAAAGAGCTAGAAATCTACATTAAGGTAGTTCAAGAGGCTAACATATGAATCAAAGTGAAAGTTTGCAGAAGAAAACGTGTAGGTGATGTTGAGAGTTGTGGCGGGTAAATATAGTCCCACATCATAACATATGTTTAGTTTTGCATCGCTAACATACATGTATAAGTATGAGAGTGTTTCTCACTTAGAATAGGAAAAATATTCAGGACACAGAGTGTAATGCCGCTAGGATAATGCTGTACTATAGAGGTAACTAGTATGGAAGGCAGTTAAGCACGTATCTTAATTGTAACAAAGCCTGTTATGGCCCTGCATGGTGCACAATTTGTAACATCGTTATGAAGGTATTAAGTGGATAGAATGGTGAACATTTACATCCTAAAGAACTGGTTCAATCTGCTAGATCTATGTGGTGCATAATACCTTGATATTTTTTTCCTAGTGGCATTACTCCGCCTGTCCTAAAAAATTTCTTGTGTTCTTTTTGTTTGTACTGCAACATAAAGACGTATGATGTCAACTGTCCTTCCCCTTTGCAACGGCACCAGAATAATGTTGTTAGCACTCTCCGGCAATCGAAACTAGAAGAATGTTGTTGACGCCCACCAGCGCGTGGGATCGTAGCAATTTTCGAGGGTAGAGTATTCGACCCAAATTTGTTGATTCGCACGACGGGAGGTGAGAGAATATTCTCAAGTATTAGCAGCTGAATTTATCAGATTCAACCACACTTGAAAGATTAGTATCTGCAAGCAAAGTAGTAACAACAAAGTAGCGAGTAACGACAGTGGCAAGGAACAGCGGTAGTGATAGCAGTAGCAAGTAGCAACAATAGCAAGCGACAGTAGTAGCAGCAGCAGAGCAAAACAAGTAACAACAGTAGTAGCAGCAGTAGCAACAGTAGTAGCAGCAGTAGCAACAGTAGGACAAACTCGTAGGCAATGAGTCGGTGATTTGTTTGGATGATATTCATCATGCAACAGCTATAACACGGAGAGATATGTGGCTAGCTCCCGTTCGTCAATGTGATGTAGGCATGCATTCAGTGTGTCTTTATACGTGCTTAGGGAAAAGAACTTGCATGACATCTATTGTCCATCCCTCCTGTGGCAGCGGGGTCCAAAAGGAAACTACGGGATATTAAGGTTCTCCTTTTAATAAAGAACCGGACCAACGCATTAGCACTTGGTGAACACATGAACTCCACAAACTATGGTCATCACCAGGAGTGGTTCCAGTTATTGTCACTCCGGGGTTGCCGGATCATAACACATAGTAGGTAACTACAACTTGCAAGATCGGATCTAAAACACACATATAGTGGTGACAACATAATAATTTCAGATCTGAAATCATGGCACTCGGGCCCTAGTGACAAGCATTAAGCATGGCAAAGTAGTAGCAACATCAATCTAAGAACATAGTGGATACTAGGGATCAATCCCGATCAAAACTAACTCGATTACATGATAGATCTCATCCTACTCATCACCGCCCAGCGAGCCTATGAATGGATTACTCACGAACGACGAAGAGCTTCATGGAATTGGAGAGGGAAGAAGGTTGTGTTGGAAATATGCCCTAGAGGCAATAATAAATTAGTTATTATTATATTTATTTGTTCATGATAATCGTTTATTATCCATGCTATAATTGTATTGATTGGAAACACAATACTTGTGTGGATACATAGACAAAACATTGTCTCTAGTAAGCCTCTAGTTGACTAGCTCGTTGATCAAAGATGGCCAAGGTTTCCTGGCCATAGGCAAGTGTTGTTACTTGATAACGGGATCACATCATTAGGAGAATCATGTGATGGACTAGACCCAAACTAATAGACGTAGCATGTTGATCGTGTCATTTTGTTGTTACTGTTTTCTGCGTGTCAAGTATTTGTTCCTATGACCATGAGATCATATAACTCAGTGACACCGGAGGAATGCTTTGTGTGTATCAAACGTCGCAACATAACTGGGTGACTATAAAGATGCTCTACAGGTATCTCCGAAGGTGTTTGTTGAGTTAGTATGGATCGAGACTGGGATTTGTCACTCCGTGTGACGGAGAGGTATCTCGGGGCCCACTCGGTAATACAACATCACACACAAGCCTTGCAAGCAATGTGACTTAGTGTAAGTCACGGGATCTTGTATTACGGAACGAGTAAAGAGACTTGCCGGTAAACGAGATTGAAATAGGTATGCGGATACTGACAATCGAATCTCGGGCAAGTAACATACCGAAGGACAAAGGGAATGACATACGGGATTATATGAATCCTTGGCAGTGAGGTTCAAACGATAAGATCTTCGTAGAATATGTAGGATCCAATATGGGCATCCAGGTCCCGCTATTGGATGTTGACCAAGGAGTCTCTCGGGTCATGTCTACATAGTTCTCGAACCCGCAGGGTCTGCACACTTAAGGTTCGACGTTGTTTTATGCGTATTTGAGTTATATGGTTGGTTACCGAATGTTGTTCGGAGTCCCGGATGAGACCACGGACGTCACGAGGGTTTACGGAATGGTCCGGAAACGAAGATTGATATATAGGATGACCTCATTTGATTACCGGAAGGTTTTCAAAGTTACCGGGAATGTACCAGGAATGACGAATGGGTTCCGGGAGTTCACCGGGGGGGGGGGGGCAACCCACCCCCGGGAAGCCCATAGGCCTTGGGGGTGGCACACCAGCCCTTAGTGGTTTGGTGGGACAGCCCAAGAAGGCCCTATGCGCCATAGGAAGAAAATCAAAGAGAAAAGGAAAAAAAAGAGGAGGTGGGAAAAGGGGGAAGGACTCCTCCTTCCAAACCTAGTTGGACTCGGTTTGGAAGGGGAGGGTTGCCCCCCTTGGCTTGGCCGAAGCCCTTGAGGGTCCTTGGACCCCAAGGCAAGGCTCCCCCTCTTCCCCCTATATATACAGAGGTTTTAGGGCTGATTTGAGACGACTTTTCCACGGCAGCCCGACCACATACCTCCACGGTTTTTCCTCTAGATCGCGTTTCTGCGGAGCTCGGGCGGAGCCCTGCTGAGATAAAATCACCACCAACCTCCGGAGCGCCGTCACGCTGCCGGATAACTCATCTACCTCTCCGTCTCTCTTGCTGGATCAAGAAGGCCGAGATCATCGTCGAGCTGTACGTGTGCTGAACGCGGAGGTGCCGTCCGTTCGGCACTAGATCGTGAGACTGATCGCGGGACGGTTCGCGGGGAGGATCGAGGGACGTGAGGACGTTCCACTACATCAACCGCGTTCACTAACGCTTCTGCTGTACGGTCTACAAGGGTACGTAGATCACACATCCCCTCTCGTAGATGGACATCACCATGATAGGTCTTCGTGCGCGTAGGAAATTTATTGTTTCCCATGCGACGTTCCCCAACAGTGGCATCATGAGCTAGGTTCATGCGTAGATGTCTTCTCGAGTAGAACACAAAAGTTTTTGTGGGGGGTGATGTGCATTTTTCTGCCCTCCTTAGTCTTTTCTTGATTCCGCGGTATTGTTGGATTGAAGCGACTTGGACCGACATTACTCGTACGCTTACGAGAGACTGGTTTCATCGCTACGAGTAACCCCGTTGCTCAAAGATGACTGGCAAGTGTCAGTTTCTCCAACTTTAGTTGAATCGGATTTGACCGAGGAGGTCCTTGGATGAGGTTAAATAGCAACTCATATATCTCCGTTGTGGTGTTTGCGTAAGTAAGATGCGATCCTACTAGATACCCATGGTCACCATGTAAAACATGCAACAACAAAATTAGAGGACGTCTAACTTGTTTTTGCAGGGTATGCTTGTGATGTGATATGGCCAACGATGTGATGTGATATATTGGATGTATGAGATGATCATGTTGTAATAGATAATATCGACTTGCACGTCGATGGTACGACAACCGGCAGGAGCCATAGGGTTGTCTTTATACTAACGTTTGTGCTTGCAGATGCGTTTACTATTTTGCTAGGATGTAGCTTTAGTAGTAATAGCATGAGTAGCACGACAACCCCGATGGCGACACGTTGATGGAGATCATGGTGTGGCGCCGGTGACAAAGAAGATCGTGCCAGTGCTTTGATGATGGAGATCAAGGAGCACGTGATGATGGCCATATCATGTCACTTATGAATTGCATGTGATGTTAATCCTTTTATGCACCTTATTTTTCTTAGAACGACGGTAGCATTATGAGGTGATCTCTCACTAAAATTTCAAGACGAAATTGTGTTCTCCCCGACTGTGCACCGTTGCGACAGTTCTTCGTTTCGAGACACCACGTGATGATCGGGTGTGATAGACTCAACATTCACATACAACGGGTGCAAAACAGTTGCACACGCGGAACACTCGGGTTAAGCTTGACGAGCCTAGCATGTGCAGACATGGCCTCGGAACACATGAGACCGAAAGGTCGAGCATGAATCGTATAGTTGATATGATTAGCATAGAGATGCTTACCACTGAAACTATTCTCAACTCACGTGATGATCGGACTTGAGATAGTGGATTTGGATCATGTACCACTCAAATGACTAGAGAGATGTACTTTTTGAGTGGGAGTTCTTAAGTAATATGATTAATTGAACTAATTGTCATGAACATATTCTAATGGTATTTGCGAATTATGATGTAGCTTGCGCTATAGCTCTACTGTTTGTATATGTTCCTAGAGAAAATTTAGTTGAAACTTGATAGTAGCAAACTTTGCAGAGGATTGTCCTCGTTGCTGCGCAGAAGGCTTATGTCCTTAATGCACCACTCGGTGTGCTGCACCTCAAGCGTCGTCTGTGGATGCTGTGAACATCCAACATACACGTTTCTGATGACTACACGATAGTCCAGTGCAAAATACTTAATGGCTTAGAAGCAAGGCGCCGAAGACGTTTTGAGACGTCACAGAACATAAGTGATGTTCTAAAGAGATGAAATTGTGATTTCATGCTTGTGCCCTTGTTAAGAGGTATGAGACCTCCGACAAGATTCTTTGTCCACAAAGTAAAGGAGAAAAGCTCAATCATTGAGCGTGTGCTCAGATTGTCTGAGTACGACAATCGCTTGAATCAAGTGGGAGTTAATCTTCCAGATGAGATAGTGATGGTTCTCCAAAATCACTGCCACCAAGCTGTGAGAGCTTCGTGATGAACTATAACATATCAAGGATAGATACAATGATCCTTGAGCGATTCGCGATGTTTGACACTGCGAAAGTAGAAATCAAGAAGAAGCATCAATAATTGATGGTTAGTAAAACCACTAAGTTTCAAGAAAGGCAAGGGCTAGAAGGGATACTTCATGAAACGACAAAACAGTTGCTGCACTAATGAAGAGACCCAAGATTAAACCCAAACCCGAGACTAAGTGCTTCTGTAATGAGGGGAACAGTCACTGAGGCGGAGCAACTCTAGATACTTGGTAGATAAGAAGGCTGGCAAAAGTCGAAAGAAGTATATTTGATATACATGATGTTGATGTGTACTTTACTAGTACTCCCAGTAGCACGAGGGTATTGGATACCGGTTCGGTTGCTAAGTGATTAGTAACACGAAATGAACGCTACGGAATAAACGGAGACTAGCTAAAGGCGAGGTGACGATACGTGTTGGAAGTGTTTCCAAGGTTGATATGATCAAACGTCGCACGCTCCCTCTACCATCGGGATTGGTGTTAAACCTAAATAATTGTTATTTGGTGCTTGCGTTAAGCATGAACATGATTGGATCGTGTTTATTGCAATACGATTATTCATTTAAAGAGAATAATCGTTACTCTATTTTCTTGAATAATCACCTTCAATGGTTTATTGAATCTCGATCGTAGTGTTACACATGTTCATGATATTGGTGCCAAAAGATACGAGGTAATGATGATAGTACCACTTACTTGTGGCACTGCCGCTTGAGTCATGTTGGTATAAATTGCATGAAGAGGCTCCATGCTGATGGATCTTTATACTCACTTGATTTTGAATCACTAGTGACATGCAAATCATACCACATGAGCAAGGCCTTGTTTTCATTAAGATGAAATAAGATAGTAACTTGTTGGAAGTGATACATTTTGATGTATGCAGTCCAATGGGTGCTGAGGCACGCAGTGGATATCATTATGTTCTTACTTCAATGACAATTTGAGTAGATACTAGAGTATTTGCTTAATGAATCACAAGTCTGAAATATTGAAAAGTTCAATTCTGTTCCGGAGTGAAGTTCGTCGTAACAAGAGGATAAACTGTCTACGATATGATCATAGAAATGAATATCTGAGTAACGAGTTTTGGTACGCAGTTAAGACAATGTGGAAATTGTTTCGCGGTTCATGCCACCTAGAACATCATAGTGTGATGATGTGTCTGAACGTCATAGCCACACACTATTTGGTATGGTGCATGCTATGATGTGTCTTATCGAATTACCACTATCGTTTATGGGTTATGCATTAGAGACAACCGCATTCACTTTAAATAGGGCACCGCGTATTTCCGTTGAGATGACACAGTATGGACTGAGGTTTAGAGAAATCTAAACTGTCATTTCTTGAAAGTTTGGGGCTTCGACACTTATGTGAAAAACTTTCAGTCTGATAAGCTCGAACCCAAAGCGGATAAATGCATCTTCATAGGATATCCAAAACAGTTGGTTACATCTCCTATCTCAGATCCGAAAGCAAAGTGTTTGTTTCTAGAAACGGATCCTTTCTCGAGGAAAGGTTTGTCTCGAAAGAATTGAGTGGGAGGGTGGTAGAACTTGATGAGGTTATTGAACCATCACTTCAACGAGTGTGTAGCAGGGCCCAGGAAGTTGTTCCTGTGGCGCCTACACCAATTGAAGTGGAAGCTGATGATGGTGATCATCGAGCATCGGATCAAGTTACTACAAGCCTCGTAGGTTGACAAGGTCACGTACTACTTCAGAGTGGTACGGTATCCCTGTCTTGGAGGTCATGTTGTTGAGCAACAATGAACCTACGAGTTATGAAGAAAGCAATGGTGGGCCCGGATTCCGACAAATGGCTGGAAGCCATGAAATCCGAGAGAGGATCCATGTAAGAAAACAAAGTGTAGACTTTGGAAGAACTACTTGATGGTCATATGACTATTGAGTAAAGATGGATCTTTAAAAGAAGACAGACGATGATGGTGATAAGTCACTGTTAAGAAAAGCTCGACTTGTCGCAAAGATGTTTCCGACAAGATCAAACAGTTGACTATGATGAGACTTTCTCACTCGTAGCGATGCTAAAAGTCTGTTAGAATTATGTTAGTAGTTGCTGCATTATTTATGAAATATTGCACACAGGATGTCAAAACATTGTTTCCTCGACGGTTTCCTTGAGCAAACATTGTATGTGATACAACCAGGAGGTTTTGTCGGTCCTAAAGATACTAGCAAGTATGCAAGCTCCAATGATCCTTCAATGGACTGGTGCAAGCATCTCGGAGTTGGAATATACACTTTGATGAGATGATCAAAGATTTTGGGTTTGTACAAAGCTTGTGAGAAACTTGTATTTCCAAAGAAGTGAGTGGGAGCACTATAGAATTTCTGATAAGTATATGTGGTTGACATATTGTGGATCAGAAGTAATGTAGAATTTCTGTAAAGCATACAAGGTTGTTTGAAAGGAGTTTTCAAAGGAATACCTGGATTGAGCTACTTGAACGTTGAGCATCAAAGATCTATGGAGATAGATCGAAAACGCTTAATGGAAGTTTCAACAAGATGCATGCCTTGACAAGTTTTGAAGGAGTTCAAAATAGATCAGCAAAGAAGGAGTTCTTGGTTGCGTTGTAAGGTGTGAATTTGAGTAAGACTCAAAACCCGATCACGACAGAAAAAAGAGAATAGACGAAGGTCGTCTTCTATTCCTTAGCCGTAGACTCTAAAGTATGCCATGCTGAGTACCGCACCTGATGTGTGCCTTGCAGCAAGTCTGTTGAGAGGTACAGAGAGTGATCCATGATTGAATCACTAGCAGCGGTCAAAATTTATCCTTAGTAACTGATGGACTAAGGAATTTTTCTCGATTATGGAGGTGGTTAAAGAGTTTGTCGTAAAGGGTTACGTCGATGTAAGCTTTGACACTAATCCGAATAACTATGAGTAGTGAAACGGATTCGTATAGTAGAGTAGATATTTGGAGTATTTCCGAATAACACATAGTAGCAGCATCTATAAGATGACATAAAGATTTGTAAAGAACACACGGATCTGAAAATTTCAGAACCGTTGACTAAAACCTCTCTCATGAGCAAGACGTGATCAGACCCCATAACTATATGGGTGTTGGATTCGTTGGAATCACATGGTGATGTGAACTAGATTATTGACTCTAGTGCAAGTGGGAGACTGTTGGAAATATGCCGTAGAGGCAATAATAAATTAGTTATTATTATATTTCTTTGTTCATGATAATCGTTTATTATCCATGCTATAATTGTATTGATTGGAAACACAATACTTGTGTGGATACATAGACAAAACACTATCTCTAGTAAGCCTCTAGTTGACTAGCTCGTTGATCAAAGATGGCCAAGGTTTCCTGGCCATAGGCAAGTGTTGTTACTTGATAACGGGATCACATCATTAGGAGAATCATGTGATGGACTAGACCCAAACTAATAGACGTAGCATGTTGATCGTGTCATTTTGTTGCTACTGTTTTCTGCGTGTCAAGTATTTGTTCCTATGACCATGAGATCATATAACTCACTGACACCGTAGGAATGCTTTGTGTGTATCAAACGTCGCAACGTAACTGGGTGACTATAAAGATGCTCTACAGGTATCTCCGAAGGTGTTCGTTGAGTTAGTATGGATCGAGACTGGGATTTGTCACTCCGTGTGACGGAGAGGTATCTCGGGGCCCACTCGGTAATACAACATCACACACAAGCCTTGCAAGCAATGTGACTTAGTGTAAGTCACGGGATCTTGTATTACCGAACGAGTAAAGAGACTTGCCGGTAAACGAGATTGAAATAGGTATGCGGATACTGACGATCGAATCTCGGGCAAGTAACATACCGAAGGACAAAGGGAATGACATACGGGATTATATGAATCCTTGGCAGTGAGGTTCAAACGATAAGATCTTCGTAGAATATGTAGGATCCAATATGGGCATCCAGGTCCCGCTATTGGATATTGACCAAGGAGTCTCTCGGGTCATGTCTACATAGTTCTCGAACCTGCAGGGTCTGCACACTTAAGGTTCGACGTTGTTTTATGCGTATTTGAGTTATATGGTTGGTTACCGAATGTTGTTCGGAGTCCCGGATGAGACCACGGACGTCACGAGGGTTTACGGAATGGTCCGGAAACGAAGATTGATATATAGGATGACCTCATTTAATTACCGGAACGTTTTCGGAGTTACCGGGAATGTACCAGGAATGACGAATGGGTTCCGGGAGTTCACCGGGGGGGGGGGGGGGGGCAACCCACCCCGGGGAAGCCCATAGGCCTTGGGGGTGGCACACCAGCCCTTAGTGGTCTGGTGGGACAACCCAAGAAGGCCCTATGCGCCATAGGAAGAAAATCAAAGAGAAAAGGAAAAAAAAAGAGGAGGTGGGAAAAGGGGGAAGGACTCCTCCTTCCAAACCTAGTTGGACTCGGTTTGGAAGGGGAGGGTTGCCCCCCTTGGCTTGGCCGAAGCCCTTGAGGGTCCTTGGACCCCAAGGCAAGGCTCCCCCTCTTCCCCCTATATATACGGAGGTTTTAGGGCTGATTTGAGACGACTTTTCCACGGCAGCCCGACCACATACCTCCACGGTTTTTCCTCTAGATCGCGTTTCTGCGGAGCTCGGGCGGAGCCCTGCTGAGATAAGATCACCACCAACCCCCGGAGCGTCGTCATGCTGCCGGATAACTCATCTACCTCTCCGTCTCTCTTGCTGGATCAAGAAGGCCGAGATCATCGTCGAGCTGTACGTGTGCCGAACGCGGAGGTGCCGTCCGTTCGGCACTAGATCGTGAGACTGATCGCGGGACGGTTCGTGGGGCGGATCGAGGGACGTGAGGACGTTCCACTACATCAACCGCGTTCACTAACGCTTCTGCTGTACGGTCTACAAGGGTACGTAGATCACACATCCCCTCTCGTAGATGGACATCACCATGATAGGTCTTCGTGCGCGTAGGAAATTTATTGTTTCCCATGCGACGTTCCCCAATAGGTTGATGATGACGATGGCGACGATTTCCCCTCTCCGGAGCCCAAGATGGACTCCAGATCTGCCCTCCAGATGAAGAACGGGTGGTGGCGGCGCCTCCGTATCGTAAACGTGGCGAAAACTTCTCTTTTTATTTTTTCTGGGACGACAGGGGACTTATAGACCTGAGGTTGGGGGCGGCAGAGCCGTGTGGGCCCCAAAAGCCTGCCCACCGCCACCATGGGGGTGGTGGCGGAGCCAGGGCTTGTGGCCCACTGGCCCACCCCCTCAGGTGGAACTTGGCGCATATATTTTTTATATTTTCCAAAACTGCTCTCCGTAGATTTTGAGGACGTTTGGAGAACTTTGATTTCTGCACAAAAATAACACCAAGGCAATTCTGCTGAAAACAACGTCAGTCCAGGTTTGTTCCATTCAAATCATGCAAATTAGAGTCGAAAACAAGGGCAAAAGAGTTTGGAAAAGTAGATACGATGGAGACGTATCAACTCCCCCAAGCTTAAAACCTTGCTTGTCCTCAAGCAACTCAGTTGACAAACTGAGAGAGAAAGAAAAACTTTGACAAACTCTGTTTGATCTTGTTGTTGTAACTATGTCTAACTCATAACCAGAATTTCAGCAAGATTACAAGTTAACCACATAAGCAAGTGACACAAAGGTCTCACGGTAAACTAATATCAATGGCATAATCAGCTAACGAGCAAATAATAATAAGTTTCAAATACCAACACTTCAATCAAAACAAGCATGAAGCAATATGAATAGGTGGTAGCTCGCTAGCTCTTTCTGAGACCGCAAAACATAAATGCAGAGCACTTTCAAAGATCAAGGGCTGACTAAACATTGTAATTCATAGCAACGAATATCCAGTCATAGTCATACTCAATATCAATCAAAAGCAAAGCATAAAAATGACAGATGTGCTCTCTAATTGGTGCTTAAATAAGAGGTGGATGACTCAACAGGAAAATAAATAGACAAGCCCTTCGCAGAGGGAGCATTGATTTGCAGAGGTGCCAGAGCTCAAGCTTTGAAAACTGAGATAATAATTTTGGGTGGCATGCTTTCATTGTCAACGCAATGACCAAGAGTTCTCAATATCTTCCATGCTACTCATGCTATAGGCGGTTCCCAAACAGAAAAGTAAAGTTTTAACTCCCCCACCACCAATCAATCACACTCCACGGCTAGCCGAATCCTCGGGTACCGTCCATACTAACATCAATCCGGGGGGAGTCTTGTTTTACAGTTATGTTTTCGATTTAAGCATGGAACTGGGCATTCCAATTACCGGCCCCTTTCTCGTGAATGACAGTGAATAAACACATGTCGAGGATAACACTCCTAGCATGGAAGATACCAATAGCCCCCTGTCACCACATGAGCGGTTCGGGCATGCAAAACAGATTATTTCTTGAAGGTTTAGAGAGTGGCACATGCAAATTTACTTGGAACGGCAAGTAGATACCGCAAATAGGTAGGTATGGTGGAATCTCATGGAAAAACTTTTGGGTTTATGGAAGTGGATGCACAAGCAGTATTCCGCTTAGTACAAGTGAAGGCTAGCAAAAGACTGGGAAGCGGCCAACTAGAGAGCGACAACAGTCATCAAGATGCAATGAGTTTGACTAACATTGAATACAAGCATGAACAGGATATTAATCACCATGAACACGAACATCATAGAGGCTATGTTTATTTTGTTTCAACTACATGCATGAACATGCACCAAGTCAAGCCACTTGAAACATTCAAAGGAGAATACCATCTTATCATACTACATCATAGTCATCTCAAAATCTATGTTGGCATTCAAGACAAACCATTATAAGCTCTCAGCTAAATAAGCATGGCATCAGAAACTATGATCTCTAAGTTGTCATTGCAAACATGGTTCTCTCACAACAAAGCTAAATCTGGGTCGACAAGCTAGTCATATTTACAAAAACAAAATAGATAGAGTTCATACCAGCTTTTCAGTCTCAGTCACTTCATCATATATCATCATTGTTGCCTTTCATTTGCACGATCGAACGATGTGAACAATAATAAGCGCATTGGACTAAGCTGAATCTGCAGGCAAACACAAAGGAGAAGACAAAGTAATATGGCTCTTTTGAAAGCTAAACAGGTAAGCATGCAAGAACCAATAAACACTGTAACCAATATCTTCTACCTTGACCCAAAGAAAAAGAAAACTATTTACACGGGAAAGCTCCCAACAAGCAAAAGAAGAAAGAAAAATCTTTTTGGGTTTTCTCAAAAGGACACAAAACAAGAAAACGAAAATAAACTAGCATGGATAATACAGTGGCAAAGTGTAAACACCGGCTAACAAAGTGAAAGCATAAGCATGAATGTAAAGTAGTTGAGAACACGTACTCCCCCAAGCTTAGGCTTTTGGCCTAGCTTGGTCTACTCCCAAGGTGGGAAATCACCAGCTCTAGGATACTCCGGAGCAGACTGTGGATGCCACTGCTGTGTGAGCTCCTCTGGCTCCCACTGATAAACTGACGTCTGGTACTCGACTGGCGGCTCGGGCACGGGCGCCTGTGGTTGGACCAAGCCCCAATATGCGTAGATGTCCGCGGGCATAATACTGTACCTGCCTGCATGAAGATCGAACAAAGAAGGAGCAGGCAAAGTAATAGTCTCTCGAGTACCCTGACTAAACACCAGGTTATAAATCATCCGTCTACTAGCATCTCTATCCAGAAAATCATGGCGAACCATGCTGTCATAATCTAGATATTTCTCAGAGAGAAGCATCTCTCCTTCCTCTCCCAGTCTAATGGGTATCTCAAAGTGTGTGGAAAGACGGGTAGCATAGATAGCTCCATAGACGACTCCTTTAGAACGGTTCAGGTTCAACCGTTGAGCTACTATAGCGCACAAGCTATAAGTCTTATCGTTATAAAGGCCTTCGCGCAAAACTGCAAGGTCTGGAGAACTAAGTGATCCAGCCTTCCCACGGCCAATCAAACATTTTCCCACAAATAGTGAGAAGTACCAAAGCACAGGAAAATGTATGCTAGCAATTCTAGCGTGAGACACTCCTCTCTCCTCTCCAACAGCAATAGAACCAATGAAATCCTCCAAGTCCCGTGGACGAGGGTCACGGATATCCCCAACATAAGGTAATTTGCATACATTGCAAAAGTCCGGCAGCGTCATGCACTGGGGGACATCGTATATCATGAACTCAACCATGGGAGGATTCTTCCTCGGATAAAAGTTGAAGCTTTGAATGAAAATATTGGTGAGGAGGAGGTATTGTGGGCACTTATCTTCAACGAACGCAGTAAGACCTGCGTTCTCCACCAAGTAATAAAAGTCTTCATAAAGTCCGGCGGCGCGCAAAAATTCATCACTTGGCCACTCGCACGCTCGAACTTCTGTGACTCGAGGAACTACGTACTTGGGGTGGTTCTTCTCATCCTCCTTGGGGTTACGGCTTGAAGAGCCTGTCAAGAACCTCCTCATCTTTTCCTTTTTCTAGCTCTGAAAAATTCTGAAATTTTTAGAGACTTCAAAAGAAAAGTGAATAAGGATTAACCCAACTTGTAGCAACTACTCCTACTAGTGCCTAGAGACCGTATCACGCGCTAAAACTACTTGGGACCAGCTAAAATCAACATTTCTAGGTCAAGAATAGGGTCACCAAGGTAGCAAGAATATGCGAAGGATAAAGCACTAGAGCAAAAACTAATTGGACCAGTGGAGGAGTCACTTACCAAGGAGTAATGTCCCCAAAATGGTTCGGAGAATGGTGCTTTGAGAAAGGAGATCGAAAATCACAACCAAATGAGCAAGAACGCGGGTTTGAGCTGCGAAACAATTTTTTCTAGAGGTGGAAGAAGAGGCTGAGAGCTGGAATGAGTGGAGGGGGTGCCTGTGGGCCCCACAAGCTTGCACCCCGCCACCAGGGGGGTAGGTGGCGGTGGCAGGGCTTCTGGCCCACTGGTCTGGCCCCCCAGGTCAGCTCTCAGGCCGAGAAATTTTCAAAAATTCCAGAAAAAATCATACTAAATTTTTAGGACCATCGGAGAACTATTATTTTCGAGGTATTTTTCTCCGGGACGATAAAACAGAAAACAGGAAAAGCTAAACTAATTCTATCATTGTTCTTCTAAGCAACAGAAAATGAAAGCTTAAAACAGAGGTATGTGACTCTTTAATTCATCCGTTTCATGGTCATCGAAAGAAATCGGTCAATGGGTTGATCAAGTCCTCATGACAAAACCTTCTCGAATCTCAAGAAAGAACGAAGAATTTTCTTATAGCCATTAAGTCACCTCAATGGGGATATGTATCTCCCCAACAAGCAAATCATACTTCATCTTGACACGAGGAATAGGGCATTCAAAGCTCCCAATAAGAATCGATGAAGTCTTTTCGATAGCATTGATGCAATGTACTTGATATCGTTTCTTCGGAAGTGCACGGTGTGCTCATTACCGTTGACATGGAAAGTGACATTGCCTTTGTTGCAATCTATAACAGCCCCTGTAGTGTTTAAAAATGGTCTTCCGAGGATGACAACCATGGCATCATCCTCGGGAATATCCAAGATAACAAAGTCTGCTAAGATAGTGGTGTTAGCAACCACAACAGGCACATCCTCGCAAACGCCGATAGGGAAAGCAGTTGATTTGTTGGCCATTTGGTGAGAAATTTCAGTGGGTGTCAACTTATCCAATTCAAGTCTACGATAAAGAGAGAGCGGCATAACACTAACACCGGCTCCAAGGTCACATAAGGCAGTTCTTATGTAGTTTCATTTAATGGAGCAAGGTATTGTGGGCACTCCGGGACCACCAAGTTTCTTAGGAGTTCCACCTTTAAAAGTGTAATTGGCAAGCATGGTGGAGATCTCAAGATCTGGTATCTTCCGTTTATTAGTCACAATATCTTTCATGTACTTGGCATACGGAGACATCTTGAGCATATCAGTTAACCGCATCTGCAGAAAGATGGGTCTTATCATCTCAACGAAGCGCTCAAAATCCTCATCATCCTTTTTCTTGGATGGCTTAGGAGGAAAGGGCATAGGTCTCTCAACCCATGGCTCTCTTTCTTTACCATGCTTCCTAGCAGTGAAGTCATTCTTATCGTATCTCTTAGGTTGTGGGTTATCAGGATTAACCGTAGGTTCAATCTCCACATCCTCATCATTGCTAGGTTGAGCATTATTATGAACATCACTGTCCATATTGTCACCAGGTTCATGTTCATCACCAGATTGTGTTTCTCCATCAGACGCAGAAATATCATTAGGTTCTTCAGGTGTGACAGTATTTGGTGAAATGGCATGTAGGCTTCTATCATCCTTCTTCTTCTCCTTAGGATGACTGGGTGTATCAGCATTGATTCCTTGAGAATGTTGATCAATTCTCTTAGGATGACCATCAGGGTACAAAGGTTCCTCAGTCATTTTGCCTCCTCTAGTAATGACTCTGAAAGAGTTGTCATTTAATTCATTGAGCAAGTCATTCTGAGCTTGAAGTACTTGTTCTACCTGAGTAGTAATCATAGACGCATGTTTACTCAGAAGCTTCAGATCATTGACATTTCTGTCTACACAAGCACTTAAATGCCTAAGCATACGAGTACTTTGTTCCAAATGTCTGCTAACATAATCATTGAAACTCTATTGTTTGGCAACAAAGCTGTCAAATTCATCAAAGCATAGGCTAGCAGGTTTATCAAAAGGAATATCACTCTCATCAAACCTACGCAGAGAATTCACTTCTGCTACTTGTATCGGGTTATCGAGACCATGGATCTCTTCGATAGGTGGTACATTTTTGACATCTTCGGATCTAATGCCTTTCTCTTGCATAGATTTCTTCGCTTCTTGCATATCTTTGGGACTGAGGAATAGAATACCTCTTTTCTTCGTAGTTGGCTTAGGTGGTGGTTCGGGAATAGTCCAAGCATTATCGTTGATCAAGATGTTATTCAGTAGAGTCTCAGCTTGTTCTATAGTTTGTTCCCTAAAAACACAACCGGCACAACTATCTAAGTGGTCTCTAGAGGCATCGGTAAGTCCATTATAGAAGATATAAAGTATCTCGTTCGTCTTACGAGGGCGATCAGGCAAAGCATTCTGTAGCTGGACGAGCCTCCCCCAAGCTTGTGGAAGACTCTCTTCTTGGAGTTGAGCAAAGTTGTATATTTCCTGCAAGGCAACTTGCTTCTTATGGGCAGGGAAATATTTCTCACAGAAGTAATAGACCATCTCCCGGGGACTACTCACACATCCAGGAGCAAGAGAGGTGAACCAGGCTTTAGCATCATCCTTTAGAGAGAAAGGAAACAACTTAAGGATATAGTAGTGGCGGATCTTCTCCTCATTAGTGAAAAGGTTGGCTATTTTGTGTAGTTTGGTGATACGTCTCCAACGCATCTACTTTTCCAAACTCTTTTGCCCTTGTTTTGGACTATAATTTGCATGATTTGAATGGAACTAACCTGGACTGACGCTATTTTCAACAGAATTGCCTTGGTGTTATTTTTGTGCAGAAATCAAAGTTCTCCAAACGTCCTGAAAATTTACGGGGAGCAGTTTTGGAAAATATCAAAAATATCTGTGCCAAGTTCCACCTCAGGGGTGGGCCAGTGGGCCACAAGCCCCTGCTCCGCCACCACCCCCTGGTGGCGGTGGGCAGGCTTGTGAGGGCCCACAGGCACCTGCCGCCCCCAACTCTAGCTCTATAAGTTGCCTTTCGTCCCAGAAAAAATAAAAAAGAGAAGTTTTCATCGCGTTTTCGATACGGAGGCACCGCCACCTCCTGTTCTTCATCTGGAGGGCAGATCTGGAGTCCGTCTTGGGCTCCGGAGAGGGGAAATCGTCCCCATCGTCATCATCAACCTTCTTCCCTCTCCAATCCCATGAAGCTCTTCGTCGTTCGTGAGTAATCTATTCGTAGGCTCGCTGAGCGGTGATTAGTAGGATGAGATCTATCATGTAATCGAGTTAGTTTTGATGGGGATTGATCCCTAGTATCCACTATGTTTTGAATTTGATGTTGCTACTACTTTGCCATGCTTAATGCTTGCCACTAGGGCCCGAGTGCCATGATTTCAGATCTGAAATTATTATGTTTTCACCAATATATGTGTGTTTTAGATCCGATCTTGCAAGTTGTAGTTACCTACTATGTGTTATGATCCGACAAACCAAGAGTGACAATAACCGGAACCATTCCCGGTGATGACCATAGTTTGAGGAGTTCATGTGTTCACCAAGTGCTAATGCGTTGGACCGGTTCTTTATTAAAAGGAGAACCTTAATATCCCGTAGTTTCCTTTTGGACCCCGCTGCCATGGGAGGGATGGACAATAGATGTCATGCAAGTTCTTTTCCCTAAGCACGTATGACGACACACGGAATGCATGCGTACATCACATTGACGAACGGGAGCTAGCCACATATCTCTCCGTGTTATAGTTGTTGCATGACGAATATCATCCAAACAAATCACCGACCCATTGCCTACGAGTTTGTCCTACTTTTGCTGCTGCTGTTACTTGTCTTGCTCTGCTGCTGCTGCTACTACTGTAGCTACTGCTGTTACTTGTTTTGCTCTGCTGCTACTGTTGCTACTTGCTACTGCTGTCACTACTGTTGTTCCTTGCCACTGCTATTGCTCGTTACACTGCCATTACTCGCTACTTTGCTGTTACTACTGTGCTTGTAGATAGTAATCTTTCAGGTGTGGTTGAATCTGACAAATTCAGCTACTAATACTTGAGAGTATACTCTCACCTCCCGTCGTGCAAACCAACAAATTGGGTCGAATACTCTACCCTCGAAAATTGCTGCGAGCCCACGCGCTGGTGGGCCATCAACAACATTCTTCCTGTTTCATTGCCGGGGAGTGCTAGCAGCATTCTTCTGGTGCCGTTGCAGGAGAAGGTTCGTTGTCATAAGCATTCGTCTGGCTAACACCAGAGATTGCAGGATCAGCCCTTTTCTGGAGCCATTGCCAGGGAAGCACAGCTGACGTCAGCACTTTTCTGGCGCCGTTGTCGGGGAGGTGTTGCTATATTCTCCGAGTCACTTGGGATTTATATCTGCTGATCACTATGAAGAATCTTTAGGATCCGAAGATCAAAGTCTTGCTCTCAACTACGAGGGGAGGTAAGGAATTGCCATCTAGCTCTGCACTTGATTCACCTTCAGTTATGAGTAAGTTTGCGACATCACCTCCTGCTAGAAATCTTGATATGTCGCATGTGCTTGATGATGCTTATGATACTATTGCTAGAGATGCTATGCTTAATACTATGTCTGATGATGCTATGCTTGATACTATGCCTGATGATGCTATGCTTGATACTATGCTTGATACTGCTTTGCCTGATGATGCTAGAGATGCTATTTTGCCTGATGATGCTATGCTTGATACTGCTAGAGATACTGCTTTGCCTGATGTTCCACTAGGAGTGTTCCTTGATGCTCATATTGCTAGAGTTAGTGCCAATGCTCGTGATGCTTCTGAAACTACCGATACTATTGAGATATAACCTACTTTTGCTCCTGCTAGATCTAGCTCTCCTAGATATGAATTGCCTGATATACCTCAGGGTTACGTTATGGAGGGAGAGATAGCTGAGGATTTTCTTGCGTGTTAGGATGCCTATGACGCTAAGAAATTACTTCTCAAGTGGAAGGAAAAATCTCGGGACGCTAGGATGAAAAATGACCCGAAGTTTGCCACTTCACCTATCTTTGTCACCGATAAGGATTATGAATTCTCTGTCGACCCTGAGATAATCTCTCTAGTTGAATCTGATCCTTTTCACGGTTATGAGTCTGAGACGGTCATAGCCCATCTTGCCAAACTATCCGAAATAGCCAACCTTTTCACTAATGAGGAGAAGATTGTTGGGGAACGTCGCATGGGAAACAAAAAATTTCCTACGCGCACGAAGACCTATCATGGTGATGTTCATCTACGAGAGGGGATGAGCGATCTACGTACCCTTGTAGATCGTACAGCAGAAGCGATTAGAGATCGCGGTTGATGTAGTGGAACGTCCTCACGTCCCTCGATCCGCCCCGCGAACAATCCCGCGATCAGTCCCACGATCTAGTACCGAACGGACGGCACCTCCGCGTTCAGCACACGTACAGCTCGACGATGATCTCGGCCTTCTTGATCCAGCAAGAGAGACGGAGAGGTAGAAGAGTTCTCCGGCAGCGTGACGGCGCTCCGGAGGTTGGTGATGATCTTGTCTCAGCAGGGCTCCGCCCGAGCTCCGCAGAAACGTGATCTAGAGGAAAAACTATGGAGGTATGTGGTCGGGCAGCCGTGAGAAAGTGGTCTCAAATCAGCCCTAAAACCTCCGTATATATAGGTGGGAGGGAGGGGAGGAGGCAGCCTCAAAACCCAAAGGTTTGGCCGAAATTGGAGGTGGAGGAGTCCTACTCCAATCCTACTTGGAGTAGGATTCCACCTTCCCACTTGGAAACTCTTTCCACCTTGTGTTTTTTCCTTCTCAAACCTTATGGGCCTTAGTGGGAACTTATTCCAGCCCACTAGGGGCTGGTTTATCTCTTCCCATAGCCCATGAGACCCCTTGGGGCGTGACACCCCTCCCGATGGTCCCCGGCACCCCTCCCGGCACTCCCGGTACACTACCGATGAGCCCGAAACTTTTCCGGTAATGCCCGGAAACTTTCCGGTAACCAAATGAGGTCATCCTATATATCAATCTTCGTCTCCGGACCATTCCGGAAACCCTCGTGACGTCCGTGATCCCATCCGGGACTCCGAACAACATTCGGTAACCAACCATATAACTCAAATACGCATAAAACATCGTCGAACCTTAAGTGTGCAGACCCTGCGGGTTCGAGAACTATGTAGACATGACCCGAGAGACTCCTCGGTCAATATCCAATAGCGGGACCTGGATGCCCATATTGGATCCTACATATTCTACGAAGATCTTATCGTTTGAACCTCAGTGCCAAGGATTCGTATAATCCCGTATGTCATTCCCTTTGTCCTTCGGTATGTTACTTGCCCGAGATTCGATCGTCAGTATCCGTATACCTATTTCAACCTCGTTTACCGGCAAGTCTCTTTACTCGTTCCGTAATACAAGATCCCGCAACTTACACTAAGTTACATTGCTTGCAAGGCTTATGTGTGATGTTGTATTACCGAGTGGGCCCCGAGATACCTCTCCGTCACACGGAGTGACAAATCCCAGTCTTGATCCATACTAACTCAACTAACACCTTCGGAGATACCTGTAGAGCATCTTTATAGTCACCCAGTTACGTTGCGACGTTTGATACACACAAAGCATTCCTCCGGTGTCAGTGAGTTATATGATCTCATGGTCATAGGAATAAATACTTGACACGCAGAAAACAGTAGCAACAAAATGACACGATCAACATGCTACGTCTATTAGTTTGGGTCTAGTCCATCACATGATTCTCCTAATGATGTGATCCCGTTATCAAGTGACAACACTTGCCTATGGCCAGGAAACCTTGACCATCTTTGATCAACGAGCTAGTCAACTAGAGGCTTACTAGGGACAGTGTTTTGTCTATGTATCCACACAAGTATTGTGTTTCCAATCAATACAATTATAGCATGGATAATAAACGATTGTCATGAAGTAAGAAATATAATAATAACTAATTTATTATTGCCTCTAGGGCATATTTCCAACAGTCTCCCACTTGCACTAGAGTCAATAATCTAGTTCACATCACCATGTGATTCCAACGAATCCAACACCCATATAGTTATGGGGTCTGATCACGTCTTGCTCGTGAGAGAGGTTTTAGTCAACGGTTCTGAAACTTTCAGATCCGTGCGTTCTTTACAAATCTTTATGTCATCTTATAGATGCTGCTACTACGTGCTATTCGGAAATACTCCAAATATCTACTCTACTATACGAATCCGTTTCACTACTCATAGTTATTCGGATTAGTGTCAAAGCTTGCATCGACGTAACCCTTTACGACGAACTCTTTAACCACCTCCATAATCGAGAAAAATTCCTTAGTCCATTAGTTACTAAGGATAAATTTCGACCGCTGCTAGTGATTCAATCATGGATCACTCTCTGTACCTCTCAACATACTTTGAGTCAAGGCACACTTCAGGTGCGGTACATAGTATGGCATACTTTAGATTCTATGGCTAAGGCATAGAAGACGACCTTCGTCTATTCTCTTTATTCTGCCGTGGTTGGGTTTTGAGTCTTACTCAAATTCACACCTCACAACGCAACCAAGAACTCCTTCTTTGCTGGTCTATTTTGAACTCTTTCAAAAACTTGTCAAGGCATGCATCTTGTTGAAACTTCTATTAAGCGCTTTCGATCTATCTCCATAGATCTTTGATGCTCAACGTTCAAGTAGCGTAATCCAGGTACTCCTTTGAAAACTTCTTTCAAACAACCTTGTATGCTTTACAGAAATTCTACATTACTTCTGATCCACAATATGTCAACCACATATACCTATCAGAAATTCTATAGTGCTCCCACTCACTTCTTTGGAAATACAAGTTTCTCATAAACCTTGTACAAACCCAAAATCTTTGATCATCTCATCAAAGTGTATATTCCAACTCCGAGATGCTTGCACCAGTCCATTGAAGGATCACTGGAGCTTGCATACTTGTTAGTATCTTTAGGATCGTCAAAACCTTCTGGTTGTATCACATACAATGTTTGCTCAAGGAAACCGTCGAGAAAACAATGTTTTGACATCCTACATGCAATATTTCATAAATAATGCATCAACAACTAACATAATTCCAACAGACCTTTAGCATCGCTACGAGTGAGAAAGTCTCATCATAGTCAACTGTTTGATCTTGTCGAAAACATCTTTGCGACAAGTCGAGCTTTTCTTAATAGTGACTTATCACCATCATCGTCTGTCTTCTTTTAAAGATCCATCTTTACTCAATAGTCTTATGACCATCAAGTAGTTCTTTCAAAGTCTACACTTTGTTTTATACATGGATCCTCTCTCGGATTTCATGGCTTCCAGCCATTTGTCAGAATCTGGGCCCACCATCGCTTTCTCCATAACTCGTAGGTTCACTGTTGCTCAACAACATGACCTCCAAGACAGGGTTACCGTACCACTCTGTAGTAGTATGCGACCTTGTCAACCTACGAGGCTTGTAGTAACTTGATCCGATGCTTGATGATCACCATCATCTGCTTCCACTTCAATTGGTGTAGGCGCCACAGGAACAACTTCCTGCACCCTGCTACACACTGGTTGAAGTGATGGTTCAATAACCTCATCAAGTTCTACTACCCTCCCACTCAATTCTTTCGAGAGAAACCTTTCCTCGAGAAAGGATCCGTTTCTAGAAACAAACACTTTGCTTTCGGATCTGAGATAGGAGATGTACCCAACTGTTTTGGATATCCTATGAAGATGCATTTATCCGCTTTGGGTTCGAGCTTATCAGACTGAAACTTTTTCACATAAGTGTCGAAGCCCCAAACTTTCAAGAAACAACAGTTTAGATTTCTCTAAACCTCAGTCTATACTGTGTCATCTCAACGGAAATACGCGGTGCCCTATTTAAAGTGAGTGCGGTTGTCTCTAATGCATAACCCATAAACGATAGTGGTAATTCGATAAGAGACATCATAGTATGCACCATACCAAATAGTGCGTGGCTATGACGTTCAGACACATCATCACACTATGATGTTCCAGGTGGCATGAACTGCGAAACAATTTCCACATTGTCTTAACTGCGTACCAAAACTCATAGCTCAGATATTCATTTCCATGATCATATCGTAGACAGTTTATCCTCTTGTTACGACGAACTTCACTCTGAAACGGAATTGAACTTTTCAACATTTCAGACTTGTGATTCATTAAGTAAATACTCCTGTATCTACTCAAATCGTCAGTGAAGTAAGAACATAATGATATCCACTACGTGCCTCAGCACCCATTGGACTGCATACATCAAAATGTATCACTTTCAACAAGTTACTATCTTATTTCATCTCAATGAAAACAAGGCCTTGCTCATGTGGTATGATTTGCATGTCACTAGTGATTCGAAATCAGGTGAGTACAAAGATCCATCAGCATGGAGCCTCTTCATGCAATTTATACTAACATGACTTAAGCGGCAGTGCCACAAGTAAGTGGTACTATCATCATCAACTCGTATCTTTTGGCACCAATATCATGAACATGTGTAACACTACGATCGAGATTCAATAAACCATTGAAGGTGATTATTCAAGAAAATAGAGTAACCATTATTCTCTTTAAATGAATAATCGTATTGCAATAAACACGATCCAATCATGTTCATGTTTAACGCAAGCACGAAATAACAATTATTTAGGTTTAACACCAATCCCGATGATAGAGGGAGCGTGCGACGTTTTGATCATATCAATCTTGGAAACACTTCCAACACGTATCGTCACCTCGCCTTTAGCTAGTCTCCGTTTATGCCGTAGCTTTCATTTCGCGTCACTAATCACTTAGCAACTGAACTGGTATCCAATACCCTCGTGCTACTAGGAGTACTAGTAAAGTACACATCAACATCATGTATATCAAATACTTCTTTCGACTTTTGCCAGCCATCTTATCTACCAAGTATCTTGAGTTGCTCCGCCTCAGTGATTGTTCCCCTCATTACGGAAGCACTTAGTCTCGGGTTTGGGTTTAATATTGGGTCTCTTCATTAGTGCAGCAACTGTTTTGCCGTTTCACGAAGTATCCCTTCTAGCCCTTGCCTTTCTTGAAACTTAGTGGTTTTACAAACCATCAACTATTGACGCTCCTTCTTGATTTCTACTTTCGCAGTGTCAAACATCACGAATCGCTCAAGGATCATTGTATCTATCCTCAATATGTTATAGTTCATCACGAAGCTCTCACAGCTTGGTGGCAGTGTCTTTTGGAGAACCATCACCATCTCATCTGGAAGATTAACTCCCACTTGATTCAAGTGATTGTCGTACTCAAACAA